>NC_143584.1:220011880-221228639 GCF_048544385.1 Mastigoproctus giganteus
ACCTTCTGCAACACCTTATGGGAAGCAGAGATTGACATAATATTAGCCACAAGAAACAGAGACACCCAGATCACAAATTGGACGGTTAGAAACGCCTGGACGACCTTGGACCATCGTACACATTAGAAAGGAACCTGACAAGAACAACTGCTGACATGCACATGCTAAACAGATTTTCCCTCAGCAAGGCAAACTGGGACACCTTCCGAGAGACGCTAAGCACAGCAGGCCAGCAATAATTGCACACACTGAGGGAGCAAACATGCGGGAGCAAAAACCTGGAACGACTCCAGAAGGACGTCAAAAATAATAACTGAAGCAGCAGAGAAAGCCATGAATAGAAGAATCCCCACTGCAGGGGCCACCACGCCCTGGTGGACTCCAGAGCTCACACGAATGAAGAAATTAATACAGCATAGAAGGAAACAATTTCAGTTGGATAGGAGGAATTGGCCGCAACAAGAAGTCACTGAACTCAGGAACCAATATAGAATCGCTAGAAATTATTATACTGAACAGATAAAGAAAAAGAAAAGAGAATAATGGGAGAGACTGGTACAAGGATCATGGAACAGCAACCCCTGGGGGTGGTATACAAAATTACCACTCGCAAACTCCCCAGGGGGGAAGTCGTGACAGCCACCAAATCAGCACAAGGAAACTTAACCATAACCTGGGAGGAGTCGATTGGGAACATCCTTCAGGAGCTGCCAACAACACTAACAGAGGAGCAGCAGGCTATCTGCCAAGCAAATAATTGCTATAATAATGACCAAATAGAACCCCCCCCTTCATCTTAGAAGAAATTCAGTATGCAGCAAGCAGTACGAAAAATAATAAATGCCCTGGACTGGACCTAATCGAACCGGAGATTGCAAAAGAAGCAACGGAACATATACCGGAATTACTGCTAAAACTATTCAATTGCTACCTGGAAGCAGGTAAATTTCGACTATGGTGGAAAAAGGCAAATTTAAAACTGCTCCTAAAAAACCCAACAAGGCCACCGGAGATACTTAGTTCCTACAGACCCATAGCCCTGCTACCAAAATACGAAAGACTGCTACATACCAGAATCACAAGGCATTATAATGAAGTAAATCCTAACAAGACAAAGCAATACAGATTTACTCCTGGCATATCCACTATCGAAGCAAAACAGAACCTCCTCTCTAGAGCCACCCATTGTCAAAGGAAATACTTCCTCGTCATCGCAGTGGATTTCGCCGGGGCGTTCGACACCCTCTGGTGGCCGAGCGTCTTGGCGAGACTCAGAGCTGCCAACCTTCCATTGAATCTTTACAATTGCATAAAGGATTACCTGACTGATAGAGCAGTGCAAGTTACCACACCACTTAAATGTTACTACCTTCCAGGATCACACCACAGACCCAACTGCAAATCAGACAGTGGAGAAGAAAATACTCCAGATCTATTTGCGATCAATATGGCAGCAGCGCTGGACGACCTCCACAAAAGGGGAAGTCACGCGGAGGTTCCTCCCCGATCTACAACAAATATACCCAGAGTATCCGGCATGGCTTTGCCCTGGATTGTACAGCAGTATCTCCTAACAGGACATGGAGCGATTCGCCACAAATTACACCTTCTCGGACTCGAAAACAACCCAATGTGTGCACGTGGCTCTGTGTAGACCTGGGGACACCAGATGTATGACTGCGAACTTTATGAAGATCTTCGAGTTGAATTAATCTAAATCCAAGTGCGCCTTAATCCCAAAAACCGGGAACACTACTTTCTGAAAGATGAAGCCTCATATATAGCATTCACCAAGTTTGCCCAGAACCTGTATGCCAGACGATTGACCATTCCTCTGCCTGCAAACTTCGAATAGACGTGTCAAACAAAGCTTCTCAGAGATCCCCAACCAGACGTCAGGTTTGACTGCTTAATCCACAAAACTGGAACTCTTCTGAGAAGTGTGTGTGTGTGTGTGTGTGTGTGTGTGTGTGTGTGTGTGTGTGTGTGTGTGTGTGTGTGTGTGTGTGTGTGTGTGTGTGTGTGTGTGTGTGTCGGGGTGGTTCCTAGGCATATGCCCATCTCCACCTAATTCATTTAGATAACAGAAAAACTGTAAAGTGCGCCTGAAATATAGCTAAGAAATAGAATATTCAAAACAAGAGAAATTTTGAGATGGTTACAATTTTAAACAGAGATATCTAAAAGTAATAGTTAAATTTTGTATAGGAAAAATTAAAATTGTATTAAAGAAATGTTTGTGTGTTTAGTGTGTTGTTAATGTCAGGTCACTTTGCCATCAGGAAGCAGCTGACATCTACAGCTGCCAACTGATGCCCGTCCCCGGTACGTGGAGCCGGACCTACTTCTACTATTATAATCTATAGTGCCATAGCACAATCCCGCACCCAACAGAAAAAGTGCAATCCTGTTGTCATTTTAGATTGTGCCCAACACAATCTAAAATGACCAATCGAAATTAATTTCGCCCAACATTTTGGACTTCTAGCGCTTCCCGCGACGCGTACGCGATTTTTTTTTTTAGGTCCTAGCCACTGAAATCTCAGGAAATTAGGTGGCAGGACCTGCCAGAGTGAACTATATACTATATTTCGCCCCGTGGTCTGCCTCCACGGGGCGAAAGTGGGACAACGTCGGGCCTCAGTAGGGTTCTGGCGGCTAAATGACCAGAGGAACAACGGTACAAGGCATCACACATATACAAAGTCAATACACTTTTAAATCTCTGGCTTTTCCAGTCAACTGGTTCACCCACAATGTAAACTACGCGGAGATGGGGGCAACCCGTGGTGCTGCTTGACCCTAAACACACTTTACACTTTACCACATAAATGCCTCAGTCGCCCAGTACGCAGGGTCTGCCCCCAGGCTTCTGTCCTGGGGCCGCTCCTGTGGAACTTTGTCAGATGAATTCCTCGCCATGGATCTGGGTGGTGTAGAGGCCCAGGCCTATGCAGATGACTTGGTCTTGACCATCGAGGCTGACAGCAGATTCTCCTTAGAAATGCAAGCAAATAATGCCCTGCAAAAGCTGCTACATTGGACGAAGCTAACTAGCACCCGACAAGACAAAATCGGTGCTGTTAAAAGGTAAGCTAGACTTAAGGAGACCATCACAAATTAAGATTGAGAACAAAACAGTTAAGCTGTGCGAACAGATTAAATACCTAGGAATAATCCTGGACAGAAAATTAAATTTCAAGCCACACCTAGAATATATTAAACAAAAGATAAGAAGATATGCGGCCCTCGTCGCTAGAGTCACTCGCAGGAACTGGGGACTCAGCCATACTACCCTGTCCCTCTACTACAAAGCTATCTTCATCCCTGCCATCACGTATGGCTCCCCTGTCTGGTACGTGAGGGCGGGACTAGAAGTGAATAAAAGGATCTTCGAAACCATTCAGAGGACCATCCTCCTTACCATGAGGAGAGCAACTAGAACGACTAGTACAGCTGCCCTCCAGTCCTGGCAGGGGTTCTCACCCTGGACCTCGAGGGTACTGGCTGCGGTCTGCTCTACCATCTTGCCAGAAACACATCGGCTACAATGTATGACCTCACCACTGACCACACTAATGACTGCAACTGTGAGAAGAGAAGAATCACCGACCACCTCGTCCAGATTTGGCAGAGGAGATGGAGCGACACAGAAAAAGGCGCAGTGACTAGAAAATTCCTTCCCACTGTCACCAGGCTGTACCCTCAGGCGCCAGCGTGGTTTTACCCCGATCGAAATACCACCTTCTTCCTTACAGGACACGGCCCGTTTAAAGCTAATTTCACCAACTTGGCATCATAGATAACCCGTATTGTCTGTGGCAACCTAGAGTCCTGGAGACACTTAATGTTTGAGTGCGACCTGTATGACGACCTACGACTACGCATAATAACGGCAATCCAATATATACCAGACAACCAAGAACCCAGACTGTTAGACACTCAAGAGGACTACAAGGCACTCAGTCAATATGCTCAGGATCTATTTTCCAGAAGGAAATCAATGATAGCAATGCACCAAGGGCAACCCGACTAGAAGGACTGCAGAACTCAAACAAGTACGTGATATACAAAAACTCACCATACTACAGAAACATAAGACTTTACGGTGATTTGGATGGCCTGCTGGTGAACCAACACCGCACTCCCTTGTGCGGCCTTGATTTTTCCTATTTCCGGGGGAGGAGAGTATTTGCTCTTCTCCCCTCCTCACCTCCCCATATTTTCACTCTGGTGGGGCATGGGCACGCCCCACTGAAAATGGATGGGCAACCTTCCTATCCGACCCCTCTTCTTCCTATTTCATCTCTCCGCATTCACCCTGTAGCCACTCACACACCAGTCAGACTTTTGTGGATTTATTGGATGATTGCTTTCTGCAGCAGCATGTTCGAAAGGCAACCAGAGAGAGTAATACTCTTGATCTGATTATTAGCAGTGATCATTGGTGTATTAAGAATTTGCACATAAAGGAACCACTAGGTGGCTGTGATCACAGTGTACTGATGTGGGATTTATTTAAAGATTTAATTACCATCAGGGGTAAAGGAAAGGGTTTTTGCTTCCGTAAAGGTGAGTCCAGTGGTCTCAGAAAGTTTTTCAGTTCTGTACAGTGGGATCAACTGACGATGTTACCAACACTAAATTCTACATGGAAGAGCATTCAAGGAATTAATCGTGGAAGCTACTAAAAGTTTCATGCCTATTAAGAAATATTGTTCAAGGTTTAGGCCTAAATGGTTGTCAAATGAACTAATGAAAGTTGTAACAGAGAAGAAAAATGCATGGGATGCATATAAATTATCAAGCGACTCAGAAGCCTATGGCAGATATAAGCTAGTCTATAATCAGGTCACAAAGGAGGTTAGGCAGGCGAAGGCAGATTACGAGAAATCCTTGGCAAAAGATGCTAAGAAAAACAGCAAGGATTTCTTTACTTATATAAATTCTAAAAGGAAGGAGATGAATCTGATTGGTCCATTTGACATCGATGGTTCGACTGTTGATGATCCAGCTCAGATAGCAAACAAACTGAATGAGATTTTGCATCTACATTCACACATGAGGAATTATTAAGGTTTGAAAATGGCAGAAGGTTATCAAATTGTAGCAGGATACTTAATGATTTTGTAATAAGTGAGAGCAAAGTGGAGGGAAAATTGTTGAAGTTAAACATAAGAAAAGCACCTGGGGTGGATGGGATCTATCCAGTTATATTAAAGGAGGCGGCAAAGCAACTAAGCAAACCCTTAGCCATAATTATGAGAGCATCCTTGGACTCAGGCGAGGTTCCCACGGACTGGAGCTGTGCAAATATATCCGCAATTCACAAAGGGGGATCGAAGGGTGACACGAGTAATTACAGGCCAGTTAGTTTAACTTCTGTTCCGGATAAAATAATGGAGTCACTGGTTAAAGATGCATTGCAGGATCATCTAGACAAAACTGCAGGAATAATTCAGACAGCATCGGTTTGTTAAGTGAAAGTCTTCTCTGACAAATTTGATAGGATATTATGATGTGGTTAAAAAGGAACTGGATGCAAAAAATAATTTTGATATCATATATTTGGATTTCAGGAAAGCTTTTGACACTGTTGTGCATGTAAGACTATTGTACAAATTGGAGCAGAATGGTATTAAGGGTAAGTTGCTACAATGGATAAAAGGATGGTTAAGTGGGAGAAGACAGAGGGTTGTAATCAATGGGTGCTGCTTTTCGTGGACTAATGTTATTAATGGAGCCCCACAGGGTTCAGTGTTGGGTCCACTGTTGTTTTGTATATTTATCAATGATATTGATGAAGGTATATCTGGCTTAATGTCGAAGTTTGCAGATGATACAAAGGTTGGCAGGGTTGTTAATGACAGTAATGGCAGTGTGCTACTGCAACAGGATCTATATAATTTGGGCAGATGGGCTAAGAAGTGGCAACTGAAGTTTAACCTTGACAAATGCAAAGTACTGCATATGGGTAGAAGTAACCCCCAGAGAAACGTACCAACTGTGTGGTGCTACACTTAAAGTGGTAGAAAATGAAAAAGACCTGGGAGTAATTGTGCAGTCAGATATGAAGTTTTCTGAGCAATGCAGACAGGCTGCCAGGGCAGGTCATGGGGTTTTGTCAATGATATATAGGAATTTTGCTAGCAGGGAAAAGGAGGTGATTGTTCCTCTGTATAAGCAATGGTCAGGCCATGCCTTGAGTACTGCGTACAGGTCTGGAGGCCTCATTTTAGGAAGGATGTAGATTTGCTTGAACGTGTACAGAGAAGGGCAACAAGATTGGTGAGCGGAATGAAGAGATCCCTTACCAAGAGAGGCTTAAGTTCTGCAAATTGCAGTGGCTGGAGACTAGGCACCTGCGCGGTGATCTGATTGAGGTGTATAAGGCCTTGAATGGGTTGAATACGCTGAATTCTGATGGGATTCTTTCACTCGTTCTGATTACGAACTTAAGGGAGCATAAATTGAAATTGAGGAAGGACAGATGTAGAATAGATGTGCGGAAATTTGCCTTTAGCCAGCGGGTGGTTATTTGCTAGAACAAACTTTCATCTGTCGTTGTGGAAGTTGATAGGTTGAATAAATTTAAGGAGGAACTAAACAGGCATTTGGAGGGAATGGTTTGATTTTTTTTTTTTTTTTTTTTTTGGCTGATGCTACATAAGCTTTCTTGCATCACATGCCACTACTACTACTTCTACTACTACAGAAGCCATCTCCAATGACGTTTACCAGGATGTATTGTTTGCCCATTCCATAGTAATATTTCTTTTTCTGTTCAGCTTTTCAACAATTATATTTTACCCTTCTGTTATACTTTCACATTTGAGCGAATCAATACGAACACTTAACGATTTTTTCCACGAATAGTACCCTTACCACTAGGGGTGTGTGAGCTTTTCAATGAAATTTGAAAATCACTTACTGGAATCTAATTTCAGATTCTGCATGTCGTTATTCGCTTGTGGATTCCTGATGATTATCACCTAGAGAATAAATTTAGTGTCAACAAGAAGAGGACTGGGTTGTTTAGAATCAGCACAGAGACAATTCAAACTATAAACCGTAATGGATTGTGCACTGAAAGGACAGAATTCATGGCATACCAGGTTCCTGGTCAATGCGACGCTGTCACCCCCCCTCTCGCTAGTGGACGCACTCACAGCTAACCTATTCTCTTCTCCCTACCCATAGTCCTTCTCCAGGACTCCCCCCAACTTCCTGCTCCTTTTTGCCTGGAGGATGCCTACACTCTGCCAAGAGTGTGGACGGCCAGTCAGATGTTTTTCTACTCCCTGGTCCGGCTCCTCGTGCCAATGGACGGATGCTGGGAGGTTCCTTCCTGGTGACCGAGCCTCCCAGTAACAAAGAGGCCAATCAAACAACACACTGCTCACACAACACTGGACTTATGCCCCTGGACATTTTACATTTATATTGACAGGTCACAGCTCCCTAAAGGCGAAACTAACCTCCTTAGGGCTGACTGGTGACCCAAACTGCATCTGTGGCGAGAGTGAAGACTGGGCACACATTCTATTTGAATGTATAATATATGACATCCCCAGAACAGAGCTAATAGCACAGATTGGCCACCTTCCCAGGGGAGAAGAACATCTGTTCATCATAGAAGAGCAAAACTATAAAGCTTTTACATCTTTCACACATAAAGTATTCGAAATGCGCAGAACAATCCAAAGAATGGCAATTCAGCCCCCCAGCAATTAAACAATAATCAATAGTTAAAATTGCCCAAGTTTCCCACCACGCCCAGACGATGACTTAAAAACTGTCAGGATAGCAGTATTCTGTGCCCTGACATGACAAAACTCCCAAGGACTTCCCTGCCATGTGTAGGAACCTGGGGCCCCATGCCAAATAAGTAACCACGTAGTGGAGGGAGATGTACAGGTAGCCAGGGAAGCAGATTAGCTGAAAAATATCAGTAGGCTAGTAGCAAAGGGATGCAATGTAGAATGAATGAATGAGAATGAAAGACAGAATGAATAAGCTGGGAACTGAGTGAACTAGGAATTATGGTAAAAGGGAATAAATGGCAGTTTTGGTGAAAGAAAGAGTGACCTAGCATGAGGAAAAGAGAGAGTGAATGGGAATGAGTGGAAGAACAAATGTAATTGGCCGAAAGAATACAAAGTTAAAAATAACTTACATTACTTTATATATATATACTGTACTAACAAACATTTACTAACCACATAAACACTATCACTGCGTTCTCCCCTAGCCTACAAAAAACTTGCGGCTAGGCCTGCACCACAACTGAAGAACTGTAGTAAGTTGAGGTGCCCAGAGAGTGCAGTGCAGAAAGCAATAGTCGAACAAATGAAATGAAAGCCAGAAGAATGAATGAAAGTGTAAGTGTGTGAGAAAAAGAACACAAACCATAAATGCTACAGTTAAGTACACACTAACCCTAGTTTTAATTAGTATTTAAATTTACATTACACATCATTGCATCCCTCCTGGTGTGTGAGAAAAAGATGAATGAGTGTGAGTGAAAAAAAAAAAAATATATATATATAAAGCTTGGGAAAATACATATAAAATAAGAAAAGAAAAAAAAAGAATGCAAGTAGAGTGAGATGCAGATTATGAATGAAGTAAATGTGTGTCTCTCCCGCCCCTTCGCCTAGTGGGTTCCCGCTGCCAGCTAATATATCCCATCCCCAGAGCAGGGTGGGCAACTTGACCTTCTTACCGGATTCGACACTACAGGGACATGACAACCATCACCGACAAAGACATACTGCGGCTTTGCTGCCGACACGCCATTGGTGATCTGAACTGGGTGCTCTAACCCGTTTCCCTTTAAAACCTCATCCCAAGGCAGGGGAGGGAGGAGACACGTCTCTGTCTCCTCCTTTCCCCGCCTCCCCCCAAATTTCGCCTGGTGGAGCTCGTCTCCGCTGACCTCTTTGAGGATTCCTACTCTATCGTCCCTATTCTTCTATCTGTTTCCCCCCTAGTCTTCAGTCTCCCCTTCTCTCACTAAACCGACTGAGTAACCCCCTTAACAATGCCGCCAAATTGTAATCAACGTCTAAATTCTACCGGTTTCGTGTAAATCTCTAAGACAATAACACCATTATCTTTTATCTAGCGTATAGCCCTCACATGTCTAAATTTAATAACATCGAAATTTTAGCCGACTTATTAAGCCTTTTAAGACATCTCTCTAGCGTTCAACCCCAACCAGCGTCCTAACAGCAATCCCATTAAGCATTAATGTCAAACGCGTAAATATATATATTTTTTAAGGTTCTAGCCACTGAAATCCCAGGAAACTAGGTGGCAGGACCTGCCAGAGCAATTTGTTGTGGTACTGGACATACCCGGCTATCCTCCACGTGGCGAGGTATGAACAACGTCGGGCCCCACTAGGGACCTGGCGGCCAATAAGCCGGACAAACAATGGGCACAACACATCACACTGCACAGACAGGGCCCACACACTTTCAAGTCTCTGGCTTGACAGTGTACTGTCCTCGATACAACGAACACACGCGGAGATGGGAGAAATCCCAGGTGGCGTCTGACACGAAAATACCTTATAACTTATAGCTTATGCTCACACAACACACGTCGACTGGCTTTGTAATGTTCAGAGTACATAACGCGGATTTGTGGGAAACCACAGGAACCGCATAACAATAACACTATGTCCACTATTAAGTTTTTGACAAATTGCAAAGTACATAAACTTAGCAAGAATGGCTTCAGTTCTTCAAATTGTAGTGTCTGGAAACTGGGCACCTGCGAGTTGACTTGATTGAGGTGATTAACGCTTTGAATGGATTGAACAAGGTCAATGGGCACAACACATCACACTGCTGATGGGAATCTTCCTCTTGCTTAGACAACATACATGGGGAAACCCCTTGGTGCCGTCTCACACAAAATACACTTTACACATGAGGAGGCACAAATTCAAATTGAGGAAGGACGGTTGCAGAACAGATGTGCAGAAGTTTGCATTTAGCCAGCAGGTGGTTGATTGCCGGAAGGAACTCCTATCTATTGTTGTGGAAGTGATAGTTTAAATAAATTCAGGGAAGAACTAGACAAACTATTGGAGAGAATGAATAGGTGACATGGAAAATGTCTTTTTGGCTGATATTGTATAAGCTGGCCTTCTTGCATCATTTTCCACTGCTAATGCCAATGCTAACTCAAACCACATGAACTGGAAAAATTAGTGATGTAAATTATACTTATAAAAATATGTGTTTAGTTTACCAGTAATCCAAAAGGGAAAAAAAGGACTATGTAACGAAGTTTGACACTTTGGGAAGTGATAATGGTAGTTTGTTGGCAGAAGCGATAGGTTCCATTGGCCTATGCAGAGGCATAGGCCAATGGAACTTGGCTATCGGTGCTTCAAGAACTGTGAAGGTTGCGTATCATTCTTATTAATTTCTTTATAAAGTAAGCAGCTTCAGGTTTTTCAGCCATGCAACACGCATGTGGAGATGTGTTTTTGTAAAGGGCGGCTCCTTGAACGTCATTTCCAATAGTGCTCGTGATGTTTCAATTCGAGACTCTGACCCACCTGATGTTGCCAAAAGGTGGGCCCGAGAGAGAGCGAGAAAGAGAGATTCTCTCTCTCCCCTCCCTCCTTTTTAATACGCTACGAATTTAAAAAAAAAAAAAAAAAAATTGAGATTTATTCATCTACAGTAATCATACAGCAAAATCTACTCACAGCCAGACAGTTCGTCGTAAACATCAAATTAAATGTCAAGTTGGGTTCGGGCCTGAGGCGTGAATAACTGCTGTCATCTGAGACTGTACAAGTCTTCTCATAAAAGCTTGGGTGAAAAGAGTGGAAAGATTGGGCATTGCTTCTCTAAGCCTGGCCCTAGAATCCGTATAGTTTGGGCATGAATACAGTACATGTTGCCAGTCTTCAACCTCTCCACACTGACATAGATCTGTTGTTGACAACCTAAATTTATATAATTTCATGTTCATCGAACCGTGACTAGTCAGCAAGTATGAAGTAAACATATCCATACTGAACCAGACATTCATCTTCTTCTTCATCAATGTGTAGACTTCAGAGAAGAATTTTCTCGTAACACAGCCAACTGATGAAGTATCCCATCTACATTGCCAAAGGGTTATTAGTTCATTCCAAAAAATTCTTTTACGTTCAGGTTTGAACAACACGCAGAGAAGCCTGTGAACACGTATATTTGTACAGACATATACACAAAAAATCATCAAGATCAATGCACTATAACCAAAGCAGCTATGCGCCAAAAATCCCCTAAACAAGAACAAAGTAAACATATTTTTTTACCATCTTTTTAAATATATTTTATAATAATGCGTAAGGTACGAAGTTTATAATATGTGATATATTCAGTAGACCTTGCTGCTTGTGACCAATGGGAAATTTAGAGGTTTCGTTGTCCAATCGATTCTAGGACAACACATTGGTAAAGATATAATCAGTCCCTCCACTTCATAATTAATCAAAGAGCCATGCATAAATATGCCATTTTGTGTTCTGATTTTTGCTGCGACTTTCATTTTATTTATTTATTTATTATATATTTTTTATTAATGACATAGTGTTTGGGGTGAGCCGCCACCGGTGGTTTCCCACAACTACGCAAATGACAAATAAAATAAATTTTGTCAGTGGCGCAATTTGATTAGTGTAACCCAAGGCTCTCTGGGGTTATGGCATCCCACTTATTTAGACGCGCCACCTGTGATAAAATTATATTATATAAAATAAAATAAATTATATAAAATTCCTGCGCCTACATATTGAAACCCTAGCGCGCGCCTGTTCATAAGCGCATTACTGAATGTGGTAAGGGGGAAAAAATTAATAATTCATTTATCGTAAACGAAGAAAGATCTCATTTAGAAAATGGAAAGGAGGAAAAACAAAAATCAGGATCAAAGCAACAAATCTTTATAAAATTACTTTGTTTTCTTCAAACAGTTGTAGTTTACTCTATCGGCTAAAGACACCAATTCGTAATCATCAATCAAGTACAGGATGAGCACTATCAAATAGCGGGAAAATATAACGTTGCATAACTACTTGTAAAAGTCGTGCAACCTCCACGTGCATTTCAAGGTCGATCCATTATATGCCATTCATTTGAAGGAAAGAAAAACTGAAAAGTGCAGCAGTCTTAAAATTGAGTAAAGTAAGCTATATTTCGATATATTTTTAATGTTATGTGATTAATTATTGAAAACACTAATCCAGCTTGAATATCTTGCATGTCATTTAAGTAGGGAGAGGGAGAGAGAGAGAGAGTGAGAGATAACATGTAAGATATTTGTACTTCATGGGACAAAGGATTTCCTTGCGGTAGCCAGCAATGCAGGGTTGGTGCCACTGCGGGTTTGGGATGGATTAATGCTATCATAGACTGACTCTTGGTATTTAGCGGGGGGAGGAGAGATATACATGCAGAAAAATGTATTAAGAACTACTGGAGGATAAACAATACTTCCATTCAGGCACTTAGCGAACGGGCGCGAGCCTGTAGCAGACAGCTCCACTGGCCCATATTTCCCATCAAATTCTCTAATAAAATATCCCGAGAACCCCCCCCCCCCCCGCTCCTCCCATCCTCACGATGCCCTGCTGTCTTTTCCCAGTAGCAGACCATGAGGATGACACCTTCTCCCCCCCCCCCCGAAATGCGGTGATGCATTTCACCCTCATCCCTGAAACCATCACTATTAAAATAGTGCAATTCATATTAAGCTATGTCTATATTGATTAAGTGCATTTTCTATAAAAAGTGTGCCCTCTCCCGGACTCTGCATACACACAAAGTTGGGTTTTGTATTGCATAAAAATTGCTTAAATCTTAAAAAGCTTAAATAAACAAGTGGGTTTGTGTGTGATGTGGTCTCTAATTAAAAATATCTGTTCATTTTTGAATAAACCTTACAAACCCAAGGGTTCGTGAACGCTTCTACCTTTAGAGGCGAATACGCTAAGTCATCTTGTTGATGTTGATATGGGTAAAATATTATATACAATCGTGCACATATACTACCTTCAGGCAACACTAGCCTATAACTTTCAGTAATATCTAACCGAACTTTCACTTGGGTTAGGTATTATATCCACAGAGCAGTATTTACTCTGTGATTATATCTTACGTATTTTGTTAGCTAGAGATGGATGCCTGCTAAACGATTTGGCCTTCAGTTTAGTTTCGTATTTATGCTGCATTCTTTATGCAGTATTTTTTCAAAATAATTTTTACTGGTTACATGTCATGCGATGATAAACTGAAAATTACTGTAGCTAACCAAGAAACAAATTATGCTTTTGTATCTAATAATTTTATTTCTTGCAACATTATTTACGTGAAATAAAATTAACTTGAGCTTGCTGTATTCAGTTTCGGTTTCAGTTTGACTGTGTTTACAACTTTCATGTTTGCTGATGTTTTGAAATTAAGAAGAAAAAAATAATTTTTTTTCAATTTTTGTTCACTATAAACTTTTAAAAATATTATCCATTATTTTTTTTAATTTAATAATAGTAATTATTTTAATTATAGTACTTGTTAGGTTAATTCAAGATGAACAAAAGTTAATATTAACAATTTCAAGGTAGTAGAGGGGAACCCTTTTCTAAAGATCAGACATACTCAAAAACCTGGTCGCCATCCCCTTAGGATCGTACCTGGATACGATAGTGTGTCATGTGATGCTAGTGATGGAAATACAATGTCCATACATTATTATTATTTTATGAATGACTAATTCAGTAAATTTTATTTTTTGCATGAGTTTTAACATATTATAAATATAAATTTTCTGTTTATATTTAAAAATAATCTCATAGATCAGAGGAGCTTACAATATTGTGATATTGTATGAATTCAAATGCACAGCTTCCATAACTCTCTGTTTTCATACTGAGCAGTCATTGTTATTTGCTTTTTTTACACTAAAAGAATAACAAATTTCCAAAAAGGCTATATTTATTTGCAATTTTGTAATGTGTATTTTATGAAGGTGTGCTGATTACAAATAACACCAGTAATGCAATTTTTGAACAGTATCAATGGTTTGTCCAGAAATGAAATCAACTTGTCAACTAGTTCTTTGTAATTTTTACTCTTAATGTTACCCAGAAAGCCATTCACTACAAGGCAATACAACTGCCAGTCATCTCACTCAGCATCAGTTATTTTATCTTCCACTTCTTTTGAACCCATCTTCTTAACTTTTGGACCAATAAGTATGCTGCCATTCACTTTTGCATCAGACAATTTTGTTTGTTTCTTTGTTTGGGGATTTATTAGTCACATCGGTATCTGTAGCCATAGTACTCCAGACAATTTTGTGAAGACAGATTGTACAGACTTAATGTTTAAGATCAAATTCTTTAACAAATTTTTTCACTAGTTCCAGTTTGATATTATTATTATTATTATTAGCCATATGGTGCAAGGAAGCCTGAGGCTTATGTTGCACCACCAAAACAAAAAAATTCTGAATTACCCCCGAGAGAGAGAGAGAGAGAGAGAAGTAAGGAATCACCGAGAAAGAGAAGAACGATGATATCCAGCTCGTGGCCCTGGATGTGCCAAGCCCATACTCACCAGATGTGAGCCCCTTGGAAAATAAGGAATGATAGAAGGAAAAATTTTGTTTCTTGGTAAAAAGTGACTGTTTATTACGTTGTGCATGCCAGGCTCGCCCTAGTTCTGACAGGTCCTGTAGATTTAGTGAAATCAATGGGATTCCCTTATCCTGTAGATTTAGTGAAATCAATGTGCCCTGCTGTCCAAAGATTTTTTTCATTTCATTTATTTGTACACACACAATTATTACATATATATATATATATATATATGTGTAATAATTATAAAAAAATGAAAATGAATGTCCAAAGATGGAGACAGAGAGCAAGAGAATTTAATGAAACCAAAGTGCAAATCCAGAAGGAACTCCAGCATCTTGAAGCCCCACAGACATCCCATTTATACCAGTCAAACTCAATCTTCTCTATATCATTTCCGTAGTCTTCTTTAATATGAACCGAGTGCACAGCAAGGATTGATGGGTGTATATTCCCATTTTGAAGTGACACAGCTTTCAAATGTTTATTTGAACTGTCTTTTCACAGATGCTACATTTCACAGAAGAGTAGCATCTGTGAAAAGATGCTACTCTTCTTGATTGTGACTAATACCAATTTCTTCATAAAGACAAATCAAGTCAAAAGAGCACAGGTTAAAAATATGCATAAGTGGTATGTTTTTTCTGTACGTGGAAGTCTTGCAGTTGAGATCCAGTAGATTCTAATCTTTAAATGAGATGGGAGATGCCCTGTACTGGATTTGGTTAGACTTGTCATGTAACTCTTGCCGATTAGGGAGATGTGGTGCTTTGCTTGAACAAACTCCTGTTATGTAATCTCAATTATCCTGTTCACCAGATTCATCATCCTAGAGACCTTTTTTTGGAGGGTGGATTGGAACTGACAGGTCCTCATTGTGTGTCAGCGGAACAGTAGTAGATGGTATGAGGGTAATAAAGGGGTGCTCTTACCAAGAAAGGCTTAAGTTCTGCAAATTGCAGCATCTGGAGACTAGGCACCTGGGAGGTGATCAGATTGAGGTGTATAAGGCTTTGAACGGTTTGAGCAAGCTCAATGCTGATGGGATTCTTCCTCTTGCTCAGATTATTTGGTACACTTGAGGGAGCATAAATCCAAATTGAGGAAAGACAATTGCAGAATAGATGTGCGGAAATTTGCCTTTAGCCCGCGAGTGGTTGATTGCTGGAACAAACTTCCATCTGTGATTGTAGAAATTGATAGCTTAAATAAATTCAAGTAAGAACTGGAAAAAAATTTTGGAGAAAATGGATAGGTGAAATGGGAAGTTTTTTTGTTTTTTTTTTTTTGACTGATGTTCTATAAGCTTGCTTTCTTGCATCATATGCCACTGCTAATGCTAAAGTATGTTGGATAGGCTATAGCTTTTCAATCAGCAGACTTTTTTAAACTTTAATATATCTACCATACAAAAGTAGCAGTGGTCATGATGGCTTTCTCCATATTTCAGTTATAGAATGCACTTATGATTACTGTGAAACCATCCATCCCTCTGATGTTAACCTATAACTACCACAGCAGAAATGAGGTGACCACAGCTTAATCTTGATCATCCTTGGGCATTCAGAAAATAAGCTTCACATGCACAGCAAAACTTGATGTTATGCCCCACATACTTTTGACCTCTATGATATCCACAAACATAGCAGAACAAGTAGGGAGATCACTTTTGCCTTTGTTTGGTAAATGTAACATTCTACAAAAAAAAAAAAAAATCATAAAAATGAAAAAAAAAGCTGATTATACGAATACTGTTGGATCTTATATATCACAATATTCACTCACTTATGTGATACATATAAAAAAAAGGGAGAAAAAAAAAAAAAAAAAAAACATAAAACCTTAAATTCCTGCCAAAATATGGACATTAGAGAAAACCTATTAACACCATTGGATTTGGTACACAAATTACATATAAGAAACAGTTAAATATGAAAATTTTTTGTTACATAGTGTAATTGAAGCAAGTACTAATGATGGGCATAATTGAGTATTATGATTAATTATGATTAATTATGATCAGTAATCAAAATAATCAAATATGGCATTTCCATAATCAATTATAGTCAAATTAGGCAATTATAATATCAACAGGAATTTTGATATGAGAATGGGATAGGAAAGAAAGAAAAAAAAATGTTGTTACCACTTATATATACATATATACAGTCAGGGCTGCCGCAAATTCTTGTTTCTTGGTGATTTCCTTCTACTTCTCTCTCTCAGGTTAATGTGGGATTTTTTTTTTTGGCTGGTACAGCATAAGCCTCAGCTTCTTTGCACCATATGGCTGATAATAATAATAATAAGTGGGTAGGTGATGTAACCATTGCTTACGGGCAGTTCAGGAGGGTGCCAAAAATTTTTTTGACATATACAAGTCAGACTTCTGTTTAGCAAACTTAAAAATTTGATATTTAGCAACTTTTTTTAATTCCCCTGGATAATTCCTTTTTAATTCATACTATTTATAATAGTTTCAGTAGAACAAAGAAAATTTCCATATAACGAATGGATTACAAGAGAATTTACCAGGAACGCATTGTTCGCACCTATTGAGGCTATTGAATCAATTAGTGCTGCTGCTGCTAAGCACAAATAGAGAGCCAAAGGGATTACCAATCTGCAACTTAGTGTTACTTTTAAAATCTATCCAACCGCCTGTCCCACATATCCAGAAGTCGCACTGGTCATCCAATTGGTTTTATACGATCAGATGATCAGCGCGACTTCCATCGTTTACCAGTATTCAACATGACAGGCAAATAATTCATTTGAAATAAATACAATACATGAAATTGCAGGCACATTAATTTGCTTATCCGGGTCTGTGTTTCATATTTATATTTTGCAGTTATAAAATCTTTTTCTTCAAGTTCTCTGCCCTCAGGCAAGTTCAGGGCTTCGTTGACGCCATGCTTCTCTATCTTGTGCTATACTTTTAATTCCTGCATAACCTCTTACCGTCCAATCCATCATTCCAATTCTCCTTCTCCTAATAGTTCTCTTCCCACACATCTACCCCTCAATCCCTTTCCCCAGCATGCTTTCTCTTCTCAATACATGTCCTATAAAGTTATTTTGTCTCCTTCTTAATTCTTTACAATCGTTCTCTCTTCTACTTTCCGCAAAATCTCATTCTCACTCTGTCCACCCATTTCACCCTTTCCATTCTCTTTCACACCCACATCTCAAAAGCTTCTAGGCATAAAATCTCCTCTTTTCCAGTTTCCATGTCTAGTACAACAGTCCATATAAATGTTTTTATCATTTTCTTTCTTAATTCCTCCTTTCAGTTTCTTCTCAATAGTTCTTTTCTATTACTAAATGCTTCTTTCCCATTGTAATTCTTGTTTTTATTTCTTCCAGGCTTTTCCCAATTTCGGTCATTATGCTTCCCAAGTACCGGGATCTGTCAACCTGTTCCAATATTATTCCATCTAATGTTGTATTGATTCTTCTTCCTGGCCACTTTGAAATTAACATTACCTTGGTTTTATTGCTGTTAATCTTCATATTTTACTCCTTTATTACTTATACAGAGCAAGGAGCTCTGTAATTCTTCATTATTAACAATCAATATCTAGTCATCTGCAAATCTTATTGTCTTTATCTTCCCTACTTTTACACCTCCTTTCTGCTCTTCTTTGAACTCTTTCATCAGTGCTTCTGTGTATAAATCAAACAGTACGGAGGACATGGAACATCCTTGCCTTACAGCCCTACCAATAGGAAATCACGAAATATTTTCAAGAAAATAGAACAGAGGAAGCGTTCCGAAAAATTCTTGATTCCGATAATAATATGGCTACTATCACTGGCATTACCGCTTCGTTTCCAGAAGTAAGCACTGTAAGGAAAAGATTGAAATGACGTCATTTTGATTATGAATGTAGAGAGGAAGCTATTCAGGATCCGCAACAAAATTTCAAAATTAATTTTTTATTTCAAATTATGGGCACAACAATTTTCTTGTTAACTGAAAAGTTTAGAAATATGAAATAACGTGTAGAAATATTTAAAATATTTTATAATATTTATGAATTTAAAAAAATGGTAATATAAAGATTTCTTAAATCTTTGCAAAGATTTATGTAATAAATTAAGTGACATTGATCATAACAAGTCTGATATTGATGGTTTAGCATTATTTGAAGAACTTAGAGTAGAGTACTTCAAATTTATATTAAAGACAATATTACTCCATTTGAAGTGTTATATTTTTAAAAACAATTTTACAGATACTTTTTCAAATGTAGCAGTTGCATTAAAAATATATGAAAATGAGGGGAACAAAGGGGTGTGCTTACCAAGAAAGGCTTAAGTAGATTGGTGGAACAGACTTCCATCTTTTACTGTGGAAGTTGATAGCCTAAATAAATTTAAGGCTGAGCTGGACAGGTATTTGGAATGAATGGCGGGGTGAAATGGGAGTGGTTTTTTTTTTTTTTTTTTTTTGGCTGATGCTGCATAAACTTGCTTTCTTGCATCATATGCCTTTACTAATGCTAATGCCCTGCAAATTGCAGCTTCTGGTGTCTAGGCTCCTGTGAGGTGATCTGATTGAGGTGTATATGGCCTTGAATGGTTTGAGCAGGCTCAATGTTGATGGGATTCTTCTTCTTGCTTAGATTACGCACTCGCGTAAATTGAGGAAAGACAGTTGTTCAGAAATTTGCATTTAGCCAGCGAGTGGTTGAATGTGGAATAAACTTCCATCTGTTGTTGTGGAAGTTGATAGCTTAAATAAATTCAAGCAAGAACTGGACAAACTTTTGTGTGAACGGGAAATGTTTTATTTTTATTTATTTATTTCATTTTTTGGCTTCTGCTGTATAAGCATTAGCATTAGCATTAGCAGAGGCATATGATGCAAGAAAGCAAGCTTATTCAGCATTAGCCAAAAAAAAAAAAAAAAAAACCGCTCCCATTTCACCCCTCCGTTCGTTCGAAATACCTGTCCAGTTGAGCTTTAAATTTGTTTAGGCTATCAACTTCAACAACAAGTGATGGAAGTCGGTTCCACCAACCAACCACCCGCTGGCCAAAGGCAAATTTCCGCACATCTATCCGACATCTGTCCTTCCTCAATTTGAATTTATGCCCTCTGAGGTGATTATTCTGAGAAAGATGAAGAATCCCATTGGCATTGAGCATGCTCAAACCATTCAAAGCCTTATACACCTCTATCAGATCACCTCGCCGGTGCCTAGTCTCCAGACTCTGTAATTTGCAAAACTTAAGCCTTTCTTCGTAAGAGCAACCCTTTGTTCCATTTACTAATCTTGTTGCCCTTCTCTGTACCCGTTCAAGCAGCTCTACATCCTTCTTGAAATGAGGCCTCCAGACCTGTATACAGTACTCAAGATGTGGCCTTACCATTGCCTTATACAAGGGAATAATCACCTCCTTATCCCTGCTAGAAAAATTCCTGTATATCATTGACAAGACACCATGAGCTACTCTTGCAGCTCGTCTGCACTGCTCAGAGAACTTCATATCTGCCTGCACAATTACCCCCAGGTCCTTTTCATTCTCCACTACTGTCAGTGTAGTACCGCAGAGTTGATACGTTGCTCTGGGGTTACTGTTTCCCATATGCAGCACTTTACATTTGTCGATGTTAAACCTCATTTGCCACCTCTCAGCCCATCTGTTCAACCTTTCCAGATCCTGTTGCAGCAGCATAGCATCAGTATTGTCCTTAACGACCCTGCCAACCTTTGTATCATCTGCAAACTTGGACATTAAACTTGATATCCCATCATCAATATCATTCATAAACACCGAAAACAACAACGGACCCAACACTGAACCTTGAGGAACTCCACTAATAACATTAGTCCACGTTGAGCAGTGTCCATTGATTACCACTCTCTGTCTTCTGCCACTCAACCATCCCCTTATCCATAGCAGCAATTTGCCTCCAATGCCACACTGCTCCAATTTGTGCAGCAGTCTTCCATGTGCAACAGTATCAAAAGCCTTTCTAAGATCCAAATATATAATATCAAAGTTATTCCCTGCATCCAGTTCTTTTGTGACTACATCATAGTATCCAATCAAATTGGTCAGGCAAGACCTGCCCTTAACAAAACCATGCTGCGTCTGAGCTATAACTGAATTCTTGTCTAGATGATCCTGCAGTGCTTCTTTAACCAGTGCCTCCATTAATTTACCTGGAACAGAAGTTAAACTAACAGGTCTATAATTACTTGTGTCAGCCTTTGATCCTCCTTTGTGAATTGGGGTTACATTTGCACATCTCCAGTCTATGGGTACCTCCCCTGAGTCCAAAGAAGCTCTCATAATTATGGCTAGGGGTTTGCATACTTCCTTTGCTGCCTCCTTTAATATAACTGGATAGATCACATCCACCCCAGGTGCCTTTTTTATGTTTATCCTCAACAATCTCTCCTCCACTTTCCTCTCAGTTATTACAAAATCATCCAGCTCACTGACAATGTTTACTTTACCTACATCATTCTCCTTCCTGAATAACTCCTCATGTGTGAATGTAGATGCAAAATATTCGTTTAGATTGTTAGCCACCTGAGCAGGATCCTCAACTGTTGAAGCTTGCTTTCTTACATCATATCCACTACTAATGCTAATGCCAATTTTTCTGACAGTTTTTCCAGTTTCAGTTGGCTCAAGTGAATGGAGTTTTTCAAAATTAAAATTAATGAAAAATTATTTAGGATCGACATTGTGTCAACAAGAACTCTCTAATTTGGCAATAATTTCAATGGAAAGTGATCATTTGGAACAAATAAACATAAATGAAATACATAATATATTTGCATCTCTTAAAGCAAGGAAACATAGATTTGTATAATTTTTTTAATATTATAATTTTCCTTTTATGTTATTATTGTGATAGAGTATGATTGCTGTGATTTAGAATTTAAAGTTTATTTCCAGAATTTCAGAATGATTTTATTATTTTTGTTTGTTGTTTCATTATATTAAATGTGAGATATGTTGTAATTCTTTTCTTTTTCAATAAATTAATAATAATTATTTACATCTTATTTTATTTTTTAATTGATATGATTGGGGCTTCAAATTGGATTTCGCTTACTGGCTGCACATAGGGTCACAACGGCCCTGTATACAGCAGTGGTATTCAGCCAGTTTGCATATCTTCACACAAACCTGTTCCTAGAATTTCCCGAGTTTGCCAAACAGGTTCCTAAAGGTCATTTGACGCTGAATGCCCACATCAACGCCAGAGCTTGCACTTGGGCATCACGTGACACAGAGACAACTCCCAAGGCAGAATGCGCTGGTCCCGAAGGAACTAGTAGTTGTTGGTGACTCTATTGTCAGGGAAACGGGGAACATGCTTTGTAAAAAAGATAGGTGGAACAGGACCAGGGTATGTCTGCCAGGGGCAAAGGTTGATGACGTTGTAGAGCGAATATCGTCTTTTAAGGGCACAAAAGGTGATATAGTTGTACACGTTGGCACTAATAATATTAAGAGTAGGAGACCGGCAGAATTACTTAACAAGTACAGGTCACTGTTGAACAAAAGCCGAGAATTAGGGTTAAATTTGAAAGTGTCTGCAATTCTGCCCAGACATGATAGGAGGGAGTATATGATGAGAGCCTTGTCGATCAATTCGGCCCTGGAAAGATTGTGCAAAGCTCAAGGGGTAGAATTTTTTTTCAGCCTGGACTGTACTCGTTAACAGGAGAGATTGCTTCTACAGGGATGGGATACACTTAAATAGAAAGGGTGCAAGAATATTTGCTAATGCTATCGAGGCAGTGTTAGGTGGGTCGGAAAACTGCTAGCTTGGGGGGAGACAAAGACCAATAGATTGACAGTAGCCACTGGCAGAGGTGAAAGAGATTCTTGCACTGCTTCTATTAGAATGAGCAGAAGCCTGAAAAACAAGATGCATAGTATTTCAGAGACTGCTGGGAGCCATTGCGGTACAAGTAAACACATGGGTTGTGTTAGGGTAGCTAAGAATAGAAACAGGTGCAGGTATACTTGCGTGTACAAAAATGCTAGGAGTTTAGTAAATAAATTTGATGAATTTGAGGTATTGCTCAAAACATCAAAGGCAGATAATGTTGGGATATCAGAGACGTGGTGTCACACAGATATAAGGGATGCAGAACTGCAATTTGGGGAGTACAACGTCTACAGAAAGGATAGACAGGATAGGAAGGGGGGAGGGGTTATGCTAAGAAACACATATTAGTTAAGAAACACATAAAAACCAAGGAAGTGAAGCCAGTTGACATTGCTGGACAGTGCAGTGTTGAGTCAGTTTGGTGTGACATAAGCATTGGGAGATCAAAATTGAGAGTAGGAGTGTGCTATAGGCCTAATGACTCTGATCAGTATAATAAGGAACTGTACAGGGAAATAGAGTGGGCCAGTAAATCAGAGAATCTTATAATGGGAGATTTTAATTTCCCAGATATTGACTGGAATTTGGGGGCTGGTTACTCACACACTAGCAGGGCTTTTGTGGATTTATTGGATAATTGTTTTCTACATCAGCATGTTCGGGAGGCAACTAGAGGGAGTAATACTCTTGATTTGATTATCAGCAGTGAGTCTTCATGCATTAAGAATCTGCAGATAAATGAACCACTAGGTGGCAGTGATCACAGTGTGCTGAAGTGGGATTTACTCAAAGAGGTAACTACCATTAGGGGTAAAGGGAAGGGTTATTGCTTCCATAAAGGCGACTACGATGGACTGAGACAGTATTTAAATTCTATACAGTGGGACCAACTGATGATGTTACCAACAGCAAATTCAAAATGGGAAGCATTCAAAGAACTTATTTTGGAAGCTACTAGGCTTTACATACCAACTAAGAAATATTTCAAAGTTTAGGCCAAAATGGATGTCAGATGAACTAATGAGGCATATGGCAGAGAAGAAAAATGCATGGGATACTTACAAATTAACACATGACACAGACGCCTATGATAGATACAAGTTGATATGCAACCAAGTTACAAAGGAGGTTAGGCAGGCGAAGGCAGATTACGAGAAATCTTTGGCAAGGGATGCAAAGAAAAACAGCAAAGAGTTCTTTACTTATGAAAACTCTAGAAGGAAGGGGACGAATCAGATTGGTCCACTTGATATTGATGGGTCAACTGTTGATGATCCTGCTCAGGTAGCTAACAAACTAAATGAATATTTTGCATCGACATTCACACATGAGGAGTTATTCAGCAAGGGGAATGCCAGAGGTGTATTCAACTCTAGCAGTAAGCTACAGAATCTTGAAATAACTGGGAGTAAAGTGGAGGAGAAACTGTTGAAGATAAACACAAGAAAGGCACCCGGGGTGGATGGGATCTATCCAGTTATATTAAAGGAGGCAGCAAAGGAAGTAAGCAAACCCTTAGCCATAATTATGAGAGCTTCCTTGGACTCAGGGGAGGTACCCATAGACTGGAAATGTGCAAATGTGACCCCAATTCACAAAGGAGGATCAAAGGCTGACACAAGTAATTATAGACCTGTGCGCTTAACTTCTGTTCCAGGAAAATTAATGGAGGCACTGGTTAAAGAAGCACTGCAGGATCATTTAGACAAGACTTCAGTTATAGCTCAGACACAGCATGGTTTTGTTAAGGGGAAGTCTTGCCTGACCAACTTGATTGGATACTATGATGCAGTCACAAAAGAACTGGATGCAGGGAATAACTTGGATATTATATACTTGGATCTTAGAAAGGCTTTTGATACTGTTGCACATGGAAGACTGCTACACAAATTGGAGCAGTGTGACATTGGAGGCAAATTGCTGCTATGGATAAAGGGGTGGTTGAGGGGGAGAAGACAGAGAGTGGTAATCAATGGACACTGCTCATCGTGGACTAATGTTATTAGTGGAGTCCCTCAGGGCTCAGTGTTGGGTCCATTATTGTTTTCTTTATTTATAAATGATATTGATGATGGTATATCAAGCTTAATGTCCAAGTTTGCAGACGATACAAAGGTTGGCAGGGTTGTGAAGGACACTACTGACACTCTGCTGCAACAGGATCTGGAAAGGTTGAGCAGATGGGCTGAGAGGTGGCAAATGAAGTTTAACATTGACAAATGTAAAGTACTACACATAGGAAACAGCAACCCCAGAGTAACGTATCAACTCTGTGGTACTACACTGACAGTGGTAGAGAATGAAAGGGACTTGGGGGTGGTTGTGCAGGCAGATATGAAGTTCTCTGATCAGTGCAGATGAGCTGCAAGAGTAGCTCATGGAGTATTGTCAATGATATACAGGAATTTTTCCAGCAGGGATAAGGAGGTGATTATTCCATTGTATAAGGCAATGGTCAGGCCACACCTAGAGTACTGTATACAGGTCTGGAGGCCTCATTTCAAGAAGGATGTAGAGCTGCTGGAACGAGTACAGAGAAGGGCAATAAGATTAGTGAATGGAACAAAGGGGTGCTCTTACGAAGAAAGGCTTAAGTTTTGCAAATTACAGTGTCTGGAGACTAGGCACCAGCGAGGTGATCTGATAGAGGTGTATAAAGCCTTGAATGGTTTAAGCATGCTCAATGCTGATGTGATTCTTCCTCTAGCTCAGAAAAATCACCTGAGAGGGCATAAATTCAAATTGAGGAAAGACAGATTTAGGATAAACGTGCGGAAATTTGCCTTTAGCCAGCGGGTGGTTGGTTGGTTGGTGGAACAGACTCCCATCCCTTGTGGTGGAGGTTGATAGCCTAAATAAGTTTAAGGCTCAGCTGGACAGGTATTTTGAACGAACAGAGGGGTGAAGTGGAAGTGGGTTTTGTTTTGTTTTTTTTTTTTTTTTTTTTTGTTGCTGATGCTGCATAAGCTTGCTTTCTTGCATCAAATGCCTCTACTAATACTAAACCAGACCAAAAATTTACGCTATTGAAAGGATTAAAAATGCCATGCGAGCTACGCTACTTTTGGTTTATGTTTGATTTTTCTTTTTTACCTTGAAAAGGGGGAGTAAGGTTATTTTATCAATTCTGTAATTATTTATCTCCTATTATACATATTTTTTGCTATCTTCTATCACTCTCTGTCTCCCTCTTTTTTTTCCCCTCACTTTATATATATATATATATATATTGAAGAGAATAACAAGAAAGTGGAAAAAAGGAGGCAGAAATACAGAAAAAAGACAATTATGAGAAAAATGAGGAAGTAATCTAGTGCAGTCAAAGACAGCAAACGTTAGGCTTAAATTCTGCAAATTGCAGTATCCCAAGACTAAGCACTTGCAAGGTGATCTCATTGAAGTGTATAAGGCCTTGAATAGTTTGAGAAAGTTCAGTGCTGATGGGATTCTCCCTCTTGTTCAGATTATACACCTGAGGGAGCATAAATTCAAATTGAGAAAAGACAGTTGAAGAATAGATGTACGGAAATTTGCTTTTAGCCAGCGAGTGGTTGATTGCTTGAACAAACTTCCATCTGTTGCTGTGGAAGTTGATAGCTTAAATAAATTCAGGGAAGAACCGGACAAACCTTTGGAGAGAATGTATGGGTGAAATGATGGGAAGGATCTTTTTTTTTTTTTTTTTTTTTCTTTTTTTTTTTTGACTGGTGCTGTGTGAGCTTGCTTCCTTGCATCGTATGCCTCTACTAATGCTAATACTAAAAAGAGGCTGGTTTTGTGAGTTGTGTGGCAACATCCTTATTTTGTCAATTTTGTAATTATTTTATCAATTCTGTAATTATTTATCTCTTATTATACATATTTTTTGCTGTCTTCTATCACTCTCTATCTCTCTCTTTTTTTTCCCCTCACTTTATATATATATACACCAGTGAGCCAAAACATTATGGCCAGCGAGTTGTTATGCAAATCAAAGCAACTGCGGGTGAACTACAGCGCATGGGTCGGGGATATGGTATAAAAAACACCTGATACTGAGCTCTGTTAATCAGTATTGCTCTTGTTCTTCAGGTGGGAAAGGCAGCAGACTTAAGTGAGTTTAACAATGGCCAAATTGTAATGGCTAGACAACTGGGTCAGAGCATATCTGAAACGGCACGGCTGGTGGGGTGCTCACGGCCAGCAGTGATTAGTACCTACTGAAAGTGGTCCGAGGAGGGGAAACCCACGCACCGCCGGCGAGGTGTTGAATGACCATGGTTCATCGATGCTCGAGGTGAGTGAAGGCTCTCCCGGATGGTACATGACAAAAAAAGGGAAAATGTGGTGCAACTCACCAGTAATTAGAATGCTGGTGATGGGAGTAATGTGTCACAACACATAGTACATCAAACCTTGCTGAAAATGAGGCTGCGTAGCCACAGGCTGTTCCGTGTGCCCATGCTAACCATGGTTCACCGGCGACAGTGCCTACAATGGGCACACTAGTATCGAAACTGGACCTTGAGTGATTGGAAGAAGATCGTCTCATCCAATGAATCATGTTTCCTGTTGCACCATGTGGATGTCTGGGTACGTGTGCGTTGTTTACCTGGGGAAGTGATGGTGCTTGATGCACTGTAGGACGAAAACAAGCCGGTGGCGGCAGTGTCATGCTTTGAGCGATGTTCTGCTGGGATACCCTGGGTCCAGTCATCCATGTGGCGGGCACTCTGATGTCTACCACCTACCTAAACATCATTGCTGACCAGGTACACCCTTTCATGGTAACAGTCTTCCTCTCTGGCAGTGCCGTTTTTCAGCAGGATAATGCGGTATGCCACACTGCCTTGATCGTTTGAGACTGATTTGTGGAACATGAGGAAGACTTCCAGATATTGTCTTGACCTCCAAATTCTCCATACATCAATCCCATCAAGCATCTGTGGTTTGTGTTGGAACAGCAACTCTGATCTGCGGTGTCTCAATCACGGACCTTACAGGAGTTAAAGGATCTGCTGGTTACTTGTTGGTACCAGATACCACAAGACACATTTAGAAATCTTGTAGCGTCCATGCCTCACTGGGTACAAACTGTTTTGACTGCACATGGACGACCAGCATCATATTAGGTAAGTGGTCATGTTTTGGCTCATTGGTGCATAGTTCTGTTTGGTCACTGTTGTTGATTTCAATAGTATTGAAATAGTCAATTATTAATCATTTGATTATGCCCATTGCTAGCAAATACCATTATGAAGCTAATCTTATAACAACTCACTTGCTGACCGGGCTAGCTGGGTGGGTAAAGTGCCTGCCTGGCAACCCAAAGGTCGCGGGTTTGATTCCCGCCTCGGGCTTGGATCAAAGTACTACAAAAAAAAAAAAAAAACCTTGGGAGGTGCATTATGGCCACAGAAGCCTATGCGCCAACAACTACCAAAAAAAAAAAAAAAAAACAACTCACTTCCTACCAAACTGTGTCACAATTTGGTAGGAAGCATTCTGATTTTGTAGTACTGCATACTCCATGTGATCTGACCTTGTAGTATTGCATACTACAAGGTCAGATCACATGGAGTAGGGAGGGGGTAATTAATACCTAATAATTATTACCCAGTTATTTCATAATTGGAGTGAATCCTCCCCCATATTATTCAAAAAGCATATTCTGTTTATGTATTATCGGTAAACACAATTTTTCCATGGTGTTGCATCTCCAAAGAAGGTGAGGAGAAGGTATGAAAACATCTCCTTGTTTTCATAACTTCCCTTCACCCTCCAAAAAAAAACCAAAAAAAAAACAACAACAAAGTCTGGATCCACCCTTGTTATGATGTTAATATCAACTTGATTTTTTTGGAAATTTGAATATGAAATCTAAATATAAAAATTTTTATATAAACCCTACAAATATGCAATATTTACAATAGAAGGTAGCAACAATATGCATTACAGTTTTTAACAAAAAAATGTATTTTAGCTTACAATACATTTTGGAACTTATGTTGGTCCCTTCATCACTAGTAGTTATGATGTTAAACTAATTAAATTAATTATTTTAAATGCTGGGTTTTCACAGTGTCCTGGTTTGCTGTAAAATTTCCATCATGTTATTCGCTGATCACAATGCATTAGCGTACCATGCTGTTCTGTGTTAGGTTAGACATTGACTACTTTGGAGGATTTTAGTATCATTCAGGAAAATATAAGAGAACTCCCATTATGATAGCTGTGTTATTTTCCTTATGCATTATTAGAATCGCCACTGATGTAACATTATTCTGAAAAACTTGGAGATTTTTGCTGGATTTCGTAAAGACTTCAGCTGCAAACTGATTTTTGATGTGTAATAGCTACTCTGATTGATCCTGCATGTAGTTAAACAGAATTTGTGGCAACTGTCCTCCCTATCTCTCTTCATGCTCTGGGCAGAGTGTGATACCTTATAACAGCTTGAATGGCTTGAGCATGCTCAATGCCGATGGGATTCTTCCTCTTGCTCAGAATAATCACCTGAGAGGGCATAAATTCAAATTGAGGAAGGACGGATGTCGGATAGATGTGCGGAAATTTGCCTTTAGCCAGCGGGCAGTTGGTTTGTAGAATAGACTTCCATCGCTTGTTGTTGAAGTTGATAGCCTAAACAAATTTAAGGCTCAGCTGGACAGGTATTTCGAACGAATGGAGGGGTGAAATGGGAGTAGTGGTTGTTTTTTTTTTTTTTTTTTTTGGCTGATGCTGAATAAGCTTGCTTTCTTGCATCATATGCCTCTACTAATGCTAATGCTAACAGGGGTGGCCAATGAGACGATCACAGATTTAATTTCGGTCGATCCTTACAAATTTTAAATATACAGTCATACCTCGATTTGTGCACCTTGTGCAATGTAATTTTTGAGATGGTAGATCGTGGCACATTTTGAAGGAAAAAAGTAGATCGCATCACAAATTAAATTGGCCACTCCTGCCCTATAATATTGGAATGGGGGGGGGGGTGTCTTGGCCTAGGTTTAATACACACTAAAGCACAAGGAGTATTTTGGTGCTATTCAAAGACTTTGTTCAGGTTAATGGTTCATTACCTGAACAAGGTTATTTTTCATAAATGTTTTCACCATTTTGACAAGAAATGATTGTCATTTCTTGTCAAGAATAGGACCAAATAAATCTCCAAATTGTGTTCTGTTTTTGTATGCAGTATGAATCCCACAAATCAATTATGTTTAATTTTCAAGTATTTAATAAAAATAAATTCAGTGAATTGAGGATTATTTTGTCCTATATTTTGGGCAGCCAATAGCCCTTTTATTGACTAAAGTAAGTGCTATGATCTTAGTCCTCATGATACAATAAACTTTATATATCCATGAGTCAAATACACACATTAATAGTATCTCACTGAAAGGCTGTTCCAGTGACATAGCCAGGATTTTTTGTCAGCAGGTACATTCACAAAAAAGGCACCAATTTTTAGCACCTAATGCTAAAAAGTGCCACAATACCAGATTTCACCCTCAGTGGATACAACGTACCTGCTGACCCTACCCTAGCTACACCACTTGGCTGTTCTCATATTTGTTTTAAATAAAGGTGAACTTTTATTTATGATACTATCATCACTATGATTTCCTGTTTAAAGCTTGTTGTTCTCTCATCAGATAGTGGGTTGGCTCAGTAAGTGAGGCCCTGATCAGATGTGATTAATAAAGTAGATGTATGTGACTGCCATACAGTACAATAAAGTTAAACTTCAAATATTTTAAATTTCTGAATATTTGAAATTCAAATGTTTCCAATATTTTTAAATAAAGTTAAATTTCAAGAATAGCAGCAGATATTCAGGACTTTTTATGTTTGGTGGTTAACAGACTACTCAAAGTAAGCAGTATGGTCTTAGGACTTGCAGCAAAGCAAACTTGGAAACCAAAACACTAAGCAAATAGCATCATCAAAAGGCTGTTCTACCATTTGTTTAAAATATGAGACACCCCTGTGGGAACTTGTTTTGAGAGTGCTTTCTTTGGGTATTTGAAAGTCTGCCAATTGAAAAACATATAGGATGAATTTAGTCCTTAATTAACTGAATATACTTAATTTTATTGTAAAATTTGATTTTAGCATAATTGTTGCCCAATTTGGATTAAAAGCTATTTTATTCTTGAAATAGAAAATTACTTGAATTACATTTGTGGCAGATCTAAAATACTTTATTTTAACATGGAAATTTAGCACAGAATAGTCGTGGATTAATTTTTAATTTAATATGCAAATTTACATTTTATATTATAGACGTTTACTTCTGCATATATAATACTTATTTATAATTTTCATTACAGAATTATGGTTTCAACAAGATCTGGTGCAAGGAAAAATCAGAGAACTGAGAAATATATAGCTTTATCTAAGAAAGCTAAAATACTTAAAATTAAGGTTGAAAAGATTTCTCTAAAACAAAAAGCATTCCATATAGACACAACAAAATTAACATGTGAAACAATAAGGAAAAAAGGGAATAGCAAAACAGATGCTGATAGTACCAAGGATTTGAAGATTTCATCTACAAAAGAAATAAAGAGTAAAAATATAGCAGTATACAAACCTGATGAGGTAAGAGAAACAAGGAGTTCCAAAAAGAAAAGAGAATTTCAAAACTCAGATGCTCATGATTCAGACTTTCTACAAAATGATGCTGCACACCATTACACTTTCAGGAAGCGAAAAAGTCCACCTATAATATTACCAAAGCTGAAGGAAACACACATTTTAAAGAAAAGACAATGTAACAGTAACAGCAATCTAAAATTTGTAAATGGAAATGGAATAAATATTGATAATAAAAATAAAGTGTGTAATATCATGACAAAAGAAAATTTGAGTCATTACCCAAGTTTTAATATTCAGCGCTTTGATAACAAGGAGAGTAATCCACATCAAGTAGAGATCTGTAAGGAGAGACAGACTTTATTAACAGATACATTAAACTTGAGGAAATCATGTAGAGTGATGCTAAAGAAAATAAACAGTAAAGACATTTCTGGGAAAAGTGATGATTTGGAGGTTGCAACTACAAATAGGACATGTAAAAGAAATGTTAACGGTGTAAATAAAGATAGTGATAGAAAGGGAAAAGAGAAAAATTCCTTAAGCAATATCCAAAACTATATGCAAATTAAAATGGAAGAACCATTTACGTCTCAAATAAAAGGGGACCCACTGTACAAGAAATTTATCTATTCAGATAATTCCTTAGAGAAGAGTTTTTCTGTTGATAATAAATGTGATACCAGTGATGAGTCGGTAAGTAGCAAAATCATATTAGGAGTGAAGGACTCTAAGGGTTCGTTTGCTACAAACGTTTCTAAAACAGAGGATAACATTCTTGAAGATGTAGCAACAAATATAGAAACTGCTAAAATCGAAGAAGATTCTTCTGAAAGTGAATCAGATTGGGAAGAAGTTAACAATAATGAGCTACAATTAAACCTTGATGATTATAAACCAAAGATTCCTAAAGAAGGTGTTGAAATCACTCTTGATGCTCCCAACATAATGAGAAGACAACTTAAAAGGCAGCGTGTTGATGTACTTGCTGTTATCCGACGACAGCTAAATCGCTTTAAAAAAAATGTCCAGTTAAATTTACACAAAGTCAATCTTCTATGCCTTTTGGCTCATGGAATGTATTTAAACAATGTTTTAAATTCTAGTCTTTTAAAGGGATTGGCCCTTTCAGTTATTCCACCTGAAGTATCAAATTTTGCTTCAAGAAACATTAGTTTCTCCAATCTTGAAAAGCTTGTCTTTTGGTATCGTAGCATTATGCATTATGAATCTAATGTGAATTGCAGAAGTCTGGTTTTACTATCTTCAAAATTTTTTATTCTAGGATTTCAAGAGCACAAGGCATATAGTGGTTGTTTTCTTAATCTAATGTTTATCATTATAGCAAGAACCTTGGGTTTGGATGTTCGACTCTGCATTTCTCTTCATCCTTTACCACTGAAGCCTGAAAACTTATTAACTTCTAAGAAGCAAGATGCCAGGAGAAAATCTTTAAATAAGATGGGAAAAAATGTAGTGGAAAAATTAGCCTCTAATAGAAGGGCAGAAAAGCTGAATGTAATTAATAAAAGGCCAATAAAAAGCTCTAAAACAGTTACAAAAAAACAGCTTAACTCTAAAATATTTCAAGATATTGATGAAAAAAATAAATTTATTGTAAATAAAGGTAATTGTAAAAGCGAGAGGAAAGGAAAGAAGCAGAAATTGCAAGAAAAAACTGGAATGCATGATACTGTTTATAAAACTTCAAGACCGAAAAGAGCTGCACGTCCCAAATCATTTAAGAATATTAATAACAGCAGTAGTAGCAATAGTAGTATTGACTCCGGAAGCGATAAAGAGTTTGTTATTACTAAGAGTAGTGGTAGTGATGGTAGTGATGATAGTGACTTTGAGAATGATAACAAATTCACTGGTTTACCACACCACCAAATTTCATCATGTCGAAATATATATTCCATTGAAAACCCTTCTTCTGCAGGCTTGCTTAAAAATTCTTCAAATAAAAGCTGCCCTAAGATAAAAAATAGAAAAATCCTGTCATCAGATTCAGAAGATAGTGAGACAAGTGGTTTAGAATCCTGCAGTACTCAAAATGAATACTGGCTTGAAATTTACTGTAAATCAAAAAGAAGATGGGTTTGTGTTGACTTTGTTACCAGTATCATAGGTAGACCATATGAAATTGAATCAAGTTCCATGCAACCTGTTACATATGTTTTGGCTTTTGATAACAATAATCGGGTAAAAGATGTTACAAAAAGATACTCAGCAAATTGGTTAACCAATACAGTAAAGAAAAGAGTGGATAAATCTTGGTTTGAACAAAGTTTGTCACCATTTGCCCCTCTCAAAAATAAAAAAGATCGAGAAGAAGATGAGCAGTTAGAGGACGTCTTGATGGAAAAGCCACTACCAAAGACTATTTATGAGTAAGATTTCTTTGTTTTTTTAATAAAGTAGTTGTTATTTATAAGATGCATTTTTCTCGTAAAATAGTTATAATTTTATTTCACAATTTTTATTATTAAGTGAATTTCTTTGACTGGATACAAAGTCTTCATTAGGGATTTATGAGCAAATAATTTAATCACCTTGGATCCTTTAGATTTTGCTGTTCATTTTAAGATTCGTCTGTTAAAAAATTATTTGTTTAATATCAATTTAATTTATTTTTCATAATTCTTATATAGAGAGAGTGTTCCTGCAGAAAGTGTACAAAATCAGTGAGATTATTAATGATTGTTTGGGTTAAAAATTGCTGTATTAATGTGTGACCCATTCATGATGGGTATTAAAAGTAATAATTATAGGTGTTGATGCAAATGTTTATTTTAGAGCAACCGTTAAAAATACAATAAACATTCAAACTATGCACACTGTCTAGTTAAATCAGTTGGTAAATCAGTAGTCCTCTCAGGAACAACCAGGGTTGTATATAATGATGAGCACGACGAGAGGTTATAATTGATATAACCAGTAATGGCATTTCCATAATCAGTTATGGATTTTTGAAAATTGAATTGGCCACACGTACATATATATGGCTGATTCACCCTGCACTTCCTCAAATGCAATGTGTGGGACTTAAGATTTGGTTCTGATAAGGTCAGTTCAAGTCCCTCCACTCATTTATTTGTTCAGTTATTTCAATTATTATGCTCGATGCTATTTCTATTTGGTCTGAAGTTTCCGTAGCACTGTGAAGTAGTACATCTCTTGTATTTGTTTTCTTTCTTCATAAATCATTGAATTTGTATGACCCCAAAGATGACAGTTAAAATGGTTGAGATTAGGAGATCTTGATGGCCAGGAACTTGGACCACTTCTGTCAATCCAGTGATCAGGATGATTGTCATCAATATAGTCTGTTACCTGGTAAGTGAAGTGTGGAAGAATAGAAGTGTTTAAAGTCTTTTCATCAAGGGATCAAGAGTCACAGTTCATTCTTCAGAAAAGCATAATTTTCTTGTAAGTTTATTTTCAAAAAGGTAGGGTCCAATAAAGGGGTTAATAATGATGTTGCACCACACAATTATTGAGAAACAGCATTGGCAATTGCCCATTATCATTCTGTAGGGATTCTCTTCTTACCACGGATAAATTATGCATATTATTCACTACATGAGGGAATTATGCTTTGCCAATAAATAAAATAAATCAGTAGAGTTCTGGATACATATTAATGAGGTCTGGAGGCAGCAACTAAAGAATGGTAAATTTCTGGAGGTTTCAGAGAAAAGTGGTCAGATGGGTTAATCATTGACCCTACTATAAATGGATTAGAAGATACAATGTCAAGATTGACAACTAATTACCTTGAATGGGGGGGGGTTGCAGAAAATCAGATCCCAAACTGTACCTCCAGGAAGTACATTGTAGGTCACTAGAATAAAAAGTTGCCTCCTGAGGTGGAGAGCTTGGTAAAGTTCAAGATTAATTGAATGGTTATTTTTATTTTTATTTATTTATTTATTTATTTATTTTTTTTTTTTGGCAGATGCAGAAGTCCATTCCCATGCATAATTTGCAGGTAAATGGACTTTTCTTTGCAATTGATAATGATGCTAATGATGGTCTGACACAGTATTTAAATTCTATACAGTGGGACCAACTGATGATGTTACCAACAGCAAATTCAAAATGGGAAGCATTCAAAGAACTTATCTTGGAAGCTACTAGGCTTTACATACCAACTAAGAAATATTGTTCAAAGTTTAGGCCAAAATGGATGTCAGATGAACTAATGAGGCATTTGGCAGAGAAGAAAAATGCATGGGATACTTACAAATTAACACATGACACAGAAGCCTATGATAGATACAAGTTGGTATGCAACCAAGTTACAAAGGAGGTTAGGCAGGCGAAGGCAGATTACGAGAAATCCTTGGCAAGGGATGCAAAGAAAAACAGCAAAGAGTTCTTTACTTATGTAAACTCTAGAAGGAAGGGGATGAATCAGATTGGTCCACTTGATATTGATGGGTCAACTGTTGATGATCCTGCTCAGGTAGCTAACAAACTAAATGAATATTTTGCATCGACATTCACACATGAGGAGTTATTCAGCAAGGGGAATGCCAGAGGTGTATTCAACTCTAGCAGTAAGCTACAGAATCTTGAAATAACTGGGAGTAAAGTGGAGGAGAAACTGTTGAAGATAAACACAAGAAAGGCACCCGGGGTGGATGGGATCTATCCAGTTATATTAAAGGAGGCAGCAAAGGAAGTAAGCAAACCCTTAGCCATAATTATGAGAGCTTCCTTGGACTCAGGGGAGGTACCCATAGACTGGAAATGTGCAAATGTGACCCCAATTCACACAGGAGTATCAAAGGCTGACACAAGTAATTATAGACCTGTGAGCTTAACTTCTGTTCCAGGAAAATTAATGAAGGCACTGGTTAAAGAAGCACTGCAGGATCATTTAGACAAGACTTCAGTTATAGCTCAGACACAGCATGGTTTTGTTAAGGGGAAGTCTTGCCTGACCAACTTAGATTTTAAAAAGGCTTTTGATACTGTTGCATATGGAAGACTGCTACACAAATTGGAGCAGTGTGACATTGGAGGCAAATTGCTGCTATGGATAAAGGGGTGGTTGAGGGGGAGAAGACAGAGAGTGGTAATCAATGGACACTGCTCATGGAGTCCCTCAGGGCTCAGTGTTGGGTCCATTATTGTTTTCTGTATTTATAAATGATATTGATGATGGTATATCAAGCTTAATGTCCAAGTTTGCAGATGATACAAAGGTTGGCAGGGTTGTCAAGGACACTACTGACACACTACTGCTGCTGGAACAGGATCTGGAAAGGTTGAGCAGATGGGCTGAGAGGTGGCAAATGAAGTTTAACCTTGACAAATGTAACGTACTACACATGGGAAAGAGCAACCCCAGAGGAACGTATCAACTCTGTGGTACTACACTGACAGTGGTAGAGAATGAAAGGGACTTGGGGGTGGTTGTGCAGGCAGATATGAAGTTCTCTGAGCAGTGCAGACGGGCTGCAAGAGTAGCTCATGGAGTATTGTCAATGATATACAGGAATTTTTCCAGCAGGGATAAGGAGGTGATTATTCCATTGTATAAGGCAATGGTCAGGCCACACCTAGAGTACTGTATACAGGTCTGGAGGCCTCATTTCAAGAAGGAAGTAGAGCTGCTGGAACGAGTACAGAGAAGGTCAACAGATTAGTGAATGGAACAAAGGGGTGCTCTTACGAAGAAAGGCTTAAGTTTTGCAAATTACAGTGTCTGGAGACTAGGCACCAGCGAGGTGATCTGATAGAGGTGTATAAAGCCTTGAATGGTTTAAGCATGCTCAATGCTGATGGGATTCTTCCTCTAGCTCAGAAAAATCACCTGAGAGGGCATAAATTCAAATTGAGGAAAGACAGATGTAGGATAGACGTGAGGAAATTTGCCTTTAGCCAGCGGGTGGTTGGTTGGTGGAACAGACTTCCATCCCTTCTGGTGGAAGTTGATAGCCTAGATAAGTTTAAGGCTCAGCTGGACAGGTATTTGGAACGAACAGAGGGGTGAAGTGGAAGTGGGGGGTTTTTTTTTTTTTTTTTTGGCTGATGCTGCATAAGCTTGCTTTCTTGCATCAAATGCCTCTACTAATGCTAATGCTAATTAACTTTTTAAAATTAGAATGGCCAATATCCAAGGTTTTAGTGATAAAAAGAAGTGGTGTAATATTTGCTCTGTTTTCAAACCATTCTCTGAGTGGAGGAAGAATAAAAATTTCACATACAACCTAGTTTTCAATACAACAAAATTTTATAAAAATGAATACAGAATTTCATTAAAGCTGTTACAGAATGCTGAAAAATATTTATAAAAATATTTTTAAGTGTCTCCATGTAAAATATTGATTAAGTTTCTTATCTAAACAAATTGCCTTTTTTTTTTCTCTCTCTCTTAAACCAGAAGGATTCATCCAGATTTTTTACTATTTACCAGATTGAATACTGTTTTGCTCATAAGTTTTGTAGTTTAATTTTAGATTAAACATAATAAAAAAATCACAATCTTTTTTTTTTATCTAAGATCCCATTTATTCATGTATTTTTTTAGGTTTAAGGATCACCCATTATATGCTTTAAAACGTCATCTTCTTAAATTTCAAGCCATTTATCCTCCTGATGCACCTACTCTTGGTTTTATCAGAGGAGAGCCAATATATCCTAGAGATTGTATTCACACACTGCATTCCCGAGAGAACTGGATGAAAGAAGATCGTACTGTAAAAATGGGAGAAGAGCCTTACAATGTTGTGAAAACGCTAAAGTGGGATAAGGTAAAATACCATGTTTTTTATATCATTTATACCTGCTATTTTTTTCTTAGACTTCATATTAAATTCTTTAGATGAAGCAGAAAATGATTTCCTATTGTGTAATTGTATTTTTCAGTTCAGTCTTGCAAATAAGAAACCAAAGAAAGTTTTGAAATGTCATGTTATTCTTTAAGTTTCACAGAATAAAATGCTTTATAATGTGGTGCCTTTTTTTAATTACCGAACAAAACCAAATTTTCTTTGCTGTGTGGCAGTTATTATGTTAGTAGTAAAAGATATACTTTTTTATTATTACAAAGCACCTTATCCATTTCTGTGCATAATTTGCAGGTAAATGGACTTTTCTTTGCAATTAAAAGTATGAATCCCACAAATGGTTTGTTTGTTTGTTTGTTGTTTATTTTGTTTTTAGGATTTTTTTTTTTGATTTGGTAGTTGTTGGCGCATCGGCTTCTGTGGCCATATTGCACCTCCCAAGGTTTTTGCAGTACTTTGATCCAAGCCCGAGGCGGGAATCGAACCCGCGACCTTTGGGTTGCCGGGCAGGTACTTTACCCACTCGGCTAGCCCGGTCGGCTTGTTTTTAGGACCATTAGCAACTAAGGCCATATTGCTCCGAGGATATGTGGTGGTCATTCCCTGACCTTTTCGCATTCTCCGTATTTGGTAGTCACGGGCTCGAACCCCAGTCTAATCAAGAAGCATGTGCTACGCACTGCTGCTCCTGGCTACGGAGGCGGTCCCCTTATCTATGGAAGACAAACTATAAATTAAATAGCTCTATCAAATGCAAACTTAAAATTGGCACTGGTGAAGCTTATTTGAGGTAGTGCAGTATCAGTGACTTGTTGTGAAGGTATTCACAATATGAGATATGATAAAAACGATGTCACCTTCATTATTTACATAAGATTTACTTATGTAAAAACATGATGCTGTTGCACTAATCTTTACATTAAGTGAATTTTTCGTAGATTGAGGCTACAGCCTTCCAAATTCTTTCAGTTACCTTCTGCATTAATGAAACAAGTAATTAAAAAATGTAATATATTAAACCTGCTCACCAAGACACTGTCTCAAGCAGTAAGAACCAAAAAGCAGATAAGTTATTTTCTTTAAAAAGTGAAATAACCTATATTATATAATATTTTGCTTAAAACTTATATCAAGAAATTTGAAATCTACATATTAGATGTGATATATATAAAAACAACCATTCTTTGTTATGTGTTATTTATATTTACAGGTAGCAAAGGTTATTTTGAAAGATATTCCTTTGGATCTGTTTGGCTATTGGCAAACAGAAAAATACATTCCACCAGAAGCCAAAGATGGAAAGGTGCCACGCAATGAGTATGGAAATGTAGAACTCTTTCGGCCTTCTATGTTGCCTAAAGGAACAGTTCATCTTCAATGTAAGTTCGTATTGCATTTCATATTGCATTGTACATATAAGTTTTAAAATAAATAACATATCTAATTGAAATATAAGATGGATTAATTTTCCTTTAACAGAGACACTTTTATTGGGCATCTGAAAAATGAAAACAGTCAACTCAGTGATTTTTTGCCATTAACTGCAAATACACTCTACAGTTTTGCAGAGGATAGTATGGATTGCTTTTCATTTCTCATTTGAGAAATTCCACATTGCATGCAAACAACCACAATTTAATAGAAAGCATAGAAATACCCCATCCTGTTTTTTTGGTTGTAAAGATTTATCACTTTTTCTGTCGCTTATGTTTGTGATGGTCCTTTATTTGAACTTTGGGGTGCTTCTTTGGGGCTCTGGAACAAGTAGGCAATGTTTTTTAGCAAATGGATTTCATCTGTGATCATCACTCCAAGTTACACTGGCATACATTCTTTGTAGCATAGTAACATTTGATGTATTTGAACAGATTCAGAATATGCATCGCTTTAATAGAATTTGCTTTCAGTATCAGATGACGTATAAAGAGCTGATTCAATGTCATCAGCTTCAGCGTATTCTTCCAATCCCATTCCTTTTCAGTCCTGATGTTTTAGGCTGTGGATCCATTATAACAACCCTTTAGTAGGATAAAATTTTGTAGAAAAACACTTTTAACACAAAATTTTATCAGTAGATATGCACACTAAAGATGATGTTTTGTTTTTCACTAACTAAAGAATTAAAATTCAGCAAGCATAAATTTCATAAAAATTTTACCTTTTCTTCTTGTGGAAAATACTAAACTAGATAAAATAATTTCAACGTAAAGAAAGAACATATGAAACTGTGAGCCAAGTATACAGCTTTTATAGCACTCTCTAGACAGTGCAATTGACACTAAGCAAAATCTCAACTGTAATGCAGTAGGACATTGTTTGGTCAGTGTGTGTGTGTGTGTGTGCTGTTGACACTCAGTTGTTCAATCAATATGCTTATATCACTCAGTTGTTCAAGCACTGTACTTATATCACTCAGTTGCTCATTTCCTTTTACAGTGCTCATTTATTGACCACAGTTCAGTGGATGCATATTTGCATCGAGGCACAAAAATTGCAATTTGTTTTGACACAAGTTTGCATTTGGGTAGCGAACATACTAAACTGCATGGAAACAGGCTGTTGACTTCGTACTCACAGTGGAATAAACTGTGTTTCCAGAATAGCCTTGGTATTTCACTACTTTTAAACTTAGCTCTTTTAGCATTTAAATATTAGCACTAATCTATTTTATAATTTTTGAAGTAACCAAAACTTGAATGTTCATATACTGGTTTGTATATTGCTCTCCAGTGAGGTTGAATAATCCCCTTGAGGGACTGGTTATGGTCCTGTGGTTACTATGCACAACTGCAAATATGGAGATTTTGTGGATTTGTGCCATTTCATGGCTGTATACACTCAATTTTTCTTGGTACAGTCAGTCATAATTACATTTTACTCAGTTAACCCTTTATAAATTCCAGATTTACTCAACAATAGAATTCAAGCATGGAATTTATCTTATCTGGGCAGTGCCTTAAAATTTTCATATACTGGATGAATGTTCATTGAATATTTTCATATTCAATGAACATTCATTGAATGTTCATATACTGGTTTGTATATTGCTCTCCAGTGAGGTTGAATAATCCCCTTGAGGGACTGGTTATGGTCCTGTGGTTACTATGCACAACTGCAAATATGGAGATTTTGTGGATTTGTGCCATTTCATGGCTGTATACACTCAATTTTTCTTGGTACAGTCAGTCATAATTACATTTTACTCAGTTAACCCTTTATAAATTCCAGATTTACTCAACAATAGAATTCAAGCATGGAATTTATCTTATCTGGGCAGTGCCTTAAAATTTTCAGTAAGAAATTTTGTATAAGGAAGAAAAAGAATGCTGGGTTTAATCCTGCCTGTAAAGATTTTCATGGGCTTTGCTTTTCCAACATGGCATCTGTAATTGGCTTATATAATTGATCCACTTCTTTCTGAACTCCTCAAAATAAATAAATTTTCTGTTTATATTCCAGGATGGTCACATAGGGTTAGAGACGTTTATAACTACATTTTTAAAGTTAAAATTACTGATTTCTCCAGACAAACGGAAAGCAAATATGTTGAGGTAGAACCTTTTAATAAGGTAAACTAAAGTATATTAATGTATTTCAGCCTATGAAGAGTCTCCTTGATTTGAATGCTTCTGTATTAATTTGTTTTAATTTGTTTGTTTTTGTTTTAGTTTAACTTATTAAAAGGTTCTACCTGAACATATTTGTTTTCTGTTTGTCTGGAATAAACAGTAATTTTAACTTTATCATGAATATTGGATTCCGATGCCTTTTTAACTACATTTTTTTACAAGAACTTGACTCTATTTTATGATACCGTGTACACTTAAATATGGTACAGTGGACCCCTGCTTTACAATATTAATCCATTCCAGAGACACCATTGTATCTTGAAAATATCGTAATGTGAATCTAATAACACATTTTTTTAAAGTAATTCATTCCAAAACCTCGGAAGTTGAAATTTTCGCTATGTAACTAAGTTATTTATCTTTCTAAGAGGTAATTTTTATAATGGAATTTGTATTAGTTTTATATAAAATATTGAAAATAATTAAATGCACATGGCATAATACTTTAAGAGTTTAGTATCTATATAATATCGGTGTTTAGATACACCATAGACACTCTTAAAAAACTACAAAGTAGTTGTTGTGGGCATCATTTGCTCTTTCTCATATTGTGCTCTGCCTTCACGACGAGTTGCCATGATACTGCACTACCTTAAATAAGTAACGCTTCACTAATAGAGAAGACTATTGTTACTTATTCTCGGTGAGTACCACCACCCAGACATGTGTCAAGGCTATTGGCCTATCATCAGTGGGTGGGCAGGTACCCTAGTATTGCAGACATGACGACCCAGTTGTGAAGTTAATCGCACAATATGAGAGATGCCAAAAGGTGTATAAGATAATATTTAAAATAATTAAATGCACATGGCATAATACTTTAAGAGTTTAGTATCTAGAAAGAGCAAATGATGCCCACAACAACTACGTTGTAGTTTTTTTAAGAGTGTCTATGGTGTATCTAAACACCGATATTATATAGATACTAAACTCTTAAAGTATTATGCCATGTGCATTTAATTATTTTAAATATTATCTTATACACCTTTTGGCATCTCTCATATTGTGCGATTAACTTCACAACTGGGTCGTCATGTCTGCAATACTAGGGTACCTGCCCACCCACTGATGATAGGCCAATAGTCTTGAAACATGTCTGGGTGGTGGTACTCACCGAGAATAAGTAACAATAGTCTTCGCTATTAGTGAAGCGTTACTTATTTGAGGTAGTGCAGTATCATGGCAACTCATCGTGAAGGCAGAGCACAATATGAGAAAGAGCAAATGATGCCCACAACAACTACTTTGTAGTTTTTTTAAGAGTGTCTATGGTGTATCTAAACACCGATATTATATAAAATATTGAATACCGTATTTTCAAATAAGCACAACACAAAAAATAATTTCAACTAAAAGATACAAAAACAAAACACATGGCTAACATGTTTACAAACGCTGCTATTGGCTAGAGGAAGGACCATGTAGTGCGGTCGGAGACAGTCGTAAGCCCATCGTAAAGTGAAAATAAGTAGGTGCCAGATCATTATCATTTTTGAATGCCTTTTTTGTGATATTTTTCTAAAGCACATTTCTGGAGGTCACTACCATAAAAAAATAAAAACAGTTTCCAAATTATTGGTCTTTTCTGTTAGTGCAATCTGTTATAAATGGGTAGTAAACTTGATAGCTGCAATTCTGTGGGTTTTTATGTTATTATGGTGAAATGTGTTTTCCCTTCCATGAAATCTGCAATCATATAAAAAACATAGATAAATTTTCAGAGTCTTCTCTTTATTCCTATTTCTTAAGCTTCGTAAACTTGTTACTCCGTATCTCACTTGCACGTATTGTGTTAATTACAATTTGTGCATGCCGTGTTCTTTGCCTTTGATTGCTTATCTTTTTTACTGTTTGAAATCTTACAACCCCCAAAAAAAAAATCAGTGAACAGAAATCTCAATTAGTTAGTATGTACATATTACATTATTAATTAAGCTATGTACATAAGCATAAATTTATTTTTATTTTGCTAACCTGTGGAAAATATTCTTCCAATTTTCACGTATTATTTAATTTTGTTAATTGGTATTTTCACGTATTATTTAATTTTGTTAATTGGTAAGGTAAGTGTAAATTTGTTCTCCAAATCTTTACTTTTATAGCCTTTGGACAATATTCCTCCTGTTTTTGCTTATTAAAATTGCCGTTTAATAGAATTAAAATAATTCAATTTGCAAACATGAGCACATTGACCGGAAAGTGATTTAATTGTACAGTGAACCAGTCATAAATGGGGGATCCGCTGTACATCTGATTCTTTTCTTGCAAATGCCACTAGGCCAAGGTATTATAGTCATTTTTCTATTTGCAATTCATCTTTAAACTCACTAAACTGTCTATTACTTTTCTTCATTCCTTTTAGTTAGTTTCTTCTTTGGAAATAATTCTTTTCTCATTTTATTCTTTCCTTATATCCTTATTATTATTGTTTTAATTTATTGCATATATTTCATATATTTTATATTAACTTATTTCATGTGTATTTCAAGGTACAGCATTGAAATATTCAAATCCTCAGTAACAAGTTTCTCCTTTGTTTTTCAACCACCAGCTTATACTATTGGTTTTAGGTTTTTATAATTTTGAGAATACAAATAAGAATATTGTAATATAATCGTGTCCTCTAAGTCAGTACAGTGATTTTGCCATCTCATCACATGTTTAAATGGTTGGAGTTTAAATCCCATTGGTGTTCCATCTCCCTTCCCTAGGGGGCAGTCTTTATTCTGCAAACAAGAAAAACAGCCTGTGAATGTATCCTATACTGACTTACTGTATGTACTCTACCCATAGATATTATTTTGTATGTATCCCTGTATCACATCATATATATCACTTGGTTTCAAAAGAAATAAATAATCATGCATTTGAGGTGTGTTATTACAGTAATTTTTCCAAATTTATGCAGGTTTTCTTTAGCATAGTCCAGAACAACCCACGTTATTATGAATGTGGGTTGTTCTGGAGTTCTGTTCATAGTCCAGAACAACCCACGTGAAGATTTTTGGGACACAAAACCAATAAGTTTCTAAATTTTTAACAATACAGATAAAACATTTGAATTTTCTAGGAAATACATTGAAGAATCCAAAATTTTCAAAGTTGAAAATTGCAAGCCCCCCTTTCCCCAAAACGAAATTTTGCTGAGATTAACTGTCAAGGCTCACTACAGAAGTAAATCTGGAAAAATCACTTCAAGTTAGTTACTAGTACAAAAATTTTAATAGAAGTTGATAAATTAACACGTTCGCTGCCGATCATGCGCCAGCGCGTGATGTCACAGCAGTATTGAAGAGCCGATCATGCGCAAGTGCGAGATGTGTTATCATTACCGAGTAGCCAATCACGCACGGGCGCAGGATTCGTTAGACGTTAGTATGAAGTTCTCAACTTCAGTTGGCATTGTGTTTCTGCTGTGTATAGTTGTTTCGGCGTCAAGTAAAGGGTGTAAACTATATGTAGTTGTATGTGGCATTGAACATTTTATTACGTGACGTGCGGAAAAGCCTTGTAATATGAGTTGTGCAGATAATAGTTTAGCAGGCCCGTCGCACCCAAAAAGAAGAAAAGTGCAATATAAAAAATCCCTTACAGATGAAGAAATTGCAAAAATGTTGGAAGAGTTATCTGACGTATATCCCAGTGATGTCAGTTACAACGATGACAAAGATTTTATACCTCCAAAGGATGCTTCAGATTTGGAAAGTCTAGATGAAGAAGGTATTGTGGAACAGGCTACACTTCCACAGCAGGATTCCAGTGAATTGGAAAACGTCATGTGGGAAAATGACGTAACATCAATGAAACAGTTTCGTTTTACAAAATCCGCACAAAATGTGCGGAAATTTTCCTTTAGCCAGTGGGTGGTTAATTGCTGGAACAAACTTCCATCTGTCGTTATGGAAGTTGATATGTTAAATAAATTTAAGGAGGAACTGGACAGGCATTTGGAGGGAATGGTGTGATTTTTTTTTTTTTTGGCTGATGCTGCATAAGCTCATACACTTGCTTTCTTGTATCGCATGCCACTACTATTACTATTACTAAATGCGAACTGAAATCAAAACCATTGCCTATAATTGACTATAATAGGTTTATGTCAGGCATTGACAAGCAAGATCAAATGCTTGCCTATTATCCTTGCGAAAGGAAAACCATTAGGTGGCCTACAAAAATATTTATGCATATTTTGTAACTAATAATGATCAGTGCACACCATATCTATACTAAATATTCACATAACAAGATGCAACTTTATGACTTCCATATATCAGTGATCAGATCTTTATTGAAACAGCCACCTGATCTCCCTTGTACTGTGCATGATGTACCTGAACTGGAACATGTGCTCAAACCGCGGGAAGAAAGAAAAGGTGGAAAGATATTGAGGAAGCAATGCAAACGTTGCTGTTCCAAAGGGAAATGTAAGGATACAATCTATATCTGCAGTGTTTGTGAAGGATCACCCAGCTATTGCTTAGATTGTGCAAATATTATACACAAGTAACATTCTCACATATAGTATTTGTAATCTGTATTGGTTTGGTATGAAATAATACATATTTCTCAATGTTACCATGTTTTTTGTTTTATTATTTACATACTATATTATCATGTTTTTGTGTCACGTGCCAGCGCATGATGCAGCATTTAAAGCCAAATTTGACCTCCAGTGCCTATCACGCGCTGGCGCGTGAATCTTAAAATCTTTTGGAAACTGCTAATACAACACTTGAATATTGATATGGTATACCTAACAATCCCTTATTGCCAATTTTGAAGCTTTTTCGTTATGGAAACACAGTCAGCTTCTGGCGACAGTCTCCTCCTTCTATGCCGCACTATTGACGATAGCATGCTGACTCATGACCGGCAGTGAACGTGTTAAATGAGCATACGGACAAGAATTTCTCATTAAATAAAACTTATTATTATAACAGAAATCAATATTTTTCCCTTGCAATCTTTAAATTTTATTCACTGGCCTGGGTAGCCTTGTGCAATTTGTGTTGCACATGACATAAAAGATATTTCCTTCAAAAATCATGTTCATTGTTCATGTTTCTGCATTAAATAAAACATTTAATGTGATTGTTTTTTATATATAGATACAGTACATATGCTTTTTATGCATATAGTATGATAGTATTAAAGACGTTTTAATTCTATTAACAGTTGTCTACAAATAGAAGTAACACTTTTCAGTTTTAATGAAATTTTTATTAAAAATATATCGACCTTATATTTTAGAGAAGAATTCATATATGCACACACATTTATGGATTACTTTAGCCTAGTGAACTTCTTCTTTTTTTAGGTCCTGGATTAAATCGTGTAGCTAAAAAGTTGGGTATTGATTGTGCACAAGCTATGGTTGGTTTTAGCGTGAAACATTTTGGAATATTCCCAGTGTAAGTTTAACTTTATGAACAGATTTTATATTTTCTCTGCCTTAAAATTCTTGAAGAATGTCTAATATTTTTATAAATTCTGAAGTATACCAAATCACAGCATGCCTACTACATTCACTAAATTTGTCCTCATGAAAAAAAAAAAAAAACTTTGTTGTATTATCTGGAATATTATACAGGATATTTAACACCCTGACTATTATCATTTTTATTGTCAAATTGACACCTTTTTAAGGATGACTTCTGGTGCCTTCTAGCTCCCTAAAAATACCCTTTCACCATCAAGTTTTTCTAAACTTATTTTAGGCTCTTCTCCTCTCCTCTTCTGTGTTGAGTTTTCAGTACGTATTGAGCAAAACTTCTCTGGAGTGAGATTCTTTAAGAAATTTTGTAAGTTTTTGTAAATTTCCTTATGAAATTTTTTTATGAAGTTTTGTAAAAATGTAAACTTTGTACATAAACGTATGTATTAATTTCTTCTTACTTGGACCTGATTGTCCACCGTCAGATTAAAATTGTTATCAAAAATCAAAATTAGAGATTTTTGTTGTAAAAAAATTGTAAAAATTTTATACAAATAATTAAAAAAATAAATTTGTTGCAACTGAGAATATTATTTTCAATTAATAATTGAAGCAATAATATTCTCTGCATCTATTTACATATCACCTAATTGAACTTCATTAACTTCTAGATGAGAATTTATTTAATTTTGGCTTTTATAAGCCAAAATCAAACAACAATGGCTGACAGGCCTTTTCTGATTTTCAAAGATAACGTTTGTGCTGCCATCTATTAAAACTGTTTCGTATTAGTTGGAAACACAGGTAAGAGATGGTAACATGTACTGGACAAATTTCAAGTCAATTTTCACATAAGAATGATGTGATGTGTTATTTGAAATGACTGAAAAAAAGAGTAGTCTATGTATATATCATTGATGCTCACACATGAAAAATGCAGATCTATGTGCATACTCTTGAAAAGGTTAATGGTTTTACATTGAAAGTGCACTAATATTAAATTACAAATACAGGCAGTTCCTGCTTTACGAGTTCCCAGGTTTATTTTTTTCAAGTATCGAGTATCAACAAAATCAAAAATATGAACATTAATTGAAATAAATAAATGCTAAACATTCATAAATAAATTTAAAACCATCCGCATAGCTATACAATACAGTACTACTACAGCAAAGATCATACAAAATGAAACAGAAGCGGTTGTTAATATTGCTAATTGCAGCTTGAGGTTTCTACAACTGACGTCACTGATCTACTTCAAGCACACAGTGGAGAGCTCACAAATGAAGACCTCCTTGAAATGGCAAAATGTGATGAAGCTGAGGAAAAAGAAGATTTAATAGCTGAAATTCCTGTTCGTTCTTTCACTCTCAAGGGGCTTGACAAAGCTTTTCAACACATAGGGAAAAATCAATTGAGATTTTCGAGTCACACGATTCAAATTTCGAGCACACTAGAAAAGTTGCTACACATTTAAAAAATGCTTGAGCTTGCTATTGTGAAATTTATATAGAAAAGAGAAGACTATCTTGGAAACAAATGACTCTTGAAGCTTTTCGGAATAAGAAGACGACTTCATGTGCTTCCAACAAACCAACAATGAGTGCTGAGCCAATAATGAGTGATGAACCATCAACAAGTGACAAACCATCAATGAGTGTGTATTTTGTGATGATGATTAAGAATAAGCATTCTTTAACATTTGTATAACATATATAATTTCTTTATTATTATAATTTGCTTGATCTTAAGACTGTTTTCATTTCTTTGGGCAAATAAATCATTATTTAAGCATAAACTGCTATTTTATTGACCTTTATTTAACATTACTATGGTCAAATTTCATTGTTCAGAATGTAACCCCTGTTTTTAACATTACATCTATGGGAAATAAATCCCCACTTTGCAAGTTTTTGCTTTACGAGCGCACTAGGAACAAATTAACTCAAAGTCAGGAACTACCTGTACTCATTAAATTAAATTATATGAAATATAATTTAATATATAGACTTATAAATTTAAAGGTCTATATATTAAATTTTGCATTCCTAGAGAACAATTTGGAAGAGGATCATCATGTAGCTGAGATGGCTATGCACTTAGGTTGGGCTGATTAGTCTACAAATGCACACATGAGCATTCCATTAAGGGCAGATGATCTCAAAAGGAGGAGGGAGAATTGATTTCCTTGAGTTATTCTAGGTATTTCAGCCTATGGAGCTTGCAAATCGGCCCATGAACATACTTATACACACGCAATACACAATAGGTCTAAGTTGCTAGTGGCCTAAACCCTACAATAACAGCTGTCACTAAGTGTAGTGTTGTACTCGAGGATGGGGATTATGATCCTAATTACCACCTCCTTAAACATGTGAAAAGGGCGGTAGCCACACAGCTTTGATTAGTCAGTTAATCAGTTACATAGTTTTAAAAAAAACACTATTTTATTATCTTTTCTCTGTAACTACATTATTGCCTGATTTCTCTCCCAAACAGGTTTGATGGTTGGATAGTATGTAAAGAATTTGAAAATGTACTATTAGTTGAATGGGAAAAAGAACAGGCACTTGTAAAACAAAAAGAACAGGAGGTAATACTGTTTTGTCATTTTGTAAATTTCTGTTTTATACATTGGTTAGTTTAGATGAAGAAACTAAATCTGAGTATTGCATTTATTATTACTATTTTTTTTTTTTTCAGAAGCGAGAGAAAAGAATATATGGAAACTGGAAAAAATTGATAAAGGGTCTTCTAATCAGAGAGAAACTTAAAGCCAAATACCACTCTCAAGATTAAACTTCAGCATTTTTATAAAGGGTCTTCTAATTAGAGAGAAACTTAAAGCCAAATACCACTCTCAAGATTAAGCTTTAGCAAAGTGCCAGTTTTTTTATGGATTCTTATTCCTCATACTGTTTTTCATCTCAACTTCAAGTTGTGACACTTCCACTGTAAATAGTTTGTAATTTTATACCAAAAAATTTTTTATTATGTATATTTTACTGTTCTTTAATTAAAAGCATAATACTGGTTAAATCCATCACCATCCAAAGTTGCTGATGGGCTTAAGCATTATTATCCAAGATGAAGAGACTGTGTAAGGCTCATGGAGTACAATTTTTTTTCAGTGTGGTCTTTACTGGGTTGAATGGGTTGAGCACGCTGAATTCTGATGGGATCCTTCCACTTGTTCAGATTACGAACCTAAGGGGGCATAAATTCAAATTAAGAAAAGACAGATGTAGAATAGATGTGCAGAAATTTGCCTTTAGCCAGCGGGTGGTTAATTGCTGGAACAAACTTCCATCTGTCATTGTGGAAGTTGATAGGTTGAATAAATTTAAGGAGGAACTGGACAGGCATTTGGAGGGAATGGTGTGATTTTTATTATTTTTTTTTTTTTTGGCTGATGCTGCATAAGCTCATACACTTGCTTTCTTGCATCACATGCCACTACTACTACTACTACTACTTGTTAACAGGAGAGAACAGTTTTACAGGGATAGAATATACCGAAATAGAAGGGGTGCAAGATTATTTGCTGATGCTATTGAGGTATTGTTAGGTAGGTTGGAAAACTGCTAGCTGGGGGGGGGGAGTGTACTGACTCATAGATTAATGGCAGCCACAAGCAGAGGTGTAAATGATTCTTGCACTGCTTCTATTAAAACATAGCATCCTGGAAGAATTAAGTGGAACTCTAAGGCTTGCAGGGGTCCTTCATGGAATAAGTAAATACATGGACTGTATTAGGATTACTAATAATAAAAACTTGTGTATGTATACTTGCAAGTATACTAAAAGTAAGAGCATAGTAAATAAATCTGATGAATTTGAAGTACTGGTTAAGTCATCAAATGCAGACATTGTAGAGATATCGGGTGTAGTGTCACTCATGCATAAAGGAAGGGAAATTTCAATATGAGAGTATGATGTGTACAGAAAGGACAGGAGGGGTTATGCTCTTAATTAAGAAGCATATTAAATCTGGAGTAGTGTGTCCAGTTGGCCTGGGTGGCCAGTACAATTTGGAGTCAATCTCTCTCAAACAAAAATGAGAGCAGAAGTGTGTTATAGGCCTAATGACTGTGATGAGTATAAGAGGCATCTCTGCAGACATACAGAATGAGCTCTCTCTCTCTCTCTCTCTCTCTCTCTCTCTCTCTCTCTCTCTCTCTCTCTCTCTCTCTCTCTCTCCCTCTCTCAGAAAGCAGTACTCTTGATCTGATTATCAGCAGCAACCCTTCATGCATTAAGAACCTGCAAATAAAAGACTCACTAGGTTGTAGTGATCATAATGTATTGAAGTGGGATTTACTTAAAGATGTGACAACTAAAGGTGACTGCAGTAGTCTCAGACATTTTTTTCAATTCTATGCAGTGGGACCAACTAATGTGTGGGATGCATATAAATTATCAGGTGATACAGAAGTCTACAGTAGATAAAAACCAGTCTGTAATGAAGTCACAAAGGAGATTAGGCAAGAAAAGGCAGATTACAAGAAATCTCTGGAAAATAATGCAAAGATAAATAGCAAAGGCATCTTTACTTATATAAACACTAGAAGGATGGGGATGAATCACATCAGTCCACTATATATGAATGATTTAACTGTTAATGATCCTGCTCAAGTACCTGACAAACTGAATAGATATTTTCCATCTATATCCACAACGCGAGTAATTTTTTACGGGTGGGAATTCCAGAAATGTAACGAATTCTAACACAGAGCTGAATGATTTTGTGATGACTGAGATGAAAGTGAAAGATAAATTGTTGAAGCTAAATGTAAAAAAGGCACTGGAGTTGGATAGAATCTATCCAATTGTGTTAAGGGAGGCAGAAAAAGAGGTCAGCAAACCTTTAGCTATAATTATGAGAGCATCCTTGGATTCAGGCGAGATTCTTGCAGACTGCATATGTTCAAATGTATCACAAATCTACAAAGGAGTAGGGCAATTGAAGTTTAATACTGACAAATGCTAGGTACTTGATATGGCTAGTAGTAATCCCAGATTAAGGCACTGTGCCATACCACACTCAAGATAATAGAAAATGAAAAAAGATCTGGGGGATAATTATGCAGTCATTTATGAAGTTTTCTGAGCAGTGCAGAAAAGCAGTCGGGACAGCCCATAGTGTTTTGTCAATGATATACAGTAATTTTTCTGGTAGCAATAAAGAGGTGATTATCCCATGGTATAAGACAATGGTTAGGCCACATCTTGAGTACTGCATACAGGTCTGGAAGCTTCATTTATAGAAGCATGTCAACCTGTTGGAGTGGATGCAGAGAAGAGTGACAAGGATTAGTGAGGGGAACAAAAGGTTGCTCTTACTAGGAAAGACTTCAGTTGCAAATTGCAGCTTCTGGAGACTAGACACCTTGATAAGATCTTATTGAAATCCTTAAGGCTCCAAATTGATCGATTAAGCTCGGTGCTGATGGAATCCTTCCTTTTCCCAGATTTTCAGAAATTTGCCTTCAGCCAAATGACTTCAGCGAGTCGTTGATTGTTGGAATGAATTTCCATCTGGTGTTGTAGAGGTGAATAGTTGAATAAATGCAAGGAAAAACTAGACAAACTATTTGGCTGGACCAGTGATATGGGAAGTATTGGCTTTTTTTGGCTGATACTGTATACTATTAATACTAATACTAAAGTAGAATAGTTCTCATCGGGACAGTAAGAATCTAATTCCTTTTTATATGATGACTAAATTAAGTTGGGTTCTGGCAAATGCGCAAATTATGTTTAACCAATTTGATTAATTAGATTAGCTATTTTGACAGAGTCACTCATGAGCTGAATACAAAATATAACTTTAACATTGTTTATTTGGATTTATCAATCCATATAACTCAGTCCTTTAGGAGAGGTTACTGTACAAGCTAGAACATGTTGGGATCACAATTAAAATCCTTAGATAGCTTCGGTTAGGAAGCAGTGGGTCATGATTAAAGATTACTATTCAGATTGGGATAACATAACTGAGGTCTTTCCCTGAAAGATTGGTACATTTTAAGAGAATCAGAATCTGCCATTTCTGATTTTCTTAAATGACATTGATGAAAGAATATTTTAATGTAATAACTTGCAGTCGATGTTATGCCCTGAAGAACAGTTAGCAGTGACAAGTAGTGCTCCTTCGGGACAACTTGGATGGTCTTAAAGGATGCACAGAAAAGTGGGCTGTGTTTTATCCTCTAAATTGCAAGGTCTTACATTTAGGGAATAGTAATGCCAAAATAATTTGTAAACTTGGCAAGTGTGAATTGAGAAACAAAGAACATTAATAACAGGATTTGGGGGCTACAATATGGGTGAACATGAAATTATCTGTGCAGTAGACAGGCTACAAGGGAGGTGATGTCCTATCAATTTATTGAATATTTGCTTGTATAAATAGGAAGATCATAGTCCCATTGTATAAAGCAATTGTAAAGTTGTAAAGACCACTTTATTAGTAGTAGTATTAGTAGTAGTATGATGCAAGAAAACAAGCTTATAGAGCATCAGCAAAAAAAAAAAAAAAAAACCCTTCCCACATCACCTGTCCATCCCCTCCAATAGCTTGTGTGGTTCTTCCTTGAATTTATTCAAACTTCCGCAACAGCTGCGAGTTTGTTCCAACAATTATGACCTTAGTCTCCCTTGCTCGATAAAAACCAAAATCAAATCCAACAATCAACCACCTGCTGGCTGAAGGAAAATTTCCATACATCTGTTCTGCAACCATCCTTCCTAAATTTCAATTTATGCCTTCTCTTGAGTGTAGTCTGAGCAAGAGGAAGAATGCCATCAGCATTGGGCTTGCTCAATCCACAAAGTCTTAAGTCTCAATCCACAAAGTCACCTCAATTAGATTACCTTGCACAAGCCTAGTCTCCAGATGCTGCAATTTGCAGAAATTAACCCTTTTTTGGTAAGACCACCCCTTCATTCCCTTCACAAATCTCATTGCCCTTCTCTGCCCTATTCCAGCAGATCTACATCCTTTCTAAAATGAGACCTCCAGACTTGTATGTGTACTCAAGATATGGTGTTACCATTGGTTTGTACAATGGGATAATCACCTCCTTATCCCTGCCAGCAAAGTTCCTGTACATCATTCACTAAACCCCGTGAGCAATCTTGGCAGCCTGTCTGTACAGCTCAGAGAAATTCATATCTGATTGTAGAATACCCCAGTTCTTTTTCATTTTCTGTACCAAAATGCAGTACCTTGCATTTGTCAAAGCTAAACTTTGACTGTCATTCCTCAGTGCATTTGCTCAAGTTTTTTTAGTTATTGCAGTATCTTACTCTGATTACCATTATTAACCATCCTGCCAACCTTTGTATCAACTGCAAACTTAGACATTAAGTGTGATGCCTTTCATCAAGTCCATTATGAATATAGAAAACAACAATGGGCTCAACACTGAATCCTGGGGGACTCCACTAATAACATTCATCCATGAAGAGTAGTGTCCATTAATAACCACTATCTGTCTTCCCCCACTCAACCATCCCTTTATTCACAGCAGCAACTTTCCCTTAATGATACACTGCTCCAGTTTATACAGCAGTCTTTTATGAGCAACAGTATATAAAGCTTTTATGAAATCTGAGTATGTGACATCAAAATTACTTTTTGCATCCAGTTCCATTGTTATTGCATCATAGTATCTAATCAGATTGGTTATACAAGATCGCCACTTAACAAATCGTATAATTCATTTCTGTCTAGATGGTCCTACATTACTTCTTTAACCAGAGACTGTTATTTTCTCTGGAACAGAAGTTAAGTTAACAGGTCTGTAATTAGTCATATCACCTTTTGATTCCCCATCCCCTTTGTGAATTGAGATACATTTGCTTATCTCCTATCCATAGGGACCTCCCCTGAATCCAAAGTTTCTTGCATAATTATGGTTAAGGATTTCCTTACCTGCTTTGCTGCCTCCCTTAATATAATTAAATAGATCCCATCCACCCCAGATGCATGAATGTAGATGTAAAAAAAACTGTTCAGTTTGTCAGCAACCTGAGCAGGATCATTAACAGTTAAATCATCAATATCAAGTGGACCAGTATGATCAACCCTGTCCTTCAACTGTTAATATAAGTAAAGAAATCTGCTGCTTTTCTTGGCATTCTTTGACTGTGACTTCTTGTAATATGCTTTAGCTTGCATAGCTTCCCTTTTGACTTGGTTGCCGTCGTTTATGTCTGCCATAGGCTTCTGTATCGTCTGATAATTTATCAGACGATACAGAACATGCATTTTTCTTCTCTGCCGCAAGCTTCATTAGTTCATATGACATCCATATAGGTCTAAGCCTGGAACCAAATTTATTGGTATGAAAAACCTAGTAGCTTACTTCCAGAATGCTTCCCATTTAGAATTTATGATTACTTCCGGAATGCTTCCCATTTAGAATTTGCAGTCAGTAGCATTATCAGATGGGCCAACTATATAGCATTTAAAAACTTTCTGAGACCACTGTAGTCACCCTTACAAAAGCCTCCCTTTACGCTTGACAGCATTTATGTCTTTAAGTAAATCCCACATCAGTGCACTGTGATCACTGCCACCTAGTGGTCTTTTACTTGCATATTCTTAATTCATGAAGAATCTCTCTCTCTCTCATTGCCTTTCTAACATGCTGTTCTTGTTCTTTTATTTTTGTTTTCCCACTGCTTTCGTCACACCAAACTGACTCAACTTTGCACTGGCCACCCATGTCGTCTAAATGCACTGCCTTAGATTCAATATGTTTCTTAACTAAGAGCATAATCATCCCCCCCTGACCTGTCTGTCCTTTCTGTACACATTGTACTCCCCATATTCAAATTCTGTATCCCTTATATCTGAATGACACCACATCTCTGATTTCCAACACAATGTCTGCATTTGATGACTTTACTAGCACTTCAAATTTATTTACTATGCCCCCTAACATCAGTGTACATGAAAGTATACATGCACCTGTTCTTACTCTTAGTTACCTTAACACATCCCATGTATTTACCTGTGATGACCCACAGCAGGATTTGAAATCTCTGACACCTTGCTTTCCATGCTGCTGCATGTTCTAATAGAAGCACTGCCAAGAATCACCTGTGACTAATTAATCTGAAAGTCTGTGTATCCCCCAAGCTATCCATTTTCCAACCCACCTAACACTGCCTCGATAGCATCAGCCATTATTCTTGCACTTGTATTTAAGCGTATCCCATCCCTGTAAAAACAGTGTTTCCTGTTAAGGATCACAGATTATGCTATGAAAACTTCTACCTCACAAGCCTAGAGATACTGTGTCCAAGTATGGAGACTACACTTAAGAAAAAGACATCAGACTCTTTGAAAGAATCCAAATATTGGCAGTGATTTTTGTGAGAGCTGTAAAAGGGCACTCATTAGCATTAGCATTAGCATTAGTAGAGGCATTTGATGCAAGAAAGCAAGCTTATGCAGCATCAGCCAACAAAAAAAACAAAAAAACCCACTTCCACTTCACCCCTCTGTTCGTTCAAAATACCTGTCCAGCTGAGCCTTAAACTTATTTAGGCTATCAACCTCCACCACAAGGGATGGAAGTCTGTTCCACCAACCAACCACCCGCTGGCTCAAGGCAAATTTCCGCACGTCTATCCTACATCTGTCTTTCCTCAATTTGAATTTATGCCCTCTCAGGTGATTTTTCTGAGCTAGAGGAAGAATCCCATCAGCATTGAGCATGCTTAAACCATTCAAGGCTTTATACACCTCTATCAGATCACCTCGCTGGTGCCTAGTCTCTCATATAAAGAAAGGTTCCTAATATGTGAGCTACAAAGCTTAGTAACTAAATACTTTGGAGGTGGACCTGGTATGGGCCATAAATTCAAATTATATTTTTTTGCTGGTGTAGTTATGACTACAATATGTATATAAATAAATTTTAAATTTTTTCACATTTTCAAGTATTTATTTCACTTTGCAGATTATCCAGGATTGCAATTATCAAGGATAATTTATTCCTCAACAACTCGAATAATCAGGAGTGTACTCTATTGTATGAATTATGGTAAAAGCACTGTGTATGAGAGAAATTGGGGGTAGGGTATGCTTATGAAAAGTTACACTAATGGGGTTCAGACTTTAGAACCAGCCGAATGACTGAGTCATTCAAATTTATTAAGTTTAAAGAGTGGAGGGGGAAATGTAGTGGATTGCATAGATTGTGTAATGTGTGCAATGTACAGCCACATTACAGTAATGTTAGTTTGCTTTGGTATAAAATTAACAGCAACCTTTTGTACAGAAGCCCATATAGGGTCTCCAAGAGAAGTCTAGTCTGGTAATGGGTTGGCTGCTTTTATTACTTCATTTTCTGAGACAAGACTATAGTTAGGGGGGAGAGGGCATTATACAGTATTATCCATTATATGGCATGTGCCAAGGTGAGTTTGGCAACAGATCATACATCATTGAATATGCAATGAAATATTTGTATATCAGTTACAGAGGGTAGTTTTAGTAAGGTACCAATGGTATTTGAGGAGCACTATGCCATTTATTAGAGCTGTGCGTAATGTGGGTCTTGCCCAAGAAGAACGGTTTATTTTGAAACATTTACCTTGCATTCGGATCATTTTTGTAATGCCAAGAGACTTCCGGATATCTAGTTTTGTCTCCAGCAGATAATTTTTAAGATATGCAAGACCATTGTGTCTGGACACATCAGCAATTGGCACAAACTATAACTGCCTTGACTGACCAGTTGCAAATGTGTGGCAGATGTTTTACAAGATGCCATCCATCTACTGATTTGCCTCATTGTATAACAACATGCCAACCATAGGTGTTTTATTAGATACCGAGGAGGCGCATCTTTTTTTAGAGAATAAACTCTTTTTATCATATCGTTTCATTCTCACATATATACTTATATTTACTCCAATTTTTAGCCAAATCTGCCACTTCCTAGATTTGCAATTTCATGTCTTAGAGTGCAGAAATATCATTAGCTCAGTGTTGATGTATTTTCTTTTAAAGTGACTCTATATTTTTTTATTATGTATCTTAAAATACCAGACCTTCTATCTCTACATATGTCCAAGTCCAGTTCTAAAAGATGATCAGTAACAAAAATTGTCTGAAAAAATGTATACAGAGTAAGTGTAGATTGTCAAATCTTTTTGAAGCAATGCACTATTCCTTGGATAGGTGAAAATTTACATGGTCTAAAGAGATTAAATTTAGTTTTATTGATAATTTATACTACAGAGTTTGTTCAGAGAGATGTATGACACTGAAGTCACCTAAAGACAGATGTAGGATAGATGTGCGGAAATTTGCCTTTAGCCAGCGGGTAGTTTGTTGGTGGAACAGTCTTCCATCCTTTATTGTGGAAGTTGATAGCCTAAATAAGTTTAAGGCTGAGCTGGACAGGTATTTCGAACGAACGGAGGGGTGAAGTGGAAGTTTTTTTTTTTTTTTTTTTTTTTTTTGGCTGATGCTGCATAAGCTTGCTTTCTTGCATCATATGCCTCTACTAATGCTAATGCTAATTGTCGATAAGGGAATGCTGTTAGACAATGGAGGTTATCTGAGCTATATGAAGAAGCAAAGAATCTTTATATGCAGTGGTGGCTCATGACTCTGATGTATTGGGAGTGCTGCTTCTTAAAGATACATTAAATTGCCTTGTTTATAAGACACGTAAACATAGACAGTAATGTGGAACTGTCTAGCGCACTGTTCGGCCTACAGTTAAACTTCAAAGTTGAAAAAGATTTCGTGTGTTTTTATTCATTTATTATTGAAATGATTATTGGAAATAGTTGTTTCCCATGAACCAAGGGCCTTAGGATATGTTTGGGCCTGGATGGCCAGGGCTCTGTTTAATGCTTGTATTAAACAAAGCAATTAATTTTTTATTTTTTTTTTGATTATTGGAAATAGAAGATGTGTATATTATATGCGAGATCTGTTAATAAAAATATTCATTGTGTTGCATTGTTCTTCACAAAATTTCATATAGTTCTGTGAAGAACAATGCAACGCAATGAATATTTTTATTAATCAGGTTTAAAAAGCTGGGGGTGGGGGTGCTGCAGTTCTGCAGTACCAATGAGTCTCAGTCTCAGTTCTCCCCTGAGTCACAGCACTCCCATTAGCTTGAGCCTTTTGCTTTGCTGCTCTGGTCAGAGTCATGATTTCGATTTAAATGTCAGTAAAATTACAATTTCAGAACAAAATTAAAACCTTAAACTTGTATCTTAACACAGTTATAACGCTATATTTATTTTTCAGTATCGAGTGTTATCTACTAGTTGCCTTTATATAACTTCCGTATCAAGTATGTATTAATTATTTGTTACGTTTGTACTCTAAGTCGTTATATATATATAGTTAAAAGAACAATTTAATTGACAATGAAGTTCAACAAGATTAATAGATCTACTGATTAATTGACAATATTATATTATGCACTGGATGTAGAGCTGCTCGAACGAGTACAGAGAAGGGCAACAAGATTAGTGAATGGAACAAAGGGTTGCTCTTACGAAGAAAGGCTTAAGTTTTGCAAATTACAGAGCCTGGAGACTAGGCATCGGCGAGGTGATCTGATAGAGGTGTATAAGGCTTTGAATGGCTTGAGCATGCTCAATGCCGATGGGATTCTTCCTCTTGCTCAGAATAATCACCTGAGAGGGCATAAATTCAAATTGAGGAAGGACGGATGTCGGATAGATGTGCGGAAATTTGCCTTTAGCCAGCGGGCAGTTGGTTTGTGGAATAGACTCCCATCACTTGTTGTTGAAGTTGATAGCCTAAATAAATTTAAGGCTTAGCTAGACAGGTATTTCGAACGAACGGAGGGGTGAAATGGGAGTAGTGGTTGTTTTTTTTTTTTTTCTGGCTGATGCTGAATAAGCTTGCTTTCTTGCATCATATGCCTCTACTAATGCTAATGCTAATGAGGCAAAATTATTTTGACAATTTGTGATTTGACTAAAATATAACGTTTTCCACAGGAATACTGTATGCCTATGAAGTGCTTTTGGCACTCCCAAAAAAATAAATAAATAATTTTAGACAAGTTATTTTAATACATTTAGTGATCAATGAACATATAAAATAAATTTTGGAATTCAAATTACTACAACTATGTCCTAACACTTTAAAACAAGAAAAAAAAAAAAAAAAGTTTTCTATTAGAATGTTTATCATTCTTTCTTATAATTTATGGCCTAAACAAACTTTAGATCAGTGGTTCCCAAACTACTAAGATCTACGGATCCCTTCAAACATGAAAAGAAGTTCACGGATCCCCTGTGTGTGTGTGTGTGTGTGTGTGTGTGTGTGTGTGTGTGTGTGTGTGTGTGTGTGTGTGTGTGTGTGTGTGTGTGTGTGTGTGTGTGCGCGCGGGAATCCGTGAACTTCTTTTCATGTTTGAAGGGATCCGTAGATCTTAGTAGTTTGGGAACCACTGATCTAAAGTTTGTTTAGGCCATAAATTATAAGAAACGTGTGTGTGTGTGTGTGTGCGCGCGCACGGCGTGTGTGCATGCTCGTACACTGAGTTTTCTGAAAAGAAAATTCAAAGTTTTGTTAAAAACAACTCAACTTTATTCTCATTTTTACATAAATATATAATATTTATGTAAAATCAATCATCAAATTATTAATGATTTTTTGTAATCATCAATTTACTATACATACAACGAATAACTTGACCAGTTCTAGAGGACCCCCTGGAACTGATCTACGGACCCCAGATGATAATGTAAAGGGCTGGTAACTTTTTAGTAATGTTTACAGTAAAGCACAAACAAAAACAAGAATAATCACTCTCGTTTTTGTTTCTGCTTTATTGTAAACATTATTAAACTTTACTTTTCCCTTCTGTGTTGCGGCCCAAAGCATTTCTTAAATGGTATAACATGGCTAAAACAAAAGAAAGGGAGAGCTCCAAAACCAGCCATGCACCCCTATCCCCTAGATAACTTTGCTGGTCCTTGGGTGGGGTATGAAAAGGTTAAAGCTTTCCAAGAACATTGTTTTATATTGTAAAATTATTATCATGTGTAAGGGCTTGTAAAAGCTACCATTATGAATGTATGGATCACCACCATCAAACAAAACTGCTGGGTACACCACTGATTCTTTGGTCTGTTTGCTTTGGTGTGTTTGTTTCCAAGTTTCTGGGAGATAAAACCATGCAGCAACCCTTGTTAAGACTAACATGAAAAAATTCCAAAAAGTTTCTCCTATGGCACTCAGGATTTTTACTTGGGAATGGCTGAGGTTGCTGCTTTCAGTTGTTTTGTTTTCATTGAATTTCTTTGGAAGAGGCTGAAGCTAGCAGTTACCCCTCTCTAGGTGAACCCATCCTGTGGAGAAATTCGGGGCTGCCACACTGCAAAAGAACTGACTGTGACCATTTCACTAACTGCAAGAGCTATTTATGTGAAATTTTACTTCCATATGCCCAGAGGTATGCATGCTGAGTCTAAAACCCTTGCAAATTTTTACAATATCATACAGTTTGCCTACTCCATCCACACAACTCAACTTCTGAATATCTCTAAAAAAAGTTTTTTTTTTTTTTTTTTTCTCTATTGAAAATTCTGGAAATCTCTGTTAGTTATCATATAAACAGGTAAAATACAATAAAAGCTTGTTTATTTGCAATGAAACTAAGGCTCACTTCTGAATAGACCTCATTTGTTTGATTATTCCATTGTGAAGTAGGATGCAGTAGCCATAGTGGCTATGTATCCTACTTCAGAATGGAATAATTCGAAATAAAAAGAATTAAACTACGCTGTTATTTTTTGTTCAAAATAAAAACAAAATTGCACACTCCTCATAACAAATTATGTTTTGAAGAGAAAATATATATTATTTCATCAGTATGCACTGTGTATGCTAATAAAATTTCAAGGAAATTCATATATTAGTAGCCACATTATCCAAGGTGTTCCTTGAGCAGCATGATGCGTAGGTAAGCTGTGTTGTTTAAAGATAATAAAGAACTCAAAACCTATGTTGTATTATTATGTTTATTTCTGAATTGAAAATATGTACATAATGGAATCAAACATTTTCAAACCACTTCTTCAGTGACTTCAAAGACAGTAACTAAGAGTTATTATTATGAAATTCATAAAATTTTCAGTATAGTAGAACTAAAAGTTTTAGTAAATCAAATCCAACTTAGATCTAATATCAAGGATTTTTTTTTCAGGTTAAGTTTTCTATAGTAAATAACAATAATATGTAAACGCTTAAATCTTTGCAATATTACTGTCACAAAAAATCACTTCAGTGACAAGGACTTGTTGATTTGTTTATGGATGAAACTATACTGTGGTTTACTTAATCTCCTCATCAGGTGGTTTGGTGGAAAAGAGCCTAAGGGATTATCTTTAATAGTATCTATCCCAGGGTTTACTCATGCCCTCAGATAAATATGCTTAAATGCATATCAACATTCCCCATTAAGCCAATACCTGTAGTAATGATGCCCTCAGAGCACAAATACCTTCGGAGCAGAAGTTCATTATTTAAATTAATCTGAAAGCCTGGTTGTTAAATTTCCGAAAGAAGAAATGCTAAGAGATCATTATCGATGACAAGCTCAATCACATTCGTAATTACTTGCCGATGAAAGATTAAAATGTGCGTGATGTTAACTCGGGCTCCATAAACATTTTATCAATATGTATAGAACCTTTCTTTTGTTGCCAAATATCAGCAATTTAAACAGTGCCTCTAGAAGACTGTTCAGACATGCCATAAGCCTTAAATTAATAATCATGACATTAATTTTGAAGAAGAAGGAGCTATGACGAGGACGATGTTTGAAAAGAAAGACAAATGGCTTTGAAAGAAACAATGCCCAGTAGTAAAACAAGGTGTACGCTTGTGCCAGATTAAGGTATGGTCTAGCAGGGCCCTTTCCCAGGGTGCCATTCTTTAAGGCACCCAAAAAAAAGCAGAACAATGAGGCAAAAAAAAAAAAAAAATATATATATATATATATATATATCATCATCATCAGCCATTTTCAATCCACTGCAGGATGAAGGCCTCTCCAGCAATTTTCCAGTTCCTTCTGTTTTGTGCAATGGCCATCCATTTACTACCCACAAAGTCATGAATTCCTTCTGTCCATCTCCGTCGTTGTCTTCCAGGTTTTCTTCTAGCTCCTCTTGGGTACCATTCTGTTATTTTCTTAGTCCATCTGTCATCATGTCTTCAAGCTATGTGTCCTGTCCAAGACCATTTTAGTTCTTTAGTTTTCATAAGAATGTCCTTTACTTGAGTTTTCTGCCTAATTCATGTGTTTCCTCTTCTTGTCTAAAAGTCTGATTCCTAATATAATTTGTTCCATTCCTTGCTTTGTAGTTCTCAGCTTGTCTTCCATTCTTTTGATGAGTGCCCAAGTTTCACTTCCATAAGTCATGGTGGGAAGTATACATTGGTTCATTATTTTATAGTTCAGACAAATTAGGATGTTGTTCCTCAGTATATGACTATATTTCCTGAATGCCGTTCATCCAAAATTTATTCTTCTCTTAACTTCCAGCCATTTATCATTATTACAGCTAATGACTTGTCCCAGATAAGTATATGAATCTACCTTTTCAATTACTGCTCCTTCAATGATTATATCCCTTTCTGTGGCATACTTGTTCATCATTACTTTTGTTTTAGCCATATTCATCTTTAGTCCAAAATCCTTACTAACTCTGTGCAACTGATTAAGATTTTCCTCTAATTCTTTGGGATCGTGGCTTATGATCACAATGTCAACTGCAAATCGTAAATGGTTTAGATACTCTCCATTCACATTGACTCCTTTCTGGGACCAGTCTAATCTTCTGAAAGCTTCCTCAAAGATAGCAGTAAACAACTTCAAAGATATTGTGTCTCCTTATCGAACTCCTTTGTCAATTTTAAATTTGCTACTGTCTAGTCTAAAAAGGAGGTAGCGTTCTCATATATTTTTTTTTTAAATCATAATATATGGGGTATCTATGCCTTGTCTTTCCAGTGCCCGAAACATTACTTATTCTGTATAGAGTCAAATACCTTTTCATAAACCACAAATGCCAGCATAATTGGTGTTTTATATTCATTTGCCACATTAAGGTATGGGCTAGCAGGGCCCTTTCCTGGGGTGCCATTCTTTAAGGGACCCAAAAAAAGCAGAACAATGAGGCAAAACAAAAAAATATATACATATATATCCGTAATAAATGGGCGCCGAAAAATCTCTCTGTCCAGGGTACAAAAATACCTTGGTCCACCCTGGTGAACAATTATTCATATGAATAAAGGCACATGTATATTATGACCCTCTTGGGTTTTACTAACATCAGTAACTCTGGGTGATACTTCTATATGTTGTTGGTATGTAGTGAGGGAAATATTGATCCACTTCTGTAAACCTGAAACTAGTCTGTCCTAAGATGCCTTAACCTGCTCTCAGTTACTGGTTCTAAAACATCCTAGATGTGTTCTGTAGAATACTGGCTAGCCAGTTCACGTTATTCTCCTCAAGTCTAGTGACTGCTTTGTGATGCCATGCATTGTCATACTAATACAGTTATGGTCCTGCAAAGAATTTCCCCAAAGCAGAAAAATTGTTCAGAATTCCATAATACTATAGTTCAATCGATAAAAGCCAGCGAACTAAGTGTAAACTATGCTCACTGACCAAAAAAAAAAGTATTGCCTGTACATGTGGCAAGGATCCCACTACTTGTCTGAGGGAATTTCTCACAGATTTGACAATTCTTTCATCATATAAGTCAGCAGCTGTATTCTGGTCGGCAGAGAACTCTGCACATGTAGCACAGTGGTATCACCATCCTCCTATTACTGGGTGGGAAAGGCCTGGGTTTGAATCCTGTCAATAACACAAGGAATTTTTATTGGCTTTTTTCACTCCACGACCGAGTTGGTCAATCTGTGAGAGAGAGAGAGCAAGGTTTTTTCCCCCAGAAACAGATTTTTCGTTCAGCAAAACAGGCAAATTGACCAGAGAATACGCAATTTTCACAGACACGATTACATGTATATGCAATAACTTACCAGGTGACCCTAATGTAATGATTTCGTTTGGAAGAAAATTTCAAAGCTGAATTATCCATTACAGCATACACTGAGTGGACAGAAATTGTGGGATATCTTGTAAAAGTGTTGGCACCCTCTTTTGCCCAGATAAGGGCAAATTAGTCACATGGTGAGGTAGGGCAAATTAGTCACATGGTGAGGCATCGAGTGCACTAGTTCATGAAAGTGTTCCACAGATATTTCCATATATGTTTGCTGCGCTGTTGTCCATAATTCCGTCGCTTCCTCAACCTGGAAAGTGAACGAGGAAGCCATCCATGGTGGTAAAATCTGAAGAATGCCCTTCAAACCATGTTCTGGTCACCATGGCTCTGTCAGGAGGTGCATTGTCCTGCTAGAAGAGTCCATTGCCCTGTGGGTGCATGATGACCATGTTGGGATGCAGATGGCCTGCAAGGATGGACGCGTAACCTGAACTGTTCAGAGATGCATTTAGACGTACCAGAGGTCCCAACGTGTGCCAGTTGAACATGCCCCAGACCATTATGAACCATCCACCTGCCTGAACAGTTCCTTGTTGACATGACCAGTGCACAGCTTTGTGCGGGTTCTGCCAGATATACACCCTCCTGCCACTCGAAATGACTGGAAACAGGATTCATCGGACCAAGAGATCTGTCTCCAATCATTCAAGGTCCAATGCCAATGGTCTTTCACCAGTTGAAGTGTAGAGTCCTGTGTTGTGGTGTTAGCAATGGGACTCTGGTGGGTCAGCAGCTCCCATAACTTATTGTGGCTAATAATTGCCTGGTGGTCTTGGTGGAGACGTTTCTGGCACCTCCCTCGAAGTTGGCTGTGATCTGTGCCACTGTCACTCTCTGGTTGGCTGAAACAATGCGAGACACATCAATGGCCACATTCATTTACCATGTTTCTTTGTCCAAGCACCCAGTATAGCACTTCCTCTGGTGGGTGCGGGGTTTTGTGCAATACAGCACACAGGAAATAATAGACCCACAAACTAGTTGAGGTCCGCCACAGCACATGGCAAGTTGTGGCCCACCTGCCCATGGCATAGATGGACATTGGGCAGGTGATCACCCGCCTGGTAACCAAGTGGCCAGAAACAACTTAACAGCACACACTGCACACATATTACACTACCCACATTTCTGGCCTTTTACAGAGTTCTGTATCCATCACAGTGTACCAATGCAGAGATGAACTGACATTCAGGTGCCGTCCTACACAATATAATATACATGTTTACATGTATGTCATGCCCATAGCACTGTTCACAAGATGTTATTCTGGAAATGGCGCATTCCCGAAACACTTTTGAGACTGTAGAATGGGGATAATGCAATATCTGTGCCAACTCTGTTATAGAGTGATTCATGCGTTGGGCAGCTACTATCATCCCTCTTTCAAAGTCGGTTAACTTAGGACATTAACTTATATCCATACTGACATCAGATTACCGTCTATGTGAATGTAATCATACAGTGTACCTATATACCTGCCAAGTGTTGGATTCATCCAATAGCAAGAGGGATGACAGTGTCACGTTGCCCAGGAACCAGATATCCCATGAATTGTATCCTTTCTGAGGCATTCTCAACTACATTCAGATCTAGCCAATTAGGCAGTCGGTAGATTTGGAAATCTTAGGAATTCCTCCCTCGAATTATTCAGATACAGTTTTTGCACAATAATCGCGTTGTCGTGGTGAGCATTTGCAAAACAATCCATTGCAATGTGGTTAAAAATGAAGCATTGCAAAGCGAATTTAGTCCAACATGGCAGAAAGATATTCATTGGAGGTAAACCAACTGTAGCACTATACCAAATGAACCTGGCTCACATCTGATGAGTATGGGCTTGACAAATCCAGGGTCCTGAGCTAGATACCATCATCTCTTTCTTGGTGATGCCCCTCTCTCTCTCTCTCTCTCTCTTACACAGGGTAACAAGGGAATTTTTTTTTTTTTTTTTTTTTTTTGGCTGGTGCAGCATAAGCCTCAGGCTTCCTTGCACCATATAGCTAATGATAATAATAATAATGATAATGACACATGTGGACGATGCCACCTGGCCTCAAAAACGATCCAATACGTCAAGGGGGTTGAAAGGTGATCACCCAGACTGAATATGCTTGTCAGCACGACTACGTAGCAGGATAATACATCAGAAGCTAGTGAAGAAATACCAGTTAACCAAAGAAAGTGTACCATAGTACAAGTACGAACCCCAGGAAATACTAGAACCTCCAACCCACAAGCTGTACTGGGACCGTGCCATAACAACTAAGACCATCCCATAAAACAGACTGGACATAACCCTTGTGGACAAGATGGAAAAGGCTACCTAACTGATTGACATAGCAGTGCCCAATGCTAGCAAAGTCCAGAAAACCCATGTGGAAAAAATTAGGAAGAACCTGAAACATCAGGTAAAGGATGTGTGGCATATGAAAGAAGTAACGACCATCCCGATCATTGTGTGACCACCGATATGGTGCCAAAGACCCTACATAGCAGCCGAGCAGCAATAGGTCTTCAAGGAACTCCAGAAAGTCGTAATACTGAACACCTGTAGGCTAGTCAGAGAGTTTCTCAACCAATAGTAACACCAGACATTACAACGACCCTGTGTACTTGGTAGCAGTACCCATTACGGAGTGGAAACCCCCATTCAGGGAGAAATAACATGAGCAACAACACTACTACTACTGCTGCTGCTACTACTACTGCTGCTACTACTACTACTACTACTACTACTCTGATGGCCCTTCCCCAAGTTCGGAGTGACGGCTGAGGCAGATAGTGGCGCCATCTTTTGTCACTCACGAGAACTATAAATAAATAAACCACTGGATATAAGCCGAGGTTAAACAAGTCCACCTCCATAGATGGATGATGTCGCAGAAAAATATTCATATTGCATTGAGTGTGGCGCAGGATAAAGTCACTCGCGTTCAGGCCTTAGGCAGAGGGGTCGGCCCGAGCAACACAGTGGAGAAAGTGGCGCTGTGTTGCTCGGGAGATGGAGCAACACAGTGGAGAAAATGGAACTGCCCCCCGTAAGGCTATCACAAGAGAGGGGCAAGACCTCCGACCCCACCAACTGGAAGTGTTTCCTGTTGGTGGAGTGTGTTTCCTGTTGGTTGGGTGCGTTCCTGGGTGGTCACTAGCGCAGTTACGCTAGTGACCACCCAGGAAGGAAGAAAACGGCAACGCATTAAGTGGAGCATTAAAATGAATACATACATCATGCGAGCATACTATGAAATTACCAGGCTAGAGAACGATATGACAATGTACAGGTCGCGACTACATACCAAGTGGTTGGAATGATACCCGGATATTCAGGTCACTGAACAGCGATTAGCAGACCAAAGAAGAACCATCGTCACGAAGAAACCTAATAGCTCCTGCCATCTTGGAAAAAATCAAGGAGGATGTCAGCGATCTGCTACAAAGCGCAAAAGAATATGGTCAATATGGAACCAGAGGAGGAACAGCAAGAATACAACCCAGAGTGCTGAAGTGGAAAGAGACGAAGTCATGCTATCCAGAATTGAAGTCGAGTGGAAGAAGGCCCTAACAGAATTCGAAGGAATGGATCCCATAAGAACCCGAGTGATACCTAAGCAGAGGCCAAATAAAATTCTGTGGAGAGTAACAGACCACTTCAATCGGCAAATAATGCCACATTACCTTGACAAAAATGGTGCAGCGCTGGAGGCTATCCACACAGCCGTATACTGTGCTGCCATAGCAGTCACTAGGATTAATGGAAAAGAAACGAGAGACCAGCAGCAGAAGAAACGAAAACAGAAGGAACCGCCAGCTTGGGAAAGAAGATTTCAGCAGAAGATAGAAGAATTAAGAGCCAAGATAAATCAGTTAATCCAGTACCAACAGGGTAATAGAAGAAAGAAATTGATTGGAAAGGTGAAGAGCATCCTCAAGAGAGACAGCGTCCACAGCTAACATGAGACCAGAAATCAGAGAATAGGAGAATACTTGGACACACTGAAGCAGAACCTCCTCGCACTCAGCAAGAGAATACACCGATGCAAAGAGAGCTCCCAGAGGAAAATAAACAACCGAATCTTCGATGAGGACCAAAGAGCCTTCTAAAGGAAACTGAGTGAACATGAGAAAGCAGGAGGAAACGGACCACCCGAGAAGAAGACGATTGAAGAGTTCTGAGGAAATATCTGGAGCAGTGAAGTAAGACATAATGGCAGATCACCCTGGATAGAAGTAGAACGGAATAAAACGAAGGACATACAAGAGATGAGAGAGTGGCAGATTCGAGAAGAAGAAGAAAAACGGTCGATCAGGAACACCCACAACTGGCGAACCCCGGGAATTGATAACATCCACAACTACTGGTACAAGAAGCTCACCTGCACACACAAGCACCTAGTACAGCAGTTCACTCGAATGATAAGGCACCCGGAGACAATTCCGAAGTTTCTGACTGAAGGAGTCACATATCTGAAGCCTAAACACGAAGATACAAGAAACCCAGCGAAATACAGGCCAATAACATGCCCCCCAACGATGTACAAGATCCTAACCAGCTGCATAACTAAGAAGATATCAGACCACTTAGAGAGTCAGAACATAATGGCCGAACAGCAGAAAGGATGCAAGCGGAGAAGCAAAGGATGGAAGGAGCAACTAACCATAGATGCCGCAGTTATGGAGCAAGCCTTCAAGAAGCACCGCAACCTATACCGATTACTGCAAGGCCTTCGACTCCGTACCTCATAGCTGGCTAATAGAGACCCTGGAGATCTACAAGGTCAATCCGATAGTGACAAACTTCCTAGGAGCAACAACGGCGAAATGGAGTACCACCATTAAGGTCGAGAACATCACAACCAGACCAATCCCCATTAGAAGAGGAATCTTTCAGGGAGATTCTCTGTGCCCACATGGTTCTGTCTAGCACTCAACCCGCTATCCACCATGCTCAATGGCAGCAAGTATGGATATAACCTCAAAGAAGGAAGAAAGAACCTGAACACCCTCACCCACCTGATATACATGGATGGCATCAAGCTCTACGCGACACCCGAGAAGCAACTCCAGCAACTACTCTGGATCACCGAAGAATTCAGCAAGGACATCAGGATGGAATTTGGTCTAGAAAAATGCAAGACCCACACACTGCACCTGGGAAAATTAGTTGGCCGAAACTACCAGCTGTTGACTGGTAAACAGATCGAAGCTATGACAGAAGGAGAGACCTACAAATACCTAGAGATGATTCAGGCTCAGCAGTTAGAGCACAAGGAAATCAAAAAGTGCCTGAAAGAAAAATATCAGGAGAGACTCAGAAGCCTGCTGAAAGCAAAATTGAGCGAAGAGAACACTGTTAAAGCCACAAACACATATGCAGGGCCACAACTAACATATACATTCGGGATCGTAGATTGGAATAACACTGAGCTAGAAGATATCATGCGAAAGAAAAGAACAATGATGACCAAGAGCCGCCGAATCACCCGCAGTTAGCAGTGGAGAGATTAACAATAGCTCGGAAAGAGGGAGGAAGGGGCCTGATAGACCCGATAGAGCAACAGAAAACAGCGATAGTTAACCTGAAGGTTTACTTTGAAAACAATACAGCACCACTCCATCAGGCCATAAAGAACATAGGTAAGTGGTATACCCCACTCAACCTAAGCGAGGAACGCCCTCCCGCCCAGACGGTACAAGAAACTAAGTTAGAAAGATGTTAGTTAGAACTAAGTTAGTTAGAACTAAGTTAGAAAGACACTCCATGGAAGACACCACAATGACCTTCATCAAGATCACATCGATAACATTGCTTCCAATGCATGGCTCACAAGCGGGACGCTCTTCCCCGAGACTGAAGGATTCATGCTGGCCATCCAAGACCAGGTAATCAACACTAAAAACTATAGAAAATACATCGCAAAGCAGCCCAGAATGTCAGATGACCCATGTCGACGATGCCAGTTGGCTCCATAAACGATCCAACACATCACCGCGGGGTGCAAGATGATCACCCAGACTGAGTACACTCATAGACACGACCAGGTAGCCAGGAAAATGCATCAGAAGCTAGCGAGGAAATTCCAGCTGACCAAAGAAAGTGTACCATGCAACAAGTACCAATCCCAGGCAGTACTGAGACACGAACCCACAAGCTGTACTGGGACCGCGCCATAATAACGGATGAGACCATCCCGCACAACAGACCGGATATAACCCTTGTGGACACGATGGAAAAGGACCTCCCTGATTGACATAGCGGTGCCCAACACTAGCAATGTCATATGATGTCAGTGGGAGTCAGAAGTGTTCAAAGCGGCTAAGTGGATTTTCTTATTTATTGATTGAAATTATTGTTTTTCTAAAACTTTTGATTTAAATTTAGTAATATAGCATTATTTTATGATTTTATGATTAATCTGGTGTATCTATTCTTTAATTGCATAAAAGTATCGGTAAGGGTATCAAATCCACGTGTTACAAGTGCAACTCCCCTGAACGAGAAGTTTTTTAGTCATATTTAGCCCCTTTATTGACCAATTGTTACATCAAATTATTTTCTATAAGCAACTTATAGATCTAGTCAGGATCCTTAGTTTATTCTGAATTAAGACATCGAGATTTGCAAGTTAATGTCAATTAATCGAAATCATGACTCAGACCAGAGCAGCAGAGCAAAAAGATCAAGCTAATGGGAGTGCAGTGGCTCAGGGGAGAACTGAGGGGGGGGTGCGATTACCCTCTGAATCACAGCCTTTTAAAATGCACTGCTTGCATGATGTTTGTAGATGAATCGGGTACGGGACATGATATTGCCATGGGGGATGTCATTGGTGTACGCGATATAAGGAGTGTGAGGAAATGAGGTGACAACTCAGCATTTTTATGGGTCTATATGAGAGCTTGAAGAACAGGGTGGATGCCCTCGAAGGATCTAAATTGAGGGGCCCATCAAGCTCTCAGCTACAAGCTCTGGAACTTCACGCAACACAGCGGCAACCCCCAAGGCAGAATGCGCTGGTCCCATGGGAACTAGTAGTTGTGACTCTTTTGTCAGGGAAACGGGAAACATGTTTTGTAAAAAGGATAGGTGGAACAGGACCAGGGTATGTCTGCCAGGGGAAAAGGTTGATGACAATGTAGAGCGGATATCATCTTTTAAGGCCACAAAAGTGATATAGTTGTACACGTTGGCACTAATGATATTAAGAGTAGGAGACAGACAGAATTACTTAACAAGTACAGGTCACTGTTGAAAAAAAGGTGTGAAATAGGGTCGAATTTGAAAGTGTCTACAATTCAGCCCAGATACAATAAGAGGGAGTATATGATGAGAGCCTTGCCGATCAATTCGGCCCTGGAAAGATTGTGCAAGGCTCAAGGAGTAAAATCTTTTTCAGCCTGGTCTGTACTTGTTAACAGGAGAGACTGCTTCTACACGGATGAGATACATTTAAATAGAAAGGGTGCAAGAATATTTGCGGATGTTATCGAGGCAGTGTTAGGTGGGTCGGAAAACTGCTAGCTTGGGGGGGATACAAGGACTAATAGATTAATCGTAGCCACTGGCAGAGGTGAAAGTGATTCTTGCACTGCTTCCATTGGAATAAGCAGCAGCCTGGAAAACAAGATGCAGGATATTTCAGAGACTGCTGGGAGTCATTGCGGTACAAGTAAACACATGGGTTGTGTTAGGGTAGCTATGAATAGGAACAGGTGCATGTATACTTGCGTGTACACCAATGCTAGAAGTTTGGTAAATAAATTTGACGAATTTGAGGTATTGCTCAAAACATCAAAGGCAGATATTGTTGGGATATCAGAGATGTTCTGTAACACAGATATAAGGAATGCAGAACTGCAATTTGGGGAGTACAACGTCTACAGAAAGGATAGACAGGATAGGAAGAGGGGAGGGGTTATGCTATTAGTTAAGAAACACATAAAAACCAAGGAAGTGAAGCCAGTCGACATCGCTGGACAGTGCAGTGTTGAGTCAGTTTGGTGTGACATAAGCATTGGGAGATCAAAATTGAGAGTTGGAGTGTGCTATAGCCCTAATGACTCTGGTGAGTATAATAAGAAACTGTACGTGGAAATAGAGCGGGCCAGTAAATCAGAGAGCCTTATAATGGGAGATTTTAATTTCCCAGATATTGACTGGAATTTGTGCTTTGGTCACTCACACACTAGCAAGGCTTTTGGGGATTTATTGGATGATTGTTTTCTACATCAGCATGTTCGGGAGGCAACTGGAGGAAGTAATACTCTTCATATATGATTATCAGTAGTGATTCTTCATGCACTAAGAATCTGCAGATAAAGGAACCAAAAGGTGGCAGTGATCACAACGTGCTGAAGTGGGATTTAGTCAAAGAGGTAACTACCATCAGGGGTAAAGGGAAGGGTTTTTGCTTTCGTAAAGGCGACTACGATGGTCTGAGACGGTATTTAAATTCTATACAGTGGGACCAACTGATGATGTTACCAACAGCAAATTCAAAATTTGACGTATTCAAAGAACTTATCTTGGAAGCTACAAGGCTTTACATACCAACTAAGAAATATTGTTCCAGGTTTAGGCTTAAATGGATGTCAGATGAACTAATGAAACATATGACAGAGAAGAGAAATGCATGGGATAATATAAATTAACATGTCACACAGATGCCTATGATAGATATAAGCTCGTCTGTAACCAAGTTACAAAGGAGGTTAGGCAGGCGAAGGCAGATTACGAGAAATCTTTGGCAAGGGATGCAAAGAAAAACAGCAAAAAGTTCTTCACTTATGTAAACTCTAGAAGGAAGGGGATGAATCAAATTGGTCAACTTGATATCGACGGTTCAACTGTTGATAATCCTGCTCAGGTAGCTAACAAAAAAATGAATATTTACATCGACATTCACACATAAGGAGTTATTCAGCGAGGGGAATGCCAGAGGTGTATTCAACTCTGGCAGTAAGCTAGATATTCTTGTAATAACTGGGAGTAAAGTGGAGGAGAAATTGTTGAAGATAAACACAAGAAAGGCACCTGAGGTGTATAGGATCTATCCAGTTATATTTAAGGAGGCAGCAAAGGAAGTAAGCAAACCCTTAGCCATAATTATGAGAGCTTCCTTGGACTCAGGGGAGGTACCCATAGACTGGAGATGTGCAAATATTACCCCAATTCATAAAGGAGGATCAAAGGCTGACACAAGTAATTATAGACCTGTGAGTTTAAATTCTGTTCCAGGAAAATTAATGGAGGCACTGGTTAAAGAAGCACTGCAGGATCATCTAGACAAGACATCAGTTATGGATCGGACACAGCATGGTTTTGTTAAGGGGAAGTCTTGCCTGACCAATTTAATTGGATACTATGATGCAGTCACAAAAGAACTGGATGCAGGGAATAACTTTGATATTATATACTTGGATCTTAGAAAGGCTTTTGATACTGTTGCACATGGAAGACTGCTGCACAAATTGGAGCAGTGTGGCATTGGAGGCAAATTGCTGCTGTGGATAAAGGGATGGCTGAGGGGGAGAAGACAGAGAGTGGTAATCAATTGACACTACTCATCGTGGACTAGTGTTATTAGTGGAGACCCTCAGGGTTCAATGTTGGGTCCAATGCTGTTTTCTGTATTTATAAATGATATTGATGATGGTATATCAAGCTTTATGTCCAAGTTGCAGACGATAGAAAGGTTGGCAGGGTTGTTTAGGACGCTATTGACGCTATGCTGCTGCAAGAGGATCTGGAAAGGATGCGCAGATGGGCTGAGAGGTGGCAAATGAAGTTTAACATTGACAAATGTAAAATGCTACACATGGGAAATAGCAACCCCAGAGCAACGTATCAACTCTGTGGTACTACACTGACAGTGGTAGAGAATGAAAAGGACCTGGGGTTAATTGTGCAGGCTGATATGAAGTTTTCTGAGCACTGCAGACGGGCTGCAAGAGTAGCTCATGGTGTCTTGTCAATGGTATATAGGAATTTTTCTAACAGGGATAAGGAGGTGATTATTCCCTTGTATAAGGCAATGGTCAGGCCACACTTTGAGTACTGTATACAGATCTGGAGGTGTCATATGGCTCAAACTCAAACCCTGAATGGTTTGAATATGCTCAATGCAGATGGGATCCTTCCTAATGCTCAGAATAATCACCTGAGAGTGCATAAATTCAAATTGAGGAAAGACAGATGTAGGATAGATGTGTGGAAATTTGCCTTTAGCCAGCGGGTGGTTGGTTGGTTGGTGGAACAGACTTCCATCCCTTGTTGTGGAAGTTGATAGCCTAAATAAATTTAAGGCTCAGCTGGACAGATATTTCGAACGAACGGAGGGGTAAAATGGGGGTGTTTTTTTTTTTTGGCTGATGCTGCATAAGCTTGCTTTCTTGCATCATATGCCACTACTAATGCTAATGCTACTCCACCGAATACTGGCTCCTTCGTTGGATCACGGATAAACATCGTCATCCTCCCCCGGCAAAGAACGCCTACGATGGCGAATTCGCTAAACTTTGCCCGACTACCAAATTTTGTAAGGGAAAGACGCCTCGTTTTCCCTGTTAAAATGACTTCCGGCATAATCTCGGAGGCAAACATCTGGGAACTGTGTCGCTAGAGAATCTCTCAACCATGACTGAGGTCAGATCCCACGCTCATAGCCCATCCTAATAGATTAGCCCCTAGTGACAGTTTTCTTCCCAGTCAGATGCTTCCCACAGTCCAAGAAATCGACAGAGATCTCTAAAAATTTTCGAAGGATCAGAAATACTGAGACTGATCTCTAAGAGCCTAACCTCAATCAGGAAAACTACACATTAATTATGGGAACTATGGGCAGTGTAATAATGTCTAATATAGTGTAAATAATGTCAAAAGTATAATATCTTTATGAATATATTGTAAATAATATGAAATTGGTTCTGTTCTTGGCTCTTGGGGGGGGGGTGAACCCGAATCTTGATGTGGGTCCACTGACCAATGTAAAATCCCTGGCATTGCTGCTGTGAAGGATATATATATATATATATATATATCCTTCACAGCAGCAAATCAAATCTATATATATATATATATATATATCCTTCACAGCAGCATACAAAATTGTATACTTCACAGCATTGTATACAAAAGTGATATATATATATATATATATATATCACTTTTGTATACAATAAAGATTATATATATATATATTTTTTTTTTTTTTTTTATTATTTAAAATGTATACCACTTTCTAGACCCAGGTTTCGACCCTGATTCATCTCGCAACTCACATATTGTGGATATATTTAACTCCAGGAGCTCCCATCTGGTGAGTATGGGATTTTCACACCAAGGGTACTGAGCTGGATATCATCATTTTTCTGTTTGAAAAATGACTCAAGAATTTTTTTTTTTTTTTTGGCTGGTGCAGCATAAGCTTCAGGCTTCCTTGCACCATATGGCTCATAATAATAATAATAATACTTGTCACTGGTTTGCTCAAAGTTCGCGATGTCTTTTACTGCCCACCGATGAGACCTAATTCAAAAATACCAAAGGTCAGGAGTTCTGCCTTTGTTAGACAGGTGGTGTTTTATCGTGCTTTTGCACTGGCACAGTATATAGAATGTAGAATTGAAACATTATCTGTAAATTTAAAACATTATCTGTAATAACAATTATAGATAATGTTTTCTGAAAGAAAGGTTCATTTAGCGCATACAAACATTATACAATACATTAATTCTTACCCTTTGGTACTGTTATTCGGATACCCGATTAAATTACGAATGTGTCCCGAACTTGTAATATCGGAACTTTTGGCTTTTTTTCCGTTATTTTTCTTTTCTTTTTATTGTTTTTTTTTTTTTTTTTTTTTTCTACTCCTCTGTAGCAGTTGCGAATTGAGAACAACAAATTCACCAACCGTGAATAGAATCTTTTCGTCAATTATGCAAAAATTAAAATTATTGATGTCATACTCAGTTTGTTTCCAACATGGTGACTATCGGTAAATAAGGGCAAATAGAAAATCGAGAGATGTGATGTTATTGTAATGAAAGATCGAAACGAAGGGTGTTCGAAATATATTTTAAGTGCTATCTTTCCCAATAATATAGTGGGAGAAAGGTGGGGAAATCTTATACAGGGATCGTTTTGTCACATGGTTAAATTACACTTTAATGAATGTTATACAAAATTTATAATTTTATATTACATTTTTACCTTGGGAAAGAGGATGCGAACTGCAGTTTTTGAAATATAGTAAGTAATATTTCATTTAAAAGTTGATTTGACAAAGGTTAAAAATGTGCCCCCCCTCCCTCTTTCACCGCAACGACCACCAAATCAAAATTTTAAAAATATATTTTTTTTATCTTTTTTCATAGTGTAATTTATTGAATTACCAATGCGCTTTTGTAGTTGAATATCAGATTATGAAAATTTTTAGAGCAAATATACTGTACTTTGTACAGTAGAAGGTAAAAATAATTGAAATGATTCAAGGATTGAAAGTAGTTTTGATATACTGTATATACATTTATAGTCATGGATTGATATAAATACGGCGCACACGCGCAGAGTGATTAATTAAAATTATGTATAACGAGTGAAATATTGTCTCGCTCTCTAAAAATGTGTTTAATAAACAAAATCACATTTTTTTTTTTATAATTAAAATATGGAAATGTGATCCACAATAAAAGTTAGGTCAGATGTTCAAAATGTACTAGCAGAATGCGCCATCAATGATGCAAAGAATTTTTGGTCTTTTTTTTTTTTTTTTTTTTTTTATTACAATGTGGATGACTTGGTCTCAGGCGAAGGTTGCATACTCCTCCCCGAGAAACTTGAATTTTTCATTCAGCAAACCGACTGAAGAGTATATACCATACAGATAATATACTGGTACCACATAGCCTTAGTTGCTAAAAAACCCGTCACCATTGCTACCACATCTTTGCCCGTGTTCTAGTTTATAATTGTATAATTATCTTTAAGTTAAAAATATACAGAAAAAAGTCTGGAGATCTTTAATTAAGGATGAGCCATCCCACGATGAATTCTTGTAAGGAAATTCAGTAGTCTGATAGACATAGGACTTTGTGAAAATTCAGGAGCATTATGAATTATGTTCAACATCAAAGTACATAAAGGTTTTTACTGTATGTCCTTTAAAATTTTAAGAACATTTTACTGATTTATGTGTGCTCCTTAAGAATGCTGTCTTGCTGATTTTTAAAGGAATATCTCTCTGATAGTTAAACATCTTCAACATTTCTTGATAACTTTTTCATCTATATTTGTCTTTACTGATGCTGTTAAATAATCCCGTGCACTTCAGATTTATGATGTAGCTGAATTTTTTTGCCAGATGCCAGTATGTTTTTTTCTACATTGATATTCCTGTGCATGTTGGACTTACATTTTAATACTCTCAGAAGCACTTTTCAGATGTTTTTCTTCTGCTCAGATGTCAGTTGCTTATTTTTATATGTTTGTCAGTCCCTAATTTACTTGAAACAAATATAATGTTAAGAACTTGTCTATGCTATAAAATGCAAACATTTTTTACAAATTAATAAAATATAAATTTTGCTTGTACAATTTTGGATCACTCAGTACACACAGACTGGTCCACATTAGTTTAGCTTCTGTTGCTAGTACAGCATCTGTTGGATGCCACTTTTTTAAAAATTTTCTGTTTTTTTTTTTTTTTTTTAAATTTTTTAGTGGAATCAGATTTCCTTATGTGCTTTTGTCTGCCAGTATTCGCAAACTGGTTATTCAGCATTTTCTGCTTTTGTCTGCCAATATTCCCAAACTGGTTATTCACCATTTTCTGCTTTAATTTTAAAGTACTGCAAATTACAAGACTTTAATTTTTGTGTGGCATTTAACAGATGCTAGCAAAATCATCTATCTTTCTTCTAGGAAATTCCCATTCCAACATGTCTGTTAGATAGCAATGACAGGTGTTTAATCTTGTTGCAAATCTTTGATTTCAATCATTATTCTTCTCTTTCTTGGTAATTCCCTTCTACTTTTTGAGTCTCTCTCTCTCTCTCTCTCTCTCTCTCTCTCTTAGGGTAACTCGGGAATTTTTTTTTTGTTTTTGGCTGGTGCAGCATAGGCCTCAGGCTTCCTTGCACCATATAGCTAATAATAATAATAATAATAATAATAATAAAAAAAATATGAACCAGCATGCAAGTGACTGGGTTTCAATCCAGAGGATTAGTGACCTCGAAAATTCTAAAATACATTAAAACTTTCTTTATTATTATTAGATTCTCTTGTTTTCATTTGATACTTTTAAGTAGCTTTAGCTAATCATAATTTAATGGATCACCATTTTAAATCCACTGAAAAAAAAGCTAAAAATATTATTTTTTTTAAATTAAAACAAAAAGGGATATCATGCAGATGCCACATGAGTGCCTTTGTTAAATTGAGAGTGCATGTGTGAGTGACCGAAGGTTAAAAAGGAAATAATTTATACAATTTAAACCTTGAAGTCACTTTCATGTCCATATTATATGATTAATATGACATTTAAATTAATTTTCAAACTGTTTTTTGCATTTTCTCAGTAAATTGCAACCCTTCTTGGCACACTGACATATAGACCCTGTCTTATTTAGTTTGATTTATATAAAAGCATGGAGTTTCAGTTAAGTAGAGTACTTTGTTTATAGAGCTAAAAGAAGAACCAGACATTAAGAAGACAGCTATGCATCAAGGCCAAGTGAAGAGTGGAAAAATATGTGTTTTTCTATTGTTCTAGATGAGAGCGCAGCCTTAAGGACTTTACTCAATTGCTAATATTAAGTATTAGTAGTGGAAAATGATGCAAGAAAGCAAGCTTTTTTTTTTTTGGCTGGTGCAGAAGCCTCAGGCTTCCTTGCACCATATGGCTAATAATAGTGAGACTGCACATGAAGGGGCTAAGAGGAAGGATTCCATCAGTGGTGCCCTGGTGCCGATTTAAATCTGGCACCCCTTTAAAATTTTCTTCATATATGTATGTAAGTTTAAGGTTTTCAGGTGCCCCTTAAACATTGTTGCCCAGATGCATTGCACCCTTGGGACAGCCTGTTCCTGCTCAATCCATTCAGCACCTCAATCAGATCTCCTTGCAGGTGTCTAGTCTCCAGAAGCTGCAATTTATTCTCGATATCAATAAACTTTAAGGTTACTGGGGAACTTGTATCATCTCAGTCAACAAAGGAAAGTGATTATCTTGAAGTATTTTCAAATGTGTATAAAGAAGTTGAATTTAAATTTACACAGCTCTTCTTATTAACGACTGATGGGTCTTCTAATTTAACTAGAAAACAAAACACTTTTATCAAAAATATTTCTAAAATTAATGCCATTGAATTCTGAAGTTCATCCAGTCCTCCTTCATTACATTAAATATCAAGTTCTATACAAGAACATTTTGGAGATAAAACTTTGTTGGTTGTTAAATCTTTGGTTTTGGATTGGGGATTTTTTGTGAAGAAGAGCTTTAAACCGCTGACAGTTTGTCATTTTTCAAATCTGTAGAAGCAGAATATATAGTGATATACTCCACTACACGTCTGTATGTTTGTTGAATGCATCTAAAGTATTTAAGCATGTCTAGTACCTAAAAAGTGAAGCTAGAAAGCAAAAACAAACTTTGAGGACCTTTGTAATAAAGTACTCTAACTGGTTCAGTGAGTGATTCTGTATTTTTTGCAGTTTATCAGAACATATGAGCAAACTCAGTATTAAACTACAAGGGAATCAGTAGATTAATATAGTTTATCATCACTTGAAGCCCTTCACATTGTAGTTTCCTCTTTTCAAAAAAACATCTCTCATTTTCCAAAACTTCAGTCTTTGCAAATGAAGTTGACAGAAATGATAGTGACAGAATATCTGTACAAAACTGCACAAATAAGTTGAAAGATTTTATTTGTACAGAGTTATTTGTATAGAGTAAGCATATGGCAGAGACTAAATCTCTTGGTGAGAGGGAATGCAGTGAGTTTATAAGAGAGGGATCATTAACTAACTTTACAGCTCCTATTTGGATAGTCCAAAAGTTTGAGACATTTTGGGAACATCACTGTAGATGTCGGGCAGTATTCTGTGGTATGGTGGAGTGGTGATTTGAACAGAGTTAAAGACTGTTCAGAAGAAAAGTAATGTAGAAAGTGCAAGAGAGAGAGAGAGCTTGAATTTTTTTTTTTTTTTTTTCAAAAAGAGGAAGTAATATTTGTGATTTTCTTATGTTAAGAATGTCAGAAAAGGCTATCTCAGTAAAGATAGATGTTCTTATTTTGGCATCTAAGTATGTCTTGTTAAAGATGAGTATGTAATCAGTATGGGAAATGAGATGGAAAGAGCTTTAGAAAAAAGTGAAGTTCACTAGGTTTTCTTCCTCTCACATGATCAGCATTTATGGAACTAGTGATAGTTGTAGCCTTAGTATTAGTAGTGACAAACGATGCAAGGAAGCAATCTTATACAGCATGAGCCAAAGAAAGAAAAATAAAAAAAAACTGCCTCCTAATTTGTGAATCCCTTCTAATAATTTGTCTAACTCTTCCTAAGTTTATTCAAATTGCCCACTTCACCAAATGGAAGTCTTTTCCAACATTCTCTCTGTCTGAAAACAAATTTTTGCATGTCTATCCTGTAACCATCCTTTTTCAATTTAAATTTATGTCCCTTTTATTTACATATTCCAAGAAAGATTAAGAATGCTATTGACATTTAGTATACTCAATCTTTTAAAGACAAATACACCGGTCTGGTTTTCTTGCAGGTATCTAGTCTCTAAATGCTGTAATTTACAAAACTCAAGTTTTTCTTGATAAAAGTACCCTTTTATGTCCCTGATTAATTTTGTTGCTCCTCTCTGCACTCCCTTCCAACAGATCTGCATCCTTTCTAAAACAAGACTTCTAGATCTCTATGCAATACTCAAGATGTGACCTATCTCTTTATCCCTTCTGACAAAATTGTGGAAGTTGATAGCCTGAATAAATTTAAGGCTCAGCTGGACAGGTATTTCGAACGAACGGAGGGTGGAATGGAAGTGGTGTTTTTTTTTTTTTGGCTGATGCTGCATAGGCTTGCTTTCTTGCATCATATGCTAATGCTAAAATTTCTAAATATCATTGACAGAACTCCATGAACTGTCTTAGCAGCCTGTCTGCACTGCTCGGAGAACCTCATGTTCACAATTACCCCAGATTTTTCTCATTCTTCACTACCTTGAGTGTACCACACAGCGGTATGTTTTCTTTTAGTTTTTATTTCATATTAGGTGTGTGATGAGCTGTCAGTCACCTATGTGGCATGAGGTATTCTAGTAAGCCATTGATCCTGTAGTCTAGCTCTGCTAGTGGTCAATTGCTCCATTGTAGCATGTCTGCCCCTTTGGACAGCACATTGAATTTTCTTCTTGTCCCCTTTGCCAATGCCACTTGAGATCTCTAGCTGGTGATTCTTCCATGACTGATGCACTCTTGATACACAAGGTATATGTTTATGAAAACACTAGATGAATACATCCATGTCTGAAACACTCGCTCCTACTATTCTGGCCTCGGTGATAATTCCCCATTGGAACTTAGTGAGGTCGCATCTCTGGCCCATTCTTCACACAGGGCACCAGTCTACTAAGTGCTGTAGAGCCAGGCTCTTCCATTATATAGAGACAGTGCATTATGTAGTAGAAGCAGACCTTGTGTACGAAGTCACATTTGTTTCTAATGCAGTGGTCTAATTTGTTTCTAATGCAGCACTGTATTTCCCAGCTCAGTGTAGCTGGGAAATACAGTGCAACCTGATGTAATCTGTATTATAAGCTAATCATGTTATAAAATTTTTCATTTTTTTAATACTTACTAATTTTTTAATTAGTAAATATTTTTATTATAAAAAATTTCATCCCACATTTTTAAAGCTTTATTATTTGACAGGTGATGTGGAATTTTTTAATGGTATAATTAGGTATAATTTTTTAAAAGGCAAGTGCAACATTACCATGGTTATTAAAAATAATGGTGTACTTTAATATAAAAATATTAAGCAATAGAATTGCATGTATTCAAATAAAATTTTGAAATTTCAATTCCTTAGAGATTCCACACTAAACTAAATGAAGTTGAATTTTAGGACTAAGTCACTTTTATGCATTTTTAAATTTTAAGTGTGGCTTATTAACAAAGATGTTAAACTTACAGGAATTATTTTTAAGTACACACTCACTTTGCATTGTAACAAGAAGTGGAATCTTCAAAAGTGAGTGAGTGAGTATTTACAACTAATTTATTTCCAGTAATTTCAGAAAATGAAATATAGAACTGGAATTTGGCAGAATGTTTAGTTACAAATCGCATTGCTGCTGTGATTTGTAATTAAACTTCATAGATCTGTGTTCATTGTATAAATTATTTTATTTATTTATTATTTAATTTTTTTTTTGTGAATTCATTCTAGATTTTTAATTTGCATAAATCATTTTTTGTTTCTTGTGATAATACTGAAAACATTGCAGTAGAAAAAACAAAGAAAAACTTTTCTTGAAACTGTGTTGTGAGTTGTAGTTTGATAAGTATAGTAGTGAACGGGCATAATATGTTAAACATTTTGTGGAAAAATAATCATTAGGACCCCACCCCCATGTTGCAACTTGCTTTTAAAGATAGCATTAAACATAATATATTAGGACCTCTACACTTCTAATCACATCCGTTTGGAAAGATTCAATTTAAAATTCTGCCAACCCGAGGAACTTAAAGCATTTTAGGTTGGCTGAACTAGGTCATTTTAGGTGGAGGTGTACTGTTTTTTCCATCTAGCAGATAAACAGGCCTAGAATACATAATTTGCAGACACCATACACTGATGTGGCATGGTCTGAGAGTCAGAGTGGTTTTTTTTTCAATTATTTTTTAATGTTCTCAAAATTCCATTAAAAATGTTTCAGCTTGTATAGTTTTATATTTATAAGTAATCTACAATTATCGAAAATTTTATACATTAAAACGAGTTGTGTAGAAGCTATTTTTATACTTTTTTTTTGCTCTAAAAATTACTCTGTTCAACAAACTCGCATACTTTTCAAGAAAAGTTTTTTCTTGGTTTCCTTATTAAAGAATTTGAGAAATATTAAATAGAGTCAGAGTGATTTCCATATGAGTTTTCATGTGGGTGTCACTAGGTTTAAAAAAGAAAACTTGTTGAGTTGTCTTGGTACTAATCCAAAACAATCCAAGGCTTCTGTGCCCCTCCGAATAGTATAGTAATGAGGAGGAGGGAGAAATGGCTACCTCTGGATATAGTTCTATGGAGACAGAAAAAATTTTTTGACTTCTGCATTTAAGGGAAGGGAGTTCAGAAATTAACCTTTGCCCCAAGTGCTGACCTGTTGCTATGCTCCCTCCCACAAAGAAAAAGGATGATTCTAATGATCTTGTTTATGTGTATTTTATTTGTAATTATTGATTCTAGTTAAATAGTTTTGATGATCAGACTTGATGGCATCAATATACGGTTAATATGTCACCTAAATAAATGTACTTAGTAATAAAGAACTTGCATATCCATTTCAGAATCATGGTTTCAAGAAGAAAGAGGAAGCAAACAAGAAGCAACACAGAAGATTTCAAGAAAATAACAAAAGATAATGAAAGTTGTGAAAGAAGTAATGAGTTTACTTCACTTAAAAATAGTAATGAAGTGGGGTCTAGAAAGAGAAAAGGACTAAAGCAGTCGACGACATTAAAGAAAACATGCCGTGTACAAGTAAAAAAAGAGGATGATTGCAAGCAAAGTCCACATACTTCTGAGCTACATAATGTTGAAAAGAGACTTAATAAGAAATTGACTAGTGAAAAACAAGTAAGGATTTCTAAGAAGAATTCTCAAAATTCTAAGGTTAAAACTGAACCTTCTGCCACATGCCAAACAAAAGACAGTCATCCATGTGCCAAAGATGCTTGCACAAATATTTTAGACAGCAGTGGCTTCCTTTCAGCACCAGAACTAAATATTAATTTTACTCCTGATACTCTGAGTACTGATCTTAAAGATCCCAGTATAACAGACACACAATTTTCTAAGGCAGAAGATATTGACTTACCTAAATGTGGAGTTGAAGAAATTAAGGAAAGCTCTTCTGATAGTGAATCAGAGTGGGAAGAAGTACAAAATGATGAAGAACTAAATCTTGATGACTATAAACCAGAAATCCCTTCAGAAGGCGTTGAAATCACTGTTGATGTTCCTGGTGTAGTAAGACAAAATCGGAAAAGAGCTTTGCTTGATATTGAAGCTATTATTCGCCGTCATTTGAATCGTTTTAAAAAAGATGTTCAACTAAATTTACATAAAGTTCATCTGTTATGTCTTCTAGCTCATGGATTACAGCTGAATAATTTTTTGAATTCTGACCTTTTAAAATGTTTGGCTCTTTCTATCATTCCACCTGAAATATCAAAATTTTCCTCACAATCTTTAACAATAAATAACCTTGAAGAACTTGTCTTTTGGTGTCATAACTTAATACAGTATGAGAAAAATCTTAATTGCACAGGCCTATGTTCTTTATCACTGAACTGTTTTATACAAGGATTTGAAGAATGCAAGGTATATAATGCTTGTTTTCTTAACTTGATTCTTATTATCATTGCAAGAACATTGGGTTTAGATGTCCGACTTTGTATTTCTCTTTATCCTCTATCTCTTAAACCAAAAAATTTAATTTCTACAAAACAAACAACTAAGAGAAGAAAATCTTCACAAAACATAGTAGAAGATCATAATACTTTAGAAGGAGACTGTGAAAAAAAAATTACAAAAAAAAGTATAAATAAAAAGCAAGCTAAAAAATGTCCAGTGGTAAATAAATCTTTATCTGGCGATAATGCTTTAAAAGGTAGTGAAAAGGAGCATGAAGTGATTGAAAAAAAAGGTAAACCTATTTTAAAAGAATTGGAAAATGAGGAAAATAAGAATTCAAGTAAGTATACAAAAGGTAAGAATAAAAAGAGACAGCAATTGGAGACAATACAGAAAGAAACAGAAAAGAAAAATACTGTTATTTCCTCAAGGCCAAAGAGAATTGCCCAGCCAAAGTCATTTAAAAACCTTAATGACAGCAGTGGTAATAGTGATGAAGGAAGTGACAAGGAATTTGTAGCTGTTGAAAATGGTAGTGATAATTCTAGTGACTCAGGTAGTGATGCTGATTTTGTTCCTCTTCAAAAGAAACAAAAGTCAAAAATTCAGAGGGTTTTCTCTGAAACTGTAGTTAAAAGTTCAACTAAAGAGCAACCAAGAAAACAAAATAGAAAGATCTTATCTCCAGATTCAGATGACAGCATTACAGTTATATCAGAATTTCAAAGGGGACCATGTGAATACTGGCTTGAAGTGTACCATAAATCAATGGGAAAATGGATTTGTGTTGAGTGTACTACAAGGCTCATAGACCAACCTTATGAAATAGAAACAAAAGTTTCTCAACCTGTTACTTATGTATTGGCTTTTGATAATAACAATTATGTTAAAGATGTTACCAAAAGGTATTCTGCTAAGTGGTTAACCCATACAAGGAAGTCAAGAATAAACCAGGAATGGTGGGAAGAAAGTTTAAGACCATTTGCTTCCTGTAGGGGTCAAAGAGATAAAAAAGAAGATGAGCAGTTAGAAAAAATGCTAATAAAGATGCCATTACCAAAGACTATATCTGAGTAAGGTATTTTTTTTTTATTTATAAAATTATTCTTGAGTAATTGTTTTATAATTATTTTGTCTTGTATCTTGTGAGGTATGCAAGTGACTGATTGAATTTCAAAATTTCTAAATAATCCAGCAGGTTACCCTCTAAAGATTTGAAACAAAATTACCCTTCATCTTTAAGTACAGATACTGTGTGATATACATTCATATTTATTACTTAAAGCGGTCCCAGCCAACCAATGGCAACCCCGCTGTCAGTTACACATAATTTAGCAGTACTCTTATATACTCCCTCTCCTGTTTGCCCAAGTACAGGGAGGGAAAAAACCTGCCATGACCAAAAAAGATTGATATGAACAAATTGAAAAATAATAAAATTACATAAAAAATAAAATATACATATAATTAAATTTCAGACAAAGTCCAAACTTCATTGGAAAGATCTGCATCTGTTCACAGTCTGTTGGAAAGCTAGCAGCGCTAGGACCTGCCGAGAAAAGAAGTTCCAGTGCCAGGAGCTGCCGAGAACAGAAATGCCAGCACAAGGAGCTGGAGTTTCAGTGGATATAGCAGACTCACAAGCCTTCACGATTTCACAGAATTCTAGGTAATTCGGCATACACCATACTGCATTACAAATCCAAGGCTTCCAGGTGCAGAAGAGTCTTCCGCCTAAGAAATATTGCAGTTGCAAAGGCTTGGAAAGCCAAGAAGTTCTCCTGTTCGTCAACTAGAATTGTCTCGCAGCCTTCTGCCATAAGATTGAGATTACTAACCCGAGATACCAATTCAATTCGTAGATCGCAGTACTCCTCACAGTTATACATAATATATTCCCATGATTCTCTTTTGTTACAATGGCAACTAGATCTTTCATTAATTCCTAAATAATGCAACTTTGCATTAATCGTACCATGACCAGTTAATAAGAACATAGCTTGTAAGTTTGGGGCAAACCATTTGAATTTTATCGAGGCTGCATTTCTTAAATCTGGGAAAAATTTTTGTGTAATCTGCCCTTTATCACAAACACTCCAACGCTCTTGCCAGACTTTTACTTGTCCTTTCCTTCCTCGGATCTGCCAAAATGTCCACCTGTATATTCAGAAAAGAACAGGGAATGCCACGGTGGATGAAGTAAGCCAATGCACAATACAATAAATGCAGATCAATAGGCAATTTTCCAGTCACAATCTGCAAAGCTGGGATCAACACAGTTCTGCATGCCATGCACATCCTAAGGAGCATTACTCTTTGAATGGAACTGAGCTTTCTAGTAAATACTTTTCCACTTACATGTTCAAACCAAATTGGTGCACCATATGTTACCATGGGGATAAATACACATTCATATAGCAAGTTCAGCACCTTACCTTTTATTCCCCAGCCAACTCTAGTGATTCGAGTAATCATCCCAACAAATTTCCTCACCTTTTCTAATAGATAAGTAACATGTTAGTTGAAAGTCAAAGATCCGTCAAACATAATGCCTAAATATTTACACTGTGATATACAGTTAAACTTTAAAACTTTCCACAAAGTTTCACTGTACAGGAACTCCCCGACTTACGGAAATTCGACTTTATGTAAGTTTTTGCCGCCGGTGAAAACTTTAAAAAATCGTGGAAACGTATTTTGTATCCCATAGGAATAAATGGAGGTATCATGAAAATATCGGCATCAATGTGATCATTGGGGTTTTTTTTTTTTTTTTTTTTTTTTTGTAATTCGTTCCAAGTCCTTGGAAGTTGAAAATTTTGCTATATTACTAAGCTATTTATCTCTTTAAAAGGTCATATTTATAATGGAAATTGCACTACACTTTCATCATTATCATATGTTCTCGTTATAAGAATCAATTTTGAACGCCTCTGTGATATTTTTTTAAAGCACATTTCTGGAGGTCACGACGACAAAACAATTTGCGTTTTCTGGTTTATCGGGCTTTTCTGTTAGTGCAATTTATTATAAATGGGTAGTAAACTCAATCTTATTGCATTTGCTGTAATACCGATAACTGCAATTGTGTGAGTTTTTACACTATTATGGTGAAATGTGATCCCTTCACTGAAATGTTTAATCATATAAAAAACAAATTTTCAGAAACTTCTCTTCATTCTTATTTACGTATTATAATGATGAAGGGAAAGGGACCAACAGAAAGTGCAAGTGCTGGCAGTGCCAGGAAACGAAACACAATTGATTTAGAAATGAAGATGAAAATGATTAATAAGCACAAAGCAGGACAAAGTTTGTCATCTATTGCGAGGGAAATAGGTCTCGCTGCTTCAACAGTGAATACTTTTTGAAAGGACAGTACGCGTATAAAAGAACACGTTTAAAGGATCAATGCATTTAAGATCAACAGTGATCGCAAAACAGCATTCAGGTGCTATATTGAAGATGGAACAGCTGTTAATAATATGGATGGAAAATCAGATTCAGAAGTAAGTGCCCCTGAGTCTAATGACATTCAAGCAAAAGCAACAAGTATTTATAAAGATATTAAGGATAAGTACGGTGAACCCCAACCCAAGTGCACGGCAAGCAACGGGTGGTTTAATAGGTTCAAGCATCTCGCTGGTTTCCACAGTGTTAAAGTATGCGGTGAAATCGCTAGTGCCAATTCTGCAGCTGCAGAGAAATTTTGTGATGTGTTGGAAAAAATTATTGATGAAGGTGGCTATTCAATGCAGCAAATTTTTAATGTTGACAAGACTGCTCTGTATTGGAAAAAAATGCCGAATCGAACATACATTGCCAAAGAGGAAAATACAATGCCAGCAGGAGATTACAGATTAAAACCACTGCTTGTATACCATTCTGCAAATCCTCGTGCATTTAAGGGCATCAATAAAGCCACCCTACCTGTGCATTTCTGATTGAACCAGAGAGCATGGATAGCAATATCTCTCTTTCAGGATTGGTTTAAATGCTGCTTCATTCCCGAGGTTGAAAAATATTGTAAAGATATTAGATAATGCTCTTGGACATTCTATGCATCTAGATGATATCAATTTGAACGTGAGAGTCATATTTCTACCACCAAACATGACTTCACTCATCCATCCTATGGATCAGAGTGTTATTTCAAATTTAAAAGCATACTATTCACACATAACATTTGCTCAGACATTGTCTACTGCAGACAATGCCTGAGCAATAGACGATGAGAAAAATTTTACGTTGAGAGACTTGGAAATCTTACAGTATTTACCATGCCATCTTAAACATTAATAAGGCCTGGGCAGAAATTAATAAAAGTTGTTTAAATGGTGCATGGAAGAAAATGTCCACGGCACGTAAAAGACTTCGAAGGATTTGAAAAAGACGAATCATATGAAGAGGTTACATATAAGATTGTAAAGGTTGCAGAGCTACTTCAGTTGGAGGTCGATGTCAAAGATGTGCAGGCGTTAATAGAGGAAGAAGAGAAGGAATTATCTAACAAAGAACTTATTGCCTTGCAGGCAGCGAGAGTAAAAGAAGAAAATACTGACGAAGCTCAAGATGAACCAAATGAGCCCAGATGCTTCATCACTAGGGAGATGGCAATGGCATTTCGTGAAATTGCATTGGCAGTGGCGAGGTTTGAGAAGATGGATCCTGACAGTGAACAATTCTTAAAAGTTAACAGAGGGGTGAATGATATGTTTGCTTGCTACAAAGAAATCTACGATGTAAAGAAAAATCCCACCGTCCAGTCAGCCATTAATATATTCTTTCATAAGTGATTGAGTGGCCAACCCCTTCTAAATATCCACAGCCCTCAACCTCCGCAGTGGCATACTTATGCTGAAGGCGTCGATTCTGTCAACGATGCTCAAGAAGTAAAACTTACTGATGTTATGCCTGTCTCCTCTCTTTTTTTTGTAATTTTAGTTTTGAAATTTTTTTTAAATTGCACACTTTTGTAATTTTTTCTGCACATGAGATAAAAAATTGAATAAATACAATAAATAATTCTATTTATACGTTCATCAAACATTTCTTTTTTGATTCAATCAATTCAGTGAGCACAGTTGCGAGTGCTGCACAAGCATGGGATGGGGGAAATTTCGACTTACATAGCGTTCCGTGGAATGCAACCCTTACGTAAGGCAGGGAGTTCCTGTATATCACAGTGTCTGTATACTTAAAGATAAACAGTAAAGTTTTGTAGATAACAAATAAATAAAGACTCATCAATGTGCAACTGACTTGATGAGTGCAGAATTTCCATGTTTTATATATTTTTGATGTCACATTATTATGATTGATTGGTATCTGTTGCAGTTTTTTCAGTAACATATCAGTACGATATATTCACATTTATTAGCATTAACATTAGTAGTGGCAAGAAACTTCCCATTTCATCCATTCATTCCCTCTGATACTTTATCTAGTTCTTCCTTGAATTTATTTAAGCTATCAACCCCAACAACAACAGATGGAAGTTTGTTCTAGCAATCAACTACCCACTGGCTAAAGGCAAATTTCCACACATGTATTATGCAACTGTCCTTCCTCAATTTGAATTTGTGCCCAATCGTGTGTAGTCTGAACAAGAGGAAGAATTCCATTAGCATTCAGTTTTCTCAATCCATTCAAAGCCTTGAGTACATCAATCAGATCACCTCACAGGTGCCTATTCTCCAGATGCTGCACTTTACAGAACTTGAAGCCTTTATTGGTAAGAGCACCCCTTAAACCTAAGACCTCTAATATTCCAAAGGTCTTAGGTTTTACCATGCACACCTCAAACAACAACTTGACAGAATTTTTGCAAACTATCACTGTAGTAATGTCAGAGATGCAGATACCAACTGGTTTAACTCATATTACCTACTTTTAGTGTGCTCCGTCAAATTCACATCCCAAGCCCAAACAAGTTCAATACCCAAAGCAACTGCCAGGGAAGACTAAAATGATTCTAAATCATTAATATTCCAGTGGTTAAATTTTTATTTGCAGTGTATCCTTGGAATAATTCTTTCTGCAGACAGACTGCCATGAGTTGGCTTTTACACTGGTCTAGTTTCATTATCAGACCATAATGTCAGACTTCAATAATTTTCCATGGTGGAATAACCAGCTCTTAACTGATTTTAACTCACTTTAGGAAGGATGTAGATCTGCTGGAATGGGTGCAAAGAAGGGTAACCAGATTGGTTCTGGGAGCAAAAGGCTTAAATGCTCTTACCTAGAAAATCTTCAGTTCTGCAAATTGCAGTGTCTGGAGGCTAGGCACCTGCATGGTGATCTGATTGACGTGTTTAAAGACTTAAACAGATTGAGTAAGATATATGTTAATGGCATTTTTTTTTCTTTCTGAGACTGCATACATGAGGGGGGCATAAATTCAAGTTGAGGAGGGATGATAGCATGATAGATGTACAGAAGTTTGCCTTCAACCAGCAGGTGGTTGATTGTTGGAACAAGTTTCCATCTGTTGAAGTGGATGGTTTGAATAAATTTAAGGAAGGAACTAAACAGATTCTTGGAGGGTATGGATGGGTGAAGTGTGTAGTTTTTTTTTTTTTTTTTTGGCTGATGCTATATAAGCTTGCTTTTTTGCATTATTTGCCTCTATTACTACCTCAAAATTTAATAATTATCTTATTTTCTTTAACTTGAAATTGAATTTGCTTAATTTAATAAATTTGATTTAATAAAATTATGAAGATCATTTTCCTGTATTCAGCTAGAATATGGACATTTACTGCCTGTAATAAAGGACACTATTTACTGTATGAGTATAATCCTGGATCCTTAATTGGTCCTGAAAATGCCTAGTTTCAATTTAATCTTCCTCTCCCCACTTTCCCATTTCTCTTGCACACTGATTTTCAGTAACTAAGATTAACTTTATGGAAAAACAATTGATGGGAGAACTAGATCATGTTAGCATCTGGGATCTCACTGGATTTAGAGTCAAATCATTACTCACCAAACTATTCTTCTTCTTGCTCAGATTACAAACCTGAGGGGGCATAAACTGAAATTGAGGAAAGACAGTTGTAGAGTAGATGTGTGGAAATTTGGCTTTAGCCAGTGGGTAGTTGATTGCTGGAACAAACTTCCATCTGTCGTTGTGGAAGTTGATAGCTTAAATAAATTCAAGAAAGAAGTGGACAAACGTTTGGAGCAAATGGATAGGTGAAATGGGAAGTTTTTTTTTTTTCTGATGCTGTATAAGCTTGCTTTTTTGCATCAAATGCCTCTGCTAATGCTAACTCTGGAATAAGGCTAATCACTAACTCTGACTCAGTGTAGACTACTGGTTACACAGCAGACAGATTAATTTAGAAAAAAATGTGTTCATGTAGAACTGCGAATTTTACTTTCTGTAAAATTCACTGAAATTACTAAAGTTTAACTTTGTTCTGTTACCTTTCCTCCTATGTAAAAGTCCCTCTTGTTTCTCGTCTGGTGTCTTCCAATTGACTTAATATACTCAACTTGAGATTATTCAAGATTTTTATTATTATTTTCATTTATCAACACTGATGATGTTAATTATTTCTGATATACATTTTTAACTAACATTATCATTAGTATAGGCATATGATGCAAGAAAGCAAGCTTATACAGCATCAGCCAAAAAAAAAAAAAAAACCCCATTTCACACATCCATTCACTCAAAAAGTTTGTCTAGTTCTTCCTTGAATTTATTTAAACTGTCAACTTCCACAACAACAGATGGAAATTTGTTCCAGCAATCAACTACCTGCCAGCTAAAGGCAAATTTCTGCACATCTATTCTACAACTGTCTTTCCTCAATTTGAATTTATGACCCCTCAGGTTTGTAATCTGAGCAAGAGGAAGAAACATAATGAATAACAGCATCCATTTTGCTAGTAAAAATGTTCTTGCATCTACTTAATAAACATAAACAAAATAAAATATTTAATAATAATTATCCATTTTGTGTAGTTTATTAGATAATTTATATTTGTATTTAGTCAGCGAATGCCAGTGACAAAACTACCATACTGCCAAGTCTGCCACCATGACAGAGACAAGCTTGAAGAGTCAAGTCCTGATAGTTGATTTGTTATTGTTGTTAATGACCTCATGATGTGGCTGTTTGAAAATCTCATGGGAGAGACAATTTATAGTTTTGCTTCTGTTAGATGCAAGGTTACTTTACTAATGATTCCTGATGCACAAGGCCTTTTCTCTAGCATCTATTTTCTCATAAGAGGGAGGGCATACATGCCCTTATTCTTTCTTAACATATAGAAGTTTCAGTTGCCAGTCTAATCATATACTATTACTACATATTCTCTATTCCATGTGCTAATAATAATCACATATCCAGCTTGTTAGCTGGGGGATTATAAGACTGTTTCCCTCCTCCACCTCCCACACAAACATGACATGGCTCTCCTGTAGTGGTCAGTGTGTTTTTGTGGACCAATTTGCATGTTGTGTGGGTTGAAAAACCTTGAAATAATTCATAGGGGGAATCCTACTCCTTCTCCTGAGATTGGCTAACTGCAGACTTGATTCAAGAGGACTTTAGAAATTCCTCCAGTCTTTGGCAGGAATCAAACCCAGACATCTCCAAAAGTGGCAGAAAGCAGTGTATCCTGCTGACTAAGCTGCTATGGAAGTCACTCTGTACTAATTCATTTACACCAGTTATGACAGTCTACAACTGTCATCACTGGTGTAAATCAATCACCACACAGTAATACAGGAAGTCTTCACTGTTCATCATAGTTACGTTCCTAGGACCACATGAAAATAACGGAGCCAATCAATCTTATGACCTGTATTCTTCTCATTTCTCTCTGGCAGCCTAGTCAGCATGATACATTTGCCATCCGCTACTCATTTGGAGAGATCTGGATTAAATTCTCATCAGCGAATGGAGGAATTTCTTAATCCAGACCTCTCCAAATGAGTAGCAGATGGTAAATGTATCATACCGATTAAGCTGCCACAAAGAAATGGGAATTCTCTTCAGTCAGGGCTGTAGTTAGCAAACCTCAGGCAGAGGAATAGAGTTTTTTTCCCTGTGAGCTATTCTGAGTTTATAGCGTGTGCAACTTGAAAATAAGTCATAGCTTCTACAGACAAAATACACAACATGGATATGAATGACAAGCTCAGACAGTGATAAAAATAGTAATTTGAATAATAACTTCTACTCTTCCCCTGCACATTTTTTTGTTATTATTGTTATTAGCTATATAATGCAAGGAAGCCTGAGGCTTATGCTGCACCAGCCAAAAAAAAATTCCCGAGCTACCCTGAGAGAGAGAGAAAGAGGAAGAGTCAAAAGTAGAAGGGAATCACCAAGAAGAGAAGAATGATGATATCCAGCTCAGGACCCTGGGTGTGCCAAGCCCATACTCACTAGATGTGCATTACTAGCTTTGTTTTTGAGCTGCTCACACCAATTGACTTTTTTGAATATGGCGAGTCCTTTTTGTAATATGTACGAAAGTAATATTTTACATTAATCATTGAATTTGTCTTTTTGAAGGCATTTTAACATTTCTCCCTTTTGAAAATTAAATTTTCTGCTGGGATTTTTAACAAAAAAAGAAAAAAACTTTCAGAGTTAATGTGCCATTCAGTATTTGAGAATTTACTGTCATACATGGTTAGTGGTTTACAAATATCTGAAAGTGTTCACTTTTTTTTTTAATCACTGTATATATACACTTCTCGTCTTCTTTAATGCTGCCAAATGGCATTTGCGACTTCGTTTTGATATTATTCTCTGTCTAGCGCTGCGTGTAGAATTAGTGCTGTTGTCATGTGAAGCCAGGTGTTGATGTTATCTAGCCATGCCATTTTCGGTTTGCCTGGGCGTTTCTTGCCTTCGATCTTTCCCTCCAGGATGAGTGGTAGTAGGTGATATTTTTGTTGGTTCCTAGCGATGTGACCTAGGTATTTACATTTCCTGCTGATGATGGTTTTGAGCAGGTCCCGTTCCGTGTGCATGGCCTGCAGGACCTGTACGTTGGTTATCTTGGCTCTCCACGGGATTTTCAGCATTCTTCAGTAGAGCCACATTTCGAAGGCCTGGAGCTTTTTTGTAGTGGCTGATGTTAGAGTCCAGGTTTCTACACTGTAGAGCAGTATTGGCCAGATGTAGCATTTCATATATATATATATATATATATATATATATATACACAGTAGCTGTAATTAAAGTTTATCTACTTTGGCTTCTCTGTAGAGTAATTCATGAAAAGTTCATTTTGTAAGAATGCTATGGAGACAATGTGCAGATAACAATTATGCAAAAAAGCAAATAATTATTTCAAAAATTACCACCAGAAAGTTGGGACACAGGTACCATACAGTACAGACATGTAGCAAGATTAAGGAAGGAGTCGTCAGGATGTGTCACTCTTCAATCATGCTTATTAGCATTAGTAGAGGCATATGATGCAAGAAAGCAACCTTATACAGCATCAGCCAAAAATAAGAAAAAAACCTTCCCATTTCACCCATCCATTCATTTCAAATGCTTGTCTTGTCTAGTTCTGCCATGAATTTATTTAAGCTATCAACTTCCACAATGACAGATGGAAGTTTGTTCCAGCAATCAACTACCTACTGGCTAAAGCCAAATTTCCACACATCTGTTCAACAACTGTCTTTCCTCAGTTTCAGTTTATGCCCCCCTCATGTTTGTAATCTGGGCAAGAGGAAGAATCCTACCATCATTGAGCCTGCTCAATCCATTCAAGGTCTTATTCATGTCAATCAGATCTCCTTGCAGGTGCCTAGTCTACAGATGCTGCAATTTGTAGAACTTAAGCCTTTCTTTGTAAGAGTACCCCTTCGTTCCCCTCACCAGTCTTGTTGCCCTTTTCTGTACTCGTTCTAGCAACTGTACAACCTTCCTAAAATGAGGCTACCAGACCTGTATGCAGGGCTCAAGGTGTGGCCTGACCACTGCCTTGTACAACGAGATAATCACCTCCTTGTCACTGCTAGCAACATTCATATGTATCATTGACAAGACTCCATGACCTGCTCTGGCTGCCTGTCTGCACTTCTGCACTTCTCAGCAAACTTCATATCTGACTGCACAATTGCCCTCAGGTGTAACACCACCCAGTTGGTATGTTACTCTCGGGTTACTGCTATCCATATGCAGTACTTTACATTTGTCATGTTAAACTTCAGTTGTCATATTAAACTCCATTATTTTCCCTGTTGCCACTTCTCAGCCCAGCTTTTCCAGATCCTGTTATAGCAGCAGCAGCAGCATGCTGTCATTACTGTTATTAACAATCCTGCCAACTTTGTATCATCTGCAAACTTTGACAAACTTCATCAATATCATTGATAAATATACAAAACAACAATGGGCCCAACACTGAACCCTGGGGGACACCACTAATAACATTAGTCCACGAAGAGCTGTGTCCATTAATTACCACTCTGTCTTCTCCCACTCAACCATCCTTTTATCCATTGTAGCAACTTGCCCTTAATGCCATACTGCTCCAATTTGTACAATAGTCTTCCATGTGCAACAGTATCAAAACCTTTTCTGAGATCCAAGTATATGATATCAAAATTATTTTTTGCATCCAGCTCCTTTATGACCATGTCATAGTATCCAATCAAATTGGTCAGACAAGGCTTCCCCTTAACAACCCCATGCTATGTCTGAATTATTACTGCAGTCTTGTCTAGATGATCCTGCAATGCTTCTTTAACCAGTGACTCCATTATTTTCCCTGGAACAGAAGTCAAACTAACAGGTCTGTAATTTAATATAACTGGATAGATTCCATCCACCCCAGGTGCCTTTATTATGTTTAACTTCAACAATTTCTCCTTCGCATTGCTCTCAGTTATTACAAAATCATTTAACTCTCTGTTAGAGTTTGATAAACATCTGACCCTCTCCTCCTTGAATAACTCTTCCTGTGTTAATGTAGATGCAAAATACCTCATTTAGTTTGGCAGCTATCTGAGAATGATCATCTACAGTCAAATCATTGACATCTACAGTCAAACCATTGATAAATCTGATTCATCCCCTTCCTTCTATAGTTTATAAAAGTAAATAAATCTTTGCTGTTTTTCTTTGCATCCTTTGCCAAAGATTTCTCCTAATCTGCCTTTGCTTGCCTAACCTCCTTTGTGACTTGATTACAGACTAGCTTATATGTACCATAGGCTGCTGTGTTGCCTGATAATTTATATGCATCCCATGCATTTTTCTTCTCTGTCACACATCCATTTGGGCCTAAACCTAAGACACTATTTCTTAGTTGGAACAAAAAAGCCCAGTAGTTTCCAAGATTACTTCTTTGAATACTTACCATTTGGAATTTGCTGTTGGTAACATCATCAGTTGGTCCCATTGTATAGAATTTAAAATATCTCTGAGACCACTGTAGATACCTTTACAAAAGCAAAAACCTTTCCCTTTACCCATGATGATAGTTACATCTTTTAAGTAAATCCCACATCATACATTGTGATCACTGCCACCTAGTGGTTCCTTTATGTTTAAATTATATTGTAGGACTTCAAAATACTTATACTGAAGGACTATTTTCAACAGTAGCACTTAACTAACCTTTTAATGATCTTTAGGCAACTTACATTTTATTTATTCATTTAATTCACTGCAGGATGGAAGCCGCCTCAATGATTCAGGTTGAGGGAAATGGACCATTCTCTGCCATGCTGGTCCAGTGTGGGTTGGCAGGTCAACTGTATTTAGCAGTCAGGGGCTTGAACCCCTGTCTACTCAAAGAGTGTGTGCTACTGCACTCCCGCTTCTGACCACTTGGCTACAGAGGCCGCTGGTGGACCTAATGGAGCTTACTTTAACTATTTCAGGTTGGGAGATTAGAAATAAAAATACTCTCATCAGAATAACCAAAGACCCCCCCCCCTTAATCTACTGTAAATTTGTTGGGAGTAGACTGCAATAATTTAGAGTTCTAAATGATGGGAGGATTTATAATTTCAATGGTAGTCATCTTATTCTAAGGTGATATATCATTGTACTGGTTATTTTCCCTATGGAAGTTATGTAGATGTACCTTTGGTTCTCTGGTAAATAATAGCACCGATCCGTTTTCAGTTTTTTAGTCTAAGCAGACAGCTAAGTTGTTTTTAACTATAGAAGAATTTCTAGGTTTTTTTTTTTTTTTTTTTTTTTATAATTTGTAGACTGAGATTTGTGTTAAGGCTGCTGTGGATATGCTTGAGACTCATCAATTAATTCAAAGAGGTTGAAACTTTATAATGGTTAGATATTGCTACTGACATTGGAAGGAAACTGGCCAGGTGTTCTGTTATCAAGTTTATGGATTTGTATGAGATGGTCTATAATCAGAAGGAGTTTCCCTACAAATCCAAATGATTGTATAAGAAAAGTGTACACACACACACAGTATATTGTATTTTATTAATTTTTTTTTTACTTTTTAGATTCAAGAACCATCCTTTATATGCTTTAAAGAGGCATCTTCTTAAATTTGAAGGTATCTATCCCTCAGATGCACCAACTCTAGGTTTTATCAGAGGAGAGCCAATATATGCTAGAGAATGTATTCAGTCATTGCATTCTCGAGAAACCTGGTTAAAAGAGGCACGTGTGGTAAAAATTGGAGAAGAGCCATATAAGATTGTGAAAGCAAGACCAAAATGGGATAAAGTATGTTATTTCTGCTATTATTTATTTAAGTTAGTCTAATATAATAATGATAATAAATCAATTAGTTTGGGAAATAGTACATTGGAGGGAGAAATATATGGACATATACTGTAACTTATGTTGAGTGGCTCTTGAACATTAGTTCAACTTGCCATGGTATTCTGGGATGATATGTAACTCTGTAAAATGCCAGGATTGAATATAGTGCTATGTTTGTGCAGTGTTGTTTAGTTATTTCTGGCCACTTTGCTACTAGGAAGCAGCAAACCCTGGAGGATGCATCTCAGTACCTGTCCATACCACAAGGAGGTGGGTCACAACTACATGTACTGAGGAAGCAGGTCGGGCATACACATGACACCCCCCCATGCATTTCAAAGTGAACATGGGGGATCCAAATTCCTCAACGTTAAGGGAGGGGGGAAAAGTTTCATCTCTAAAAGAGGACATGTACTGACCCTATGAGCACTAAGATTATCATAAGAATCAGCAATCCTACTGTCACAGGAAAGGTGAAGAAAGTGTATCTCCCAGGGCAGTCAGCATATATCCCACCTCTTAAGATATCAGTTATGCACAACCTTTCCTAGTTTCATCTGTCTCTCATCCTAGGAAAGAAATAAAAAAAAAGAAGAAATAAAATAAACAACACAAGACAATACAACATATATTAAAAAGAATCCCACAAAACATTTGTTCTCTGCCAGTCTATTGTGGTCGATTGTTGATTTATCAATTATTTGCTTGTAGAAATAGAGAGGTTGCAATGTAGAAGACATTGCAATACTTGATTTAAGTAACAAGATTGCAGTAAATCTGGAGGCACACGTTTAAAGATTCTAAAATTTTGCAGCACGCTACACTCTGTAATCACTACTATACTCGTATATTCACAAATAGGAAGTTATTTCTGTTGGTTATATTTAATAATACACCTATTATTTGTGTAGTATAGGTGAACAGATCTAATAATAGGAATCAAAATGTGATGTCACATTGACTGCCAGAAGGTGCTTGGATTGGTGCAACATAAATAAACGAATTTTTTGTTTGAATTAATTTTTATTATAAAACTTGAATTTATTAAGTTTTTCCTAATTTGCATTTTCCACGGCACACAGATTGAGAAACACTGGGTTACTGTATAAGCTAGAAGATGTTGGGATTGCAGATACTTCTCAATGTTTCTTCCCAGTGTTTCTCAATCTGTGTGCCGTGGAAAATTTGCATTTTCCACGGCACACAGATTGAGAAACACTGGGTTACTGTATAAGCTAGAAGATGTTGGGATTGCAGATAAGCTCCTGAAGGTTGTCATTAATGGTTACTCTTTAGATTGGGCTAATGTAAGATGTGGGGGTTCCCAAAGATTGATACTTTGGGATTGGGGTTACTATTGTTTTTGATTTTCTTAAATGACATCAGCAAAGGGATAAAAACATTAAAATCTGCTGCTAATGATATCATCAGGAGATTTGTTAAATGGTTACTGAGCAACACGTTTTTTGGGATGACTGTATAAGACCTTGAAATTTGCTGCTGCATTAATGCAGCAAAATGTAAGGTCTTATACAGGGTGAATAGCAACCTCAAAATAACTTGTACATTTAGTGGGTCTGAATTTAAAAAAGTAGTTGAAGAAAGGAATTGGGAGTTACAGTATGGGTAGGCATGAAGTTCTCTCTGTATTGCATACAGGCAGTAGAGGGGGCCCATGGTGTGGTCTATTGTTTATTTATCAATTATTTGCTTGTAGAAATAGAGAGGTTGCAATCCAACTGTACAAGGCAATTATAAGACCACTCTTGTAATACTTTGTCCATGTTCGGAGACCACACCAAATAAAAAGACATTGAGCTTCTTGAAAGAGTCCAAAGATGGACAATATGCCTGGTGAGAAGGAAAAGGGCATTCATATGAGAAAAAAACTTTTAATGTGTGGGTTCAACAGAGTTTGGTAACTAGGTATCTTAGTGGGGACTCAATTGAGGTCTATAAGGTTCTAAGAGGAGAAGGTAAAATGAAAGAGGGAAAAATTTTCTCTGTTATAAATGATTCCAGAACAACATCATCAATTCAAATTATAGAAGAAAAAGATATAGACTGGATTGTAGGAAGTTTTCTGTTAACTGGTGGTTGGGCCATTAAGGCTGACAACTTAGGGAAATTCAAAGGTCAGCTGGATTGGTATCTACATGAGGATGGAATTACATAGGTAATTTATTTTATTGGGAACATTCAAAATAACTAATGTATGTTTCAGCACCCCATAATTTGAAGGAAGTCATTGCAAGATTACATATCTTGCTATCTGAACACAGTGGATATATGCTTCAGTGCATACAATTCTATATTTGTAGAAGTGCCTCTGCCTACTGTGTGGTGCCTCAGTAGCCAGGTGGGAAGGAGCAGCAGTGCGTAGCACACGCTTCTTGATTAGACCGGGGTTCGAACCCGTCACCACCAAATACGGAGGATGCGGAAAGGTCAGGGAATGACCATCGCATATCCCGGAGCAATATGGCCTTAGTTGCTAATGCTCCTAAAAAACAAAACAAACAAAAGCCTACTGTGTGGCGCCTCCGTAGCCAGGTGGGCAGGAGTGGCAGTGTGTAGCACACGCTTCTTGATTAGACCGGGGTTCGAGCCCGTGACCACCAAATACGGAGGATGCAGAAAGGTCAGGGATTGACCACCGCATATCCTCGGAGCAATATGGCCTTAGTTGCTAATGCTCCTAAAAACCAAACAACAACAACAGCCTACTGTGTTATGTAGATAGCTCACTTGTTCTAGAGTTACAGCAGTGCTTGTCCTATTCTGCATTCTCACAATCCTTTTTGTCTATAGTTCTGAAAATATAAGTCATTCATGAACCTGTTGCAGATTTTTATCAGATGAGAGTTATATGTTTCCAATATCTAGGTCATCTTATGTATTGGAAATGTGTATATTCTGTGGACGCACATCATAATGATATGTGTATGGATTCATGCATAAGTTGTACTGTCCTTTGTGACAGTGTCATGGGTTGCCACTTCTCACTCATTTGGAGAGGTCTGGATCTGACTCCTGTTTATGACCAGAGGAATTTCTAAAGTCCTCTTCAACTGAGGTTGTAGTTAGCTGATCTCACTCAGGCAGAGGAAGTAGGGTTCCCTGTGAGTTATTCTAGTTTTTTTCAGCCTGCATAACATGCAAACTGGCCTCTGAACACATACTTGGAAAGAATACATAATGGTGCAATGTCATCTAAGTCACTGATGTGCCTAAAAACCCGATAACGTAAGTTGCACTTTATTATGGGAAAAATGACACACCATCTGTGTATCTGAAGATCAGCAGCAATTCTGATGGAGGATTTGCACATTCTGAATCATTTGAGGATATCCTTGGTAGCTGCTTTCCATAGAGAATTACACATTCACTTTTTCTCTGAACAGTTCCACTTTTGAATAATGGTGCTCTCTGGTACCACATTCCAAAGCAACTAGTGAAATATCCACCCATATAGTAGCTTCTCCACAAACAATAACTTTCTCTGTTTATTTATTTATTTTTTATGGCATTGGAAATGTGGGATGGGACTTTATGAACACTATCTATTTTTATGTATTATAGGTGATTCTTGATTAGAATTAGTTTTCATTTTTATTCATTAATATGTGCAGGTGACAAGAGAATTCAAGACAGATCTTCCGTTAGAACTTTTCGGATACTGGCAGACAGAAGAATATGTACCACCTGCAGCTAAGGATGGAAAAGTTCCCAGGAACGAATATGGGAATGTAGAGTTATTTCAGCCTTCTATGCTGCCCAAAGGAACAGTGCATCTGCAGTGTAAGTACTAATTTCAGGTATATTTCAGTTCAGTAAATAGGACTTCTTCAAAAATGTAGTAAATATTTATGGTAAACTTTGATATATTTATCAAAATTTGTAAAAGAGAATGAAGGCATTTGAAATTCAATATTTGATAATTCCATTGTTTTTTTTTATATCTGTATATATTTATGTCAAATTTTCATATCTATTAAACATGTTTTTTGAGTAATTATTTATTTTTAGGCCTTTCCTTTATGGGAACCGATATGCTACAAATACAACTGGATGAAAAGTCTTTGGAAAGCTTAATATATTATCCCTAGAGTAATCATTTGGGGTGTCTGAAGTACTCCAGTGATGCTTAAAATGATTTTGCCAAAAAAATGTAGATTCAATGAAATGATAGACATTTAGAAGCACTATCAAAGGCATTTAGGTGGAAGAAATATAATTTTGGGAGTAGGGGCCTTTATGTGGGCAAGGGTTAAATAGCATATGGGGTGTTTTGAACATTCCAACAACCCCTAGAAATGCGATAAAACTTTACAAGGCTAGCAGTGGTGGTGGTGGTGGTGGTGTGAAAGTATTGTTTTTAGTCAGAGATAGGAATGATTTTTGTAGTAAATAATTTTGAAAAAATGGAATACAATTAAATGGGAAAAAATTAAAATAACTAAAACAGAAATAATTGTTTTTGTAACAAAGATAAGGTGGAACATTAATTGGTGCATGGGACCAAGACTGGTTGTGAACAGAAACTGCACCTTTTTTCACCTTCTATTTATAAAGGCTTCTGGATTCCTTTATTACTGTACAGTATTTATTACATAACTGCAGTAAAAATACACATATAAGAGATTTAAAAGGATTTTATTAAACAGATTTAAAAGTATTTTATTAAACAGATTTAAAAGTATTTTATTAAACAAAAAACAGTACAGCAGTATATATAAAATGTACAGTATGATGTAGTAGGCACTAAATTAATGTTAGTTGTACTCTTTTTTTTTTTTTTTTTTTATGACATTTATAAAACTTTCAAAACATACACTGGTGTTCAAAGAAAGTGCATCACCTAGGAATTTCTAACCCTTTTTCGCAATGGTATGTTACTTTAATGACTAGCATCACAAATAGAAATATAAACAAAAGATATTTATTAATAGTTAAGGCAAAGCTAAGTAATATTTGACAGGTGCTCTCAAAATATTCCAAAATGAGCATTTGCAACCTTTATACAACAGTTTTGGTAAACACGACAGTTACAGCTGAAATGTTATCAGAAGCCCTCAATTTGCTTCAGTTTGTCATTTTAAATGAAAAAAAAAATGAAAAGTTCACCAGGTGCAAATTAATATTTAGTTGAACTGCTTCTGGCCCTGATGACAGCATCACACCGTCAAGGCATTGACAAGATCAATTTCTGAAGATAATCAACTGATAGTTTGTGGTTCCAAACACAAATTATGAAGTTCACGAAAGGTCTTTGGTTTCTTTCTGGCAAATGCAGATTCCACACGATGCCAATAGTTCTCTATAGGATTCAGGTCCAGGCTGTTTCTTGGCCAGCTAAGAGTTGTAATGGACCATTCTTCCAACTATTTTTTTCACCTGTAACAAATGTAAACATGTTGCTGTCGAATCTCTAATGCAAAAATGAAGCTAAAATAACTACAGAAGTGCCTACTTACACTTTTCACCCAATGACAAGGAGCAGAGTCGTCCTGAAAGATGCAGTTATTTGGCAGATTGAAATGGTCTCTAATGGTTGGCAGCAATTTGCCTTCCAATATAACCAGGTATCCATTGGCATTTATGGAACCTTTTATAAACTGCAGGTGACCTGCTTCATGATACGAAATGCTCCCCCATATCATTTGGCTGGTAGGGAACTTCACTGTAGACACCATACAGTCTAGATGGTATTCTTCACCACATCTACGTGAATCGTTTGTTTCCCATGAAAATAACTGACTTCCACTGCTTGGGGGTCCATTTGACATGCTCCTTACACCAAATTAATTTTCATTTTTGTGTGAGGAGGGGCTTCTTCTTAGGACAACAGGCTACAAGTCCATTTTTGAAGAGGCATCTTCTGACTGTTACTGCATTTTCTACCATTCCTGTGTGTTCTTCCCATTCTCTTTTCAGCTCAGATGAAGAAGCTTTACGGTCTTTAAAGCATAAGCGCTTCAAAACAGTCCTGTTTTGGCCTAGAAACTCGTTTGCATCTGGTTCTTTTTTCCCTATCAGCAGAACCAGTATTCTTGAGTTTGGAAAGGAATCTACTTACTGTCGACTGATTACAAGACACTCTATAAGTAATATGACAGGAAGAACAGCCTTCCTCACGTAAAGCAACAATGGCACTCTTTCTTCTTGGCATCAACTACACGTAACTTGCCATCCTGACATAAGCAAGGAATGACTGCAACTCTTGGTGAGTGCGCTTATATAACTGAAAGTAACAGTTGATGCAATATTATGTCATCATCTATGCATGTCAATCTTATCTGATGCAATCTGTAAGAAATATTGCCATATACTTATGTTATTCAGACGACAATTACAATTTTAAGGGGTGATGCACTTTCTTTGAATACATAAACATACATTTACATAAATGTATTAAATTTGATAAATTTACTTTTTAAAATTAAGTGCAGGGAGCATCCTGATTGTGTACATTCCAAAATCTTGAGATTGCCATTCCATATTACAGTTTCAAGCACATTGGTAATTAATTGTGGCATCCAAATGTCAGAACCAACCACTGAGAACTGGTGTATAATGCTTGCATGTGTTGGATTAACTTTTGATTTAAAAAAAATAAATAAATAAAATAAAAAGCACCTTGCTTTTGTTGCCAGATACTAGTGTATTGTTTAATATTTATCAATTCAAGCTTTTGACATGATTCATCAGCCCACACACACTATGGAATGAATTCTGAGAACAATAATACAGTCCAGTCGGGACTACTGCATTTTTGCCCGATTAAGTGGCTGCCCCAATTATCTGAAGTTTCATGTAAATAGTTAAAAATGCAATGTATCCCCCCTTTACAATTGGTTCACTGTACAATCAAATCACGTTACGATGGAATCACCATAGTAAAGTACCGTTCACTATACGACGTGCAGTAAGCGCTGGTCATTGTGATCACGTTTGTGAATTGAATTTTAATTCTATTAAACAGCGATTCTAATTAACGAAAATAGGAGGAATATTATCTACTGACTATAAAACCTTACCAATTAAAAAATTAAATGATACGTGAAAATCGGAAGAATATATGTGATAATTGGAATAATTAATACGTACTGTAATATGTACGTACGAACTAGTTGACATTTCTGTTCACTGACATTTGTGGGTGGGGGTTAAAATTTAAAACAGTAAAAAGATAAGTAATCAATAACAAAGAACACGGCACACAAATTGCAAGTAACACAAAATGCGCAAGTGAGAATGGAGTAACGAGTTACAAAGCTTTAAAAATAAGAATGAAGAGAAGATCTGAAAATTAATTTTTTTATATGATTGAAGATTTCATGGAAGTGTAAACACATTTCACCATAATAACCGACAGAATTCCAGCTGTCGGTATTATCGCAAATTCAGTAAGATCAAGTGTACTGTCCATTTATGATAGATTTCACTAACAGAAAAGCCCAATAAACAGGTGACTGCTAATTGTTTTTATTGTTTTATGGTTGTGACCTCCAGAATTTCGACCAAACTACGTGGTACCGTCGGAGACAATCGTAGGGTAATTTCCAGTGCTGCGGTCTCCTGCCCCGATTAAACAGCATGCCGTCCCAATTAAGCGAAGTAAACCATAGCTATTTTCTCAATTGGTTTATGTTTTTTAAGATTTGCCCCAAATAAACGGCTGCCCCGATTAACCGGTGGCACAAATAACTGGAATCCACTGTATTGATTGATGCAAAATCTCTCATTTTCACGTTAGTCAGGATCATGTCCAAAAAATATATTTTTAGCCAGAGTAATTAATTATTGGAACAAATGTCCATCTGGTGTTGTGGAAGTAGGTAGTTTGAGAAGATAAGACAAATTATTAGAGATGTACAAGATTGTGTATATTTAAAAAAAAAAAAATTTTTTTAATAGCTGATGTCATATAAGCTTGCTTCTTTGCATCATTTGTCACTACTAATAATTATTCTTTGATATTCATTATTATTATTTTTAGTTTTGGCTTTGATTGGCCATCTTAGTTAACGAAGACCTTGGTTAATGGAAGCTTGGATAGTAGAGGTCTGTATTTTATATTTATAGTACTTAAGGGAGGCTCGATTGGGAAAAAAATTTGATAAAAACTCTTTGCTGCCATGTTATGGTTTCTAAAAATGGAGCACAGTGACCACCACAAATGACCAGTTAGGTTTTGAAAATTTTTTTTAAAATAATTAAGGTATTCTAACAGTGCATAAAAATTGTCTTATTCACTGCCACTGCTATATATATATTTTTTTAAAATGGAGTAGCAAATGCAAAATTAAGAAATTAAGAAAAAAATTGTCACTATGAAATTTAGACTTTATTTTTACAATGCATATAATGCTCTTAACCAGAAAAAAAAAAAAGTCAATGAGAAGCTTCTGTATATGGTTGCATTATAATCTACTAAAAGTGGAACATGGAGAGAGGTGAATGTTATTAATGGGTTGTTCAAGCAAGGTTTGGATAATATCCTGGCAAGGGAAAAAAGTCCTTGATAAAGATTCATATATGGCTGTGTTCTAAATTTCTAAAGGGTGGAGTGAAATTCTGCTTATGAGACATTATTAGGTTACAGAGTAGTTAAAAAAAAAAAAAATTACTGCAACTATAAAGATATTACAGAATTTTGCTGAATTATTAAAGAGGATAAAAAAGTAATTAAAAATGTTCATATGCAGTTAAACATATTATGTGTTGTAAGAAATCGAGGTGTGTCTAATGTTAAAAGAGGGGAAATGTGAAATTTTTAAAGGTTAATGTTAAAAGCTATTCTTAAAGAGGGGGGAAAAAAAGACAAGCCAGTACTGAGCAAATGGTTTTTCTTTACTAGCAGTCTTAGCATTGCCTAAAATGCTTTGCTTGAATTCACAGTATGAAAGAAATGGTGACTTATTTATCAGCTGCTTGAGTATCACATCAGTTTTAAATGTTATGTTATGCATTTTGGCAAGGCAGCAAAAACTAAAACACTAGAAATTAATAGTTGCTGTCTCTATTTTTTTCATTAATATTCTAGAATACTTTCTCTTTAATTTGTTCTGAGGTAATACTTATTATTGTTTTTCATTTGGAGAATTACCTATGACAAGTACTAGAATTTTTCTTTTATTTCTTATATTAGATCCTGGACTGAATCGTGTAGCAAAAAAGTTAGGAATAGACTGTGCACAGGCAATGATTGGATTTGATGGAAACTGTGGTGGATCATTTCCAGTGTAAGTTCATTGTTTTAGCATTTCCTCTTCCTTTTTGTTTTTCTTTAATATCAAAAGAATTCTTCATAATTTCAAATATAAGGTCTCTATCCTTGCATATTCCTCATTCACTCTGCAACACTCATAGCACCAGGATCTACCAACACTCTAATTTAAAAGTTGTCTTTAGTGCCAAGGTGGAGAGTTCTGTAGATACCATGAAAGTGTACATGTCTATATCTAGATTTACAATCTAAGATGTAAATCTAGACTTTTGTACGCTTCAGAAGTTTAGGTCTCAGTTACCTCCCACACTACACTTACATGGCATTCACTCAAATTAATACATAAAAAGATCAGTTACATATTGATATGTAGATATGTAAAAAGAGTCAGTGAGATCGATAAGTAATATGGCTCAAGATTCAGTCAGATGCTTATACATGAATGCTTAGATGGCTGAGTCTTCAATTGAGGCTGCAGTTAGCCGATCTGAGGTGGAGGGGTTAGAGGTTTCCCCCTGTGAGTTATTCTGAGGTTTTCCAGTCTGCAAAAAAAAAAAAAAAACCACCGTATGTACCACTACGGTGGTTTTTTTTTTTTTTTTTTTTTCCAGTTCTTGGGTTTGGGCGGCCCAAGACTGGAAAGCTGGCACCCAATAGTATTGCACTTTCTCTGTTGGGTGTAGAATTGTGCTTTGGCACTATAGCTAACAATAGTAGAAACAGGTCCGGCTCCACGTGCTGGGAACGGGCATCAGTTGGCAGCTGTTGATGTCAGCTGCCTCCTGATGGCAAAGTGACCTGACGTTAACAGTACACTAAACACACAAACACTTCTTTAATACGTTTTAATCTTTCCTATACAAAATGATGTATTAATTTTAGATATTAGCGTTGAAATTTGTAAACATCTCAAAATTTTTCTTGTTTTGGATACTCTATTTCTTAGCTATCTTATCTATCAGGCCCACTTTACAGTTTTCTGTATTCTTTAAATGTACTAGGTGGAGATGGGCATATGCCTAGGAACCACCCCGACACAGTATACACACACACACACAGTCTGCATGATATGCAAATCATAAATATGTTTCTACAGACATAATACACAATGTCACAACATGGTCTTGTTCTAAGTTTCTGATGTGCCTAAAAAATGATACTACAAAGTAATGTGAAAGACAAAAATATGTTACACAAACATAACTCACACAGAAAAGGTGAGGGCTGAAGTTTTATAATGATACTTAAAATATGCTGTTAAAATGTTGAAACATTAGGGGAATTTTGATGGCACAAATGAAAGAACATAGATACTTGCTGAGACTGTCTTAAAGTGCTACATTTGACAAAATATGAAAATACAAACCCAACATCTGAAGAAACTTTTTTGAGACTATTTATCTCCTTTACCTGTTCTTAAGAACAGCAGTGTGGATGTGCAATAACTTTTTGAATATATTCTGAATGTCAGTCTAAATGTAAAATAAGCTGAACAGAAAATAAATTTGCTGCTGCTGCTGCTCCATCTTAATAGTGGAAAAACCCCAAAGCCTATGGATGAAAATATGTGGACTTTCGATAACTCCAAAATTCTGCAGACAGGCTAAGCTGTGTACCTATGATCCCTGTGCTATAGTTACTTCACAGAAAAGTACCTATCTCACATGGGACTGTTAGGAAAAAATCTAGTCCAGAATGTATTTATACCTCGAATAATGGCACCTTTAAACATAACCAGTTTTGTCTGTTGTTGTTGTTTGAGGTTTTACTGCGTAATGGCAGCTAAAGGCCATTATGTGCCAAGCAATGATAAGTTGTCTGGTGATATTTAACTTTCGTTAAATATCACCAGACAAAAACTGATTATGAAAGAGTTTAAAGCCAAACAAATAATGACCCTTAAAATTAAGCAGAACTTTTGTCGGTAGCAAGGGAAGAGGCTAGAGGCCAGCACCTGAAATGAGCAGACGTGCACACCTGAAAGCTAATGGCACTATCCTGCAATAAAACCAAAAACAACAAACAAAACTGCTTCTAAACTACTGACTCCCTCAGTTAATTACAAACATGGAAATAGAAGTAAATACTTTGTTTTGTTGATGGTTATGAAATTATTCTACACCCAAATTGTAATTTGTTTGGTCAGCTGTAGAACAAATGATTCTAGCAATTTAGTTAAACAATTTAGAAAATATGTTGGTTTTTTTTTTTTAAGATAATACATATCCATAGGAGAAAATGTTAGTTTAAATTAACAGGACCTTGAAAATTAATTGGGGGGGGGTAGACATTTTTCATAGCATTACTTGGGGATTGTTTACCATATTTGTTAAAGGAAAAGTAATGCGAGTTAACTCTCTTCACTTAAAAGTATAAATTAAAAACTGAAAAAATAGTAACTTGGTTAAAGAAAATCATGATCGTTTAATTTTTCTCTTAAGTTAAAAAGCATTTTTATAATACTAGTTGAGTGTTCTTGCTCATTTTTTGCTTACTTGTAAATATAAAAGCATCTAAGTAGCTAATGGGATGATGTACTAAAATTTTTTAAAATGCTTTCTATTCAACTTAATACTTGAATATAGAGCTTCTATTGATAGTACCAGCAGTAAAAGTTTCTGATTTTGTTTCAACAGGTTTGATGGATGGGTAGTATGCAAGGAATTTGAAGATACACTTATAGCTGCTTGGGAAGAAGATCAGGCTATTATGAAGGAAAAAGAACGAGAGGTAAGTATTATTATGTATTTAACATTGTTTTGTTGTTAATACAGGGAATGATGGATTCTCTAAAGGTATACCTTTCTTTCTAGAAACGAGAAAAAAGAATTTATGGAAACTGGAGGAAACTAATAAGAGGACTTCTGATTAGAGAGAGACTTAAAGCCAAGTACCATTCTGGAGATTAAGTTGCTAGCTGCAGCTATTTTGTTCCTTTTTTATTGTAAAGCTAAACATTTTAGTTCTAACAAACGTTGGTATTTAGTAAAAAAAGTCTGATTTTAAAGTTTCGTGTAAATACATGTTAGCTCTTCACAGAGAAAATATCTGTTATAAATTCAAGCTAAAAACTTTAGCAAATTAATATTTTGAGGATGTAATCTTCTTTGATGTAATTATGTTGACTGCACACTAGAACCTTGGCTTTTTAATATATGAAAAAGATTTTTCATAGTTTTCACAAGGACTTTACATAGTATTATATTCTCCGAAGGTGTAGTATTATAGTAGTAGTATTATATTCTGCTGTTTATATAGTGATTTAACAAGATAATTGAGAAAATAACATTAACCCAGACACAATATGGTTTAAGTTTTTATTTTTCTAGCAAATATCGTTAAACTTGTTATTATTCAGTTTTGATACCTATTTAAGCAGTTATTTTTTCCGAGTCCTGTTTTATAATGAAGTAGAATATGCATAATTTAATATGATCAATATGCAGCTAACACAAGATTTCCTGACCTCAGAAAACACACACACACACACACACACAAGATGAGTGAGAACCCTTTGAGGATGGAAATGGACATACGTTCTCGTAGATACAGACATACTTCAGTCAGTACCTGCAAGAACTTATTTATGCATGACATAATAGCATTATCTGAAATATGTGAAAATACTTTACACACACAAAAAAATCATTGTCATTTCTAAAACAAACATAAATTAATTCATTAATTATTTACTCAACAGCAAAAATAAATACAAACCCAAAATTGGTTAGAATATACTTATATAATTTACACTTTTATATATATTTTTTGTGCTTTTTTCTGCTCTTTAAGAGATGTTATTAATTTCTAAATTAATATTTTTTCTCTTATTAAAAGTTTCTAAAATTAAAAATTTGTTAAAATTTTCCAGTTCAAAATTAAATTTTTTAAGATGTTTTACCAGACTTCGAAAGAGCTGGAACAATTTAATAGTTTTATTGGTTATTATAACATTACTTTATTTTCATGTCTCCATTCATTTTTACATTTAATGTGTGTATTGTTACATCATTGTATTGCATTGAAACATTTATGTATATTGAAATATGCTATTTGTTTCTTTGTAAATTCGGATGCATTTTTGTTTATATCTGTATAATATATATTGTAGTTTAGATATTTCTCATTCTTGTTGGGTTTTTCTTACAGAAAAGTTCTGTAAATCATTATGTAAAGATAGTTATTAAACTAATCACTGAACTAGTTTTATTTAACTTCTGCGAGTATAGTTAAAAAGAAGTCTTGTGAATCTAATGGATCTAAATAACTACACATCAGAATCCTCTCCTCCCATGCAATTAACTGAAATTAGATAATGGTTTTATAAGATCTTAAAACTAAAGAAGTGTATCTTAATTGTTTCTCAAAATTTTACTATAACTTTAGTTTTTGGTAACCCTAAAGAGTACTCTTGGAAAAAAAAAAAAAAAAAAAAAAAATGTAAATTTTAGACCAATATGGAGATTTAAAATAAATTTAAATCATAATTAAGTACAGGGCAAAAGCCTCTGTGTATATGGCTCTGAACAAACTGGGTTTTCTACTTAATGCACTGATTGCATATTGGGAAAAGACTTTGCCATGAGTTTTCTTGGTAATGCACTGCTCTAAATAAAAAGCATTGCTTCAATGGAGAAGCATATTGCTTTTTATTTAAAGTGTATGAACTTAGGGGTAGAGTAGCGCATGCCAAGGCAACTTGTGGTTAAGTGCCTCAACAATATGAGATTGATGCACTAAGTAGCAAACCCAGTTTACTCAAAGCTGTGTAAGGGTAGTGGCATCCGAGTAAAATTAGACAAACCATTTCATCCTTAAAATTTGACTAAGAGGAAAAGATTGTTTTATCATACTTTCAACAAGGCATATTTAAATAAATAAATTTACATTTATACTTGTTTTATTACAGCTGATAAACCACAGAATGATTGCAGTGGTGGCATGTATTTTACTGTGGAAAAATATGTGGAATGAGTAGAGTCCACATGTTTACAGTTAAAAATATAATTAGCAGAGTGTGCTTGCAATGCAAGGTACTAGACATGAAGCACCTTTCTCTGAAAGTTTCAGTTATGTTTTGTTATTAAATGATGTTTCTATGTCTGTTTAGATAGTTGTGATAAGAATTCTATTCATAACATTTCCCAACACCTTTTCTCTTGTTTGCTAATTGTGTCTGACATCAGATTTGACACTGCATGACTGAAAGAATTCTGTTATTGGATCTCACCCGTGGTGAATGTGTAAATTACTGAAACAAGCAAAACGTTATGTCTTCCAAGTTGTTTGCATCTAAAATCAAAATCCATAGAATGCCATATGATCAAACAAAAGAGATATCCTACACATGTGACAAGGCTATCAAGTTATGTATCAGACAGTTGAAATTGGCAAATTTATCAGCATGATATGCACTTGTAGATAGAAGGAACCTATTTTGTAGAGAGGGAAAACTTTTGAACAAAGTTGGTGCAAGGAACTTTGCTAATATCATTGAGGAGGTCTTAAGGGTTCAGGGAAAACTGCTAGTTTGGGAAAATAGGGACAGTATAGATAAGTGTTTATCTGATGACATAGATCAGAATAATGAACACTGAATAAGATCATCCAAAAAATTAAAAAAAAACACCCTTGCCTGTACATATCACTGTAATCATTCCTCAAATTTATTCAAATTACACACTTCCACAATACCGGATGGAAGTTTGTTTTACAAGTCATTCTCTGGCCAAAAGCAAATTTTTGCATGTGCATCTGTTTTCAATTTATGTCCCATTATGTGTGTGTTGTCCAAGAAAGAGTAAAACTAACAACAGCATTTTGTTTACTTAATAATTTTATTAAGGTCTCCTCACAGGCGCGAGAACCGTTTTGTATCCCTCACTAATCTTGCCCTTCTCTACACCTGTTCCAACAGATCCACATCCTTCCTAAAATGAGACTTTCAGGCCTGTATGTAGTGCTCAAGTTGGGTCTAACCATTGCCTTATACAATGGGTGGGATAATCACATCATTAGTCCTTCTGGAAAAATTGCTGTATGTCACTGACAGAACTCCCATGAGTTGTCCTCAGTAGTCTGCACATTTTAACTGTCTAACACAGCTGTTGATGATTCTGTTGCTAATAACTGAAAAAATATTTTGCATCTACATTCACCTATGAAGATGTTTTAATGAGTGAGAATGCCAGAAGTACATTTTTTATAATGGGAAGCTAAATGATTTTTGTAAAAACTGAGAAGAAAGTGGAAGAGAAATAGTGGCTAAAAGTAAATAAGGCACCTGTGGCTCATGGGATCTATCCAGTTATATTAAGGGAGGTAGCAAAAGCAGTAAGAAATCCCTTAGCCCGATTATGAGAGCATCCTTGGGTTCAAGAAAGTTCCCTATGGATTGGAGAGATGTAAATGTCTCTCCAGTTTACAAAAGGGTTCAAAGGATGAAGTGAGTAATTACAGACCTATATGCTTGACTTCTCTCCAGAGAAAATAATGGCATCACTGGTTAAAGAAGAAATGTAAGATCATCTTAATGCAATTATACCACAGTCTAAGAGGCAGTCTTGTCTAAGCAATCTGATTGGATACTGTGATATAGTAATAAAGGAACTGGATGGAAAAAATATTTGACATCATATAAAAGCTTTTGATGCTGAGGGTACTCTACAAATTGGAGTAGTGTGGCATTAGAACAAAGCTACTGCTATGAATAAAGGAATGGTTGAGTAGGTGAAGATAGAATGCTTATCAGTGGGCACTGCTCTTTGTGAGCTAATGTTTTTGGGAAGTACCTCGGGTTCAGTTCTGGGCCCATTGTTTTCAGTATTTTTTAGATATTGATGAAGGTATATCAAGTTTAATGCTAAGTTTGTAGATAATACAGTGGTTGGCAATGTGATTAATGACAGTAATCAAGGTATGCTACTGCAACAAGATACAGAAAAATTAGGCAGATGGGCTGAGAAATGGCAACTGAAGTTTAACATTGACAAATATAAGGTACTACACATGGTTAACAGTCATCCCAGATTAATATACCAACTGTGTGGTGCCATACTGAAGATAGCAGAAAATAAAAAAGACCTTAGAGGGTGTAGTCAGGCATGCAGTTCTCTGAGCAAAAGCAGACAGGCTGCTAAGACAGCTCAGTGTTTTTTCAATGATATGCAGGAAGGAGGAGGTAATTATTCTGCCGTATAAGATAATGGTAAGGCTACATCTTTAGCATTGCATACAGGCCTGGAAGCTTCATTTTAGGAAAGATGGATTGGTTGTAATGAGTTGAGGGGGACAAGAGAGTACTTTTATCAAGACGACTTCAGTTCTGCAAATTACAGCATCTGTAAACTAGGCACCTGTGCAGAGATGTATTTTGCTGTAGGGTTTTAGGTACGTCAGCAGCTTAAGCCATATTGTGCTGTATATTAATACACTGTTCAAAATTAACAGAACAAAATGTTTTTTATGAATATTTTATTGTGAAGTTGCTGAAGGCAAATATTTGACATAATACGCACCCTGGCATGCAAAATCAGAGTATCCAATAGAAATTGATCTACCACCTTATAGCGCCTGCACATTATGCTAATAATTCGTATCTATAAACATGGGTTGCAAAACATCACTTCATTCCGTTTTTGACTTGCTCAGTGGGAATAGCCACATCTCCAGTACTCGGATAGCAAGTCGTCGTTTAGATGATTTGAGATGGCTGGCCATTGGACGACTTGAAACTGGGAGCAGTTGCAGGTGGCAAGTTGGCTTCATATGTCACACAGTGTCATCTCAGCACTATGGAAACAGGAATGAAAATTAATTTTCATTCCTGTGATCATGACATACGGATGAAAAGCGTTGTCAGCTTCAGGAAGGAAAATCATTTTGAATATTTTCGTTAGATTCTTTTAATTGCGTTAATTTGATTTTTAATTGTTTTAAATTGATTTTTTAATTAATTAATTATATTTTACTCTAATTGAATTGTGTTAAATTGGTTTTTTAATTAATTAATTATATTTTACTCTAATGTACCGGTAAGTTGTCGATTTTTTTTGTTTTAATTTCTGGAGGGTATCATAAAGTGTTCTACGTACTATATTGAGGTAAACTCATTATTTTACAAATATTATTATCAACGTAGAACGTATTGAGTATTACAGCTCTGATTCATACTAAGGTATTTAACTATATAATATTGGTGTAAATACACCATAGTTAACCCATAAATTTGAACTACATAAGTAGTATAGAAGGCATTGTCATTAATTAATAGAACCAAGATGGATTCATCTTTTGGTTGATTTATCTGATTTTGAGGCAAAAAAAAAATCTTAAATTATGTTCCAAAGCCTACAACTTGTAATTTTATCATCTCTTCCTCTTCTTTGTCTTGCTTATACTTATATAAAATTTGAACAGCTTGTTTGTTTGCTACATGCATCTACTTCATTGGCAAATGTCATGTTGGTTACTATCATAGGGTATGCTTACCAAAGGGGGTGAGGATTGATAAAACGTGAAAATAAAGACATTAAACACATACAGTGGACCCCCACTTTATGATGGGTTCAATGTATGGTCAGATCATGTAGTCAGCACCAGTCATTGTGATCACGTTTGCTAATTGAATTTTAATTCCATTAAATGGCAATTCTAATGTGCAAAAATAGGAATATTATCCACAGGCTATAAAAGTAAAGTATCAAACACAAATTTACACTTTATTACCAATTTAAAAAATTAATTGATACATGAAAATCAGAAGAATATTTTACAAAGGTCAGCAAAATAAAAATTTATGCTTACGTATATTGCCTAATTAACATTGTAATATATACATACTAATCGACATTTCTGTTGACTGACTTTTTTGGGTTGCAAAATTTAAAACAGTAAAAAAGATAGGCAATTAATAACAAAAAATGCTGTATGCACAATTGCAACTAACTCACATGATATGTACAAGTGAGATGGAGTAACAAGTTTATGATGCTTAAAAATTAGAAATGAAGAGATTTTGAAAAATTGTTTTTTACATGACTGAAGATTTCATGGAAGGGGAAACACATTTCACCATAACATAAAACCTACAGAATTCCAGCTATCGGTATTATTGCAAATGCAATAAGATAAGAGTTTACTACCCATTTATAATAGATTGCACCAACAGAAAAGCCCAATAAACTGGAAACTGCAAATTGTTTTATGGTAGTGACCAGAAGAAATGTGCTTCAAAAAAATATCACAAAGGCATTCAAAATTGATTCTTATAACCGAACATATGATAACGATCAAAGTGTAGTGTATTTTAATTAATGATTTGAATTGGTTTTTTGAAATTTGATTCTACAAAGCACTAATTCTACTAACCAGTGATCACATTAACCAGTGCCTCTTCATTTCACTTTACAATGAGCTTATAATTTGATCACACCACATGGTCCTTCTCAGCCAAGAGCAGCTTTTGTAAATGTGTTGGCCGCATGTTTTTGTTTTGTACCCTTTAGTTAAAGTGATTTTTTTTAATTTGACATAAATTTACTGTATTGAATTCATGTACATACAACATTGTGTAAACTGATAAATTACCTTTTAGATAAATAGCTTAGTTATATAACAAAAACATCAACTTCTGAGGTCTTGGAACGACTTATCAAAAAACAATGTGTTAGTATGTTCACATTATACATACAATGCTGTCTGTGGAACAGATTAATATCGTAAAGCAGGGGTCCACTGTATATGTATTAAAATATACAGAGAACTTTGTATTGCATTAGGAACACTCTCAATTATAACTTCGTGCACAGCATGTGCCACTGTTGCTGCCATGCACCACATGACAGAGTCCATCTCCATAAGGGTTAGTGCTCTATGATGTAGACTGCCAGAATTAGCAACTTTTTTTTTAAATCAACATTCATTTACACTTTAGCATTTATTATTAATTTGATTCTCAGAAACATATATATGCATAATGTCTGAAATATTTAACATTTGGGCTAATACAAGTATGATTTTCCATTCTTGAAACTATCGTTTATCATAGTTTCGTTGTGTTAGCAGTTGAATCCGAGGTGTAATTAATGAAAAATGAAGTATATAACAGATTTTTCCCTAGAACATATTTTGGAAAAATCCATTTGAAATCAATTTTGTGATGCTGAGAAACATTCAGTAAAAAATATTCAAACAGGTTTGCATTAAATAAGAATGATGCAAAACACTAAGAATTGCATTTTATGACTGATGAACATCATTTGTGAAATGGATTTTTTGTAAAATTGCAGCAAAGAGTGAAAATAATGAATGTATGTCTACCTCAAAAAGGTGGATACTTCCAGTGCATTCTGTGGAAGTTTTGTGGATAAGCCTTTATTTAAATAACTTAAATTACACCCTTGTTGCTGCCCTCCCCACAGCAGGCAGAAAAGACGTGAGTTTGAATTCCATAAATGACGTGAGAAATTTTTATTGGCCTTTTTCACATGGCTGAGTCAGTCTCAGGCAAGGATAGCTTGGTTTTTACCTCCCAGAAACTCGAATTCTTTGTCCAGTAAACAGCAGATCAACTACAGAACACATGCAATTTACTGACATACAAAAAATAATTATATAGTATGAATCAGAGCTGTAAAAAATAATTATAAAAAAGTTACAAATTACAGATAACACTGCATCAGTTGGCCAAAGACCAACTATACATACACAGGGTAATTGATAAGTTTACAGAAAACTGCAAAAAGGCTTTTGGTTGGGACTGCAGTAGGGACATGCACATAAGCCTGATATCGACATAATAACAGTATGTATGCATATCGACATATGCATACATACTCAGTGATCATTGAATTATGACCACCTACCTAATACCATGGGTCACTGTTTCCAGGGATAACAGCCACTATTAGCCTAGGTATTGACTCCACTAAATGAAGGTGCCCATAGGGATCTGCAGCTATGCTGTCCACAGTGTTGGAACATACAATGGTTGTGTATCCATATGCTTCACTTCCTGTCCCACAAGTGTTCAATTGGATTGGGGTCGGGCAGATATGGAGGCCAATCAAGGTGGGTTATATCTTCACTGTGTTGTTTGAACCACTCATGTATAGTGTGAGCCTAATGACATGGCATATCATCTTGGAAGATCCCATTTCTGTCTGGAAAAGATGTAACATTGCAGAGTGCACATAGTCTCCTAAGAGCTGCCGGTAGAAATCACTAGTTAAATGTTGGTCCAGGGGCCCTAGTTCTTGCCCGAAAAACATGCCCCATATTAAAAGCATCCGTTGGTGCATTGGACATGGTATTTGTACTCTTCCAAGTAGCACATGCGGCTCCAGTGTGTTTGTTGACACCACAGCATTCGCCATGAATTGTGGAGAGAGTCACTTGGGTCATTTGTTATGGAACCCCATACATCTGAGTGCATGGCACATCATCATTTGAGATATTGTTCTCATATTCCCCATATTATTGTGATGTCAAGTTTTGCACAGTGACCTACCATTGAGCTCATAAAATGCATTGCACCCTTTTTCACTCATTACAAGCATCCATCTTGCATACTCCTTTACAGTTCTTTGTATACCTTAACCACATTGGGATGTGAATAACTGACAAAACGTGCCATTTCTAACATGAAGGCACCTAATACACACGCTCCCAGTCATACCCTTTTGAAACTGATATCTTTACTATATCCCATAACTGCTACTTTATTACTTTGATTTGCACAACCAGATGCAAATTGCCACTTCTCTAGCATACGAAGTTGTTCGGCTTTTTATACTGCGAGTTGTGGCATAGTCCATTACAGGTGGCTTGGTCACAATTCAGTGATCATTGAATGTATTAATATGCACACACAGCATATGCTTTCTGTTCTGAAGAACAAAAGTGCAGCTAACAATCAATCACCAAGCCAATATACTTTGACTTTTTTGAAAACCATCTTGATTATGTGTCTAGGGCACACTGCATGTTTGCAGGACTCTTCCAAGTGATGAAATCATGTTAAATTTGATAACTGTGTAGTTCACCTGAATGCACAATTTCTTATCAAAGATGTTTACTGTGTATTGCCACCCAACTACATTCTTGATCCAGTCTCCTGATCAAGAAATTCTGCCGCCATTCAAGTCACACTATAAGGATGAATTTTTGAAAAAAAATAAAATGCGAGAATGCAATAAATGTTTAGGAATAAAGAAATTTCCATGTAACTTTAATGTCAAAGACACCAGCTGAGATCCTGTGTATGACTGGGACAAGGTTGATCAAGATGCTAATTCATTGATGGCACAGTTGGTAGAATTGCAGTCCTCCCCACATCAGGTGAAAAAGACCAGAGTTCAAATCTCGTCAATGAAGTGAGGAATTTTTATGGGTTTTTTTACATGTGGCTGAATTAGCTGGTCTCAGGCAAGAATAGCATATGGCTTTTTCTCCCAGAAAACAAAATTGGCCACAAAACACGCAACTGTGCAATATAGCCTTAGTTGCTAATGCTCATAAAACCCAACTACAAGGGGGCATTTTTTAAGTGGTGACGAACACAAATCTGGCTTTAGCATATCACAGGAGGAAATTATCAGTGAGTTGGTGAACTATGCTAAAGGTGCCATGTCAAGAAAACTAGTAGGATGAAGAGACAGTGGTGGGGCACCTCAATTTGACAATGACACTTAAAAGAAATATTCTTTTATTACCATATTCTGCTATGATATAGTATTAATAAGCATACTTATGTTTATGTCCACCCCATAACCACACTTATGGTTATGGGGTGGACATAAACATTTTTTTGCCTCAGTGTCCTGAGGCAAAAAAATGATTTTTCCCACTTCTTTCCAGAGGTGAACTTCTGGAAACTGATTTCACACAATCGCACTCTCAGAAAGCTGAGCTGCCATACTACTCTTTATACCTTTATTTTTTGTGTCATCAAATCAACATGGAACCATATCTGTTAATACAGAGTTTCCGGATTAACGATTCATGTTTGGCCAAAAAGTTGTACAACTTACAATTAAATGCAATGCCACGTTACCAGTTGTAGGAGTTCCACTTTTCCAGCATTTTTTTTTTTCAACAATTTCATTTGATCTTTGCAATTAAGATCTGATTTCAACATCTGTTGAAATTGAGATCTGTCCAGATAGCTTTCAACAGACTCTCTTCCTTTTTGAAATGATGGTACCAGTTGAAAACTGGCTGTCCCTAAATGCTGTTTTAAGATCAAATATTTCACTTATGGTTCTTCCAATTTTAAAGCAAAATTTAATAAACACACAAATACTATTTACTGCACACCAACATACCAACATTGTAAAATACGAGATGTGAAAACACATCTTTGTTATCAGCTGACAATAACAGACTATTGCAAAAGAGTGAACAGCTTACCATGTGGAGGTAAGGATGAGAGAGCTAAACAAGTTACTCTTATCTGTTTCTCCAAGTAATTATATATAGGCACTATAATAGTGACGAAAAAAAAATAACTGAGACCTGTTAGTGCAATTGTCTGATTTGAGCACACAAACGCCAATATTAATTTCTCTGGCAATCTGATCTACAAGTTGATGAAAGTTGAAAGTGAATCGTGATAGATGTAAAGGACATTACTACATAAAAAATATATATATATAACAGCCAGCTTATTTATTTTTTCATGATTTCTATTTGATCTCTGACAATTTCATTCTAATGTTAGACAACCAAGTCAATATTTAAAAAGTTATGTACAAAGTGTTCATTTTTACAAAATCTCAAAATTCTACAAATAAATTCACTTGCATAGGCCTGTGTTGTGTTCCAGGAACTCATTTGTGGGAATTAGGTGAACAAAAATGGAGGTCAGAGCTGTAGGGAGAATGATCAAGAAGTTCCTATCCTCAAATCATTAATGGTCTCTTGGCTATATGTACCATATGCACTTTTGTGCTATCATGCAACAAGCAGCAGTACTCCACTTCAGATATTGATACCTCAGAGCATTTTCTGCAAATTGAGTCCAAAAGTTTCAAAATTGTATTTGAATATACATATACAGTTGGGTCTCCATATTCACAGATTTGTGTTGGCGGTTGCGAAATTTATCATACTAAAAATTCGGCTGCTGCTCATTGCATTCACCCTGAGTGATGGTAGGCCACATGCATTTTCAGTCTCACAGTGAGTGTCACCTTTGTGTTGTGTGTCTGCATTAGGCTACTTGTGCTTATGTGGATACCCATGTTCTAAACGAAGTACATCTAGTAACAGACAAAAGCATAAAAGGGCCAAGTGATGACTTTGAACGGGAAAGTGCAGATTCTAGATAAATGTTGAGAAGGGGTCACATACACGGCTATACGCCACATGTATAGTATCAATGAAAGTACCATACAATACATAAAGAAACTGAGATCAGATAGGCAGTGCTGGTGGAATCCTTACTGCTAAATATGCGGCTTATGTATGATGTTAAAAATGGAGAATGCACTGTTCATCTGGATCGAAGACCAGCACAAGGAAAACTTGCCCTTGAATATTGGTATAATTTGTGCTAAGGCCCTCGTTCTTTACAACAGATATAAGCAGCAAGCCCCTATACCAGCAGCACCGTGGAAACCACTTTCATTGCCAGCAAAGGCTGGTTCCAGAAATTCAAGAGTTGTTATTCACTCTGCAATATTACAGGCAAGTCTGCTTCAGCTGATCACGAGGCGACTAAGGCCTACCCTGCACAACTGAAGAACCTCATTGAGAAGGAATATTAACCTGAACAGGTTTTCAATGCCTATGAGATGGCATTATTCTGGAAGATGCATCAGCACACCTATATAGCTGTAAAAAGAGAAGAAGGCCCCAGGATTAAAGGTGGCACAAGATCAGGTTAAACTGCTAGTTTGCAACAGGCCATATGACAAAGCCTGGCCTAATTTTCCACACGCAGAACCCACGAGCTCTTGAGGACATAACAAGAATATACTGGATGTGGAATGCTAAAACCTGGACAACAAAGAACCTCTTCCTGAACTGGTTCCACCACTACTTCATCCCCAAAGTCGAATACCTAGAAGAAAAGGGGCTTCCATTTAAAGTCTTCCTCATGCTGGACTATGCCCCAGAACACCCAAGTGATGCACAGGACTATGCAAATGAAGATATAGAGGTGATCTTTCTAACCCCTAACACTACCTCCCTTATCCAGTTGCTCGACCGGGTAGTAATAAAGGCCAACTACATAAAGAGGTGTATGGACTGAATCGAGGCCATGGAAAGCAACAACCTCAACGTTATTAGTTTTGGAAGGACTTCACCATAGCTGACAGGCTCTTCCTATAAAATGCACTGGTAGACATCAAGGACAAGTCTGTAAACACTAGTTGGAAGAACTTGTGGCCCGAGGTTGTGCATGACATAAGTCCAAACTACAAACCATTCCAGACAAACAGCACAAGAAAACCATCGCAGAAATAAAGGAGTTGGCCAGAATAGGGGGGCATAGGTTTCAAGGACATGAATGATTTAATTGGACAGGTAACAACACTAATGGATGATGAACCCGAGGAGCTTGTTTGTTGAGGAAGAACCACGCCAAGAGAAGTTTGACTTGTAAAACTGTAGCGCAGACAATGGGTGATGCTAAATGCCTGCAGGCTTCTTCTATGAATACAACATGATTCGTGACCATACATAGCCATGTTCAACAAGTTCAAACAAAAGAAGCAGGTTCCCATTGCAATGTTCCTCAAAAGGACAACTACATTGATGCCTAAAACTCGTACCCCCAAACCTGAAGTCTCGACGTCAGCCAACCCTGCTTCTTCTCCAGCCTCTGAGACCTCTACTATTGAGGAGTATTGAATCCTGTGGTGAATAACCTGGTGCATGCCTTGTTCTTAGCTATGTAATAAAATTTTGATACAGTACTGTATTTTCGAAACATGGATCTAAAATGTTAACCTTTTAAACATTTTTCTGTTAATTGGAAATGGTTCAGTAAGTGTTTAGGCATACGTAGAAAACATCTGGGGCTATTTGGGCAAGAGTACAGATTTTCGCAGGAAGTGTTGACACATAATCCCCCCGCGAATATGGAGACCCGACTGTGCATTACAATTTTTCCTTCACGGCAGACAGCAGATTTGTATGTATTCTAAAAGACCTTCAAACATCTTTGTATCAGAGTAGAGTCAAAATAGGCTATAATGTATAAAACAGGACAAAATATGTTAGCTATAAGAAACAGATACAATATACATATCATTATAAAAATCCAGATACATAAGTGGTGTTGATTGTCTGAAAACTAACAAAAGAAGTTTCAGTAATTATAAGAACCAGCTGGCCTGAAATGAAAGGCTGACTTGCACAACCAAACTGACGTATGCCTCATTTCATAAGTTTGTGGAGTAAACAGATACTCAGCAAATTGGCCAATGTTTTCATAACAGCTGTTATTGAATAATGCAACTGTTGCAATAAGATAAACAGAATAAAAATTTTCAAACCTTACATGTTATTTCCTTCAAAATAATCACCTTTGGCTTGCACACACTGTTCTATATGTTTCTTCCAAGCACAGAAACATTTCTGAAAACCCTTTTAATGCCGGTTGTTTTTTTTATGAACATCTTCAATGGACTGAAAATGGGTTCCCTTAAGTATACTTTTCAGTTTAGGGAAGAGAAAAAAGTCTTCATTAGCATATCCAATTAGATTGGTCAGACAAGATTGCCCCTTAATAAATCCATGCTCTAATTATGATCCTGTGTTACTTTTGTCAACAGACACACCATTTTTTTCCCCAGAACAGAAGTTAAACTAACAGGTTTGTAATTACTATGTCACTCTTTGATCCCCCTTTGTGAATTTGGGATACATTTGGATATCTACAGTCCATAGGGACCTCTGAATCCAAAGATGCTCTCATAATTACTAAGTGTTTGCTTACCTCCTCTGCTGCCTTCCTTAATATAACTGGATAGATTCCATCCACCCCCAGGTGCATTTTTTATGTTAAGCTTCAGTAGTTTCTCTTCCACTTTCCTCTCAGTTATCAAAACAACTTACAGAATTCCACTTCCTAGTTCCTCAAGCATAAATGTAGATGCAAAATACTTATTCAGTTTGTCAGCATCTAGAGTAAGAACATCAACATTTAAAACGTCAACAAGTGGACCAATGTGATTTAACCTCTTCCTTCTACTGTTAATATGAATTAAGAAGTTTTTCTGCTTTTTTTTTTTTTTTTTTGGCATTCTTTGTCAGAGGTTTCTCATAATCTGCTTTAGCTTGCAAAACCTTCTTTGTGACTTGATTACAGACTAGTTTATATCTATCATAAGCTTCTGTATCACCTGATAATTTATATGCATCCCATGCATTTTTCTTTTCTCCCACAAGTCTTATTAGTTCATCTGACATTCATTTAGGTCTAAATGTGGAATGGTATTTGTTGGAAATACCATTCCAGGAAATGGAAAGCATAATAGCTTCTACAATTACTTCCCTGAATGCCTCCTATTTAGCATTTGCTGTTGGTAACGTCATTAGATGGTCTCCCACCGTATGGAATTTAAAAACTGTCTGAGACCAAGCAAAAGTCCTTCCCGTTATCCTTGGCAGTAGTTATGTCTTTAATTAGTCCCACATCAACACCTTGTGATCACTGTCACCCAGGTCTTATACCTGCAGGGCCTTAATGCATTAAGAATTTCTACTGATAATAAGGTCAAGCGTATTGCTTTCTCTTGTTGCATTAGCATTAGTAGAGGCATATGATGCAAGGAAGTAAGGCGTCTCCGTAGCCAGGTGGGAAGGAGCAGCAGTGCGTAGCACATGCTCCTTGATTAGACCGGGGTTCGAGCTCGTCACCACCAAATACGGAGGATGCGGAAAAAGTCAGGGAATGACCACCGCATATTCCCAGAGCAATATGGCCTTAGTTGCTAATGCTCTTAAAAATCAAAAAAACAAAACAAACGGCAAGGAAGTAAGCTTATACAGCATCGGCCAAAAAAAAAAAAAAAGTTACAAGGGACTAGGTCAGGTAAATAGGGTGCATGTTCACACACAGGGATTTGATTTTTTTTGGGCAGAAACTGGTGAACAGAGCATTTTGTATGCTGGGGCATTATCCTGATGGAGCATACAACCATCCTTCCCTAATTCAGGTTTTCCTTAGACATTTTTCATGCAGTCTTGTCTTTCAATGTAAGATGTTTGATTGACGGTCTGACTTGGTAGGACATATTCAGCCATAATAATTCCTTTAATATCGAAGAAAACAAGAAGCATGGTTTTCATTTTGAATTTTTGGTCTGGGGGACTTTATTATTCCATTGCATTGACTGTCTTTTAGTTTCAGGGTCATACTGGAACAGCTAACTTTCATCGCAAGTAATTATAGTATTCAGAAAGTCTGGATCTTCAATTTTTTTCAAAACATCTTCACAAACTTGGTCTTCTCATTTTGATCTTAATTCAAAATTTTAGCACCGTCTTGGGGCACACTTTTCTCATGCCTAAATTTTTAGTTAACATTTGTCTTTCCCTGTCCATATTGAGTTCCGATGCAACCATTCTAATGCTTAAACGGTGGTCGCTTCTAATCAATGTCCTTACATGGTGCACAATTTTCATCAGTTTTCACAAATACCAAACAGCCTGGTTGTTCATTGTCTTCCACATTCTCCATTCCTTCTAAAAATCTTTTGTACCATTCCAACACACATGCTCTTAACATACCTTCCCCATAAACTTGACATAACTCATAACTTTCAGTTGGCATTTTCTTTAGTTCTGTTAAAAATTTGAGATTGGGAGTGTGTTGGAATGTGGCTTGGCAGACAACTAGGGAAAGGTTCGAGGACAACTGCTGTGCCTTTTTTTCACAGATGGCACTTGGTGTGTAGTGGCTGCACACACAGTCTTGTTATTTAATAGCCACACCTTTTAAATATTCACCTTTGGTGTTAATAACAAGATTATTTCATAGTGGGGGGAAAAACAGCTTAGAGGGACATCCTTAAATAATTTGCAGGCACTTTTTGTTAGTGGCAAACTGCATAACGTTAGTATCCACTTGCTGCATTGTCTGAATAGCAAACACCTTCAGTGAGATAGTTTGTCATGGGTGACTAGCATTAGTAGAGGCATATGATGCAAGAAAGCAAGCTTATTCAGCATCAGCCAAAAAAAAAAAAAAACTCCACTCCCATTTCACCCCTCCGTTCGTTCGAAATACCTGTCCAGTTGAGCTTTAAATTTGTTTAGGCTATCAACTTCAACAAGTGATGGAAGTCGGTTCCACCAACCAACCACCCGCTGGCCAAAGGCAAATTTCCGCACATCTATCCAACATCCGTCCTTCCTCAATTTGCATTTATGCCCTCTGAGGTGATTATTCTGAGCAAGATGAAGAATCCCATTGGCATTGAGCATGCTCAAACCATTCAAAGCCTTATACACCTCTATCAGATCACCTCGCCGGTGCCTAGTCTCCAGACTCTGTAATTTGCAAAACTTAAAAAGCCTTTCTTCGTAAGAGCAACCCTTTGTTCCATTCACTAATCTTGTTGCCCTTCTCTGTACCCGTTCCAGCAGCTCTACATCCTTCTTGAAATGAGGCCTCCAGACCTGTATACAGTACTCAACATGTGGCCTAACCATTGCCTTATACAAGGGAATAATCACCTCCTTATCCCTGCTAGAAAAATTCCTGTATATCATTGACAAGACACCATGAGCTACTCTTGCAGCTCGTCTGCACTGCTCAGAGAACTTCATATCTGCCTGCACAATTACCCCCAGGTCCTTTTCATTCTCCACCACTGTCAGTGTAGTACCGCAGAGTTGATACGTTGCTCTGAGGTTACTGTTTCCCATATGTAGTACTTTACATTTGTCAATGTTAAACTTCATTTGCCACCTCTCAGCCCATCTGTTCAACCTTTCCAGATCCTGTTGCAGCAGCATAGCATCAGTAGTGTCCTTAACGACCCTGCCAACCTTTGTATCATCTGCAAACTTGGACATTAAACTTGATATCCCATCATCAATATCATTCATAAACACCGAAAACAACAACGGACCCAACACTGAACCTTGAGGAAGGAAGGACTAGGAAGGGATGCAGGGAATGTCCTCCCTCCGGGGGACATTCCAAGATTTTACATGCACAGATTTTCCATATATTAAGCTTGGAAATAATACCTGAGGGTATCCTGATTGTAGCTGTAATTCTAATCTCAGAATTACTTTTTTTCACATCGAGAACAGTGGTCCACTGCAAAGATAGGTTTCAAAGTTTTTGGCTACTGACATCCAAATTTCTGCACAATAGAGAACAAGTGAATATATTTCCTTCCGATTGTCTCATCTCACACATAGAATACTTTATAATCTGCTGCATTTTCAGTAGAATGCTTCAATGTGAAAGTTGAAACTGAGTTTTCTGTCAAAGTTTATTTACAAGTCCATATTTGTATCAACTACTGGAATCCTCTGATGATCTGCTTTCTTCAGATCACTGGAGCAATCTATGATGATGTTTGATTTAAGATTATCTGTCTGATTTGTCTCAGTTGATCTTAAGACTAAACTAGCCTGGGTATTCAGTAAAGATATCCTGGAGGCCACTGAGATGAGCAGTTATAGCTTGCTTATAAGCTGTAAGTTTTGGTGGGTCATTATTTTTAAATAATCAGCACAGCATATCAGTTGGCTGCTGTCCTGAAATGACTCAACCCTGTGTCAACAGTTTGGGTGAATAACTAACCATGGATATCATGGAGCTGCAAGAATCTTGAGAAAGTGCAGCACATCCCCTGTGACCATATAAAATCCTCAGAGTTTAAGCAGTGCACTGACATTATCAAATTCAGTCTGGATATCCAAATATGTTATTTGGATATTGATGCATTTGATAGTGTTAGTGTCGATTTCTTCACTGGTTCCAAGGATTATGGATGCAGACAGTAGGTTGGTGACAGATGATCTTTGTTTATGGAGTAACAGAGGCCGATTTGGACAAAACTGAAAAGTGAAGACTGATATTTTCTAATAGCTTGAGAAGACAGGTTGCTCTTTCTACAGGTCTGAAGTGAATTACAAGTACAGGTGCATAAATTTTGATGCATATGTAAATATTCAACTTCAGTGCAAAATAGTGTTGTGCTAGAACACCATGACAGTCCTAGAAAACATTCATCATTACTGCTGATGATAGTCTGTTTTTTGTTAATGGTGGTGGTTTGGGGGGGGGGGGGGGATTAACCAGGATGTTTCCATTGCACTGATGTTTGTTTGGATTTGGGTTGCAAGTGGTGGACCAAAGATTGATTGTGGAGCAACCTTGCCATTTTTTTGATTATGTAAAGGTTGAAAAACATGTGATGCAAATTACTGGTTACAAAATCCAACACATTTTTACACAGCATGTTTCCAGAATTTGATAAAATGATGAAAAGTATATTAATATATCTGATTACATTGAAAAATAAATGCTACATTCTTTTTTTTTACCTGACTTTGTATGCCTCCCAATAGTATATTTTTTTAAATTTTAATTATAATTAAAAATTTGAAGACCATTTAGCTAAAATTAATGAAACTTCTGAGCATTTGTTGAAGAAACCATGCTTTAAAGTTCAATCCAGCAGATTACTTCTATTCATCAGCATTGTGAATACAGAGAAATGATGTTGGTAGAGGGACACACCTTTACAAGTCTTAAATCTTACTCAGGGTGAATTAGTTGAAAAAAACTTTCCTTTTTCATAGCTCGAGACTTTTTTCCTGAACTTAATTCTTTCTCTTATCAGTGTATCTCTCATCAAGTTCAATGCTATTCGCTGCTCTCATTAATATTTTCTCTTTCACTACTACAGATTATAAAATTTTGCATTTTCACTCCACATAGTGTTTTGTGACTACCTGCATTAATATAATTATATTTTATTATGCATCATAGAGTTCTCCATATAGCTAATTGTGATAATTAAAACTACCACATTTTAGCTATGTGGAGAACTACTCACCTTTCAATTGTTGTTGCTTTTTCTTTTATCCTAACATGATTTATGCTTCCAAAAAAAAAATAAGAGTATACGAAGGGGTATCAAAAAGTTTGTACCCTTACCAAAATTCATACCCTTAGAAATAATAGCCCTAGAAAGGTGAAACTTCATAGGAACTTTAATCCTTTTCTATGTACTCTCCATGTATAGTAACACATTGCTCTCATCTATGGATCAGTTGTTTAATGCCTTGATCATCGAAGGCCACACTTTTTGCCTGAAACCACGATTCCACTTCATTGATGACTTCCTGAGATGAATCAAAGTGGAGTCCACACAATGGTTTCTTCATTTCTTGAAACAAGAAAAGTCTGACAATACTAGGTCAGGAGAATAGGGTGGGTGCTGCAGTAGCACAAATCCAACAGTTGATGAGAACACTGCATTCAACATTAATTTTGCAAAGGCGTCAGCAATCTTGGAACCCATCATGCAGAGACCTTAGACATGTGCAGATGGTCATGTAAAATGCTATGGGCAGAACCATAACTAATTCCCACTGCATTTGTGATGAAATGAATTGTCACTCAGCACCAGCTGCTTAACCTTTGCAACTTTGTCTGTGGATGTTGATGGCCTTCCTTCTCTTGGCTTGTCAAAGACACGTACGACCGCACTTGAACTCCCATTTCCACTTTTTTTTAGTGTCATAGGACGGAAAATTCTGCCCATACACAGTTTTCATTTCTTCATCAATTTCCTGAGCTTTCTTGCTCTGCAAATGCAGGAACTTGATCATTGCTTGATACTCCACTTTGTTGACCATAGTGTCCTTCCTCAGATTCCGGGCTCCACCTCCGGTGTACGATCACCTATGGTAATGAAATTTCACGTGTTTGTTATTGAATATGTAGACAACTTATATCAAAAATAGCCTCTTCCTACTGATGTTTTATCTAGGTCAGGGTATGAACTTTTTGATACCCTCTCATATTAGATATTTAAAATATGAAAGATAAACTTTTTTTGTTTGTAAAGTAATTAATGAATTACGTGGCCTTTGATTATCCGACTTGTCATGTCCCATTCATAAATTATAACAGTACTAACACCAAGGGCTATCTTGGTGTTTGTATTAAAAGAACTTTCTAAGATTAGGGGAAAGTTCTTGAAGTTTTGAAAAGTTATACAAAATATAATTGGTACAAAACTTTTTTAAACAAATATTTTTAAGTGGATAAAATTCTACTTTTGATAAGCAATTTCCATGATCCTTATGTGTGAGAAGGCAATGGTGTACAGTCTTCTGATCATTTAAATAAGAATATAATCATTCCACAGTATTAATTTATGTTAAAATAAAATTTTTATACAATAGCAATTGTTAAGAGGAAACATCCATGCATACTTCTGTTACACTGAAGAGACTGGCAAAAATAAATGCTTTTGTTAAAATTAAAATTCTCTTATAACAAAATGTAGCAAATATCCTAATGTGAAAGACAAAAATGGTTTCAACCCTATATTTAATTGGTATATAAAAAATTTCTTTATCCATTCACATACAATAATCTTAGAAAAGACATCCAACATGCTCACTCCATTGTCTTTATTTAATTCTGAAGCCTAGATGTTTAAGGTTTACAGATCAAGAATATTATTCCAATAATACTTATTTAGAAAGATTTTAAAAAAATCTCTTCAGTATGAGATTTGGAAGACTTGAGATTTTGAAGTTGTTGCCATTTGATACAAAACAAATTTACAAATTTCATCCGTCTTCCTGTAGCAATTTCTAATTAGTTAAAACAACGTTCTAAGTAACAAGTTGACAAAAATCATCCCACTTAATATTTTTATTGCTACTTTTTTTTTTTTTTTTAACTAAGATACACAGGGATTCAGCTGCCTTTTTTTTTTTTCTCTGCTACAATAGCAGACAAACAATTAAGGGTATGTGTGTTTATATATGTGGGTGACAACGTGACACACATAGTTACAATAAAATAATGAAAAGATACACGACATTAATTTTTTGCATATGCAATACTTCATTCATTCATTCCTTCCTTCCTTTCTTTCTTTCCCTTAACCATCCATAGCTATCCAGAACCGTTGTCCACTGCCTTATTTATAAACTTAAAATTATTTACATGTACCGAAACTAAAAGTAAACAATGACTATCAATATTCATATATAATTAATAAAAATGTTTGAATTTACTAAAAGAATTAAATAAAATACAAAAGTATGCAGCAGATATAGACTTAGTAATGGAATGTATATTTAAATTCTGTAAACTAAAGAAAGGTTGCTAACTAAACAAGAAGTTTATTTTAATGGCTGTCTACACTACACATTTGAATTAATATTTATATTTTCACAGTAGAATTGCACTTTATATTCAAAACTTTGTACATTTAGTAGGCTTGCTTCTGTTATCATTTTCAACTACTAGATTTGAGCATAAAATCAGGTATGAGGAACAGTCAGCAAGTCTTAATTTACATAAATTATACAATTTGTTTCAAAAAGGATAACTTATTTTCCTATACAAATTTAAAAATTTTTGAACATTGCAATAAAGAAAAATGGACAAATGAAACAGCATTTGCATAAAAGAAAGCAGTGTAAAATGAGTTGCAATAAGAATGGAAAAGGTGAAATACATACAGTATATATATAAAAATACAAATTAGGCAGTGAAATGCAAAATTCTGAAAAGAAAACATTGCTGTTTATCTGGGTTTTTCTATTATTTTACAAAAGAATAATAAAATATGATAAAGAAGACAAATCTATGAACTAAAAATTTGTTCATTGGTATTAAATATGAGCACTAGGGCTACTGATGAAAAATCATGTGTTGAACAAAATACAAGCATACATACATGCAGTTTGTATCTTTATATACAATATGCAACATTTGTATCCACAAATTCTTAGCATTTTGGGTGTATAACAAAATACCCGAAGTGTCAAGAAATTGTAAAAAAAGTAACGGTCTAGAATTTTTGCTATTATACTGATGACAATTGCCCATTAAGAGATAGGTATTAGTAGAGCACAGTCTACAGATTATTCCAATTTTCGTTTAAATTATGAAGAAATAAAGTTTCATGGTTTCAATAAATGAACTGAGATTAGTTGAGGTGTCAAAGTTAAGCCATCTTCAGTTGAAACCAAAATGATTTTAGCTTTAATTTAACAGCTAATTGGTTTTATACCCAGCTGAATAAGCATTTGTGTAATTTCTATGTGAAATGAAAAATGTAAACAATATAGTGATCAAAATAAAAATTAACTGTATACTTTAGAATTTTTTTTTTTTTTTTTTTTGCTTATATACAGATTAAAAATCATTAAAGAAAAGATAAATCTGAATGTTACACTCATACTTCACTTATAAGAAATTCTGGCTTTCGAGATTTGCCTTTTTTAATTAATATCTGGTTTCACATATTTATAAATACAAATATATTGCTCCAGGTATGCAGAACTCGAGAATATTTTTTAACACCAATAAAACAGTTACAAAGTTGTTTTTAATTCATTATGCATACCTGACAAAACAAACCTGTGAAAAGCACCTTTGTAAAAATTATTTCAGTTAAAAAATACCAATAGGCAAATAGAATTAATAAAATCTTGTCTTACTGAAAAAGCTCATTTGAAGCAGTAAAGTCCTCGGTCAGCTGGTTAATTATATGCTTCTGTTTCACTCTGCATCAATAAAAATGTATGCCCCATGAAAACATATATAAATATATATCTTGGTCTTGACTCCTGTGTATCATTAATCCACAAAAATTCATCGTCCACTGGGATAACAAAATACTAGCTAATAAACACAGTATATTACATCTATTAATATTAGGGATTGTTATATTTACTGGTCCTCTATACTGGGAGATTGGTTTTAATATGGCTGAGCAAAATGTATATTTTACTTTGAGAAATTCCTTCTATGTCTGCCATACACTAACTACAAGTGCACAAATACATCATTTAAACTTAACAGATTATCATATATATTAAACAGTACTTTCACAACATCTGTTAACAAGTGCTGATGAGGTATCCTGATTACTTAACCACTGATATGTTTAAATATGTAAAATACCAAAAATGAAACCTTAAATATTTATAGATCAGGTCTGATGCACAGAGAGAAGTGCAAAAAATATATATAGTGGCATTAGTATAAAAGAACATTTTGTTCATACTAGCTAATAGAACATTACAGAAGTATGAGCCAAGGACTAGTAGGGCTGTAGGTAACAATTACAAACCCAGGATTAGAAAGGGAACTTGGAGGAAAAAATATTCATTTACAAACATAAAATATAAAAATTAACAATCAACAACAGTACTTTTAATCATTAAAATCTGTTCGAGATCTTCTCGAATGTATACCATTTACACCATGAACACAATGTATTCGATACTTGAATTGCACCCTCCATACAAGTCATCACTTCAAGAATGCTGGCTGAAGAATCAGGAAATGATTAAATAAATGCCTTCGTGTTCAAATTAAGAGTAGACCATCCAACTGCATATATATATAATCATTTGCACTAAAATGAAGTAATATATTATGTACCTCTGTCTATTGTTGCTTTTCACAGGATGATATGTTAATCATAATTGTAAAATAACAGTACCAAACAGAATATTTATTTTTACACGTCACATAGCCATGCATAAAATTAAAAATATTCTCATCATGAAGAAAAAGCATTCCACACAGTGGAATGATTATACCTGCAAACTTTATTTTAAATAGTAACTTCCACAAAACAAATGTGTGCACCACATCTCTTTTACAATCACAGAAGTAAGTAGAGGAGCAGTATGCACATATAAATATGTTGTAGTAGGTGGGCCAGGGTGAGATGGAATATAACTTCTGTTGAGCACTACGTATATACGGGTGGGAAACAGCTGCTAACTTCAAATTACTTTTCACAAGCTGTGTGTAAGAATTGCATCATGAGATTTATCCATGAAATGTTATCCAATGTTATGCAATCTAAAAGCAAATCCAGTCAATTTACAGTTCACAACACATATATGTAAATATATATATATATATATTTATATATATATATATATATAATCTGCTGAAATTGCTGTGTGGTCTTTAGCAATGACTACCACTATTGAAAAAATAGTGCAAAGAGTTTCATCATTTCTGCATTACATATGTGTGCACCAATCAAAGTGGGCAAACATTTCTACATATATTATCTTACAAATTTCTCCCTTATTTCAGAACCCCATTATTTCCTGAACAGTTGAGATTCAAAAATGTGTACACTCTTGTTCTCTCTTACTCTCACACATGCACACATGCTAGCAAAAATATTTATTATAGAGAAACATTAGATTACTCCCGCCTTCTCGACTGAATGACTGCAGGCTGCATCTCTTCAAAAATCATTTACTATACAATAGAAACATGATGCAGCAAGGAGGTAATATTGGCACACACCCAAACATTAACAAACCTGACACATACTTCTACAACAAATTCTGCTCTGAACCTGGCCAGTTATTTCTTTATCAATGCAGCCTGCATTAGAAGAATCTAGTTACCAATAACCTCCACATAGTTAGCTGGATACAGACCAACCCGTCCATCTTTACGTCCTTTACACCAGCCTTGCTCATCTTCATCTTCAAGTTTCTCAAACATATCACCTATGAAAGAGAAAATTATATTTAGCAAATATTACATCAAAAGATTTATGGGGTGCAGTACAGAAGTAACTACTTTTTCTTTTTCACATTTCTCATACACTCATACGTACCTGTTTTACTAGAAGGCACCCTTACCATCAATCAGCTGTGTTCTATGCAAGTGGAGCATTCTTTTGTGTTATGCCTTATCTACAGTGTTCCTGGAACCCTTTGGAAATCACAAATTTAGTCATTTCCAACCCTTTGGAAATGACTAATAATACAAGTCAGTGGAAGTGGAACAGTAAGTAGTCATTAAGTTTCTGTTCACAACAGATGGGAAAGCCTGTGACCACCATTCTGAGTTCACTGTTTATGGTAACTCTTCACTTCAATGGTATATTTTTCACATAGGTTCATGAATTTAAAGATGGTAGACAGACCATTTAAGACCATTCTCATCACAAACATTGGGAAACACTGCTCGTGTGGAGAGACTGATCATGGAGAGGAAATTGAGAGCTGATGACATCTGTGCAAAGACAAACCTTTCCCATGTAACCTTTCTGTATTATCCACGAAGATTTGGGGATGTCAAAGGCATAGCCACATTGGGTTCTGTAAAAGTTGGTTGCTGTAAAAAACCAGGCTAGACTAGACAAGTGGTAACTCCTGCTGATATGTCATGTGGCAGATCCAGAGCATTTTCTGAGCAGGATGGTCACCACTAATGAGTCCTTGTCCTGTGCACAAACCATAGACAAAAAAGGCAATCCAAACAATGGCGACCTTATATCTCCACCACCAAAAAAAATTTTGGGTGGTTGCACGTTCAATTATTTAGAAAAAGAGAGGGTTGATCCTGACACATGCTATTCCAAAGGAAAAATTCCTGGAAAACCAACTTTTGAACTGCAGCATCAACTTTTGCCTGTAGCTAAGTAAACTCATTCTCATCTATCACCCTGCAATCTCATTCTGCATTAAAACAATGCACCAGCTACCAAGGCCAACACTATCAGAGAATTTTTACATGGCAAGGGGACTGTAACATTTCCTCCACAGCTCCCTCTCTAAATTGGCTCAACAGGACTTTTCACTGTTTAAAAAACTGAAAGATGCCCTACATGGAAATCAGGACAAGTCTCGGGATAATTAATTAGCCAGAAATTCAGCGGGAATAGCAATATACCAGTAGGTGACACACCTCTGAAAAAAGACTTTGCACAGTGTTATGAGAGCTAGGTATAGAAGTAGAAACTGTGTACAGCAATGACAGAGACTATCTAGTAGAAAAGTAGGATGTATTAGCAAAGCCTTATACTACGTTAATAACCCAATGAGAAGTAAATATAAAACGTCTAAAGTGGTGTTTGTTTATAGAAGTCAAGTGCATAGATATAAAGAATGATTATCCTTCATATTTAAAATGTTCCATTTATACTCTGGCACAATTATATAGCTGAGGGGTTTACAAGTACATAGCTGTCAACCAAGTAAAGTCCACATTGCACTATAAATTAAATTTACAACTATAGGATTGTTTACCAGTACAATATTTTTTTAAACATTGGCTTAATTAGGATATTTCTGGAAGTGGATTGTCTGTTAGACACCATCTGATTATGAGTGCTTCAAAGATACCATAGCAGACTTTTTTTGGCTGATGCTGAATAAGCTTGCTTTCTTGCATCATATGCATCTACTAATGCCAATGCTAATGCTAATCTTCAGAAATGTTGAGTGAAAGTTTTGTTTATGACAATGGCACCGTTGCTCAGAGTTGACTGTCAAGAGCATTTTTAAAACTGCACCAGAAAGAGATCTGAATTCAGTTTTTTTTCCTTTCTTTCTTCTTTTTTTTTTTTTTTTTTTTTAGCCACAGACTGGAAATCCTATCCATTTGATTTCTAATCAGTGAAAGAAAGTCATTAATATATAAGAAGAAAACAGAACAGTGGGAGAAAAGAGTTGAAATTTTGGGGAACATCAGCATTAGCAAAGAAATCATAAGAACGAGCATTTACCATCACCTGCAGTGAACATTCAGAGAAAAAACTGAATATCCTCTTGCAAAAAACAGACAGCAAGCCACAGACTGTTTAGAAGGCTTTTTATGCTAAACATGATCAACAGCCTTAGAAATGTCAAGAGAAACTACTTGAGTTTCAATTTTTTTCAAAGATTAGCATTAGCATTGGCATTAGTAGATGCATATGATGCAAGAAAGCAAGCTTATTCAGCATCAGCCAAAAAAAAAAAAAAAACAACCACTACTCCCATTTCACCCCTCAATTTGTTCGAAATACCTGTCCAGCTGAGCCTTAAATTTGTTTAGGCTATCAACTTCAACAACAAGTGATGGAAGTTTATTCCAAAACCAACTGCCCACTGGCTAAAGGCAAATTTTCGGCCATCTATCCGACATCCATCCTTCCTCAATTTGAATTTATGCCCTCTCAGGCGATTATTCTGAGCAAGAGGAAGAATACCATCGGCAATGAGCACGCTCAAGCCATTCAAAGCCTTATACACTTCTATCAGATCACCTCGCCGATGCCTAGTCTCCAGACTCTGTAATTTGCAAAACTAAAGCCTTTCTTCGTAAGAGCAACCCTTTGTTCCATTCACTAATCTTGTTGCCCTTCTCTGTACTCGTTCCAGCAGCTCTACATCCTTCTTAAAATGAGGCCTCCAGACCTGTATACAGTACTCAAGGTGTGGCCTGACCAATGCCTTATACAAGGGAATTAATCACATCCCTATCCCTGCTAGAAAAATTCCTGTATATCATTGACAAGACACCATGAGCTACTCTTGCAGCTCGTCTGCACTGCTCAGAGAACTTCATATCTGCCTGCACAATTACCCCCAGGTCCTTTTCATTCTCTACCACTGTCAGCGTAGTACCACAGAGTTGATACGTTGATCTGGGGTTACTGTTTCCCATATGTAGTACTTTACATTTGTCAATGGTAAACTTCATTTGCCACCTCTCAGCCCATCTGCTCAACCTTTCCAGATCCTGTTGCAGCAGCATAGCATCAGTAGTGTCCTTAACAACCCTGCCAACCTTTGTATCGTCTGCAAACTTGTACATTAAGCTTGATATACCATCATCAATATCATTTATAAATACAGAAAACAACAATGGACCCAACACTGAACCCTGAGGAACTCCACTAATAACATTAGTCCACGTTGAGCAGTGTCCATTGATTACCACTCTGTCTTCTGCCACTCAACCATCCCTTTATCCATAGCAGCAATTTGCCTCCAATGCCACACTGCTCCAATTTGTGCAGCAGTCTTCCATGCGCAACAGTATCAAAAGCCTTTCTAAGATCCAACTATATAATATCAAAGTTATTCCCTGCATCCAGTTCTTTTGTGACTACATCATAGTATCCAATCAAATTGGTCAGACTAGACCTGCCCTTAACAAAACCATGCTGTGTCTGAGCTATAACTGAATTCTTGTCTAGATGATCCTGCAGTGCTTCTTTAACCAGTGCCTCCATTAATTTTCCTGGAACCGAAGTTAAACTAACAGGTCTATAATTACTTGTGTCAGCCTTTGATCCTCCTTTGTGAATTGGGGTTACATTTGCACATCTCCAGTCTATGGGTACCTCCCCTGAGTCCAAAGAAGCTCTCATAATTATGGCTAGGGGTTTGCTTACTTCCTTTGCTGCCTCCTTTAATATAACTGGATAGATCCCATCCACCCCGGGTGTCTTTTTTATGTTCATCCTCAACAATTTCTCCTCCACTTTCCTCTCAGTTATTAGAAAATCATCTAGCTCACTGCCAATGTTTACTTCACTTACGACATTCCCCTTCCTTGAATAACTCCTCATGTGTGAATGTAGATGCAAAATACTTGTTTAGATTGTTAGCCACCTGAGCAGGATCCTCAACTGTTGAACCATCAACATCCAGTGGACCAATCTGATTCATCCCTTTCCTTCTTGAGTTTAAATAGGTAAAGAACTCTTTTCTGTTTTTCTTTGCATCCTTTGCCAAGGATTTCTCATAATCTGCCTTTGCCTGCCTAATCTCCTTTGTGACTTGGTTACAGACCAACTTATATCTATCATAGGCTTCCATGTCACCCATTAATTTGTATGTATCCCATGCATTTTTCTTCTCTGCCATATGTCTCATTAGTTCATCTGACAACCATTTAGGCCTGAACCTTGAACAATATTTCTTGGTTGGTATGTAAAGCCTGGTAGCTTCCAAGATTAGTTCCTTGAATGCTTCCCATTTTGAATTTGCTGTTGGTAACATCATCAGTTGGTCCCACTGTATAGAATTTAAATACTGTCTCAGACCATCATAGTCGCCTTTACGAAAGCAAAAACCCTTCCCTTTACCTCTGATGGTAGTTACCTCCTTGAGTAAATCCCACTTCAGCACACTGTGATCACTGCCACCTAGTGGTTCCTTTATCTGCAGATTCTTAATGCATGAAGAATCACTACTGATAATCAGATCAAGAGTATTACTCCCTCTAGTTGCCTCCCGAACATGCTGGTGTAGAAAACAATCATCCAATAAATCCACAAAAGCCTTGCTAGTGTGTGAGTGACCAACCCACAAATTCCGGTCAATATCTGGGAAATTAAAATCCCCCATTATAAGACTCTCTGATTTACTGGCCCATTCTATTTCCCTGTACAGTATCTTATTATACTCATCAGAGTCATTAGGCTTATAGCACACTCCTACTTTCAATTTTGATTTACCTATGCTTATGTCACACCAAACTGACTCGACACTGCCCTGTCCATCAATGTCAACTGGCTTCACTTCCTTGAATTTTGTGTTTCTTAACTAATAGCATAACCCCTCCTCCCTTTCTATCCTATCTATCCTTTCTGTAGACATACTCCCCAAATTCCAGTTCTGCATTCCTTATATCTATGTCACACCACGTCTCTGATATCCCAACAATATCTGCCTTTGATGTTTTGAGCAATACCTCAAATTCATCAAATTTATGCACTAAACTCCTAGCATTGGTGTACACGCAAGTATACATGCACCTGTTTCTATTCGTAGCTACCCTAACACAACCCATGTGTTACTCGTACCGCAATGACTTCCAGCAGTCTCTGAAATATCCTGCATCTTGTTTTTCAGGCTTCTGCTCATTCCAATAGAAGCAGTGCAAGAATCTCTTTCACCTCTGCCAGTGGCTACTGTTAATCTATTAGTCTTTGTCTCCCCCCAAGCTAGCAGTTTTCCGACCCACCTAACACTGCCTCGATAGCATCAGCAAATATTCTTGCACCCTTTCTATTTAAGTGTATCCCATCCCTGTAGAAGCAATCTCTCCTGTTAACAAGTACAGTCCAGGTTGAAAAAAATTCTACCTCTTGAGCCTTGCACAATCTTTCCAGGGCCGAATTGATCGACAAGGCTCTCATCATATACTCCCTCCTATCGTGTCTGGGCAGAATTGCAGACACTTTGAAATTCAACCCTACTGCACGGCTTTTTTTCAACAGTGACCTGTACTTGTTAAGTAACTGTGCTGGTCTCCTACTCTTAATATCATTAGTGCCAACGTGTACAACTATATCACCTTTTGTGCCCTTAAAAGATGATATCCGCTCTACAACGTCATCAACCTTTGCCCCTGGCAGACACCCTGGTCCTGTTCCACCTATCCTTTTTACAAAGCATGTTTCCCGTTTCCCTGACAATAGTCACCAACAACTACTAGTTCCTGTGGGACCAGCGCATTCTGCCTTGGGGGCTGCCTCTGTGTTGCAAGATGACCAAGCGCAAGCTCTGGCATTGATGTGGGCAGCTGAGAGCTTGATGGGCCCTCAATTTATTTCCTTCGAGGGCATCCACCCTGTCCTTCAAGGTCTCATATAGGCCCATAACAACGCTGAGTTGTCGCCTAATTTCCTTGCTCTCCTTGCATCGTGCACACACAAAGACATCCCCCAAGGCAGTATCATGTCCCGTTCCCGATTGCTCCGCAAACATCAAGCAAACAGTGCATCTTAAAAGGCTGTGATTCAGAGGGCAACTGCCCCCCTCAGTTCTCCCCTGAGCCACAGCACTCCCATTAGCTTGAGCCTTTTGCTTTGCTGCTCTGGTTTGAGTCATGATTTCGATTTACTGTGAATAAAATTACAATTTCAGAACAAAATCAAAACCTTAAACTTGTATCCTAACACAGTTATAACGCTATATTTATTTTTCAGTATCGAGTGTTATCTACGAGTTCCCTTTATATAACTTCAGATTCAAGTTATGTATTAATTATTTGTTACGTTTGTACTCTAAGTCGTTATATATATATATAGTTAAAAGTACAATTTAATTGACAATGAAGTTTAACGAGATTAATAGATTTACTGATTAATTGACAATATTATATTATGCATTATACTATACAAGCTAATGCTATTGAATTCCGGATATACTGTATCGTGTTACAATGGCGGTAATTACGAACGGTAGTTCTACGGACTCTTAAGTATTGATTAACTTCCAAATCTCGCTGTCTCAATTTAGAATAAACTAAGAATCCTGACTAGATCTATAGCTACTTACAGATAATAATTTGGTATAACAATTGGTTAATAAATCGGCTAATTACGGTTAAAAACCTCTCGTTCAACATAGTTTAACATAAGCCAATATATCAGTAGACTGATGGACACTGATGGAATTCATATTAGCAATCAACAAGCAGATGGAAGGTTTCGAGACAGTCTGAGTCGACAGCTAGGCCGAGAAAACTGTTTTAGAGCTGTGCCCTCGAAATATAAGGAATACAGGATATTGCCATTATGTCCATCATAACATCAAAAGACAGTACTCATACTGTATGGTGAAAGGGAGTGGGGGTTGCCAGAGTTTTCCTCTGAAGACTAAACATGGGTTTCACCACATCATGCCTTCAGTAAGCAAAGTGGTGGTGTTGCACTTTATGATGCATCATCTACTACCTAATATTGCATGGTGACACAGAGGGGTGGCATTCCTCTGTGAGAGGGTGTCACACTTTACTCCTGTTCACGTTAGTTCACACCCAGGTGTGAACTAATGTAGACTACGTGGGATTACTAACTCCACCCAGAGTTACTAACAGTCCTACCACCATGAAGGTGCAAGCAGTCCACTTTACTTGCAAATGGGACAACTGAATATCAGTTCCATCAGTTTTAAACTTCCAGGTAACAAGCCCTAACCTGTTATACCTGGAAGAATGTTTCCAACAAGCAGGGGTTTTTTTTAATCATATGTATAAAATGACTAATAAAATGTTACAAGTTTTACCACATCAACTCATTTTGATATTCATAACATGTCACTTGTCTCTCACTGGTCTTCTGTGATTGACAAGAAGGACCACTTTTACTAATTTACTGATTGGGATTGTATTTTTAGATTTGGCAAACCAAGTTAGGAGTTAAAAATACAATTTTTCTTTGAAAATAATTCTTTAATTATATTAGTTTTTAATAAACTAAATTCTTTTATTAATTGCTTTCTAAATTGTGAAAGGTATCACTCCTTAGCTGCAACATATATATTGCACTGGAAATGAAAAAACCTGCTGAATAAAGTTTGCTTCTCTCTCTCTTTTTAAGGCTAACTGAACAGTAAGGCAAACTATTCTCAGGTGTTTGCTATTGCCATATTTTTATCTCTTGTGAACAAATTCACAGAATTTTTTAATCATTCCAATTTACTGCAGTTTTCCTATTTTTTTGTGAAATGAAAAAGATGAAAAAAATAAAGGTGTTTATGCAAAAATAGAAACTCTGTGGTACCAACTGTAATACAACAGAGAGACAAAGAAGGCATCAAATGGAGTCAAAAAGGTCAAAGATCTTTTTGACTTGATATGACCCCTCCATTTGTTGTCAACTCTGCAGATTCTCAGTTGTAAATCTGGAGAGATAGTAGCTATGAATATTTAAGTTAACCTTTAACCACTTGGGCAACTTGCTATCTACAAATTCTTTTTGGAGCTAGCAGAAAGTCTGCCTTACAGCAACATGTTTTGTTTTTAGGAATTCATGATAAGGAATTATTTCAAAACTCTGTCTAAAGTCTGCTATAAGGAAACACCCTTTGGTCTTAGGAATTCGTGATAGAAAGTTGCTGGCTGCCAAACTAAGTCCGCAATTTACCAAATTATTTGACTAATCACAGAAGCATACAACTTCTGCTGTGAATGTATTAAATATCTGAAGGTGTCACACTTCACTGGGTCATGACCATCAGCCATTTTCAATCCTCTGCAGGATGAATGCCTCTCCAGTTCCTTCTGTTTTGTGCAATGGTAATCCATTCACTAACCACAAACTCTTGAATTTCATCTGTCCATCTTCATTGTTATCTTCCAGGTTTTCTTTTAGCACCTCTTAGGCACGATTCTGTTATTTTCTTAGTCCATCTGTCATCATGTCTTCATGCTATGTGTCCTGCGCATGTCCATTTTAGTCAGTGGTGGGATTCAAATAATTTAACAACTGGTTCGCTGCCCTAATGACCGTTCTAAGTATAAAAAAACTATATACCGAAAGGTAGTTTATTATTTCATGCAGTTAATACTGCAAATACAATAAGATTGAGTTTACTACCAGTTTATAATTAGATGCACTAACATAAAAGCCCAATAAACCGGAAAGTGCAAATTGGTTTTATTGTTTTATGGTAGTGACCTCCAGAAACGTGCTTTAGAAAAATATCACAAAGGAGTTCAAAATTGATTCTTATAACAGAACATATGATAACGATGAAAGTGTAGTGCATTTTAATGATTTGAATTGGTAACTAATACAATTTACAAACCACGCTCACGACCTTTTATATGGCCTTGTGACCTTAAAAATGAAATTTTAGAGAGATAAATATCTTAGTTATACAACAAAAAGTTCAACTTCCGAGATTTTGAAACAAATTACCAAAAAACAATGTGTTATTGGGTTCACATTACGATATTTTCACGATACGATGGCGTCTCTGGAACTGATTAATATCGTAAAGTGGGGTACATTGTATTGTATAGCTACGCATGTGGTTTGGATGCGGTATTTATGAATGTTTAACATTCATTTTTTGCAATTAACGTTCATATTTTTGATTTTGTTGATACTTAATACTTGGGGGAAAAAAAAACAAAAAAAACTTGTCAATCTGGGAACTCATAAAGCGAGAACTGCCTGTACTTTGCATTTGTCAATGTTAAACTTCAGTTGCTACCTCTCAGGCCATTTTCCCAACTTATCTAGATCCTGTTGCAGTAGCATAGTCTTTACAGTCGTTAACAACACTGCCAACCTTTGTATCATCTGCAAACTTGGACATTAAGCCTGATATACCTTCATCAATATCATTGAGGAATACACAAAACAACAATGGGCCCAGCACTGAAACATGGGGAACTCCACTAATAACATTAGTCCATGAAGAGCAGTGTCCATTAATAACCACTCTCTGTCTTCTCCCACTCATCCATCCCTTTATCTATTATAGCAACTTGCTTTTAATGCCACACTGCTCTAATTTGTAGAGCAGTCTTCGATGTGCAACTGTATCAAAAATTTCCTGAAATCCAAGTATCTTCTTCTTTGTCTTCACCTTTTCCCCACGTTATATGGGGTTGGCAAACTTCTTAACCGGAACACATTTATTGGTTTTGGCATAGTTTTTACGACTGAATGCCCTTCCTGACGTCAACCCTCACCATTTATCCGGGCTTGGGATTTAAGCTGCCGATTTACTAAACCTGCCACAGCCATATAAATGCAGTAGCTCTTATTCAGTGATGAAGCTTCCTTGTGATGTCACAATTTAATAATTTTACGCAATTGATGCCGAATTTCTAGTCACCACTGAACAAGCAGGTGCACTGCTGTAGTTCTTTTATCTCCTGGAAACATCCAAATGGCTGACTCGATAGAATTACTGTGACCTTGAAAATACCAATAATGGATAACTCAGCAACACGTGAGTATTTTTTAAATACAATTTTATCCTGAAAACTTCTACAGCAAAGCTATCAGGTAGCACAACTATTCTACTAAGAATTCCCAGTGACTGATTATAGTTCCTTAAAAATTTAATGACCTTGAAATTTCCTATGTTTTCCTATGTCCGAACATAATAATGAAATCCAAGTATATGATATCAAAATTATTTTTTTGCATCCAGTCCCTTTGTGACCACATCATAGTATCCAATCAAATTGGTCAGAGAAGACCTCCCTATTACAAACCCATGCTGTGTCTTAACTCCAGAGGCTCACATCTGGTGAGTATGGGCTTGCACACCCAGGGTACTGAGTTGGATATCATCATTCTTTTCTTTTTTGGTGATTCCCATCTTCATTTATAATTCGCTGTTGGTAATTTCAACAGTTTATCCCACGGTATAGAATTTAAAAATTGTCTCAGACCACTGTAGTTACTTTACGAAAGCAAAAACCCTTGATGGTAGTTACATCTTTAAGTAAATCCCACATCAGTACACTATGATTACTGTCACCCAGTGGTTCCTTTATCTGCAAATTCTTAATGCATGAATAATCACTGCTGATAATCAGATCAAGAGTATTACTCCTTCTGGTTGCCTCACAAATGTGTTGTTGTAGAAAATAGTCATCCAATAAATCCACAAAGCTCTTGCTAGTGTGCAAGTGACCAACCCACAAGTTCCAGCCTGGAAAGTTAAAATCCCCATTATAAGACATTCTGATTTACTGGCCCTCTATTTCTCTGCACAATTGTTCATTATATTCATCAGAGTCATTAGGCCTATAACACATACCTACTCGCATTTTCCCTTTCCCAGTGCCTATATCACATCACACTAACTGAACATTGCATTGTCCACCAATGTCAATTGGATGCTTTTCTTTAGATTTTATGTGTTTTTTAACTAACAGCATAACCCCTCCTCCCTTCCTGTCCTCTCTATAATTTCTGTACACATTGTACTCTCCAAATTCCAATTCTGCACTGCTTATATCTGTGTGACACCACGTCTATGATATCCCAACAATATCCTCCTTTGGTGTCTTGACCAGCACTTCAAACTCATCAAATTTATTAACTATACTTCTAGTAATGATGTACATACAAGTATACATGTACCTGTTCCTACTCTTAGTTACCCTAACACAGTCCATGTATTTACTTGTTCCACGATGATCCCAGCAGTTCTGGAAATCCCGAGCACCTTGCTTTCGAGGCTGCTGCTCATTCTAATAGAAGCAGTGCAAGAATCACTTTCACCTCTGCAAGTGGCTATTGTTAATCTATCAGTCTGTTAATCCCCCTAAGCTAGCAGTTTTCCGACCCACCTAACACTGCCCCAATAGCATCAGCAAATATTCTTGCACCCTTTCTATTTAAGTGTACCCCCATCCGTGTAGAAGCATTCTCTCCTGTTAATAAGCATAGACCACACTGAGAAAAATTTTTACCCCATGAGCCTTGTGCAATCTCTCCAGGGCCGAATTGATTGATAAGGCTCTCATCATATACTCCAGAGGTTCCCAAATATTCTCGGTTCACGGTGCCCTTAGTGTCCCAGTAATTTTTTCACAGCATCCCTAGGCCAAAAGAAATGCCTAACACAGTGGTTTTCAACCTTTTAATATATACCTATATAATAATTTTATTCTTTATATAGTAGTGCTAAATAAAGATCAATTATAGATCACCACAAAATTAAAAATATACGGCACAATGGATACCGTTGTGCATTGTATATAATTTTGCATATAATGAAATAAATGTATAAATTTAAAAAAAAAATAAAATAATAACTTTAAGTAACTTAAACCGAAATTACACGGCACCAAGGTTGAAAACCACTGATATACTCCCTCCTATCGTGTCTGGGCAGAATTGTAGACACTTTCAAAAAGTAAAAGTAAAGTGCAGCCATTATCAACCCACTGCAGGATGGAAGCCTCCTCAACAATTCATGTTGAGGGAAATGGACCATAATCTGCCACGCTGGTCCAGAGCGGGTTGGCAGATCGACCGTATTCAGCAGTCAGGGGCTTGAACCCCGGTCTACTCAAAGAGCGTGTGCTACTGCACTCCCGCTCCTGCCCACTCGGCTACGGAGGGTGACACTTTCAAATTCAACCCTAACTAGTGACTTTTTTTCAACATTTACCTATACTTGTTAAGTAAATCTGCAGATCTCTTACTCTTAATGCTTAATGTCATTAGTGCCAACGTGTACAACCTTACCTTTTGTCCCCTTAAAAGATGATATCTGCTCTTCAACATCATCAACATCATCAAGATGTATCCTGGTCCTGTTCCACCTATTCTTTTTGCATAATATATTCCCTGTCTCCCTGACAATAGAGTCACCAACAATTATTAATTCCTGTGGGATCAAAACATTCTGCCTTGGAGATTGCCACTGTGTTGCCTGATGCACAGGAGTGAGCTGTGGCATTGAGTTGGGCAACAGAGAGCTTGATGGGCCCCTCATATTAATTTTTTTGAGGGCATCTGCCCTACACCTTAAACCGCTCATCAGCATAAAGTTGGTGCCTCATTTCTTGACACTCTAAGCACCTAGTACACGCAAAGACATCCTCCTTGGCTAGATCATGTCCTGTTCTAGAAAGGTCCGCATACATTTCACATTTCATACATTTTTTAAGACTGATGCGTTGGAGAATCGCCCCCTTCATTTCTACCTCGAGCCACAGCACTCCTGCTAATCTGTGCACGTTGCTCTACATCTCTAGTCTGGGTCATGATTTCCATTTAAATACAATTTAATTAACAATGAAATTTAATAAAATTAATACATTTTATTGATTAATTGATAATAAAATACTAAGCTAACAGATTCCTAATACAGCGCTATGTATTACGCTATCTAGTTTTAAGTTATACCTTATGCTATCAGTTCGAGATATGAGTTACACTATTTCGTATCGATCTAGTATACTGCAACAATGGCAGCAAGTTCAAGAATATTGGCACCAACACCAGTGAGTCGTAACTTACAAAAATCACTAGTTAAATTTAAAAAATAAGCTAACGAATGATATTAAGCCTATTTAATATCTTTGTAGAACAATGTAGTATGTTAATTAACAAAGAATAAGGTAAAAATATCAAAACTACTATCCTTTTCAGCAGCTGAAAATCCACTGTCTATTCACTTCTGCAAACTTTCATCTACTTTCATCCAATTATCATTATTACAGCTAATGACTTGTCCAATATAAGTATATGAATCGACCTTTTTAATTTCTGCTTCTTCAATGATTATATCCCTTCCTCTGATATACTTGTTCATCATTACTTTTGTCTTCAGTCCAAAATCCTTACTAACTCAGTATAACTGGTTAAGATTTTTCCCTAATTCTTCGGGATTATGGCTTATGAATATAATGCAATATGCAAATCGTAAATGGTTTAGGTAATCTTAGTTACTCTGCATTGATATTTATAGAAGAAAAACCCTTTGTGTCAATGAGAAATTATGGGAGTGAAGTTGAAAAATAGGTAATCAACGATATTGAAATTTCACATGATTATTTAATGAAAAAACTCAAGTCTACAGACAAGTAAGGCACCTTTCCATAAGAGGAAAGACTTCGAATATGTGGGTTGCACAGCTTGGAAACTAGACACCTTAGAGGAGACTTGATGAAAAAAGTAAAGTGAATGGGGATGAAATTTCACGGTTATAAATGATTCTAGAACTGGGAGACCATAAATTCAGATTATAGGGGAGTGAAGTTTAGACTGGATTGCAGGAAGTTTTATAAATTACTGGAATAAGTTACCTACATGGGTGGTTGAGGCTGACAGTTTGGGGAAATTCAAAGGTCAGCTGGATAGTTACCTACACGAGGAGGGAAATGCATAGGTTGTTTATTTCATTTTCTTTTATTATTTATTAATTATTTATTTTATATACTGTTTGACTCTTTTTTTTTTTTTTTTTTTTTTTTTTTGGCTGGTGCAGCATAAGCCTTAGGCTTCCTTGCACTATATGGCCATGACTAATACTAATGCTCTCCATTCACAATAACTCCTTTCTGCGAACAGTCCAATCTACTGAAAGCATCTTCAAGGGCAACAATAAACAACTTCAGAGATACTGTGTCATACCTGTTCTGATTATGTATTGTGGCATACTTGTTTATCATTACTTTTGTTTTAGCCATATTCATCTTTAGACCGAAATCCTTACTAACTCTGCATAACTAATTGAGATTTTCCTCTAATTCTTTGGGATCGTGGCTTATGATCACAATGTCATCTGCAAATCATAAATGGTTTAGGTACTTTCCATTCACATTGGCTGCTTTCTGCGATCAGTCCAATCTTCTGTAAGCTTCTTCAAGGGCAGCAGTAAACAACTTCGGAGATATTGTGTCTCCTAGTCAACAAACTAAAGGAGTATCTTGCATCTACATTTACAAATGAGGAGGTCTGTAGGGAAGAGGAGGCCAGAAGCTTATCAAACTCTGGCAAAGAGCTAAATAATTCTGTAATAACTGAGAGCAAAGTGGAGGAGAAATTGTTGAAATTGAACATAAGAAAGGCACCTGGGGTGAATGGGATCTATCCAATTATATTAAAGGAGGCAGCAAAGGAAGTAAGCAAATCCTTAGCCATAATTATGAAAGCTTCCTTGGACTAAGGGGAGGTCCCCATGGACTGGAGATGTGCAAATGTGTCCCCAAATTACAAAGGAGGATCAAAGGGTGACATGAGTAATTACAGACCTGTTAGTCTAACTTCTGTTCCAGGGAAAATAATGGAGTCACCAGTTAAAGAAGTGATGCAGGATCACCTAGACAAGACTGCAGTAATAGTTCAGATACAGTTCAGGGTTTGTTAAGGGGAAGTCTTGGCTGACCAATTTGACTGGATACTATGATGTGGTCACAAAGGAACTGGATGCAAGAAATAATTTTGATATCACATACTTAGAATTCAGGAAAGCTTTTGATACTGTTGTACATGGAAGACTGCTGTACAAATTGTAGAGATACGGCATGAAGGTAAGTTGCTACAATGGATAAAGGGATGGTTGAGTGGGAGGCAGCAGAGAGTGGTAATAAATGGACACCGCACTACGTGGACTAATCTTATTAGCAGAGTCCCCCAGGGTTCGGTGCTGGGTTCATTGTTGTTTAATGTATTTATCAATGATATCGACGAAGGATTAATGTCCAAATTTGTATACAGATGGAGGATTAATGTCCAAAGGTATATAGATGTCCAAATTTACAGATGACACAAAGATTGGCAGGGTTGTTAATGACAGTAAAGACAGTATGCTACTGCAACAGGATCAAGAAAAGTTAGACAGATGGACTGAGGAGTGGCAACTAAAGTTTAACATTGAGAAATGCAAAGTACTAACCCAAGAGAAGCAACCCAAGAGAAATGTATCAAACTCTGTGGTACTAAACTCAGGGAGGTGGAAAATGAAAAAGATGTGGGGGTAATTGTGCAGTCAGATATGAAGTTCTCAGAGCAGTGCAGACAGGCAGGCTGCCAGAGCAGGTCACAGAGTCTTGTCAATGATATATAAGAATTTTGCTTATATATCAAGGAGGTGATTATCCCCTTGTATATGGCAATGGTCAGGCCACACCTTGAGTACTGCGTACAAGTCTGGAGGCCTCATTTTAGGAAGGATGTAGAGTTGCTAGAACGAATACAGAGAAGGGAAACAAGCTTGGTGAGAGGAACAAAGGGGGTGCTCTCACCAAGAGAGGCTTAAGTTCTGCAAGTTGCAGCATCTGGAGACTAGGCACCTGTGAGGTGATCTGATTTAGGTGTATAAGACCTTGAATGGTTTGAGCAAGCTCAATGCTAATAGGATTCTTCCTCTTGCTCAGAGTATTCACCTGAGGGCACATAAATTCAAATTGAGAAGAGACAATTGTAGAACAGATGTGTGGAAATTCTCCTTTAGCCAGCGTGTGGTTGAGAGTTTGAACAAGCTTCCATCTCTTATAATGGAGGTCAACAACTTAAATAAGTTCAAGGCAGAACTGAACAAACATTTGGAGTGAATGAATGGGTAAAAAGGGAAGGGTTTTTTTTTTTTTTTTTTTTTGGCTGATGCTAGATAAGCTTGCTTTCTTGCATCATATGCCTCTACTAATGCTACTTACTCCTCCCAGATTCATTTCACTATCATGTACTCTTTTAAGTTTGGTGCACCTAGTAAGGACCAAAGAAGTGTGTCATATGTTTCTTATCAAAGGCTACTTGAAAGCAACTAAAAGGTTCCCGTTCTATTCTGATATGTCTAGCAGTAAAGGAAAGGTAACAGTGGGAATGCGTTATGGACCAAGTGATTCGGAAACATACTATAAAAATCTCTTTAGACAACTTGAATGTGCAAGCAGGAGCAAACTGATCATTATGGTCGATTTTAATTTCCCTCTTATAGATTGCAACTTCTTATAGATTGCAACTTGTATAGTGCACACGCATAGCGGGAGTAGATGACTGCTATTTATTTCACCAGGTTAGAGAAAGCACAGAGGAGCAAATACTTGTAAACTTAACTTGGTTCTCACCAAGGATCCAAGCACTTGATAGCTTAATTAAATTCAAGGAAGAATTGGCCAAACTTTTAGCACAAATGGTTGCGTGAAATTGCATTTTTTTTTTTTTTTTTTGGCTGATGCTGTATAAGCTTGCTTTCTTGCATCACATGCCTCTAATCCTAACTATTTTAAATTTGCTACTGTCTTTGTCTAGTCTAATAAAAGAGATAGCGTTTGCATATATTTTCAATAAAATCATAATGTATCGGACGTTATGCCTTGTCTTTCCAGTGCTCGAAACATTGCATTATGGTGTATGGAGTCAAATGCCTTTTCATAATCCACAAATGCTAGGCATAATGGTGGTTTATATTCATTTCCTTTCTCCGTTAGCTGCAATATTACGTGAAGGTGATCCACAGTTGAGAATCCTGTCTTAAAGCCAGCTTGCTCTTTTGGTTGATTCTTATCACATATTCTTTCTAATCTGTTAGTAATGACCCTTGTGAACAACTTGCAGATGTGGGACAACAAGCTAATTAGTCTATAATTTCCAATTTCTGATTTATCTCCTTTCTTATGCAGCAAAATTGATTACGTTATTCCACGCCTTTAGCATCAGTTGAGGCATATGATGCAAGAAAGCAAGCTTATACAGCAACAGCCAAAAAAAAAAAAAAAAAAAAAAAAACCTTCCCATTTCACCCATCCAGTCACTCCAAATGTCTGTCTAGTTCAGTCTTAAATTTATTTAACCTACCAACTTCCACTACAACAGATGAAAGTCTGCCAGCAATCAACTATCCGCTGGCTAAAGGAAAACTTCTGCATATGTATTCTACAACTGTCTTTCCTCAATTTGAATCTATGCCCCCTCAGGTTCTTAATCTAAGCAAGTGCAAATATCCCATCAGCATTCAGCTTCCTCAAACCATTCAAGGCCTTATACACCTCAATCAGATCACCTCGGAGGTGCATAGTCTTCAGATGCTGCAACTTGCAGACTTAGCCTTTCTTTGCAAGCGTACCCCTTTGTTCCTCTCACCGATCTTGTTGCCCTTCTCTGTACTCGTTCTAGCAACTCTATATCCTTCATAAAATGAGGCCTCCAGACCTGTATACAGTACTCAAGGTATGGCCTGACCATTGCCTTATACAAAGGGATAATCACCTCCTTGTCTTTGCTAGCAAAATTCCTATATATCATTGACAAAACTCCATGACCTGCTCTGGCAGCCCATCTGCACTGCTCAGAGAACTTCATAACTGACTGCACAATTACCCCCAGGTCTTTTTCATTCTCTACCTCCCTGAATGTAGTACCACACAGTTGGTACATTTCTCTTGGGTTACTGCTACCCATATGGAGTACTCTGCATTTGTCAATGTTAAACTTCGGTTGCCACTTCCCGCCCATCTGCCTAACTTTTTTAGATCCTGTTGCAGTAGCATACTGTCTTTACTGTCATTAACAACCCTGCCAGCCTTTGTATCATTGGCAAACTTGGACATTAGGCGTGATATACCTTCATCAACATCATTGATAAATACAAAAAACAACAATGCACCCAGCACCGAACCCTGGGGGACTCCACTAATAACATTAGTCCACATAGAACAGTGTCCATTTTTTACCACTCTCTGCCGTCACTCACTCAACCATCCCTTTATACATTGCAGTAACTTGCCCTTAATGCCATACTGCTCCAATTTGTACAGCAGTCTTCCATGTGCAACGGTATCAAAACCTTTCCTGAAATCCAAGTATATGATATCAAAATTATTTTTTGCATCCAGTTCCTTTGTGATCACATCGTAGTATTCAATCAAATTGATCAGAAAAGACTTCCCCTTAACAAACTCATGCTGTGTCTGAACTATTACTGCTGTCTTGTCTAGGTGATCCTGTATTACCTCTTTAACCAGTGACTCCATTATTTTCCCCAGAACAGAAATTAAACTAACAGGTCTATAATTATTTGTGTCACCCTTTGAACCCCTTTTGTGAATTAACAGTTATTTTGCATCGATATTTACAAATGAAAAACCTTTTGTGGTAATGGGAAATTGTGGGAGCGAAGTTGAAAAATATGTCATTAATGATATTGAAATTTTGCAAGATTATTTAATGAAAAAACTTTCGAGCCTACAGGCCAGCAAGGCTCCTGGAGTTGATGGAATATACCCTATAAAATGAGATTAAGGGAGGTAGCAGGTGAGTGCACTGAACCATTGAGGCTAATTATGCGAGCATCACTAGACTCTGGGGAGATTCCATTGGATTGGAAAAGTGCCAATGTATCTCTAATACATAAGGGTGGCCCTAAGAGTGAAGTGGGAAATTATCGACCTGTCAGTCTGACTTCAGTGGTAGGGAAAATCATGGAGGCAATGATCAAGGGTGGAATTCAGGATCTTTTTTTTTTTTTTTTTTAGGAGCATTAGCAACTAACGCCATATTGCTCCGGGAATATGCGGTGGTCATTCCCTGACCTTTTTGCATCCTCCGTATTTGGTGGTCACGGGTTCGAACCCCAGTCTAATCAAGAAGCGTGTGCTATGCACTGCTGCTCCTGCCCACCTGGCTACGGAGGCGCCTCAGGATCATTTGGATCGAATTGAAATTCTCAAGGATACTCAGCATGGTTTTGTGAAGGGAAAATCATGTTTAACAAATCTGGTTCGCTATTTTGAAAGGGTCACTCATGAGCTGGATTTATGGAATAATTTCGACATTGTTTATTTAGATTTCAGCAAAGCTTTTGACTCAGTCCCACATGAGTGGTTGCTTTATAAGCTGGAACAGGTTGGAATCACTGGGAAAATCCTTAGATGGAGAGCAGGATGGCTTCAGGGCAGGAGGCAGAGGGTTGCGATAAATGGGTATTCCTCAGATTGGGTTGATGTAAGAAGTGGGGTTCCCTAAGGATCAGTTTTAGGACCACTGTTGTTTTTAATTTTCATAAACGACATCGATGAAGGGATATAGGGCGTGATGTCTAAATTTGCAGATGATGTTAAAATCGGTAGAGTAGTTAATGATCACTGTCAAGCTGAGCTTCTTCAGAGAGACCTAGATAGACTTCAGGAATGGTCAGAAAAATGGCAGCTATGCTTTAATCCAACAAAGTGTAAGGTATTACACCTGGGAAACAGTAATCCCAAAATAACTTATTCACTTAGTGGAGTTCAACTAAACCCAGTACTGGACGAAAGGGACTTGGGTGTTACGATACGGTCAGACATGAAATTCTCTGACATTGTAAACAGGTTGCAAGGAAGGCCCATGGTGTCCTATCGATGATCTATCGAACTTTTGCAAGTAGAGATAGGGATGTGATAATCCCATTATATAAGGCTTTTGTTAGACCACACTTGGAATACTGTGTTCAAGTATGGAGACCGTACCTAAAGAAAGACATCGAGCTTCTTGAAAGGGTGCAAAAACGAGTAACTCGCCTGGTGAGATCGGCAAAAGGGTGTTCATATGAAGAAAGACTTCGATTATGTGGTTGCAGAGTTTGGAAACTAGACACCTTAGAGGAGATTTGATTGAGGTGTTTAAGGCTGTGAGAGGCATCAGTAAAATGAATAAGGACAGAATTTTCAAGGTTATAAATGATGCTAGAACTAGGGGACATAAATTCAAGTTACGGGGGGAAATGTTTAATGACTGCAGGAAGTTTCATTTTAGCCAACAAGTTATAAATTACTGGAATAAGTTGCCTACATGGGTCGTAGAGGCTGACAGTTTGGGGAAATTCAAAGGTCATCTGGATAGTACCTTCGGGTAAGGGAAGCGCATAGGATGATAGGTTTAATTTTCTTTTCTTTCACTAATTATTATTATTTATTTATTTTATTTTCATTGTTTTATTCGGTTTTTTTTTTTTTTTTTTTTGGCCGGTGCAGCATAAGCCATAGGCTTTCTTGCACCATGCGGCCATTACTAATACTAATTGGGATCACATTTGTACATCTCCAGTCCATGGAGACCTACCCTGACTCTAAGGATGCTCTCATCCTTAGAGTCAGGGTAGCTGACTCTAAGCTGCCTCCTTCATTATAACTGGATAGATTCCATTTGCCCAAGGTGCCTTTTGTTATGTTTAACTTCAACAATTTCTGCTCCACTTTGCTCTCAGTTATTACAAAATCACTTATCTCTTTCCTAATGTATTTTGTGAAGAATCTTGCCAGTTTCTGTATCATGTCTTTCCCCCCTAATTTTAACAACTCTACAGTAGTAGTAGTAGTGGCATGTTATGCAAGAAAGCAAATGTATGAGCTTATGCAGCATCAGCCAAAAAAAAAAAAAAATCACACCATTCCCTCCAAATGCCTGTCCAGTTCCTCCTTAAATTTATTCAACCTATCAACTTCCACAACGACAGATGGAAGTTTGTTCTAGCAATTAACTACCCGCTGGCTAAAGGCAAATTTCTGAACATCTGTCCTTTCGTAATTTGAATTTATGCCCCCTTAGGTTCGTAATCTGAACAAGTGGAAGGATCCCATCAGAATTCAGCGTGCTGAACCCATTCAAGGCCTTATACACCTCAATTAGATCACCGCGCAGGTGCCTAGTCTCCAGCCACTGCAATTTGCACGACTTAAGCCTCTCTTGATAAGAGGATCCCTTCATTCCCCTCATCAATCTTGTTGCCCTTCTCTGTACACGCTCAAGTAACTTCATCTTCACCTGGAGTTTCTGATTCTTCATTTTCTTCAATATATGTTCTATCTCACCAGGAAGGATACCAGATATGTTGTATATACTGCAAATTTGCGATCCATCTTCCCCACTTCTGGCATCATTCCCTTGCCTCTTATATAATACTTTATATAATATTGGATCAGATCACCATACAAATCATCTCAATGTTACAACATGTAAACTTGCACTACACTCCTTTTTTTGTTTTTTATGTGTTTTTGCTGTATCAGTAAAACACTTTACAGTAGTAACTACCTCTGCAACAACCTCTTGTTTCTGCAATTGGCTCTTACTCGACTTTTGTAATTGTAATTACAAGGAAGTCAGCCTTTACTAATTTAATGACTAACTTTTTTTATGGCTGACAAAACAATTGCAGCAAATTATTCTCAGGTATTCACCACAGCTGTATTCATTAATGAATTTAAGAAAAAATCCACAGAATTTTTGAAATATTCAGATTTTAATGCAGTTTTATTATTTTTGTGAAAAGAAAAAGAAATTCTCTGTTGTAAATGCTGAGAATTGGCAGCAATTTGATTAACCCTCTGATAAGAATATTACTTTAATCATATTTAAAAGTCAGGTGGAATCAAATGTGTGCACTACTGCGCTTCCACATTGATCACCCAGCTATGTGGGCCTTTCTGGGACAAGACTATTTTAGAAAGCTGTAATCTAAATATCATCATTGGTATATGAAATGGGAGGGAATAAAAAGAGAAAAAGAAATGGTGCTGGTATTCTTCACTCCAACTTTGGCCAACTAAATTTCATTGATAATAATAATAATACAGTACAATTTCATTACATTGCCTATCAAATTACATTTTTAAAACTTAAGGAAATAGTTTCTTAAAAATTAATTGAACTTTACTACAACATAAACACAATATATGATATTTTCTAGACCATAATACGCACTTTTTCTCCTGGAAAATATTGCCCAAAATTTCCCTGCATCTTATGGTCCAAAGGCATAATAGGTGCCCACAGTGATGTCTTTACCTTCTGTGATGAGAGAGAGAGAGAGAGAGAGAGAATGGTCAAAACATCCAGGTGGTCTCATAAAAAAAAAAAAAAAAAACTACCACAGCTCTTGTATTGTGTAACCATTTCAGATGACACATAACAGAGGCATTAAAAAGAATTATTGCTGAATTAAACAGAGTAGCTATAATTCGAGGTGATCTTAACTAACAGCAGCATGAATAAAGCAACCAACCATTTCCCAAATGTGCAAATGGGTGAAAAATTAATGGGAGTTAGTGAAACCCAAGATATGTCATGTCTTTCAAGAAAAGTAGAATCAGCAACGTCCTTGAAGATGATTTGCTCTCTGAAGAAAATGAAAGGTCAAACCATAACATCGTTCCTGGTGTTATTGTCTGAACACAAGTGTAGTGACAGTAGCAATGAAGAGTTATTGGCATTATATGATGAATAAAAGCTTCATTTCACACTGACATTTTGTTTTGAAAGCATTTGTGAATTTGTATTTCACATATATGCAATCAAATATTTTTTCCCCAAAATGTTTTGCAACGATAACACACACTGGAACATAAGATGCATCCATGTTTGTTCTAAAATATGGGTGCATCTTATTGTCCAGAAAATGTGATAATTCAATCAATACAAAATTTATAACAATCCCCATCTTTTGGGGAGGACTTAAAAGTGTCACAAATATTTTATACCAAAGAAAACAGCAGCAAACAGGCCACTTTATCAACAATTTAACCCTCCTATATAAGATTTTCTGACATCTTCATAATTTGCCTTCAGATTAAAATAAAAATTCACTAATATATACTTTAAGATTGCATTAGGGTACCCAGCACTTTATGTATTCAATACAATAAACTCTCAATTATCCAATTATATAATTTTTTAACTTGTTTTTCTTTTAAATTTTGTTATGTGATGAATTTTTATGTACTCTATATAATGATTTAAGGTTTGAACTCAAAGTCATATGCAGATAAATTGTTAATAAATAAATTGAATTGTATTTCTGTTCTGGAAAAAGTATTTTAAAAGTATTATACTCAAATCCATAATTTTTTTTTCTGGATAAATATTAAAATTCAATTTAATTAATGTATAAAATATATGCTTTGACCAACTTAAAAGTCTATCCAAAGATTCAGATAAAAGTAACTCAGTATTTACACATAAAAAAAACCATAAGTATTTATTAAATATAGAAACTGTGCATAGAATTTAATCAAATACAATTTAAGGATTGGTAGTGGATATTCAAGAAGTTGAAGCTGTTTGTGCAGGGCAAGGTTTCTCAAACTGGAAGGTGGAATTCAATGTGCTATCATAAGCAAAAGTATGGATAGGATTTCTGGTCAATGGAAGGTCATTAATATACAAGAGGAAAAGAGTGGGAGAGAGCTATCTATCATCACCTGCAGTCAGCAGTGAGAAAGAAAACTGGATACCCAATTGCAAAAAAACTTGGCAAACCATAAGATTATTTAGACCTTTATGCCACACATGATCAAAAGTCTTTCTAGTGTCAAGAGCAACTGCTTGAGTTCCACCAAACTTTTCCATTGAATTTATCCATATATGGGTAATGTAAGCCAGAATATCACTAGTGGATTAATCATGATAGAACTTATACTGGCGATTGTTAATCAGATGGAAGGTTTCTAGATAGTTTATCTAGGATGATAAGTTCTTGCGGTAACATTGTCCATTCCTCTGTTAGCGCCATCTTCAGCTGGTGAACATTTTCTGGTGGGCGTGGACGTGCCACTAGACATCTCCCCAGAGCATTCCATATGTGTTCGATGGGATTTAGATAAGTGGAATGGGCAGGCCAATCCATACAAACAATGTCCTGACTTTCCAAAAGCATATCAACAGCTGCAGTGCGATGGGGTGTGGTGTTATCATCCATAAAATCCAAACATCCAAACTCTGGGTCAATGGCACCTCGGAACAGAAGCACACGGGGAAGGATTACCTCAGTACAGTAGCATGCACCGGTTACAGTACCGCCTTCCAGTATCTGGAGTTGTGACGTCCATCCAAGATAACGCCTCCCCAGATGAGAACACCGCGACCGCCATATCGATCCCTTTCAGTGATGTTTGGGGGATGATACCATGTGCCAACCCTTCGCCAGATTAGCTGACATCCATAATCGCTGCTGAGACTGAATCTACTCTCATCAGTAAAGAGTACCTTGAGTAAAGATTTTGTGGTTGTAACCTTTAGAAATAGTGTTGGTCCTTAAGTTTTGCACACCAGTGTAGTATGCAATTGAACACAAGACCATTAGTAACATCAAAAGCCTTAGAATCTCTACTAGACAAGTCTGCAATAAAGAACTGAGCCCACTGGAGTTTTGACCATTAAAATCATCAACTGGTGATTTTAATATTCACAACTTGGGGTAAACAGGTTTAAAGCCAGATGTCAAAAAGAGGAGATTCCAGATTAGGAAATGCCCAACAAAGAATATCTGAGCAGACATATGCACAAAGTACAATCTTTAAAGTGAACAGAATTATACAATGAATAATTAGGAAAAATGAGGCAAATGGTGGTTATTCTTTCAGAAAATTCAGCTGGAGCTCAGCAGACTGTAGGTGGAAACATTATTGAAACTGAGAACACATATTTGTGAATGAATTTGAAAGTTTTCTGGAGGTTTACCACTTTATAGAAATAAAATTTGTTCCAACATTTTTAATATTTATGTAGACGAGGTAAAAGTTATGGGGTCATATGGAGAATATGAAAATTTATTACAGGGACTCTTTCTGTCAAATACTATTATAGGGAATTTAATTTACTTTCAGCAATTTTTGTCACTTGAGACTGTCTATTAGCAATCTGCCTTGTCAAATACTGAAAAAATAAAATAAATTACACATAACAGATTTTTATAAAAGACATTTTATTAAAAAAAGAAATACCTTGTTTAAATGATAATTCATCAGCTTCAGCACCTTCATAATCATACAAAGCTCTAACAGGAACTCCAGGCTCTCCTGTATCTACAAGGGCATCAGCAGTACCTTCATCCCATTCGTCATGATCTTCATCAAATGGATTCTGTTCTTGTTGTCCATTTCTATCACAAATGAATTACATTTACACTAAAAGCACAGTGCAGCAGTAAACATTAAAATGGTCTACTATTTATAAAAAAAGGTGAATAAATATAAACATGCTCAGTTATAATTTATAAAGCAGTAAGCTTGATGATGTGAGCAGTCAATTAAAAATGAATCTAAATTAGCAGCAAGCTAAGTGGCATTAGTGAAAGCAGTAAGTGCAAATAATACATTAAAAATATTTTAATTAATGTACAGTATAGCCATTAAATAAGCAATCTATCCACAAAATCTGCTAAATGAAAATTTCTGGAGCTTAATGTTAAAAAGAACTGATAACAGATATAAATTAACAGGAAGGCTTTCAGTTCTTAAAATTGGAGAAAACTCCAATCAAGATGGTGTGAACAGCACAAGTAGAAAACAATTAACTAAATAATTTATGAAATAAACAGTAAGTCTTATATTATTTAAGTTCTTAGTGTGTAGATTAACAATTAAAATAAATTAGAACTTTTCAAGTAAGGCAAATTACCTGAAAAAAGTAATTTGGCAAGAGCAATTACGGGCCTGTTAGCTTAACGTCTGTTCATGGGAAAATAATGGAATTACTAGTTAAAGTAATGCAGGACCATCTAGACAAGAATGCAATCATACTGCAGTCACAGCATGGATTTGTTAAGAGACAGTCTTGTCTGACAAATCTGACTGGATACTATGATGCAGTGATCAAGGAATGGGATACAAAAATATAATTTTGATATCATATACTTGGATTTCAGGAATGATTTTGATACTGTTGCACATAAAAGACTGCTGTACAAACTGGAGTAATGTGGAATTAGGAGGAAGTTACTGATATGGATAAAGAGATGATTGAGTCCGAGAAGACTGGGAGTAGTTATCGATGGGGGCGCTGCTCTTCGTGGATGAAAATTATTGTTAAAATTAGTGTTGTTTTCAATATTTATTAATAATACTGATGAAGGTATAGATCAGGCTTAATGTCTAAGTTTGCTGATGACATAAAGGGTGGCAGAGTGGTTAATGATGATAATCAGAGTAAGCTACTGAACAACATCTAGAAAAACTAGGTTGATGGGCTGAGAAATGGCAATTGAAGTTTAACAATGACAAATGTAAGGTACTGCATATGGGTAGCAGTAATCGCATGCCAACTGTGTGGTATTAAACTCAGGGAACTAGAAAATGAAGACCTGAGAGGTAATTGTGCAGGCAGATATGAAATTCTCTGAGCAGTGCAGTGCAGACATGCTTCCAGGACAGATCATGAAGTTTTGTAAATGATATACAGAAACTTTGCTAGCAGTAATGAGGTGATTGTCCCTTTGTACAAGGACATGGTTAGACTGCATTTTGAGTACAGTATACAGGTCTGAAGGCCTCACATTAGGAAGGATGCAGATCTGGAATGGGTGCACAAAAGGCAACCAGATTGGTGAAGGAACAGGGTGCTCTTACCAAGGAGGGTTTCAGCTCTGCAAACTGCAGCATCTGGAAATCTGATTGAGGTGTTTAAGGCTTTAAACGAATTAAGCAAGCTCAATGCTGATGGGATTCTTCCTCAGATTATGTACAAGAGGGGGGCATAAATTCAAATGTCATGGAAGTGATTAGCTTGAATAAATTCAAGGAAGAACTAGATAAACTATTGGAGAGGATGGATAAGCAAAATGGGATTTTTTTTCCTTTTTGGCTGATGCCGTATAAGCTTGCTTGCTTTCTTGCATCATTTCCACCATTAATACTAATACCACACTGCTCCAGTCTGTACAACAGTCTTATGGGCAACAGTATCAAAAGCTTTTCTGAAATAGAAGTATAAGGTGTCAAAATTATTTTCTGCATCCAGTTCCCTTGTTACTGCATCACAGTATGTATCGAACCAGCTTGATCAAACAAGATCACTCCTTAACAAATCCATGTTCTGGCTGCAGCATGGATTTGTTAACGGGCAATATTAGTGAGTCTTATCTGCAGATTTTTAATGCATGAAGAGTTGCTGCTGATAATCAAGGAAGTCTGGAGTGTGGAATTAAGACAAGTTGGTGTAGAAAACACTCAATCCAATAAATCAACAAAACCTTGCTACTGTGTGAATGACTAACATTCTGATCCTGATACCTCTACTCTGCCAGATAGTGACTAGAGGGAGTCCGAGTAGTGTGTATGCGGGGAGCATTGTCGAGGCCACGTTATGTCAAGGATCTGGGTATATTCTTACCATGTGTATGCCATATCAAAAAATTTCATTACTAAATACAGCATGTCCCACCCACTTTTTTCTTACTATTAAATACACCATGAATTGTCAAACTAATAGAGAAAGCTTATCTGCGAAAAGATCTAAACTTCCCAAGCACTTCCTAATTCATTTCACAAACATATGTGGTCTCAATTCTAATCTCAACGATGTCCATTTCCACTTGCAGTCTGCCAAACTCCAAGTACTTTTTCTGACAGAATCTCAGTTATCGGTTGATTCAACTACTGCTCATCTCATTTGCTCAAATTATTTGCTATATGATTCCTTTTGCCTCAAAGGTGGTACTTGTACATATGTCCGTTCCAATATTCCCTGTTGAAGACTTGGCAATTTGGAATCTACTCTCTTTGATCTTCTCTGGCTTAAAATCTCTCTACCTCATTGTGTCAAATTCATGTGTTGGAGCTCTTTGACTTCCTCTCTTTGCAACTTGACTTTCTCCAGTCCAACTTTCCTAACAGTGAGGTAATTTTCCCTTGTGATTTTAATGTTCACAACTCCAGCTGGCTTCTGTTTTCTAGTCACACCGACCCTGCTGGTCGAAATGCTGAGGCTTTTGCAATTACTAATGACCTTGCACAGATTGTTCGTTTACCTACAAGAATACCAGACAATCCTAATCATACAGCCAACACGCTTGATCTTTTTCTCACAAACAACCCTTCTAAGTACACGGTCAAAGTGAGAGGTCCTTTAGGCACTTCAGATCACAACTTGGTGATTGTCTCTTCTCCAATGGAGCCTTTATCTCATGGCTATTCTCAACCTCGTGTTGTTTGGCATTACAAGAATGCAAAATGGGATGACCTACGAGATTTCTTTTCATCTTTCGTTGGTTGGATTACTGTTTCAAAACTTCTGATGTCAACGTTTGCTCAGATCGTGTCAGTGAAATTATTCTTGCAGGATGTGGAATCCTTTATCACAACACTCCACTTTAAAATCTCTTCCTTTATTTAAACCTTGGTTTTCCAATAAATGTGCTGAAGCTGTTCAAGAGAAGAACGTTACATATCGTAATTGGCTTGTTTCTAATTCTTCAGTTTCATTTTCTGCTACACCAAAGCTCGCAACAATTGTAAAGCAGTTATTAATCAGTCCAAACTAGAGTTTGAACAGGCTAAGAGTAGAAAACTTGCTTCTTGCCCTAATGGTAGTCGAGCATTCTGGTCTCTTGCCAAAGTTATTGGTCACAACTTTTGCCCATCTCTGCTCCCACCTCTGTCCAAACCAGATGGTTCTGTTGTCACTTCAGCCAAGGATAAAGCTGACCTGCTAGCATCTCATTTTTCTTCCAACTCATGTATTAATGATCTTGGTAAAACACCTCCCACCATTCCAAAAACGCTCCATTCAATGCTTCCTGTGGTCTTCCATCAAAAGGATGTCAGAAGGATTTTGAAGAATCTTGATGCTAAGAAAGCTCCAGGTCCCAATGGTATTTCTCCACCTGTTCTCAAAACCTGTGCTCCTGAACTTACTCCTATTCTTTGCCACCTTTTTTCACTTTCTTATTCCAAAGGTGTTTTTCCTTCTGCTTGGTTAGGTTAGGTTATTTGATTTTTAGGAGCATTAGCAACTAAGGCCATATTGCTCCGGAATATGCGGTGGTCATTCACTGACCTTTCCGCATGCTCCGTATTTGGTGGTGACGGGCTCGAACCCCGGTCTAACCTTCTGCTTGAAAATTTGTTCAAATCCAGCCAGTTCCTAAAAAGGGTGACAAATCTCTCCCATCCAATTATCGTCCCATTGCAATTACTTCTACTCTTTCTAAAGAAATGGAGAAATCAAATACCCACTAACTCTTAAACTACCTAGAAACCTTCCGTCTGATCAACGATCGCCAGTATAGATTCCGTCAGTGTCGATCCACTGGTGATATTCTGGCTTATGTTACCCATTTATGGACTAATTCAATGGAAAGGTTGAGTGAAACACAAGTAGTTGCTCTTGACATCTCAAAGGCTTTCGATCATGCTTGGCATAAAGGTCTTCTAAACAAGCTTCCATCTTATGGTTTGTCAACTGTTTTTAGTAACTGGTTATCCAGTTTTCTCTCTGATCGCTCACTAAGGGTGATGGTAGAGCTCTCTGCCTTCTAACTTCTCCACTAATGCCGGTGTCCCCCAAGGTTCAGTTCTTTCCCCCACTATTTTCCTCTTGTATATTAATGACCTTCTTCCATTGACTGAAAATCCTATCCATAGTTTTGCTGATGATAGCACATTGCATTCCACTTTCCATTTTGAGAAACCTTGTCCTGCTCAATCAGCTTTAACTTCTCGAAAATCTGCTACCAATTCCTTAAATGCCAATCTTCAGGTAATTCTCCAGTGGGGCAAAGTTTGTTTGTTAGTTATTTGGTTTTTAGGAGCATTAACAACTAAGGCCATATTGCTCCGGGATATACGGTGGTCATTCCATGACCTTTCCGCATTCTCCATATTTGGTGGTGACGGGCTCGAACTCCGGTAGTGGGGCAAAGACAACTTAGTTGATTTCAACCCTTCTAAAACTCAGTCTTGTCTTAAATCTCACAAAAAGGATTCTTCTGCTCCTATGCTTATCTTTAGTGACACTCCGATTTCTAGGCAAAATGATATATCTCTTTTGGGGATTACCCTGACTTCTAATCTCTCTTGGCACAATCACATTAGAAATATTGCTTCCTCTGCATCTAAAAAAAAACTTGGTTTTCTCTTTCGCTCTCGGCATTACTTTTCTTCCAAACAGCTGCTCACTCTGTATAAATCGCAAATCCGCCCTGCCATGGAATATTGTTCCCACATCTGGGGTGGTGCCCCCAAAACTTCTCTCAGGCTTCTTGATGCCATTCAGAAGAGGGCAGTTAGGTTAATTAATGATTCAACTCTAACAGAGTCTCTCCACTCACTGTCTCATAGACGTACTGTTTCTGCTGCCTGCCACTTCTACAGATACTTCCATGGGCACTGTTCTTCTGAATTGGCTTCTATAATTCCCGCTCTCTCTTTCAAAATAGTCCGAACACGTGCCGCCACCAGTCAACATTCATTTACTGTCCAACTTCACTCACAGAACCAACTTTTCATCTTCCTCATTTATTCATTCAACAGCCATTTTCTGGAACAACCTTCCTTCATATGTATTTCCTGAAAATTAGTCTACAGAAGTTCAAGTCCAATGTCAACAAATAAATTCTTTCGTCTTCTCAAACTCCAACCCAATCACGGTACTAAGTACTATAGGTTCCCATACCTCTCATGTTTGGGGTTTACATAAAAAGGCTCTCAGATCATCTTAAGAAGGATGATTTCTGTTCCACACTGCACAACTCTTGAAAATAACAGTTCTAGTATCTGCCATCTGAAGTTTTCATTTTGAAATAATTCAAGTGCATAACGTCACTTCTTCAGAATTGCATGCAAGATAATAATGAATGAGTTATATAGAATTATGTAGTAAAGGCACGAATGAAAAATAAATACTTTGTACACATATGAACTGGAAAAATTTAATTCAGAGTGGGTATCTGACACCCAAAACATCTGGAGAAACATCACTTACAGACAATCCCTGGGTAAGCTGCATTTTCCCAATATATTTTTCATGAGCAAGAAATCAGGAAAACTAACTTAAAATATTTTTGAAAATTAGTTTAGTACATAAAGACACAAAATGAATCACAAACAAATGTGTGCTCTTGTTTAACAGGAAAAAACTTCACTACAGTATATGATGCACATGTGATCATAGTAGATCACATGCTGTTATATACTGTAGTTAAGTTATTTCTAAATAGCTTCTCATAGCTTCTTTCGTCCATCTAATGTTGTTGTTATTTGGTTTTTAGGAGCATTAGCAACTAAGGCCATATTGCTCCGGGATATGCGGTGGTCATTCACTGACTTTTCCGCATTCTCCGTATTTGGTGGTGACGGGCTCGAACCCTGGTCTAATCAAGAAGCGTGTGCTACACGCACTGCTGCTCCTTCCCACCTGGCTACGGAGGCGCGCCATCCATCTAATGGCGTCTTTGATATGTTGATAAATTTGGTAGATCCATATTTGAAAATACATAACATAAACTTAATTGCCATCCAGAAGAAAAGTAAACTTTCCATAAAATAATTAAAATACATGATTTCCAGAAATCTGAGTATACAAAAAATATGGCAGGTGTTAGAAAATAGGACCAATAAAAAAAAATAAGAATGGGTCTCTGCCTTTCATGGACTAATAATTCAGTACTATTCATGTCTTTGTCAATATTACATCTGCATTCTGATACTGGACTTCAAAGACTTGTGTATCTATTTTATTTTTGTAGCCAAATATAATTCGATTAACTAACTTATGTTTTAGGTGTACAGTTCTACTGTGTCATTCTTTTAGTGTGTCAATAAAGTTTACCTATGGCATGTTTAAGATTACCCTTTCACCGTTGATGTACACAGAACTTTGTAACACCTGCACTAGGTATACAGCAGACAAGGAGTTGGTAACTAACAGCCATGGTGCAAAATGTAGCACCAGAGACTCTCCAAATGGCATTGCAAAATTAGCTCATTTAACTACCATAGAAAGGTACTGCTATGAAGAAAAGACATACAAGAAAAGACATGCAAGAAGACCATGAGATAAATTTAAATTGAATAATTTTTTTCAAAATAACAGGAACTAGTTTTCTTACCACAGACTGGTAACTTCAAAAATTTATAATTGGTATTAGAAATCCCATACCAAAGTAAACCCAGTACCCAAGACTCTTCAGACAGGACCCAGCAAATGCCACCCCTTAAAAAGTTGCTATTACCTGAAATATAGATCCTCCAATGTTCACAGGTCAAAAAGGTTTGCAGTTTCACTTGTTTTTTTTTGTTTTTTTTGCAAATCATGAAGACCAAGCTCCCACTGTGAATTGTACTGCATTTTGGAGAGCTAACCAAAAAGCCTGCCTTAAGTAACAAGCTTTTTTATGGCAGTTCCACAAATGTTTCTCATTAGAGAGGTGGAAGCAGAAGTAAAAAAATGTGCATCTTAAAATGCTTATAGCACCTGGCAGTTTTGAGTATTTCTCATTATTTTTTTTTTTTTGGTCAATGTGTGCTTTGACATTAAAATATAAATCAAAAATGTCAGAAGTTTTATTTTTTCATAATCTAAGTTAATTTTCATCCAAGCATGCTGATTTTCATATAACACTCTTCAGAAGCTTAATAACATTATAATATGCAAGTTTTTCTGAATAAATTTTTTCCCCTGGTTGTTAATATTATGACTACTTTAAAAATAAATTATCAATTTCTTCATTAATAGTTAAAGAAGAGAGAGAGAGAGAGAGAGAAACAAAACAGTTTTTAATAATTGCACATGTCATTTTCCCATTCTAATCATTTTCCTAGAACAAAAGCCTTCAAATAAAATTTCAATAAAAAAAAACTAAAGGCGAACTACTATGATAGTAGTAAACTTTACTGCAAGTGTATGAGGTTCAAAACAGCCACGAGCATTTTGCCTTTGGCTTTATCCACAGTCACCGAACTTAATGGCATTTATTACGGATGCGGATGCATCCTTTAGAATTTACTTAAAAGGTATTCAATGTTACAGCAAGTTCAAAAATTTTTTTTATATTTATAAAAAATATATATTTTTGCCCTGAAATGAATTTGAGGTGAATTTACACCTGTAGATTTTTCATTGAACTGTCTCTTAGATATCAACTCATAATGACTGCTTCAAGAGATTATAGACTGTGTCCTCTTCAGAAATGTTGATTCGAAGTTTTGCTCATAACAATGGCACTGCTATTTAGTAATGGTAGTGGGAAATTATGCAAGAAACCAAGGTTTTACAGCATCAGCAAAAAAACCCTCCCACAACAGCTGTCCATTCCCTAAACAGTTTGTTTAGTTCTTACCTGAATTTATTCAAACTATTGACATTCACAACAGCAGATGGAAGTTTGTTTCAACAATCAACTATCTGCTGGCTGAAAGCAAAGAACACAACTTCCACAGACGTGTCCTGCAACTATCCTTCCTCAATTTGAATTTATGGCCCCTCATGTGTGTAGTCTGACCAAAAGAAAGAATGCTGCCAGGCTTTAAATGGATTGAGTGAGCTCAATGCATTCAAAGCCTTAAACATCTCAATCAGATCACCAAGCAGGTGCCTTGCCTCTGGGTACTCCAATTTGCAGAACGGAAGCCTTTCTTGGAACCCTTAAGCCTTTCGTTCCCTAAACCAATCTTGTTATCCTTCTCTATGTCCATTCCAGCAGATCAACGTCCTTATCATGATGTCTCCAGACCCATGCAGTCCTCAACATACAAATTTGCACAATGGGGTAATCACCTCCTTATCCCTTCTAGCAAAATTGACAAAACTCCATGAGTTGTCCTGGCTGCACTGCTCAGAGAATTTCATATATAACTACACAATTACCCACAGGTCTTTTTTATTTTCTATCACCCTGAGTGTAGTACCACACAGGTTGGTACATTAATCTTGGATTACTGTTACCCACATACAGTGCCTTGCATTGGTCACTGTTCAACTTCAAATGCCCTTTCTCAGCCCACCTGCCTAATATTTCTAGATCTTTTGTTGAAGTAGAATACATTGATTATTGCCATTAAGTCCCCTGTCAACCTTTTTATCATCTGCAAACATAGACATTAAGCCTGACATTTATTTATCAATATCATTAATAAATACAGAAAACAACATGCTCAGCACTGAACCGTGGGGTACTCCACTAATAACATTAGTCATAAAGAGCATCCCTTTATCCATAGCAGTAATTTTCTCTTAATGCCACACTGCTTCAATTTGTGTACAGCAGTCTTTTATGTGCAATTGTATCAAAAGCTTTTCTGAAATCCAAGTATATAATATGAAAATTATTATTATTTTTTTTTTTTTTGCATCTAGTTCTTGGTTACTGCATTATAATATCCAATCAAATTTATCAGACAAGATCGCCCCTTAACAAATTCATGCTGTAACTGGATTTGTTTTTTTAGAGTTGGATGTCAAGAGCATTTCCAAAGCTTCATCAGAAAAAAAAAAAAAAGATATGAAGCACATTTTTGTTCTTAAATTCCTTTACAGACAATACGTCCATGATTTGATTACAGGCTTAATCTGATATAATTTATTTGTAGTCTGTCCATTCCATAAATCTTACTATTTGGAGTGTACCTTATTGTGTGCTATTTGTCTATAGCATAGGGATCCAACAGAATTGTATATCAAATCCACATACATATCATTCACTGAATCTGAGACTGGATTGGATGAGTAATGTATCTCATCACTGATAAAACCTGTAATTGTCTTAAGGCATCTGTGTGTATAATACACTACTGCTATTGGTGAGTGCCAATTTATTTTTACTAATTTTTTTATTTATTTTTTTATGGGTAATCTGCTCAAAAATAGTAGTGTCTGGAAAGAAAGTAGCAGATACCATAAATAATTAACTTTGAGCCATCAGTATAAACTGGCAAAAAGTCAGAATGTTCTGCTTGGAGTGCTGCAAGTATACAGAAGAGGGAATATCTGGAGTGCTGCAAGTAGACAGAAGAGGGAATATCATATTTCATCCAATTCATAAGGGAGAAGTTGCATCTTGAAACCAAAGCATGATATAGTGGAATAGATTGCATTGGTGACCAGGCAACCTTGCATAGTGCGATACAAAAATCTTGGAGTAGCTCGTGGACACAAATACTGAAAAGACATTTAGTAGTCAGACAAGTGTTATAGAAGTATTCCTATCATGGCTGAAAAGTGGATGTCAGCATGGGGGTGATCTAGCAGAGATTTCGGTTTAAATGTGTAGGATAGAAACAACTGCTAACGTCGAAGCAATAACACTGTGCTGTGCATTTGCTTCCACATGAAAGATATTCAAAATGCTCCAGTACACACAGAACCTAATGGTGGATGAGCTGTAGCCACTGAAGTATGCTGTTCCTTTTTTTTTTTTTTTTTGTGAACCCCAAACACGAGAAGTATTAGAACCTATAGTACTTAATACCGTGCTTGGGTTGGAGGTTGAGAAGACGAAAGAAGATATTTGTTGACATTGGACTTGAACTTCTGCAGATTGTAATTTTCAGGAAATACGTATGAAGGAAGGTTGTTCCAGAAAACGGCAGTTGAATGAATGAATAAACGAGCAAGATGAAAAGTTGGTTCTGTGGGTTTGAAGTTGGACAGTGGGACCTGGAGCTTTCTTAGCATCAAGATTCTTCAAAATCCTTCTGACATCGTTTTGATGGAAGACCACAGGAAGCATTGAATGGAGCGTTTTTGGAATGGTGGGAGGTGTTTTACCAAGATCATTAATACATGAGCTGGAAGAAAAATGGGATGCTAGCAGGTCAGCTTTATCCTTGGCTGAAGTGACAACAGAACCATCTGGTTTGGACAGAGGTGGGAGCAGAGATGGGCAAAAGTTGTGGCCAATAGCTTTGGCAAGAGACCAGAATGCTCGGCTACCATTAGGGCAAGAAGCAAGTTTTCTACTCTTAGCCTGTTCAAACTCTAGTTTGGACTGATTAATAACTGCTTTACAATTGTTACGAGCTTTGGTGTAGGCAGAAAATGAAACTGGAGAATTAGAAACAAGCCAATTACGATATGCAATATTCTTCTCTTGAACAGGCTTAGCACATTTATTGGAAAACCAAGGTTTAGATAAGGGACGAGATTTTAAAGTGGAGTGTGGGATAAAGGATTCCATTCCTGCAAAAATAATTTCACTGACACGGTCTGAGCAAACATTGACATCAGAAGTTTTGAAACAGTAATCCGACCAAGGAAAAGAAAAAAAGAAGTCTCGCAGGTCATCCCATTTTTTATTCTTATAATGCCAAACAACACGAGTTTGGGAATAGCAATGAGATAAAGCATTAGCATTAGTAGAGGCATTTGATGCAAGAAAGCAAGCTTATGCAGCATCAGCCAAAAAAAAAAAAAAAAAAACCACTTCCACTTCACCCCTCTGTTCGTTCCAAATACCTGTCCAGCTGAGCCTTAAACTTATTTAGGCTATCAACTTCCACGACAAGGGATGGAAGTCTGTTCCACCAACCAACCACCCGCTGGCTAAAGGCAAATTTCCGCACGTCTATCCTATATCTGTCTTTCCTCTACCTTTGTCTCTTCTCCAATGGAACCTTTAGGTTCCATTGGAGAAGAGAAAATCACCAAGTTGTGGTCTGAAGTGCCTAAAGGACCTCTCACTTCGACCGTGTACTTAGAAGGGTTGTTTGTGAGAAAAAGATCAAGCGTATTGGCTGTATGATTAGGATTGTCTGGTATTCTTGTAGGTAAATGAACAATCTGTGCAAGGTCATTAGTAATTGCCAAAGCCTCAGCATCTCGACCAGCTGGGTCAGTGAGACTAGAAAACGGAAGCCAGCTGGAGTTGTGAACATTAAAATCACCAAGGAATATTACTTCACTGTTAGGAAAGTTGGACAGGAGAAAGTCAAGTTGCAAAGAGAGGAAGTCAAAGAGCTCCAAGTGATTAGTGGAGTTGGGAGAACAGTAGAGACAACAGATGAATTTGACACAATGAGGTAGAGAGATTTTAAGCCAGAGAAGATCAAAGAGAGGAGATTCCAAATTGCCAAGTCTCTGACAGGGAATATCAGAACGGACATATGCACAAGTACCACTTTTGAGGCGAAAGGAATCACACAGCGAATAATTTGGGCATCTGAGATGTGTCCATTTGGAACCCATAATCTAACTTAGATCACCCAAGTGACAGAGGCATAACAAGGTGTATCAGTCTGCATCCCATGTGAGGCAGGAGAGAAAGGATGTTCAGACCTTTCGTACACTTTGTACACACGAATATGTGATGAATACTGATGAATATGTTAATGGCAGATCAGATTTTTATTAAATAAGGACCCCAAGAATTTTGTGTCTAGTACTACTATCAGAATAACAGTTTGTCCAGTCCCTATTCAGGTTCAGGACGAAGATTATCTTATAAGAGAAATGTACACAAAGGTCTTTTGAAGGGAGAACCTGAAGCCATTAGTCACTGCCGAGGAGCTGAGATGTTCAATGGTCTTATGCAGTTATCTTTCAATGACCTTCATGTTTCATGACTGGAAAAATATGCTAAAATTATCTACATAGATGACACTGTTTACAGCTTTGGGAAACTGCTTGGTCCTAATCCTTGAGGTACTCATTCCTCCTGACAAAAGAAAGAATGAGAGAGAGAGAGAGAGAGAGGGAGGGAAGATCCTACATGAACTTAGATTGACTGACAAGATAAAAAGTTTAATAAAACAGGGAGATGACCTCTAAGACCAAGGCTATTAAGTTCTTTTAAAATTCCGAATTTTCAAGATACAAATGCTTTTTCCATATTAAAGAAGACCAACACCAGGTGCTCTCGTTTGAGGATGACATCTCATATGGATGTTTTCAATCTAATTACATGGTCTCCAAACTGGGTCCATTCCTTCGGAAGCTGAACTGTATACTGGAGAGGTTATTTGCTTCTAAATACCACATATAGGATGAGAGAATGGCCACTCTCTCCAAAATTTTGAATAAATAGCTAGTCAGCTGTGACAGGATGACAGTTAGATGAACTAAGTCCTTTCTGGGTTTAGTGAAGGTAAGCCTTGCAAGCAAGCATCTGAAAACTGCTCTTCAAGAAAGACTGTTTTATAGGAAGAGCAAGTGATCCATAGATTTTAGTAAAAGATTTTAATCATTTCATAATGCATGTCAGGTTGAGAGCTGTTTTAAACCATTATATGGTAAATGACTCATTATACAGATGAAACCCTTTGATGTGAAATGAAGCCTGCATCTCAGTTTATTATTTTGGGACAAGTAACTCTGGAGAGTAAGATGATATTGCAGAGCAGTTAGAAAATGTTTGCCCAAGAGCACTGGCCATTGCAACTGAATCTGCAATAGCACATCCATGAAGGCTTCATTACTTAGTCTCCACTAAGTAATGAAGTTACCACAGGGAAGTGATCACTTTCACATGGGTTCTCCTCCACCTTCCAAGTAAGTGACAAGAAGAGAAAATAGAAAGATCAATGGCAAAAAATGTCTGGGTAAGCATGTGGAAGGTGTTAGAAAACTTAAAAAGAGAGAGGTCATTGCGACGAGCATATGCACTGATATTCCACCTCCCATTAATGTCAGAATTACCCACTGAAATCTTCAAGAAATAAGACAGTGGAAGGCAATTGAAGATTATCAAGATTATAAGATTTTCAAGGTCTGTCTAAAGGATGTCAGTCCCTGGTGGCAAACAGATGGGGCAGACTTAACGTTAACAAAGATGCAACTGCAATTCTAATTGCTACTGCTTCTATTGTTAGTTGTGAGCAGCATAGCAAAGGTTGAAATGGGATCTCCCTGCAAGAACAGTAACTTCTTCAGGGGCACGTGAATCCCACTTCTACCTTCATGTATATCAATAACATTATGCAAGGAAGAAGTTTCCATTTATCTTTAGTATGTCTCCTGCCTACAAAAACACAAAGAACTTTCAGAAGTAAAAAAAAAAAAAAAAAAAAAAAGAGAGAGAGAGACCACCTCCCGAAGTGCTGGGGGCTTGTTTTCTCAGCCTTGGATTTATCTCCTTTGGGAAAGTATAGGTGTCCACTTCTTTCTCCACAAAGAGTTCCAAGACTGGATCATCTTGTACCTCCTTCACCCTTTTTTTTCCCTTGTATCATTAATATTAGTAAGGCCAAATGATGCAAGGAAGTGGTTCTTCTTTAGCACCACCTTTGTGGAATGGGGGGAAACATTAGCACTTTGCCAGTCCAAGGGGATCTTTCTGGAGTTTAATTATGCGCTCTCATTAACATTTAAGTACAACCCAGAATATACATTCTCCCTTGATTTCCTTTAACCTCAGTAGCTTTTTTAACAAATGCTTCTCTGAGATCATTATATAACTTCTCATAGGCCCTTGTCAGGGGTCCCAATAAAGGGATTTATATTATCAGGATTCATAGAAATTTTGATTTGTTTCAGTGCCTGAGCTCTCCACCTACCAAAGAGCCCCAAAGGACATCCACTACCAAGAAAGCAAAAAATGTCTTTGGACATGAGATGCCAGGACTACCCAAGTAACATACCTGCACTTCTGCAAGCTGGAATCCTGCCACTTGGACCATGAGAGTAGGAGTGTGGCATTGATATGGTTGACCCATGCAGGAAAGCCCACTAATCAACTGATTGAGTAAGCCATCCCAGGATCTGCCATCTCATTGAAACAGGAGCCAAAGTACAGTGTTAATGATGGGCCCCACAATCACCAGAATCCCCTTTTAAAATTTCCACAAGTTTCAGCACATGGCAAACATGCCAGATTCCTATGATGCTAGCGTGGAACCTAATGGGTACTGGATCTCAGTGATGCTAATCCAGAGGACTAGCAGCATCACTGAAAGGTTCACTCAACATGTACAGGTATCCAAATCAAGGAAAGCCTTTGATGGGTCTTCAAGAGACAGCCTGCTTGTTTTGGAACTAGTTCCAGAGTCTGCTTATAATGCTGTGAATTATATTCAGTTTCCTGGCCACTTTAGCTTGATGTTGAACTATTTACATTCTCCCTATTGCCTCCATCTCAAAAACTATTCAAATAGTGTGTGAAGTTTTCACAATGATGGCTATCTTGACATGGCAAGCAATAAATGTGAAGGAGGTTCTGAAAACGGTTTTATATGGTTAGCTGATTTGTATGTTGTAACAAGTTGCACGTGAAGGGTCAAATTTTTTTTATTTTTCTTCTCATTTAATAATTGTTTCCATTTTTATTTGTATTAAAAATGTATCTGCATTTTTGGGTGTTTTAACAATAGTATTTTATACCTACTATCCTTGTCATTATATGCTACTTGTATAATAAAATTTGCAAATAACTAATCCTAAGCATTAAAAATACTGAAATGAACACAATCAAATTTAGAAGTATGAAAACTGCTGGAAAATTTCAGAATAAGATGAATATCATAGCCTGTAGAGTGAATCCTATACAAAAGCAACAGCACAACACACCAAGTGACAGAGTACTGCTGCTTCCAGAAAATAATATTCAATTGCAAAATCTGAAGATATCTTTAATATTAATGAATATAATAATAATAGCTCATAACCATATTTATTTTTATGAAATAATTATGAAATTAACTGTGCAAGGTGGTGCATATATTTAAAGCACATGGATATCACTTAACACAGCATTTTTTTTCTATTTTTCTTTATGTATATATCTAAACAAGGCTGCAAAAGCTATTCTGAAAGCTTTAAGGTATGATTTTAGCATGCACTGCACAGGATTCTGCTGCAAGGGAACTTGATCATGCTGAATGAAAAATGCAGCAGATACTGGGCAAATGCTACTTTACATTTTTTCTGGACTATGTTTCCCTTCATCCTGATCCTCTTCTTCAAATGGATTGCAGGAACTTTGCATGCTAACAAAGGAAACTGGAAATTAAAAGCTCCACTCCATCACATAACAGTCGTAATAACTAAATTTCACAAAATATGAAAACATACTACATAAATGTTAGGTAACACTTGTCAGATAAGACAAAACCCATCACTGCACATGTGCACTCATCAATCATAAACCTTACTTACTTAGACAAAATTCCAAATACAATAAGATACTATTTTAAAACAAATATTTACAATTTAAAATAATAGCCAAGAAATATTTAAGTTAAATATTTCACTTTCTAGACATGCCTAAGACAGTTTGTTTTAAAACTGTGTAAATTCTTAAATAAGAATTATATTCACTTCTTTTCTTTTATACTAGAAACAGACAATATTTTTTAAAACCAGGTAACTTGTAATAGAGTAAATACAACATTTTCATTAACATGTTAAAACTAAGATACATTCATAGTTCTAAATTAAAAATTATTAGATTATTCAATATGGAAACATAAAAACTTAATTACTAATGTTAACCATAAGTAAAAGTATTCAGAACTGAAATGTAACAAATTACAAGTAAAGAAATCATGTGAATCACCAAACAAAATGATACTACTTATAACTATTTACTACTCTTACAATGCAAAATGATTTTGCATTATAAGAGCAAAAAAACTTTCAGAGTTCTGAACCAATTCTCTAGAGGCAGCTTAAAAACTAAATTTGAACAAATTCGAGGCATTCAATGGATGGCTCAGAAGTTGAAACACATCTCAAATTGTTTTGTTGAGGTATCATTAATGAATCAGTGTGTTGACAAAAATTCAGTGGCTTTGTGGAAAAAAATGAGTCATTATATAGTGCTAAATAAAACTTTGTAACTTTTAAATGCAAAAAGTGTTATTGATTGTAAAACTAAAAAATGACACATTTTTTGATTATTTAACCAAGAAATGATTGAGCAGAACAGAAAAAATACTGTTATTTTGGAATAATGTTATTCCATCAGGATAGCAAATGTCAAATTTGAATTCCTTCCACCAAACAAAGACACCCACCAGTCTTTTATTTAAAATTTATCAGAATTTTTAAAGTTAGCTAAAATATACTGATGATGATATTTATTATTAGAGAATATGGAAAAATGTGATAATATTGCCAATCTTTCCAAAAAAAGATAACACTGCTGGAGTTTACTTACAAACCTCAAAAAATGTGACATCACTATGCATACAAGAATATTTTAAAAACTATGGATTTTCTCCAATCACTGAAGAAGAATCTAGTACAGAAAACCATGTTTGGCATAAAAACATTAAAATCAAAGCATCGTTCAAATGTTATATGACAATAACATTTATGTCACTGGAAGCAGCAATCGGGAAGCAGCCACTGAAGAAAATTTATCTATGATGACAACCTCAAGGAAAAAATAATTCAATTGAAACAGGTGAAAAATGGATATTGATCTTGAAGATGCTGAAAAGAACCACTAACAAAAAAAGGGATGTTTTTCAAAGTTTATAAACTTTGGAGAAAGGAGAAATAGAACAAACAGAATGATTGACGACAACAATTTCTCTGATAAAATGTGTGCATTAAAAATTTTTTGTTGAAGACAGTTGTACGTTAAAAACAGGGAGGCAGATAAAAATTATCAACTTTTTTTTTAAAAATCGGTCAAATGTTGTATATGTGATATACAAAAGTTTGACTGATTTGTCAATTTTACTCATTCTTTGTATATAAAAAGTAAAATTATTATTATTATGTGTTTTTTTGCATTATTTACAAAAACCAAATATATAACTAGGGCTACTTTACTCTTAAAATTAGAGAATACTTTTAGAAATATTTTTATGAAAATACAACAGCATTTTGTGTACACATTTCTGTAACTCTTTGGAAGGTGGAAAAATCATGGAAGCTGGAACAATTTATGAGATTTTTAAAGCTCTATCTTTGAGGAGCTTAACTGTATCAATTAGGTTGATTTATTGATAAGTGTGGATAACAGAGCATATGTCCAAACCATTAAGGCCAGAAATTGGCCTCTACCATTGGAGAAACCAAAGCATCCCCAAAATAACTTATTCACTTGGTGGAGTTCAACTAAACCCAGTACTGGAAGAAAGGGACTTGGGTGTTACGATACGGTCAGACATGAAATTCTCTGAGCATTGTAAACAGGTTGCAAGGAAGCCCCATGGTGTCCTATCGATGATCTATCGAACTTTTTCAAGTAGAGATAAGGATGTGATAATCCCATTATATAAGGCTTTTGTTAGACCACACTTGGAATACTGTGTTCAAGTATAATGACCGCACCTAAAGAACGACATTGAGTTTCTTGAAAGGGTGCAAAGATGGGTAACTCGCCTGGTGAAATCAGCAAAGGGGCATCCTTATGAAGAAAGGCTTCGAATATGTGGGTTGACATAAATTCAAGTTACAGGGAGAGATGTTCAGATTGGACTGCAGGAAGTTTTATTTTAGCCAGTGAGTTATAAATTACTGGAATAAGTTGCCCACATGGGTGGTAGAGGCTGACAGATTGGGGAAATTCAAAGGACATCTGGATAGCACCTTCGGGTGAGGGAAACGCATAGGATGATAGGTTTAATTTCCTTTTCTTTTATTAATTATTATTTATTTTTTTTTATCGTTATTTTATTCGGGGTTTTTTTTTTTTTTTGGCTGGTGCAGCATAAGCCATAGGCTTTCTTGCGCCATGCGGCCATTACTAATACTAATACACAATTTGAATGGAGAAATGCATTATACTGATAGTACATATCATATGTACTCACAATATTAAAAAAAAAAAAAAAACTTTCACTCAAATTGTATTAGGTAGGACCACCCACCTAATAGTGGGTGGTTCTACCTAATATATCCTCTTGCCACCAGTACTACTGCCACAGGTGAGGCATGGGGCAGTGGTACTCTAAGGCAGCATTTCCCAAACTTTTTAGTCACGGAACACTTTTCATTTCACAATATATTGACAGAACACTTATATATTTATGGAACACTTACAAAACACAAGTTTAGCGGGAGCCAAAGAACTGTTTGTAATATTTTATTACATACAACGCACTGTGCATCAGGAGCATCTTTATTTCCAACACATGTAAAGCCGAAATTCAAATAACTGTCATTATACTTTCGTTTTGGTCTTTTATTAGTTGGTTCCAGATGTTTCACCTCGAATTTTTTGGGGAACAAAAGGCTGCGACTGTTCATCCTCACTTTAAAGCGTGACAATATTGTGTTTATTTTCATCCACCACAGTTGCAATACTAGAAGTACTTGCTTCTCGTTTTAAAGTTCCTTTTTCCAATCACAAATCCATGGTCATGTATTTTAATAATAATATTTCGAAATACTGAATCAAAAAAAAAAATTTAAACAAAGAAGTGAGTTTAGTTATGATATCGGTTCGCTTCCCCCTTTCCTTCAATCCGTGTACTCCAGGCTAAATCGCATACGAATGGCATATTAGATCACTACATTGCTACTTTTTCATAGATGTGTCATTACTTCCACACATACTTTTCTATGCAAAAGCATGCCAAAATAAAATGTTCAGCAGACTATTTGATTATTAGTCTGTGCCAGTATATTAATAACCGAAAAAAAATAATGTTAAAAATTATAATGTAATGATACACAAGTGGTGTCTGCTACAAATATGCAAAATTTTTTTATTTTACTTATTTTTTTAAATTATTAATTATGATGTTCCGTGGAAGACAGTTTGAGAAAAGCTGCTCTAAGGCCTCTGAGCATCACAGGAGGTCTGCTGTACCATGTTACCAGTATTGCATCCTGTAGATTTGTGAGAGTCTATGGTGCGGGATCCAAACACTGAATGTGTCGAACCACATAATCCCAGAAATGTTCTAAGGGATTTAGTTCGTATCCTGCAAATTCAGCAAACAAGGTAGCATGTGGAAATCACTTTTGTATTGGGTAAACCACTCTTGTGAACTGCTAAATTGGATCCCCAATTTAGCAGTTCACACTACCTTCCTGGATGGCAGTCACCATGATGGGGTATACCTAACGAGTCACAATGAATAGGTACTTTTTAGCATTTATTATTATTATTAGCTATAGAGTGCAAGGAAGCCAATGCCTGAGGCTTATGCTGCACCAGCCAAAAAAAAAAAAAATTCCCGAGTTACCCTGTCAGAGAGAGAGAGAGAGAGAGTCAAAAGAGAATCATCAAGAAAGAGAAGAATGATGATATCCAGCTCAGAACCATGGGTGTGCCAAGCCCATACTCACCAAATGTGAGCCCCTGGGATTAAACATGGTCTAGGGCAACGTTACTAAAATTGTGTTCCGCGGAACAGTAGTGTTCCGTGAGATGTGAACAAGTGTTCTGCGAAAAACCGTAATTAATAATTAAAAAATAATTTTTAAAAATAATAAAATAACTAAATTTTGCATATTTGTAGCGTACATTTTTGTATCATTATAATATTTAAAATTTTTTTTTGGTTATTTTGTTGGGCTTTGTATAGAGAAGTATACATAGAGGTAATGACACCTTATGAAAAGTAGCAATGTGGTGATCTAGTATGCCATTCGTATGCAATTTAGCCTGGAGTACATGAGTTAAAGGAGAGGAGGAAGCGAACCGATATCATATGTATAAATTTTTTTTGATAATTATTAGTATTTCGAAATATTATTATTAAAATATGTGACCATAGATTTGTGGTTGAAAAAAGGAACTTTAAAATGAGAAGCAAAGTATTTCTAGTAGTGCAACTGTGGTCGATGAAAACTAACACAATATTGTCACACTTCATAGTGAGGATGGACAATCGTAGCCTTTTGTTCTCAAAAAATCCGAAGTGAAAAACAAGAACCAACTAATAAAAGACCAAAACCAAAGTATGATGACAGTTATTTGAATTTCAGCTTTACATGTGCTGGAAATAAAGATGCTCCTGATGCACAGTGCATCATATGTAATAAAATATTAGCAAATATTTTTTGCTAATATTTGCTAATATTTTTCTATAATTCCCGCTCTCTCTTTTAAAACAGTCCGAACACGTGCCGCCACCGGCCAACATCCATTTACTGTCCAACTTCAAACTCACAGAACCAACTTTTCATTTTCCTCGTTTATTCATTCAACTGCCGTTTTCTGGAACAACCTTCCTTCATACGTATTTCCTGAAGATTACAGTCTACAGAAGTTCAAGTCCAATGTCAACAAATATCTTCTTTCGTTTTCTCAACCTCCAACCCAAGCACAGTACTAAGTACACAAAAGTTTACAAAAAAAAAAAAAAAATTAGTTCTTTGGCTCCCGCTAAACTTGTGTTTTGTAAGTGTTCCGTGAATATGTTGCGAGATGAAAAGTGTTCCGTGACTAAAAAAGTTTGGGAAACACTGGTCTAGGAGTATGAGGGTTCCAAGAGACTCCTAGGAAAGAATCCCCGATACCAAACACTGCCACACCTACCTACCTGCATCTACAGGCCACAAGGTTCACAGTTCCTTGTTGGACCAGGACATCAGAGTAATTCCTCACTGCAGTTGGTCATTATACTCTCCATCTACTATCCAAACAGCAAAGCAGGAAATGCAATTCATTAGAAAAGCAACTTTTTCCCATTGGTAATGATCCAATGATGCTGTTTAGATGCAAACTTTAGGCATTACTGGTGGAATAGGTGGCATTGGTACTTTGGCCAGATGCCTAGGAAAACACCACTAGTCATCCCCTGGTTAAAATCTATGGTTAGCTGTTCCACTGTTTTCATTCTGTTGGGTTGTACCTAGCAGGACAGTATATGTTCACTACAACCATTAATGAGGCATGAGCACCCATCATTGGCCGGGTGACTGCTGCTCCTGCACTCTGCAAACAAGCCACAAGGTTCGCAGTTTCCGTAATACTGCTACCCTTCAAACTGTACCCGAAAATCATCCCTTTTTTGAAGTCTGTAAGATCATGTCAATCAAGTATTTCATATGGACCACATACTGCAAACCTGCAATATCACATTTACTGATTCTCACTGTGATACCAGGTGAGAAGGACTTATTGACTGCTAAAACATGGGGTGGTCATAATGTTTCGAATGGATGGTGTATACTAAACAGGAATCTGGAATTGGGAAAATCTCATGTTATGGGTTTCAAATTACTTTATTTCTTCAACTTTGATTAATTTTCATAAGCAGTTCTGTGCTCAACTTTAGATTATGTAATATTTTCTTCAGTTACTAAGTTCCTTTCCCCTTCCCCTCTATGTGTAAGAACTGTCATTATTATGCAAATGTGTCATGCCTTGTTTATAAGTTAATCTGAACAGTATTTTCAATTCTGCTAATAATAAAAATTCAGCTATATTTAAATGACAGAGTGAAATTCCCAGTTAAACATTTATTATATAATTATTATTTTTTAACCTGAGGTGAATTTGCAACTATTTTCTACTTGTTATATGAAAAACAGCCATATATCATGAAGAATTTCAACACTGGAAGTAGTGTTCTTTCATGAAGTCAAAGAATAACTATTGTTGTAGCAACATCAAGATGCATTGCTCTAGTTAAGCTAACAAATACATCAAAGTTTGAATGTATGATATTTTTAAAATTAATTTCCAGGGTTTTATAAAATGGGGTAATTCAGGACAAAAAAGGTTTTTCAATTCAGAGTACAAAGACTTAACATTTCTGTAACCTCAGCCCAGTTCTTAAAGTGTCTTCATATTGCATTTGGATGTGTTTCTGTATCAAGGATTCATATTAACATGTGCTAGAACAAAGGAAAGGCTTAAAACTTTATCACTATGCGCAATCAGACATTTCATCAGAAATAAAGCTTGAAGCCTTTATCCTGTTACTGGGTAACTTTTCAAATTGAGAAAATTGATCTGGTTGTTCATTCCAAATTCAAGGGCGAGTTTTAGCCTGTCATGTACCGAATTAAATTTTGAAAAGAGATTGTTAATGATGGGTCTATTGCCTATAATTAGGATGTCATCGGCATAGCGTAAGTATAATTTTATTTCAGAGGGAAAGGATTGTAAAATTTGTTTCTCGATAGTGGCTAGGTAAATTTCGGACAGGGGGACAGAAATGCCTAGGCCCATTGTTAACCCGAATGTTTGTTGGAAAATTTTATTGTTAAATCTAAAATACCTGGCATCTAATAAAAGTGTGGTGAGTTCAAGAATATGGTCGACAGAAAGGGAACTGCGTTTGGCTAAAGTATCATCTGCAGTTGAGAATTCCTGTAAATCTTGCAGAGTAAAAGGGATATGTACATTAGTATAAAGGGATATGATGTCAAAGGATGCTAATATGTCTCTGTCAGATATTACAGTATTGTCTATTTTTTGGAAAGCTTGATTGGTGTTATTAATTTTGAATGTAGAGAATCTGGTAAGAGGTGATATAATTTTGACAAGAAAGGTGGATAAATTGGCAAAAGCTGATCTGCTGAAAGAAATAATAGGTCTTAATGGGTAGCCAGGTTTATGTAACTTGGTAATCCCGAACATGTGGGGAAGGATGTTATTGCAAATTCCTATTTGTTGTAATGTAAAAAGATTAATTTCCTTATTAGAACAACTGGATTGCATGATGGTAGCTTACAAGCTTGTGCAACTTTGATATTTTTAAATGTTTGGAATTAGCTATGAATTTAAAACTGAATATTAAATTATGTCAGGGCAAACAAGGATTATTGGAAAAATGCTGACTACGACGTTTCCATATATTGTATGGTTTTGAAATGCAGGTTGAACCCTGTATGCATAATAAAACAAACTTGAGTATCAGGTGATAAAATCCGACAATCCACTATTTCCTCCTCATTGCGTGTAAACAAGCCATGTATCCTTAGCACGCACGCACGCACACACGCGCACACACGCACGCGCACACACACACACACACACACACACACACACACTGAGACATTACAAATACAAAGTATCTGGGTGTCAAGTGCTCATCAGCTTACTGCAAGTTGTGTTCAAGTGCAGTTCAATTTTAAGTTCATTCTATTGTTTTCAAATGCAACAATTTCCAATCAGAAAAAAAAAATTCTTATAACCCAATCCCCAAGTGACAGCATTTAATAAGGAATTCACTGGCACAAGTGTGCACCCTCTGCTCTTTGTGATTTAGTGCTGACATTCATGGAGCTAACATGGCAAACAATTTCCTGTAACCAATATTAACCAGAACTGTTTTCAATGCATTAAAGCCTATTCCCACTCTCACACACATTTCCTGCATCTTAATCAGTGGGTCTTTACAAATCAGTTTATCCACTCTCTCCTCATTTTCCTCCACCATTACTGTACGAGGATGAACTGACTTGGTATGTTGTTCAAACAAATATCACCATCACTGACACCCTACCCCACCACCTAACTGTGCTCACATCAGCTGTCATGTCCTCATATATATTCTTCAAATATCAGTAAATCTCAATGGATGCAATGTTCTATGCATTTAAGAACTCAATAATACACTACTGTTTCATATGCATATAAATGTTAGCCTCTATTTTCACAGATTTATATCTCTACCACCTGGCATGCACTGTTGAAAGGATACTGGCAGTGACATTTAAAATTTCATCTGACTCAATTAATGTATGTAAATCACACAAGCAGGATCAAAAATTGCAGGCATTAGTTTTAGGGCCACCTTTGTATTAAGAATAACATCTATATTGCAATGCAAATCTAATCCGCATACACAATAAAAGGTTTATATAATACCTGCACTGAAAGAATTTAGTTTATGTTCTGGATACAAGTAATTTTTTTAGAATATTCCCTTTGGCATAATTCAAGATACAATCCCCCACAACAATGACAACAGAGATTAATTTATTTAATGACAATAGAATGTTCACATGCACTCACCTTAACCATAAATAAAATTTTAAAAAATCTAGTTTATACATGGTACTTACGAACTAGCTGCAGAATTCCTATTTGACGAGTCTTTTCCTTTATCTTTGTTATTTTTAGGTGTACTGTTTTGGTTATTAATACTGGTCAAAGTTACTCCAGTATCACTAGTGTGGCCTTTCTTTTCTTTTTTGGAGATATTATGGAATTCTGGTGTATACTCCTACATAAAACATTTAATATTCAATTCGTCAGATTTTCTACTTGTATCAAAAATAATAATAATAATAAATAGTAGAGGAAATCAAATTTATAATAGTTAAGTATTAAAAAGAAGTGGCTATTACAGCCACTTATGCACATATACCTAACTGACTTCCCCCCCCCCCTGCATATCACCAAATTTTTACAGGAATCTGGTAACTAGAATATCCAAATGTATTTTAGCACCAACTAAAATTTTTTAAACTTTTCTCAATAATTTCCAAAACTGAAAACAAATGTTCTTAAACTGATCCAACCAAACTGTGTGCAGTTACAATCAGGTTCACAATTGTTGAATAATATTTTTTGGCAGGCAGGTATGAACTTCATTGCTTTTTGTTGTTTGTTATCTTGCTATTTGTTGTTTGTTATCTTGCTATTTGTTGTTTGTTTTTGTTTGTTATTTGGTTTTTAGGAGCATTAGCAACTAAGGCCATATTGCTCCAGGGATATGCGGTGGTCATTTACTGACCTTTCCGCATCCTCCGTATTTGGTGGTCACGGGCTCAAACCCCGGTCTAATCAAGAAGCGTGTGCTACGCACTACTGCTCCTGCTCACCTGGCTACGGAGGCGCCCCTTTTTCTTGCTACTAATTTTCATTACATTGTTGTGGTAAAAGCAGCCTATAGTTTGCTTATTGCCAATAACCTGAAAAATCCATAAAGCATAATAACAAAAAAAAAAAAAAACATGCAGTAGTAAGTAAATACTTTATGAAATTTACTCAGAACACAACAAAATTAAGCTCCTCACTCTAGGCATAAGATTATTTTGGCAGTACTTGGGCTATGCTGGATAACTTAGGCTTCTTTGAAGTCCTTTCTATCAAGGTGTTGAAAAAAATTTGATATAAAGGAGTTTAACTGGTGACTTTCATTAATGGTATGGCAGGAAACAATAGTACTTTATCCTACCCACACTTCCCACAGTGCAGTATCATTTCTGTGCTCACCAATTCAAAACCCAAGTTTATGATACAGATGCCTGATGTAGCATTTGTTGCACTGAAAGTCCAATACAGTCTCAAATCTCCACAGTCTCAATATTTGCTTTAATTTATAACTGCTAATGAAGAAAATGTGTGTGTTATATCATTTGGTGATCCTGGTAACCATTTCACCTACCCTGAATAGTAAAGGAATGTAAAGGTAGGTTCCCTACATTTTATGTGCAGAAGAAGCTATGTTTATGCTGTCCAACTTCTTATTAGTTCTAGAAGCTAAAATCAGTATCATTTTTACCAGAGGAAATTAAGAGGTTAATCTTGTTTATTCTGATCTTCCACTTCAAGAAAAACTGAGCAGCAATAAATTGCTTCTATACTTCTACACAGAAGTATAGAAGCAATTTACTGTTGGGGGGGGGGGGTCTTGCCACACTCCAAAAATCACTAAAAGAATATCATCAATAAAATTCCTTTAGAAACAAAAGCCATAGGTAATATTTTGCAGTGCTTAAAATACCTATGGGATTCTCTCAGAAACATACCTATACAGAACACCATAATTCTTCTAATAAAATAGTTGAATCAGCTAAAAACAGAGTCGGCATCCAAACTTGATAAGAATGTCTTCTCATTTCCAAACAGTGATTCAAATCCCTCTAAACCCATATTTTAAAAGAAAGCAAAAATACTAACTACAAACAGTGGAAGAAATATGGCACTTCATCAGCACACATAAAATATATTTAAAAAAAAAAAAAAAAAAAAAGCAGAGCATTATTTCAATTCAAAAAAATTGCCCTACAAAAATTATTTAATGTTCAGGCTAAAATACAATAAAAGAGCAATTATTATAAAAACAAGAGCTACCTTACAGCATGATCAAGTTGTAGAATGAATAAAGTGCAATATGGAAAGAAGCAAAATCTGTTATCTGCACTAAGGTACATAGCACAGTTTTCAAGAATTCAATTCTTATAAACAAGCACATTGTACGCAACACCAAGTGCCTCCTAGTCAAGCCCTGCTGATTAACCAACTTATGAACATGAATACAGTTAAGCAGATAATGAAACAATTATGCCTTGATAGCAGTGAAGGCCCTCATGGCATCCATAGTTTTATTATTAAATTTCCCAGTGTTTAATTGTTTAGTACAAATCATTACTATCAGGATTACTCTGATTCCTAAACAAGCTAGCAGTCATTAGCAAACCATACAAGCTAATGACCAACTGCTGTTTTGTCAGTAATAACTGAAATCATTGATAAAATCATGCTGACATACCTTCAAGATACAATCTTCACTAATGCACCTGTTGACATGCATTTTGGTGGGCCACTCCACAACAATAAACCTATCTGACACCATCGTGCACATCCAAATTGCATTAAGATAAAGCACAATGCAATGTCTTTTATTTAGACATCAAAGGTGCTTTTGACAATACAAATCACAGAAAAGCCATTGAGATACTAAAAAATCATTTTCTCATTGGCAAAGTGGTAATCTACAGTACAACCTAAATCACAGAGAGCATCTCTTCCCCACTAATATTGATATTCTTGTCACAACCACAACAGGCATTGCTCAAGGAAGTGTACTCTGCAGTACCATATTTTCAGCATCTGTACAACTACTCCTGCAAGCAAATCTAAATCTGCTGGCATATGCCAATGATTTACAGATATTTATAATTCAAAAGTCTGTGATGATATTTGCAAGGTTAACTATGATGCAAATTTAGAGATGTATAGAATCAAGTATCTGAAAGAACTCAATTTCATTATCAATGCAAACAAATCTGTTCAGATAACTTATTTCTTATAGAAATAACTAAACCACATAGAAATTAAAATTGTACATGTCTCAATTACAAATGCCTATGCCTACAAAGACTATGCAAATGTCTATGTTGTGTCTTTTACATAGAAAGGATTTGACATACTCCGTATACCTCTACATTCTACGTAGAAAAATGTGCGTGGGTGGGCAAGCAGGGGGCAGAGCCCCTAGTTATTATTATTAAGTATTTACTCATTTTATTTTATCCCTTTTTTTTTTTTTTTGCAGGCACAGCAAAATCCTGTAGTTTCCTTGCATTATGTGGCTAATACTAATAATACTAATTTCTTATCAAATTGCAATGTCATTGACTCTGAGTTTCTGAGGAGATCATTAAGAATTCTTCTACTCTCCAATAGGATTCTAACCTAGATTTCTCCAAATCGGTGACAATTGACAAACCACTATATCATCACAAAGGAATGAGTTACTCCTCTGAAATAGTTGCTTATGCTAAAATACCGCTTTGTAAGTCTTGTTTGAACAAAATAGTTCTAACAAAACTTACTTATTGAAATAAATTGTTGTATTGAAAAATTCAATACAACAATTTATTTTCATTCTGCCTATGCACAAAATATTAATTTACAATTTCTGTAATCTTACAAAGAAATAAAATATATATAGGAAAAAAAGAAAATCTTTATGTAAAGTTCATCTAATGGTTAGTGCAGGAATGGAAAAACACTAGTTTGGTTTCTTTGATTATTTCTGAAATGCAATATAAAAGATTAGAAATCTTATAATACCGTATTGGTGGACTAATAATAGAATAGCAATTGCTTAAAAAAAGATGGTACTCACCTTGAATAAATCTGCAGTGGTATATTGAGAAGAGATGGTTAGTATTTAGGTTGAATTGTTAGCTAAGAAACTAAGAGGGGGAAATGAAGAAAAATGGAATTTAAAATAAGCACAAGGAGGTAGAAGTGTACACATCTGATCCTTGGTTGTCATTGAAGAGGGAAGAAGTAATTTGAAAGCTTGAATAAAATAATACGATGAGGCCAATAGTCATTACGAAGAACTTTCATTAAATAATAACGTCTTCAGCTGGCAATTGAATGGGCAGAGAATGCGTGTTGTTTTAAAAGTTTAAGTTTATACTCTCGCAATGCACTTTTTGACACATGGGAAATTTAACTGCGAAAGGTTCCAAGCTGGTGAAAGGTTGAAGGGGAGTTTGGCATTAATAATTTTAAGATTAGAATGATGTCGACACCATTCAATCACGAGTGCTTCATATTGAAGAATTCTATAATTAGATTTGAGTTTAATAATGAAAATAGCAGAGTCAATAAGAGGGGTGTGATTGTGGGTTTTGGCATGAATTGTGAGTTCTGTACTGGCTTGACTTGTTCTAAAACCGTTGAAATGGTAATATGCGCGGGTGTTGGAGGATTTGGAAGAACCGAATTTGATGGTAGTGCTGCCAATGTAACAGGCGTCACAGTTTGGCTGACATTTTATGAGGTATATTATATTATTAAGATCGCTGGTGGAATAAATGTGTGTATCTTTATAGGAATTAAAAAAAGATGCTAGTTTATTGTAAGTGGAAAAGACGAGAGAAATGTCTGTGTTATTAAAAATACGACGGAATTGTCCTGCAAGTTCACTATGGTAGGGGAGGATTATACGAGTGTTGGTTTTGTTATTGTGTCTGGTTGGATTAATAATTTTATTTTTGGCGGTGGAAATTGTATTTAGGATAAATTGAGGGGGGTAACCTCTGGCTAGAAATTTTTCGGTAAGGTATTGAAGTTCATTATGTAGGTCATCTTGTGAGGAGCTAAATTTTAAGGCATTGTGAATTTGGTTGTGTAAGACGGCTTTTTTAGTGCTGAGGGGGTGGTGTGAAGAGAAATGTAAGTATTTGCCAGTGTGGATGCTTTTTCTGAAGATCTTTGTGCATAATTTTGTACCTGTTATATAGAGGGTGAGATTGAGAAAATTGATCTGGTTGTTCATTCCAAATTCAAGGGCGAGTTTTAGCCTGTCATGTACCGAATTAAATTTTGAAAAGAGATTGTTAATGATGGGTCTATTGCCTATAATTAGGATGTCATCGGCATAGCGTAAGTATAATTTTATTTCAGAGGGAAAGGATTGTAAAATTTGTTTCTCGATAGTGGCTAGGTAAATTTCGGACAGGGGGACAGAAATGCCTAGGCCCATTGTTAACCCGAATGTTTGTTGGAAAATTTTATTGTTAAATCTAAAATACCTGGCATCTAATAAAAGTGTGGTGAGTTCAAGAATATGGTCGACAGAAAGGGAACTGCGTTTGGCTAAAGTATCATCTGCAGTTGAGAATTCCTGTAAATCTTGCAGAGTAAAAGGGATATGTACATTAGTATAAAGGGATATGATGTCAAAGGATGCTAATATGTCTCTGTCAGATATTACAGTATTGTCTATTTTTTGGAAAGCTTGATTGGTGTTATTAATTTTGAATGTAGAGAATCTGGTAAGAGGTGATATAATTTTGACAAGAAAGGTGGATAAATTGGCAAAAGCTGATCTGCTGAAAGAAATAATAGGTCTTAATGGGTAGCCAGGTTTATGTAACTTGGTAATCCCGAACATGTGGGGAAGGATGTTATTGCAAATTCCTATTTGTTGTAATGTAAAAAGATTAATTTCCTTATTCTGTCTGAGTTTCCTTAGGATTGTGTCCAGTTTGTTTTTGAGTTTTGTGATATTGTAGTTACTGTCATTTATATATGTGTCCTGATCGGCTAAAATTGATTCCATTTTTTCTGTGTAGGAGTCTTTGTCCAGAATGACGACTGTATCTCCTTTGTCAGCCTTTTGAATGATGACATTAGAAGTCTTACTTAGTTTGTGTATATCCAAAAGTTGCTGTTTTTTTTATATTAGAGCGGGATGTAAGTTTGGAGTTTAAGATGCTATTAGTTTGTTATAAGGCACCATTTATCAGGATGTTGATTGAGTTTGGATTGGAGTTCTACTATACAGTCCTTAATTGGATAATGTTGATCTTTAATGGCAAAGTTAAAACCGTATTCTAGGTCGGAGAGTTCGGAGGGTGTAAAGGATTTGGAAGAAAGGTTGACGGTAGATATTTTTGTGACGGTTCTTGATGTGAGGGTATTCCATTTTTTGATGTGTCTCTGTTCTATGCTTTGGGTGGTGGCATTGATATGTGTATTATTGTAATTAATAAATTCTGTCCATGCGTGGGGTGACATATCTTTTTTAAGGTGGAATCTTAATTGGTGTATGCTGTTTAGAAGATTATATTTTTTGTTGAATCTCTTCTTAACGCCAAACTCCCCTTCAACCTTTCACCAGCTTGGAACCTTTCATGGTTAAATTTCCCATGTGTCAAAAAGTGCATCACGAGAGTATAAACTTAAACCTTTAAAACAACACGCGTTCTCTGCCCATTCAATTGCCAACTGAAGATGTTATTATTTAATGAAAGTCCTTCGTAATGACTATTAGCCTCATTGTATTATTTTATTCAAGCTTTCAAATTACTTCTTCCCTCTTCAATGACAACCAAGGATCGGATGTGTACACTTCTACCTCCTTGCGCTTATTTAAATTCCATTTTTCTTCATTTTCCCCCCTTAGTTTCTTAGATAACAATTCAACCTAAATACTAACCACCTCTTCTCAATATACCACTGCAGATTTATTCAAGGTGAGTACTGTTTTTTAAGCAATTGCTATTCTATTATTCTGAAATGCATTATTTGGAAAATAATGTCAAATGCATTATAGTGCAAATATAAAGAAAGGAAAAAAGGTACACCAATGGCACTTGCTTGAAGAAAAAAATGAAAGTTTTTAAAAAATGTAGCAAAAGTTTGGTATTACATCTTCTATGCTTCCACATTTGTGATGGACATGCTGAAACCTATTTTTTTTTCCTGCAGTATGCAAATTTACTATAGTTTAGAGAATTATTAAAAAAGAGATTCTAATATTTTGATAGAATCTTTTCATTTTATTAAAGTTAATTATATAAACAAAAAATGTAGAAATAATAAAACAGACACTTTACAAACATTTTTTTTATAATATAAAGGAAAGAAATGGGAAAACGGTCATTGATTAAACCTACGACGGTTCTGACACTTACAATATATATGAAGATTGGTATGAAAATATTTAAAATTGATAATATTTATACAATGGAACCCGCTTAAGAAGATCATGCTTAGAATGTTATCGCACTTAAGAAGTTCAAATTGTCTAGTTTCAAAAAATGTCCCATTAGCTTTAATTTTTCTCTCTCTCTCTATTTTTTTTTCCCTTCAAAATGTTCGCATTTATAAGGATTTTCCATTTAAGAAATTAATTTTTGTTATTATGTGACCATTTACAAGCATATGCTTTTACTAACTAAAATGAAACATCAAAACAAATGACTTTTTCTACAATTATGGATCTCATGTTAAAAGTGCTCTCTATTTTCATAATGTTCCCTTAGTATTACACTACTTTAAACAGTTCTTCAATACCATACAAAAAAGCAACTTGCTATGCTATGAAAGTAGATATTGCTCCATATGAGAAATCTGTGCCATCACAGCAAAAAAAAAAAAAAAACCCTTATTTTTCTAATACAAACCTTGAATTTTAGGCCCAAAAATAGAAAAACAAAATATGTTCAGCTATCATTCATACATTTATACTTTATCAAGACATGAAGATTTTTAAGTTCTATTATTTCCAACTTTAAACCACCAATCTTTCTCGTATTCTTTCAATTAACTATGCTATTGTTTAGAAGTTTCTATTTTTTAATGTACAAAGATACCAATGCAGAGTGGGGGAAGGGGAGTAACTTTTGGGTACTTCTGACTGTGTAATTTTTCTGTTAACTGATAATTAAATATGCTTTTTATTAATATCTTTTTGAGACTCAAAACTACATTTAGCAAAAATAATACTTCCACCCTAAGGTGCCCTCCTGCCCGACTAAGATGTTCAAATTGTTTTGGTCCTCATCTTAAGCAGGTTTCATTTAATTAATTATGAATCTATAATCACTTAATTATGGTATCAAAATAATAATGAAGAAAGGCATGGAAAGTCATCTACCACCACCAAATGCTACCAAGTGCATTACAAGACATCATGTTGATTAGGATGAGAGAGGGAGCGGGAAAATTCAAGATCAATTATGCATTAAAACTGGACTGCTCAACATAAACATTAAGCAACATCTTCAATATTGCTTCATTCTTTATGAATATATTGGTGCAAAAAATTTATTTTGTATTAAAAAAAAAAAAAAAAAAATACTATTTGTTACAATGTTGAGCATCCCAACTACATTTTTTTTTCAGAGGTGACTAAGTTGTGCAAAATGTTAAGGTACAAATAACAGCAAGAAGATACTAGAATGTTAAAGGAAGGACAAACAAGCCACATATTGTGAGTAAAACAGGTCAGCAGAAAGTGCTTTTCCAGGTGCTAAGGAAAAGTGTAGGTTGAAGGGCATGAAAACACACTACTACTTCTACTATTGCTACTACTAAGGAAGCCTGTCTGAAGCACAAGCAAAGAATGATTACAGGCAGATCCTCTCCAATTCTATGCTGATTCACAAGGGTGATGCCACTCTCAGGAAATGAGCCCCTCTTGTTCCTCCCTATGATGTCACGGAATTCTTCAGAATAATCCTAAATGATGGCAAATTAAAGACACAGCATTAAAAACTGTCTTGTGCAAAGTTTCATTGTATTTGTGTTTTGATCACTGATGTAAGCCGTTTGGCTGTCTATTTCTGATTTTGGTAATCAATTTCCACAACCTGGCTTTTTATAATGATCTTAATACGATAACTTTCTTTTTACAACATTACCAGGATGTGAGAAAAACCACAAATAAAATATTACACCCATCCTAAATGTATGCAATCAAATAGACGCACGCGCAAAGAAAAAAAAAATTATAACATTAATTAAGCAAAGTGCATAAATGTTGACACCCTTCAAAATAAAAATAAAGAAATTTTATTTCTTTATTTTGATTTTGAATTTACTTTATTTTTTTTATTTTTATAAAGAAAAGAAATAAAGCAGTTCGGTTAGCAAAAAAAGATGCTTAAAACAGCCAACTTATTCTTTTGGAATGGATTGGAGGAGGACTTAAAAAGTAACAATACCTCAAATTGTGGCCAGTTCATTGCCATTCCTATGCCATGATTATTGGACCACCATTTTAGGTCTTTTGTAGCATCAGCATTCTGTATGGTATGTCTATACTCTTCATAAATCTGGGGTAATCTGAAAATAAGTAAGAAAACTTGGCTAAATACAAAAATGTATTATTTGTATTAGTATTAGCTACATGGTGCAAGAAAGTCAAATCAGAGTGTAAGAATGCTGATCAGGAAGAGAAAAAAGACAGGATGATAAATCCTCAACTGAAACCTGTGAGCTATGCATCCATTACTGAACTTGGGCTCTGCCTAAAACTAACAGATGGTTTGCAAGTCCCACACTATTTCAGTGACAGTATGGATTTGCAGCCTGTAAACTGAAAAGGTTAATCTTTAAAGAAAAGAAAAGGCAAAAAAAAAAAAAAAAAATGGTGACTGCTAAAGTGAAGAAACAAATATTCTTTAATACATGTTAGGCAGTTTATCATTAATAAAATGGCATTATAAAACAAGAAGTATCAAAGCAGTCTATAATCCACAGAGTAACAGTGAGTGATACCAGGAAATAAGTGATCAGAAATCAGATGCTGTAAAACAGAGTACAAATGGGGATGTGTGTTTAGACAGATCGGACAGGGAAAAAAAAAAAAAAACCATATGAGTGCTTCAGAAAGTGCCAGGCAGCACAGCAAGCATTTTTTTCACCAAATAGACATTACAAAGTGAATGCACACTGTGTACATAAAAAAGTGTTACTTAAAAAGAATATTTCCTAGAATTTCGATACAAATTGATAGGTATCACAATGAACAAGACACCTTTTCGTGAGAGAAAACCAACCAAAGATAGATCCACTTGCTCATCTTATAAGGTACTTCCCTATACATATTCCAGCTACTGCTGAAAAGTTTCCATGTAGTGAGTACTGTTTGTTTGTTGTGTATGTCCAGGAAGAAAGAAAACAAGCTAGGAAGAAGTGTAGGGTCATTCCTCAATCAGTTTGAAGCATGTGGCACCAAAAGGAAGTATTAAACTTACATTCTGATTTTTTCTAATATTGTCAAGAGAATTATAATTGAATATCACTGATAAATTCATTACTGATTATCCATTGAAAAGTGTGTTCCATTTGAAAAGTTCGTTAATTTTGTTATCAGTTCTTACATAATATCTAAAGCCTTGAGAAATTATTTGCTACTAAACATTTCTCAAGCCAAGTTTTTGTCAACATCTGGAAAATTAAAATCTCTCAACAAGACTTTCTAATCTGCTGGCCAACGATGTTTGTCTGCATGGAGTTCATTATACTCATCACAGCCATTTGGTTTGTAACCTATTCCTACTAAAATTTCAAAAGAAAGAAAAAAAAAAAAAACTGAACATACACCACATATATATGAAAATTAGATGGTTTATTGATTGTTATCCAGAGATGAAGAGGACTTCCTACACAGACATTCAATTAACTAATTAAATTACAACTTATCAACCTTTCAAATCCATTTATGATTTCATTCTCGAGACAAGTCGCTAAACTACAGAAGTGATTTGGCTCTTCTGAGACAGGTTATGAACTGTTTAAATTTGATTTAAAAAAACAAGCAGTCTCAGACAAAAGTTTTAATGCAAACACATTTTCATAATATGCCCTTTAAATTGCATTCCACAACTGGAAATATGATGTATTTTTAAAATTTTTAACTTAACTAACCTTGTGAATGAGATCATTTATTTTTTAAATAGTTATAGTGTTAACCACCACACACACAAAAAAAAAAATCTTGGCAATGAAAGAGAGAAGGCTTAAATTCTCCAACGCTTTACTACTGTAAAAATTGCACTTTCTACAAATGCAGGTGCAACTGTTATTTTACAGCAGTAATGATTGCACTTTCTTGGTTCAAGAAATCAACCTAAGATGAACTGGTAAATTATTAAAAATAACAGAATTGTCATTTTAAGTCATTTATATTTAAGAGAAAAAAAATTAACTTGAAAAATAAAAACGAATTACAAGACACTTGTCAGCAACGGGGTCCATTCTATTTTTAGAGGCCAAACCAAAATCCTGTTCAATATCCCCCACCCACCAGCATCCCTCTCACCATAAAAATCCACAGTCATATATAACCTGGAAGTACCTGTTCACTGTTTATATATCAGCAACTGGGTCTTTTAACTTGAGGCTATGACTGACTTTTTTCATGAACATAGCTGTTTACTAGAAATTTGGCCAGTTTTCCTATGAGATTTCTACTGATCATTACTTGCAAGTAATTGATGTAAGTACTACTTGTTTCAATCATTTTACATATTGTGTGACTCAGAGCATTCTGAATAATATGGAAATTATACATTCCTTTTTATCAATGAATTACACTAATCCTTGTTTGTTAGCCTATTAAAACAGGAGCACTCCAACAATGTGCAGTTGGACAAAATACTTAGTCAAGCCTAAATTTCACAGAGGAAGGCCTCTACTTCCTTTGTGAAATTTAGGCCTCCACATATTTTAACTGGATTTTCACAAAATCCAGTTAACATGTGTATTAACTGGATTTTGTAAAAATTGAGATTTTCCCAAAATCCAGTTAAAACATTTAACTTTCTCAAAAGTTAAATTACTTTTAACTAATACCAATATGATAATAAACAGTAGTCAAGAGAATTTTAGTAGTCAGGAAATATAATAAACTACCTTTTCCAGTCCTTTCCTAGTATTTAAAAATATGAATCTCTTATAATAGATTCTTCATGCAAGTAAAGAGAACACTTTCAGAGAAAAATGCATAAACTTAATTATTATTATTATTATTATTATTAGCCATATGGTGCAAGGAAGCCTGAGGCTTATGCTGCACTGGCCAAAAAAAAAAATTTCCCTATTACCCTGAGAGAGAGAGAGAGAGAGAGAGAGAGAGAGAGAGAGAGAGAAGTAAAAAGGAATCACCAAGAAAGAGAAGAATGATGATATCCAGCTCAGGACCCTGGGTGTGCCAAGCCCATACTCACCAGATGCGAGCCCCTGGGGGTAATTTTTTTATTTAATGTAGATTTTCTTTTAATAATGGTTATTTACCAAATTCTTGCAATTAGAAAGAATAATTGCTAATTACTACAACCAAAATATAAATCACTAGGATCCAAATCTAGTCCATCACTCTATTGAATAAAGTCAGAAGAAACTTGCTGACAATGCACTTGACTGTAGGTTGTAATTTTCAGTAAATGCATAAGGAAAAAAGTTTTATCAAAGAACAGAAGTAAAAGGAATAACTGAAGAGAAAGAAAAGTTAGTCTGGTGAGTGTAGAATTGAACAGCAAATGAATAGTAGCTAGTTACTGTGCGTACTCTGGAAGTAGTGCATGATCTGGAAGAAACAAAGAAGCAGAATTATAGCAATTCAGAGAACACTGAGCGTCATATGTAGATGAAATGAAAGTAAGCAGAAGCACTGAAGAATTGTTAGTCTCAGTAAGGAATAATGAAGGAGTAAAAGTAGGATCAAAGGAGCAACAGAAATTTTGTAAATCAAAATATTCAAGGTATAGTCAGCTGTAAGTCTACTAAAATTAAACAGCTGTAAGTCCACTGAAAACAGTGAACTTTGTATATAGCTATAATACTATAATAAAATGCAAGTTTTTAGATAAACAATGATCACATACTCAGCATCTGTGGAGATGTTCAGGCACGAATGAATACCAAATAGCATTTCCTTGAAAAAATTCAACCTCTTTTCTTCAAATTCTTGGCACTTGTCAAAAACTACAGTCATATCTTCCATATATTTGGCATTGTAATCATTTATCTCTCGAAGTGCCTGTTCGTACCGTTCTTTAGTTTTTTGGACTTCCTCTTTACACTTAGTAACACGGTCTTGAAGTTTTTTTACCTGCAAGAATTTTTTATTTAAAATCATCAAAACAAAGCAGCAAGCAATTAGAAATATACATATAATAACATTTACGTATGTACGTACGTGTGTATGTGTGTGTGCAGCAATTTCTTGTTCAACACACTCTTAAAACACACATTTTCATTAATACATAGCTTTCTTATTACAGAACATATTACTTATAAGACAGAATGCATCCATTATTACATGGCTTCCACACAGTAAACAAACTAATTTTGTAAATAATCAGAGAAAGCAATTAGCAGTACAATACAGTACTAAACAGGCAACAAGGAATGGCTTGACTACATCAAAGCCCTCCATGTACACAAATATCATTACTAAGAGCAATGCCACATCATAATCTGTGCCTTCTGATTTGGTTTCATGACTTGTAATTCAACACTATGCAAGGTGCAAAAGATGACTCTAAAAAGGGGGATCATCTTACAGGATAAATATATGATTATGCATGAGTTTTCAAGGCAAAAACCAGAGGTTGACTTATACACCAGAATATATAGTATTTACTTTGTTATAGTGTCACAAATTGATTTAGGATTAAAATACTTATACCACCATATACATTTACAGTAAACTAATTCAAAAGTGTACAAGTCTCAACAATATAAAAAGCTTACACATTAAAAATGAGAGAGAAAGTTGCCGTCAACTTGTTACCTTCTGATGAATTGTTTGAGGGGGACAGGGAGGTTCTGTAAGAGGCTTGAAGACAGACTTCTGATAATCTATTAGAAGTATAGTCCACAGCATCTATATCCTTCCATATCATACAGTTTATCTAACCTAACTAACCAATGTCAATTGAATGGCTAATTGTTATAAAAAGCTACATCTAAATCAATTTTAGATAGCCAACCGGGCTAGCCGGGTGGGTAAAGTGCCTGTCTGGCAACCCAAAGGTCGTGGGTTTGATTCCCGCCTCAGGCTTGGATCAAAGTACTGCAAAAACCTTGGGAGGTGCATTATGGCCACAGAAGCCTATGCGCCAACAACTACCAAAAAAAAAAAAGTTTTTAGATATTGTAATGTTAAATCAATTTGTACAATAATAACGTAAATTTCTAGTTTCCTACCCTGAACAATGAAGGCAGATGAATTCCAATGATGCCAATGCATCTAACAATAACCCTTCTGTCTCCTTGACAAGTTTGAAGAATATGGAAATGTCACAACTTTAATAGGAAAGAATGGGTAGAAAAGAACATCAAGAACTGCTGAAATCTCCCAGGCCATCAAGAAGTGCACATGAGACAATGTTCCTGAGAACTACATTTAAGTCATTCAAGTACAATGAGAATCTTAAAGGCCAAAGCTCAAACCTTTTATACCTCAGAAATTGTAAATGATTCAGGAAGACAAACCTTATTGACAGCACAATTTTATTAATGGTACTGTCATACAGAAAATGTGCAAATGTGTCTGCATCACAAAGGGCAAAGTGAGTAATTACAGACCTGTAAGCTTGACTTCTATTCTAGAGAAAATAGTCAGCAATTAAAGAGGTTTTGCAGATCACCCTGACAGGAATGCAGGGCAATATACAGTACAGAAATATTGCAGCATGCACTTAAGAGAAGATCATGTCTGACCAATCTGATTGGCTACTAAGATACTGTAATGAAGGAACTGGATGCAAAAATTAATTCTAACATCATATACTGAGATTTCAGTAAAACTTTTAATACTGCTCCACATGAAAGACTGCTGTACAAACTGGGGCAGTATAGCATTGGGGCAAGTTACTGGTATGGATAAAGGGATGGTTGAGTGACAAAACACAAAGAGGGTAGCTATAAATGAGCACTGCTCTTTTTGGACCAGTGTTATTAGTAGAGTTCCCCAGGGTTCATCGCATGGGACCCTTACCATTTGTAAAATTTATTAATGATATTGATGACAGCATATCAAGCTTATTGGTAAATAAATTTGATGAATTTGAGGTATTGCTCAAAACATCAAAGGCAGATATTGTTGGGATATCAGAGACGTGGTGTCACACAGATATAAGTAATGCGGAACTGGAATTTGGGGAATACAATGTGTATAGAAAGGATAGACAGGACAGGAGGGGAGGAGGGGTTATGCTATTAATTAAGAAACACATAAAGTCCAAGGAAGTGAAGCCAGTTGACATCGATGGACAGGGCAGTGCCGAATCAGTTTGGTGTGACATAAGCATAGGGAAATCAAAATTGAGAGTAGGAGTGTGCTATAGGCCTAATGACTCTGATGAGTATAATAAGATATTGTACAGGGAAATAGAGTGGGCCAGTAAATCAGAGAGTCTTATAATGGGGGATTTTAATTTCCCAGATATTGACTGGAATTTGTGGGTTGGTCACTCGCACACTAGCAAGGCTTTTGTGGATTTATTGGATGATTGTTTTCTACATCAGCATGTTCGTGAGGCAACAAGAGGGAGCAATACTCTTGATCTGATTATCAGTAGTGACTCTTCGTGCATTAAGAACCTGCAGATAAATGAACCACTAGGTGGCAGTGATCACAGTGTGTTGAAGTGGGATTTACTCAAGGAGGTAACTACCATCAGAGGTAAAGGGAAGGGTTTTTGTTTTCGTAAAGGCGACTATGATGGTCTGAGACAGTATTTAAATTCTGTACAGTGGGACCAACTGATGATGTTACCAACAGCAAACTCTAAATGGGAAGCATTCAAGGAACTAATCTTGGAGGCTACCAGGCTTTACATACCAACTAAGAAATATTGTTCAAGGTTTAGGCCTAAATGGTTGTCAGATGAACTAATGAGACATGTGGCAGAGAAGAAAAATGCATGGGATACATATAAATTAATGGGTGACATGGAAGCCTATGATAGATATAAGTTGGTCTGTAACCAAGTCACAAAGGAGATTAGGCAGGCAAAGGCAGACTACGAAAAATCCTTGGCAAAGGATGCAAAGAAAAACAGAAAAGAGTTCTTTACATACTTGAACTCGAGAAGGAAAGGGATGAATCAGATTGGTCCACTGGATATTGATGGTTCAACAGTTGAGGATCCTGCTCAGGTGGCTAACAATCTAAACGAGTATTTTGCATCTACATTCACGCATGAGGAGTTATTCAGGAAGGAGAATGATGTAGGTAAAGTAAACATTGGCAGTGAGCTGGATGATTTTGTAATAACTGAGAGGAAAGTGGAGGAGAGATTGTTGAGGATAAACATAAAAAAGGCACCTGGGGTGGATGGGATCTATCCAGTTATATTAAAGGAGGCAGCAAAGGAAGTATGCAAACCCCTAGCCATAATTATGAGAGCTTCTTTGGACTCAGGGGAGGTACCCATAGACTGGAGATGTGCAAATGTAACCCCAATTCACAAAGGAGGATCAAAGGCTGACACAAGTAATTATAGACCTGTTAGTTTAACTTCTGTTCCAGGTAAATTAATGGAGGCACTGGTTAAAGAAGCACTGCAGGATCATCTAGACAAGAATTCAGTTATAGCTCAGACGCAGCATGGTTTTGTTAAGGGCAGGTCTTGCCTGACCAATTTGATTGGATACTATGATGTAGTCACAAAAGAACTGGATGCAGGGAATAACTTTGATATTATATATTTGGATCTTAGAAAGGCTTTTGATACTGTTGCACATGGAAGACTGCTGCACAAATTGGAGCAGTGTGGCATTGGAGGCAAATTGCTACTATGGATAAGGGGATGGTTGAGTGGCAGAAGACAGAGAGTGGTAATCAATGGACACTGCTCAACGTGGACTAATGTTATTAGTGGAGTTCCTCAAGGTTCAGTGTTGGGTCCGTTGTTGTTTTCGGTGTTTATGAATGATATTGATGATGGGATATCAAGTTTAATGTCCAAGTTTGCAGATGATACAAAGGTTGGCAGGGTCGTTAAGGACACTACTGACGCTATGCTGCTGCAACAGGATCTGGAAAGGTTGAACAGATGGGCTGAGAGGTGGCAAATGAAGTTTAACATTGACAAATGTAAAGTACTACATATGGGAAACAGTAACCCCAGAGCAACGTATCAACTCTGCGGTACTGCACTGACAGTGGTGGAGAATGAAAAGGACCTGGGGGTAATTGTGCAGGGAGATATGAAGTTCTCTGAGCAGTGCAGACGAGCTGCAAGAGTAGCTCATGGTGTCTTGTCAATGATGTACAGGAATTTTTCTAGCAGGGATAAGGAGGTGATTATTCCCTTGTATAAGGCAATGGTTAGGCCACATCTTGAGTACTGTATACAGGTCTGGAGGCCTCATTTCAAGAAGGATGTAGAGCTGCTGGAACGGGTACAGAGAAGGGCAACAAGATTAGTAAATGGAACAAAGGGTTGCTCTTACGAAGAAAGGCTTAAGTTTTGCAAATTACAGAGTCTGGAGACTAGGCACCGGCGAGGTGATCTGATAGAGGTGTATAAGGCCTTGAATGGTTTGAGCATGCTCAATGCCAATGGGATTCTTCATCTTTCTCAGAATAATCACCTCAGAGGGCATAAATTCAAATTGAGGAAGGACGGATGTCGGATAGATGTGCGGAAATTTGCCTTTGGCCAGCGGGTGGTTGGTTGGTGGAACCGACTTCCATCACTTGTTGTTGAAGTTGATAGCCTAAACAAATTTAAAGCTCAACTGGACAGGTATTTCGAACGAACGGAGGGGTGAAATGGGAGTGGGTTTTTTTTTTTTTTTTTTTTTTTTGGCTGATGCTGAATAAGCTTGCTTTCTTGCATCGTATGCCTCTACTAATGCTAATGCTAATGCTATTGTCTAAGTTTGCAAATAATACAAAGGTTAGTAGGGTGGTTAGTAACAGAAAATGAAGTATGCTACTGCAACAAGAATTAGAAAAATCAGGCAGATGGGATAAGAAGTGGTAATTGAGATATTCAACATCGATAAATGAAGGTACTATTATGGACAGCAGTAATCACAGAATATATACCAATTGGGTGGTACCATATTTAAGGTGGTGGAGAACAAAGAGACCTAGGCATAACTGTATTGTCCTTGAAGTTCCTAGAACTGTGTGGACAGGTTGCTAGGACAGCCCATGGGGATCTGTCAGTGACATACAATCAGTGAAATGTATGTCAGTGACATACATTTTGCCAGCAGGAACAAGGATGTAATTATCACATTATATATGGCAATGGTTATGCCACATCTTAAATAGTGAATACGGGACTGGAAGCCTGATTTTAAGAAGGATGTGGAGTTGTTGGAATGGGTGCAGTAAAGAGCAGTGAGATCAGTGAGGGGAACAAAAGTGTGCTCTCTTAAGAAGAAAGGCTTCAGTTCGGCAAACTGCAACACTTGGAGACTAGACATATGAAGAAGAACTGATTAAACTGTTTAAGGCTCAATGAATTGAGTAAACTAAATGTTGATGTCATCATTTTTCTTCCTAGGACATAAAGGGGGCATAAATTTAAATTGAAAAAGGAGGCACAGGATATTAGCATTAGCATTAGTAGAGGCATTTGATGCAAGAAAGCAAGCTTATGCAGCATCAGCCAAAAAAAAAAAAAAAAAAAAAAAAACCCCCCACTTCCACTTCACCCCTCTGTTCGTTCAAAATACCTGTCCAGCTGAGCCTTAAACTTATTTAGGCTATCAACCTCCACCACAAGGGATGGGAGTCTGTTCCACCAACCAACCACCCGCTGGCTAAAGGCAAATTTCCGCACGTCTATCCTACATCTGTCTTTCCTCAATTTGAATTTATGCCCTCTCAGGTGATTTTTCTGAGCTAGAGGAAGAATCCCATCAGCATTGAGCATGCTTAAACCATTCAAGGCTTTATACACCTCTATCAGATCACCTCGCTGGTGCCTAGTCTCCAGACACTGTAATTTGCAAAACTTAAGCCTTTCTTCGTAAGAGCACCCCTTTGTTCCATTCACTAATCTTGTTGCCCTTCTCTGTACTCGTTCCAGCAGCTCTACATCCTTCTTGAAATGAGGCCTCCAGACCTGTATACAGTACTCTAGGTGTGGCCTGACCATTGCCTTATACAATGGAATAATCACCTCCTTATCCCTGCTGGAAAAATTCCTGTATATCATTGACAATCCTCCATGGGCTACTCTTGCAGCCCGTCTGCACTGCTCAGAGAACTTCATATCTGCCTGCACAACCACCCCCAGGTCCCTTTCATTCTCTACCACTGTCAGTGTAGTACCACAGAGTTGATACGTTGCTCTGGGGTTGCTGTTTCCCATGTGTAGTACTTTACATTTGTCAATGTTAAACTTCGTTTGCCACCTCTCAGCCCATCTGCTCAACCTTTCCAGATCCTGTTGCAGCAGCATAGTGTCAGTAGTGTCCTTGACAACCCTGCCAACCTTTGTATCGTCTGCAAACTTGATATTAGCAAAATTAAGCTTGATATACCATCATCAATATCATTTATAAATACAGAAAACAACAATGGACCCAACACTGAATGGACCCAACCTGAGGAACTCCACTAATAACATTAGTCCACAATGAGCAGTGTCCATTGATTACCACTCTCTGTCTTCTCCCCCTCAACCATCCCTTTATCCGTAGCAGCAATTTGCCTCCAATGCCACACTGGTCCAATTTGTGCAGCAGTCTTCCATGTGCAACAGTATCAAAAGCCTTTCTAAGATCCAAATATATGATAGCAAAGTTATTCCCTGCATCCAGTTCCTTTGTGACCATATCATAGTTTCCAATCAAATTGGTAAGACAAGACTTCCCCTTAAGAAAACCATGCTGTGTCCGAGCTATAACTGAAGTCTTGTCTAGATGATCCTGCAGTGCTTCTTTAACCAGTGCCTCCATTAATTTCCCTGGAACAGAAGTTAAACTAACAGGTCTATAATTACTTGTGTCACCCTTTGATCCTCCTTTGTGAATTGGGATCACATTTGCACATCTCCAGTCCATGGGAACCTCCCCTGAGTTCAAGGAAACTCTCATAATTATGGCTAAGGGTTTGCTTACTTCCTTTGCTGCCTCCTTTAATATAATAGGATAGCTCCCATCCACCCCGGGTGCCTTTTTTATGTTTATCTTCAACAATTTCTCCTCCACTTTCCTCTCAGTTATTAGAAAATCATCTAGCTCGCTGTTTATTGTTATTATTTGGTTTTTAGAGCATTAGCAACTAAGGCCATATTGCTCCGGGGGATATGTGGTGGTCATTTCCTGACCTTTCCGCATCCACCGTATTTGGTGGGCACGGGCTCGAACCCCAGTCTAATCAAGAAGTGTGTGCTGCGCACTGCTGCTCCTGCCCACCTGGCTATGGAGGTGCCTCTCTCTCTCACTGCCAGAATTTAATTCATCTCTGGCATTCCCCTCCCTGAATAATTCCTCGTGTGTGAATGTAGATGCAAAATATTAATTTACCTGAGCAGGATCATCAACAGTTGAACCATCAATAACCAGTGGACCAATCTGATTCATCCCTTTCCTTCTGGAGTTTGCATAGGTAAAGAACTCTTTGCTGTTTTTCTTTGCATCCTTTGCCAAAGATTTCTCATAATCTGCCTTTGCCTGCCTAATCTCCTTTGTGACTTGGTTACAGACCAGCTTATATCTATCATAGGCTTCCATGTCACCCATTAATTTATATGTATCCCATGCATTTTTCTTCTCTGCCACATGGCTCATCAGTTCATCTGACATCTATTTAGACCTAAATCTTGAACAATATTTCTTAGTTGGTATGTACAGCCTAGTAGCTTCCAAGATTAATTCTTTGAATGCCTCCCATTTGAATTTGCTGTTGGTAACATCATCAGTTGGTCCCACCGTATACAATTTAAATACTGTCTCAGACCACTGTAGTCGCCTTTACGAAAGCAAAAACCCTTCTCTTTACCCCTGATGGTAGTTACTTCCTTGAGTAAATCCCACTTCAGCACACTGTGATTACTGCCACCTAGTGGTTCCTTTATCTGCAGATTCTTAATGCATGAAGAATCACTACTGATAATCAGAACAAGAGTATTACTCCCTCTAGGTGTACCTCCCAAATATGCTGATGTAGAAAACAATCATCCAATAAATCCACAAAAGCTTTGCTAGTGTGTGAGTGACCAACCCACAAATTCCAGTCAATATCTGGGAAATTAAAATCCCCCATTATAAGACTCTCTGATTTACTGGCCCACTCTTTCCCTGTACAGTTTCTTATTATACTCATCAGAGTCATTAGGCCTATTACACACTCCTACCCTCAATTTTGATCTCCCAGTGCTTATATCACATCCAACTGACTCAACACTGCACTCTCCAGCGATGTCGACTGGCTGCACTTCCTTGGATTTTATGTGTTTCTAATAGCATAACCCCTTCTCCCTTCCTATCCATTATGAATGTGAGGGGGCATAAATTCAAATTGAGGAAAGACAGTTGTAGAATAGATGTGCAGAAATTTGCCTTTAGCCAGTGGGTGGTTAATTGCTGGAACAAACTTCCATCTGTCGTTATGGAAGTTGATAGCTTAAATAAATTTGAGGAGAAACTGGACAAACGTTTAGAGGGAATGGATGTGTGATTTTTTTTTTTTTTTTTGGCTGATGCTTTTTGGCTCGTATGCTTGCTTTCTTGCATCACATGCCTCCATTACTATGTCACACCACCAACCCAAGTTGAAAGTGTGCAAATCTAACCTAGAACTAATACTCGCTTCTAATCTACTGCAGCTGCAGCATTTGCAGACCAATGGAATTTATGCTGGTACAACTGAGCCAATATATGTTTGCAAGGTACTTCTGGCACATTACAACATTTGAGAAAGCATGTCCAAATGTTTTTTTGTCATACAGCATTCTTCATCTTTTTGGGCTGTCAGATCCTCTCTAAGTCTACCTACTTAAGCACCAATTAGATGCGAATTAGTTCCATACTACTGGCTATATGGATAATGGTACCCATATAGCTGCTATAGATTCAAATAAATAGCAGCATATTTCTCCTTCAAGAGCAGTACCATTTATTTGAAGTTCAGGCAAAACACCTGCAATTGAGGCATCTTGCTTCACAATGTAAGATATATACACTTTATAGCAAACTTATGTTTATTCTTGCCTATGTACAAAACTGAGGCTTTATCCACCCTTGAAATCACACAGAATAAAGATTTGTCGACACAAAATAATAATTCTGAGAACAACTGGTAAGGTAAGCTTTAATCTTTCTGTGAATGTTTGCCCACTACAAAGAGTCAAATGCAAGGTCTATAAAGTACAGTGTAAGTGTGTGTTTAGGTCAAGTGGCACCAGGGGTTTACCCCATCTCCGCGTAGTTTACATTGTGGTGTGTTACAGTACGCTGTAAATGCCAGAGATTTAAAAGTGTGTGGGTCTTGGATCGTTTAGTGTCGTGTACCGTTGTTCTTCTGGTCGTTTAGCCGCTAAACCCCAATTGGGGCCCAAAGTTGCCCCACTTACGCCCCGTGGAGGCAGACCAGGAACCCAGTAGCTTATATGCACTCTGGCAGGTCCTGCCACCTAATTTCATGAGATTTCGGTGGCTAGGACCTAAAAAAAAAAAAAAAAAAAAAAACACAGGGGCACTTAAGTTTAGAAAAGCCAGAAGGGGTTAATGTGGTTCAGTTTTCAGTTTAGAAATCGTTAATTTTGATTAGTTATGTGGGGTTTACGCTGCCGTATTAGTCAGAGTAGGGGAAGAGACTGAAGACTGGGGGAAAAGACAGAAGTATGGGGTCGATAGGGTAGGCAACCCCAGATGGTCAGTAAGGCATGCCCATGCCTCACCAGGCGAAATATGTGGGGGTAGGGGAGGGAGGAAACAGGAAGACCATCTCCTCCTCCCCCCTGCGGGGATAGGGAAAAAAAGGTACCAGGCAAGGGAGCTGGTAGAGATCGCCTTTTGGCTACATGGCAGTGAGGCTGCATCAGTCGTAGTGTAGTCATAAGTCCGGTAGTAGAGTCACTCGTGGGATAGTGTCCCGTCCAAGTTGAATGTCTTTGTTTTGGTTCTCTATCTTCATTCAGTATATTTGTCAGTTTCATTTAGGTCTCATATTTGTTGGTACATAGGCAAGGTTTCTTAGTAGACAGACAGTAGCTTCCACATAACTGGGGTGTGTCCTAAAGGATGTTTTTTTTTTTTATCTGGCTGGTCGCCTTTCACTCCTGGTGTATTGCATATAGGGTTCTCCTTCTTGAGAAGAGTTCTTGAGCGAAGTTGGTCAGGGCTCTGTATTCCTCCTCTGAATCCAATAGGTGAAACTCTTGCCCTCTGGGGAGGTATCTTATACTCGTGATTAGAATGCACCTGAGATCCTCGTATTGCAGACAGTCGTACACGAGGTGTTCCCAGGTTTCGATCTCTCCACATGTACAGGATGGGTCCTCTACAAGGGCGAAGTACATTAACTTTGCGTTAAAGGGGCTGTGTCCAGTTAGCAAGTATGTTGTTTGCAACCCCGGAAAGAACCAAGTAGGCGATTTTGGATAGATTTTTTCAAGTTTCGGTAAGAACTTGTGGGTGATTGCTCCTTTGGTTGTTTCTGCCCACCTGTCCTACCACACCTGTAGCAGGTGAGACTGAAGCCGGATCTTTTCTGCCTTATGGTTGTTTGTTGGGTCTATTGTAAATTCCAAGAAAGTGGTGGTTATTCCCTTAGATAAGTAGTAGAGGAGTTCTGTTCTTGCGATTTCAAGATCAAGTGGAAGTACTACTGCTATCACCTGAAGCGCTGGGTTACTCACCGTTCTGCAGGCGCGGGTGGTAGTGAGGAGGATGGTGCATTGAATTGCATCCAGGGTTCTCTTATTTACGACCAAGGCAGTTTTGTCATACCAGATTGCTGAAGCATATGTAATTATTGGGAGGAAGGTTGTCTTGTAGTATAAGGCTAGGGTATGTTTTTTGAGACCCCAGTCTCGCCTTGTGACCCTAGCTACCATGGCAGAGTAGTTTCTGATCTTTTGTCTTAGGAATTTGAGATGTGGTTGGAAGGATAAGTTATTGTCTGACCCAGGTGTTTTAGTTGACTAGCAAACTTGATAGTTGTCCCATCAATCTTAATCTGGGGTGGTCGTCTCAGTTGCAGGGTTCCTTTGAGCAGCGCCGACAATGTCTTTGTCGGTGAAATTGTTAAGAAATTCTTCTTGGCCCACTGTTGGAGTATCTGCAGGGCTTGATTAGCTAGGATTTCCAATTGGGCTCTGGAGTTTGCTTGCACTGTCAAAATCAGGTCGTCTGCGAAGGCCTGCACCCCCACTGCACCTAGGTCCATTCTCAAGAACTCATCAAATACCAAGTTCCAGAGGAGGGGGCCCAATACAGACCCCTGTGGACATCCTCTGTGCACTGTTCTTGCGATCTTTTTGTATGGAGTGTTTATCTCAATTTTTCTTTGTGAGAGATAGGTTTCTATGACTTTATAGAGGTTGATGGGTACTTTAGCTTTCCTGAGTCTGCCCAAGACGCTTGGCCACCAGAGTGAGTCGAATGCCCTGGCAAAATCAATCGCTATTACGAGGAAATATTTGTTGTCACATTCTTTGACTTTGTTAGTTAGGTTTCTGAGGGCTTCTGCTGTGGAGGATCCCGGTTTAAATCCAAACTGATTCCCAGCTAGGAGGCCAGCTGCTTCGTAGTGTTGAAGGATTCGTTTGTGCAGTAGCCTTTCAAATAATTTGCTAACTACTGAAAGAAGTGCGATGGACCTGTAGGATTTTGGGCACTCTGATTTCTTAGTCGGACTCTTGATGATAAGTTTGATGTTGGCCGTTTTCCATTTTGTTGGGAATTTCCCTACCTCTAGGCATCTGTTGAACAGGGTCAATAGAAGTTGTGGTGTATATTCTATTACTTTTTTAAGCATTTCGGGTTCTATCATGTCTAGGCCGGGACATTTTCTCTTTCTTATCCGGGCGGCAGCAGTACTGAGCTCCTCCATGGTGAAGGGGGGGGGGCTCCATGATTTGTGTATTGTAGTTCAGGTTTTCTTGACAAAGATGATTTTGTTCCTGTAGAGTTGGGACTGCCGGTTCCTTGAATATGGCATTCAAGATGTTCTCCACCGATTGTTCCTAAGTTGTCATTTGACCTTGTGGGGTTCGTGTGATAGTCACTACCTCCCCCCTAGGGAGTTTGTTGGTAATAACCCTGTAGACTGTTCCCCAAGGGTCATCATTTCCAGTTGTTGTCACTAAGCGTTCCCAGGTTCGTTCCTTACTTTTTACGCTGATTTAATATAAAATGAAATCTAAAAAAATGTGAATTTTAAAGCGCCGTGAACATTTTCCGCCATAAAAAAACATGGGCACGGCTAAAATTATCTTTCCCAGTCAAAACAGCGCTCAGGGTTGACAAAATCGCGAGCGTTGATGTTTCTGCTAATCCTTGTTCAGTATGTGTTATGCGCTTGTCATGGGAGGTTTCGTCGTTTGCTTTTAATTTATATGCTTATAAATTGAATAAATTTATTAATTTATAAATTGATATACTTACAAAAGTGATAAATCTACCATTCTGCAGTGTAAAATAGACTTTTACGAGTGTGTTAACAGAAGAAAGTGACTTTATTGTGGACAAGTTCTTTCTAACCCATACAAAAATATGGCTACGAATAACAAGAGAAATGTGTAAATATCAAAGAAGGTGATGACATTAGTGAATAAAATTGAGTTATTAGACAAAATTTCTAATGGTGAAAGTGTCTCCTCAGTGGCAAAACATTATAAAATCAATGAGCCAAGGGTACGATCAATCAAACAATAGGAAGAAAAAATCTGCCATAGTGTCCGTGAAACCGCACTAATTGCTTCAAAAATTTGCTCTGTAACTCGTGATGTTAAATTGGAAAAAGCTTTAAATCTGTGGATAGAAGACCGAACTCAAAATAAAATTCCGTTAAGTTCACTCATCATTCGCGAAAAGGCAAAACACCTTTATCAACACTTTAGCGAAACTGGTGATAGCACTGGCGGGATAAGTTTTTTAGCTAGCTAGCAAAGACGCTGGTTTGAAAGATTTGTTTGAAATTTCTAATAACTATTACATTAAATATTAAACTGTTTCTTATTTTCATTTCGATGCCATATGCTTGCATTTCACTATGTACTGTCTATGTACATAGTCATATTATGAAGGTACATATAATACATACATAGACAAAATTTTAGACTAGTTTTTCTTATGTATTTCATACTTTGGAATGGAACCCCTTTATTACTATGGGAGCCATAACTCAGTATTCGCATTTTCAGTATTCATGGCATTTCTCAGGAACATTTAACCCCCGCAAATAGCGGAGGTTTACTGTAATTCTTTTCAGATTCTTCTTGAAAAAACCAAATTAACTTCATAAATAGTATCTATAGTATCTATCTTCATAAACAATAATATATATAAGAAGAATCTGAAAAGTAATTCTTTTCAGATTCTTCTTGAAAAAGCCAAATTAACTTCATAAATAGTACACTCTGCCAAACCACATTTTCACTTTTAACCTTAAATCTGCAAAGGAAGGTCTCATGCTAAAATGACAGATCACCAGTCTCTCAAAAATTTGCTTCATTACTAGTAAGAGGATTATAAGCCTGTATCACAATGGATCATTAAATGGTGTTCCAGGATGCTCCAAATAATTTTTAATAAACTGTTTCCTAAACATCTGTAAAGTAGTCTTACCTTCTACCGAAAATGAGTTACATAATGATAAATCTATTAATAAATCTACATAACCTGTTAATAAATTAAATCCCCAAGAAATTATTTCCTGGAACTATTTTTTGTTAGAGAAGCTAATTTAAGTTCCAATAAACCAATCTGGATCACTTGTTAGGCTCAATTTCATCATTTAAATAATTCTCTTGCTTTAGATTAAAATAACAAACTTTGGATCTAATTTTTCAGGATTTTCAACTTTTGACCCGTATTTCTTTATTTTTGTTATATCATTTTCATAATCATCCTCAATTAACATTCCAGATTAACAGTCCCTTATTCTTTTAACATTCCTAATCTCAACTTCTTTCAATAAAGCTCTCCGAAATTAATGTGCTTTTGAAACATGCACCCATTCTCAGGCTGATCAGGGAAAAGTTTACTGAGAAATGTCTCAACAATGTTATGCCAAACCAAAGTACCACCATACTCAGGCTGATCAGGGGAAAGCTTACTGAGAACTATCTCGACAGTGTTATGCCAAACCAAAGTACCACCACAATTTGAATTCTTAATTTATACCTTAATGCATGTGCATTCTGTATGATAACACCCTAAGGTGATATGAGCGTACAGAAAGAGGGGGAGGGGTGATTAGCTGAATAGATATTCAAAGCAAAAATTAATAGTATGAGGACTAGGATATAATAGATTTAGATGGCAATATCTGTATATAGGTGATTGAAATAATAGTAATAGAGGCATGTGATGCAAGAAAGCAAACGTATGAGCTTATGCAGCATCAGTCAAAAAAAGGGAAAAAAAAAAAAAAAAATTCACACAACCATTCCCTCTAAAAGTTTGTCCAGTTCCTCCTTGAATTTATTTAAGCTATCAACTTCCACAATGATAGATGGAAGTTTGTTCCAGCAATTAACCACCCGCTGGCTAAAGGCAAATTTCCGCACATCTATTCTACTACTGTTTTTCCTCAATTTGAATTTATGTCCCCGCACATTCATAATCTCAGCAGGCAGAAGAATTCCATCAGAATTCGGCATGCTCAACCCATTCAAGACCTTATACACCTCAATCAGATCACCTCGCAGGTGCCTAGTCTCCAGAAGCTGCAATCTGTAGAACTTAAGCCTCTCCTAAGAGGATCCCTTCATTCCCCTCACCAATCTTGTTGCCCTTCTCTGTACATGCTCAAGCAAATCTACATCCATCCTAAAATGAGGCCTCCAGACCTGTATGCAGTACTCAAGGCATGGCCTGACGAATGCCTTATACAAAGGGATAATCACCTCCTTTTCCCTCCTAGCAAAATTCCTACATATCAATAACAAAACCCCATGACCTGCTCTTGCAGCCTGTCTGCATTGCTCAGAAAACTTAATATATCTGACTGCACAATTAATTACTCCCAGGTCTTTTTCATTTTCTACCAAATTAAGTGTAGTACCACACAGTTGTTACGTTCCTCTGGGGTTACTTCTCCTTTGCAGTACTTTGCATTTGTCAATGTTAAACTTAGGTTTAACATCTGACCAAATTTTATAGATCCTGTTGCAGTAGCACACTGCCATTACTGTCATTAACAACGCTGCCAACCTTTGTATCAACTGCAAACTTTGACACTAAGCCTGATATAACTTCATCAATATCATGGATAAATATAGAAAACAACAGTGGGCCCAACACCGAACCCTATGGAACTCCAAGAATAAATTTGTATTAATGTGCATTTCTCTTGAATGATAAAAAAAAAAAAACAAAAACCTTGAAGGAAGCAAGTTTCAGAGATTAATGAATATGGTCCAGAGTCGATGATAAATCTACATAAAAGCAAACCATACCACTGCACTCAGTGAAGTTTGAGTGAATCTACATTACAGAACGCCACACTGAAGTAGTTTCACTGTACAGCAAGTCCCCGACTTATATAACTATGGACTTATATAAATAATTATTTTTCACTCAATTTTTTTTTTAGGATTGTAAAATTAAAAACAGTAAAAAAAAAAAAAAAAAAATCAATAACGATAAACACGTCACGCAGAAATCGCACAAGTCAGATAGGGAGTAACAAGTTTATGAAGCTTAAAAAATAGGAATGAAGAGAAGATTCTAAATTTTTTTTTTTTTATATGACTGAAGATTTCAGTGAAGGGGAAACCCCATAATAATATAAAAACCCACAGAATTCCAGCTATTGGTATAACTGCAAATGCAATAAAATTGTGTTTACTACCCGTTTATAACAAAGAAAGCCCAATAAACCAGCTGGAAATTGTTTTTATTGTTTTATGGTAGTGACCTCCAGAAATTTGCTTTTGTAAAATATGACCATGTGAGCTCGCATGAGATGATAATAGCGTGTCTCCTCCTTAACACTGTGAAGTTCTTTATAGAAAATTTCATTTTGACCATTATCATGGTGTTGAGAATAAGTGACAGCGGTACTAGTAAATCTACCAAGAAAAGAAAGCGATTGATTTGGATCAGAAATTAAAATAATAAGGTGTATGAAAATGGCCAAACATTAACAAGTATCATGCAAAATTTAGATTTGTCAGTGTCAACAGCGAATACAATAATAAAGGAGAAAGACAGACTACAAGAAGCAAAACGGTGAAGGGATCGGCATTAATGAAGTCAATTATAATAACCAAGGCTACGAAATACATATCAGTTTTCACAGTACAATAACATGAAGGGGAAAAACTTCTTCTTCCTTTTATATTTTCTTTTCTTATGTGCAACTATGGCTACTTCACTGCTGTCCCCAGATAAAGTTTTTAATTGAACTAATTAAAAATATATAACTATTTTTCTTCATTCTTGTGAGGATATTATGTAGTTTTTGTAATTTTGGCATATCAGGGATATAGTAGCAATATTTTAATAGTTAATCCCAAGTTACATAAAACTCGACTTCCATAGGAAGTCCTGGAACATATCTCTTACGTATATTAGGTACATGCTGTACTAAAATATGTGCGATAATAAAAAGCAAAATCAATCGAAAAGGGATAAATTAAGCATAAATAAAAGCACACAGAAAAGTTAAAATGTTTTTGTGTGATTTTGTTCATTTATTATTTGATAAGATTGTAGAAGAGATAATATCCACAAGATTCCTGCAATATCTGTGAACATCAATATGTTTGTTATTTGGTTTTTAGGAGCATTAGCAACTAAGGCCATATTGCTCCGGGGATATGCGGTGGTCATTCCCTGAACTTTCCGCATCCTCTGTATTTGGTGGTCACGGGCTCGAACTCCAGTCTAATCAAGAAGCGTGTGCTACGCACTGCTGCTCCTGCCCACCTCGCTATGGAGGCGTCAGAACATCAATAGTTTGTAAGTATATGAGCATATGAGGTTATGGTGCTTGTAGGTATATAAAACATTACTTTGTGGGAAATTTTCTGTATGGTGTGAATGTGGGAAAATTTACAAAATAAAATTAATTTTTTTCTTAAAAAAAAAAAGGGACAGGAAAATTGCAACAGCACAAATATGACTAAATATGGTATGATCAGTTTAATTGATATAATTAACTGATAACAGAATATTTCAAAATTATTTAATCACAAATTTACATAATAACCAACTATATAATGGTTTCAAATACATAACTATTATTTTATTAATCACTACCAAATTGAATGTTAAAAGTTTACCATCATAAACTTTATGATCATACTTTTACCTGGTCAGGAGATAAAGAGGTGTCTCCAGTAGCATTTCTTTCTTGATTGACAGCAGATTTTTCATTTTTACAGGCCGTATGATAATCTGTTTTACATTTTGTGACTTTCGCTAGAACTTTGGCCCATGGTTTTTGAGCCTAAAATTAAAAAAAATCTATGTATTATAACATATAATATTATTAATATTAGTAGTGGTATATGATGTAAGAAGGCAAGCTTATAAAACATCAGCAAAAACAAAACCCCTTCCCACATCATCTGTCCATAGTCTCCAATAAAATAATTTGTCTAGTTCTTCATTGATTTTATTCAAACTACCAGCTTCCACAGCAACAGATGGAAGTTTTTCCAATGATCAACCATCCACTAGCTGCCAGCAAACCTCCACACATCTATCCTGCTACCACATCCTTCCTCAATTTGAATTAATGATCCCTCATGTGTAGTCTGAGAAAAAGGAAGCATGCCATCAGCAATGAGCTTGCCTAATCCATTCAAAGCCTTAAAACCTCAATCAGATCATCTTGCAGGTGCCTAGTTTCGAGAAAAAGGAAGCATGCCATCAGCAATGAGCTTGCCTAATCCATTCAAAGCCTTAAAACCTCAATCAGATCATCTTGCAGGTGCCTAGTTTCCAGACATTGCAATTTGCAGAACTGAAGCCATTCTTGGTAAGAGCACTCTTACCAAGAATAAGAGCACTTTTACCAAGTGCTCTTACACTCTTGGTAAGAGCACTCTGGTAAAAGTGATTTTCAAAATCTACACATAAAAATTGGTTAAAAACAGCATCTAAATTCTTGGAGGTATAAATCACGTTGGCTAGTGTAATGAGACTTGAAATAAAATAAATATAGTGAAATATTTCATACCTTACAAGTTATCCCCTTCAAAATAATTGCCCTGTGCCTGCACATACTGTTTCCATATGCTTCTTTCTTCCAAGCATAGAAAGATTTCTGGAAGTCTTTTGTAAGCCCTTTTAACTAATACTTTAGTAATTTTTTTTCTGAATGTCTTCAATGGATTGAAAATGGGTTCCCTTAAGTACACCTCTCAGTTTAGGGAAGAGAAAAAACTGTCACAGTGGACTAGGTCTGGCAAGCAGGGTACATGTTCACACAAAGGGATTTGTTTTTGGCCAGAAACTGGCAAACAGAGAACATGTTGTGTGCTGGAGCATTGTCTTGATGGAGCATCCAATCACCAACTTCCACAATTCAGGTCTCTACCTTCGAATTCTTTCACATTGTACTGCATTGAAGTTCCTGTCAGAACTTCAATGCAGTACAATTTGACTGACAGCCTGATTTGGTGGGACGTATGCAGCCATCTTTTCAAGAGTGTGATCATGAACCAGTACCACTGAAGGAAGAAGTCGAAAAAGCCATCAGAGAACTAACGTGTGGCTAGTCACCTGGAATTGATGAAATCCCAGCAGAATTGATTAAAGCTACAGGTGTGAAGGGCGCTGAGTTTTTTTATAAAATGATTGTAAAAATTTGGGAAATGGGACGGTGGCCATCAGATTGGAATAAATCAATTTTCATCCCCTTACCTTTTGGTAAGGGGATTTCATCCCCTTACCAAACCTTAGCCTAATTTCTCACACTAGCAAGATTCTTCTTAAAATCATATTAAACAGAATCTCAAGAAAACTTGAAGAAGAAATGCCAGAAGAGCAAGCAGGTTTCAGAATGAGGTAGGGGAACCAGAGATCAGATCTTAAGTCTACGACTGGTTGTTGAAAAATGCAAGGAATTCAATGTTCCAATCGTTTTGTGTTTTATAGATTATGCAAAAGCATTTTATTGTGTTCAACATGAGAAACTAAGGGAAACGATGACTATTATGAGTTTCCCAATCCACATAATTCAGCTGATTAAGCTACTGTACCAGGAACAGGAAGGAACTGTGAGAACAAACATGGGAATCACAGACTTTTTCGCAACAGGTAACGGTGTCAGGCAGGGCTGTATTTTGTCACCTCACCTTTTTAAAGATATCAAATGTTTAAAAATATAAAAATATATTTTTTATTTTTATCATGCACAAAGATATCATGCGCGAAGCTTTGGAAGATTTAGAGACTGGCATCAAAATTGGAGGACTGAAGAAAAACAACCTTCGTTATGGAGATGATACTGTGCTAATTTGTAATTCTAAGAATCATCTTAAAGAAACTCTGAGGAGAGTATGTGAAGTAAGTAAGAAAAAAGGATCGTTTCTGAATGTGTGTAAAACTAAAATTATGGTGATTGGTGATAATCTCGGTTCCAGTAAAGTGAAGGTTAATGGGCAAGATATCGAAGAAGTTGACGAACTTGATTACTTAGGGTCAAGAATAAATAAAAATAGTGACTGCTCAAATGATGTAAAGAGACGACAGGCAATTGCTAAAACGTTGGTCGCTGATCTGATAAAATTATGGAGAGATCGTGATCTGCCCCTAAAGACAAAACTGAGAATCATTGATTCGTTAATTTTTCCAGTTGCCACTTATGGATGTGAAGGATGGAATCTGAAAAGAGTTGACAGGAAGAAAATTGAGGCATTTGAAATGGGGTGTTACAGGAGAATACGGTGTATTTCTTACTTGGATTGAAGAACAAATAAGTGGCTATTGAATAAAATTGGCAGGCCTAAAATTCTTCTTCATAGCATCAACAAAAGAAAACTCAAGTTTTTTGGTCATATAGTAAGAAAGGAAAACTTTCTGTTGAAGAATATAATGGAAGGAAAAACCGAGGGGAAGAGGTGCAAAAGAAGACCTGCAACTAGGTGGAAGGATGGGATCAGTGAACTTCTGGGCATGATACATTGTGATGCTGCTCGTATAGCACACGATCGATGCAATTGGAGGAATTTGTTGGTGGCCACAATAACTCCTCAGGGAGCTATGTGACTAGAAGAATTCAGCAATAATAATAATTCCTTTAATACCAAAGAAAACAAGAAACATGGCTCTCTCTCTCTCTCTCTCTCTCTCTCTCTTTTTTTGACATTCTTTATTTGGTCTGGAGATTGTTTTGTCTTCCATTGCACTGATTATCTTTTAGTTTCTGAGTCGTAGTAAAACAGCCAACTTTCCTTGCAAGTAATCTCTTCAATCTTTTTTTCAAAACATCTTCACAAACTTAGAGTCTTCTCATTCTATAATTTTCATTCAAAATTTTTTGGTACACACTTTTCTCATGCCTAAATTTTCAGTTAAAATTTGTCTGAATGAAAGGATCACTGATTGCTGGAACAAACTTCCATCTGTTGCTGACGTTGATTCATTGTTCAATTCTTTTCTATCAGTTTTCCAGCAAATTGTAAAAACACAAGGTAATGAAAACCTGTTTCACTGTAAAGTGAATGACCGTGTTGGAATGCAACTTGGCAGACAACTAGGGAAAGGTTCAAGGTCAACTGCTGTGTGTTGATGTGTAGTGGTTGCATGCAGTCTTGTTATTTAATAACCACACTTTGTATATCTATCATAGGCTTCTGTATCACCTGATAATTTATATGCATTGCATAAATTTTTCTTCTCTGCCACAAGTCTCATCAATTCATCATACATCCATTTAGGTCTAAGTCTGGAATGGTATTTCTTAGTTGGTATGAAAAGCCTAGTAGCTTCTACAATTACTTCCCTGAATGCTTCCCATTTGGAATTTGGCATTGATAACATCATCAGATGGTCCCACTATTTAATATTTAAAAACTGTCTGAGACCACTGTGGATCACCCTTCCAAAAGCAACAGCCCTTCCCTTTACCCTTGACAGTAGTTATCACACATCAGCACATTGTGATCACTGCCATTCAGAGGGTAGATTCTTAATGCATGAAGAATCACTGCTAATAATCAGATCAAGAATACTGCTTCCACTTGTTGCCTCTCTAACATGCTACTGTAGAAAACCATCATCCATCATACGCATGGTGAATTTTTTTGCACTCTAGAATGAGCAGCCATGGGAGTTTATTCAAAACTTATACTACCTGAACACTTCATTAGGATGAGTTAATAGCATGTTATATTGCTGTGGACTCAAATCACTACACCAACGATGTGGCATGGGATCAACATAATGTTGAAAAGTGATAACCAATATTGGACCAACCATTATGAATAAACTTGTCCTCAATTCAGTGATATGAGCAGAGAAATTACACTGATGAACAGAACAATTCCCTGCACATGCCATAATTCAGCATATACTGGGCACATGATTAATATTCTTCACACTAAACATGAGTGGGGTCACCCAATAGTTTATCCCATAGATGCTCAATGGGATTGAGATTCAAGGATTGGGTTATCCAGGGAAGATACCTGAAGTCTTCCTTGTGTTCCTCAAATGACTCTTTCGCATATCTGACATAGTGGATGGTTCCACTGTCATCTCGAAAGTACTGCTATCCATAGGGTAAACGTACAACATTGTTAAGCATACCTGATCCACAATAATGTTCAGATATGTTCTGATGTTCACATCCTTCCACTGGGACCAATTAACAAATGATATACTAAGAAAATAGGCTACTCACCTTTACATCATGGGGCCTGTTTTGTTTCTTGGTAATACAGAATGGTTCTATTGCCTCATATGGTTTCCTCCATGTGTTTACTCTTCTATTGGTACTGAAAAGCACAAACTAGGACTTATCAGCCCATATGACTTGCCACTAGTCCTCCTGTTTTCACCCTTTGCATTCCTGGCACAAGCACAGCCATATGTTCTGGATAGTATCCAAGGTTAGTGACTTCCATTATTATCTCCTCCTTCTGCAGTGCATTGTTTACAGGGTTTTTCACACAGCACGCGAATTAATGCATTTTGATATTCCTGATTAAATGCAAACATTAATTGTCTTGTGACCTTGAAAATTAAACTTGATAATTCATTCCAGATGTCAATTATCTCACAATCCAGCAACTTACACTTTCCACCTTAGCTGTGTCTGATTTGATTAGGACTTTATTGGCGCAGCAGCAACGTAGGCTATAATGTGCCAACAATGGTAAATTAAAAAAAAAAAAAACAGTACTAAAAATGGTAAAAGATAGAAAGGCAATAAAAGATTATAGTGACCCATTAAAATTGGTCAAGATGTCAAGAAAAGGTTTGTAAGCTATATATAAAAAGAGAAAATGATCAAAGGTATAAATGATAAATAAATATAATTAAAAGTGTACATGATAAAATAAAAGGAAACAAGTTAATTAATTTTAACCAATTAACACCTATGAAAAAACTATCTGTCAAAACTATTTGTTTCCTTGACTTATAATCTCACTCATAGTGAGATTATAAGTCAAGGAAACAAAAATTACCAAAATTTCAAAGAAAATATATTTATTTTTTTAGAAAAACATGTGTCCTCAAAGGGGATGTTAGGCAGATAAGTGGTATTTTTCAAAGCAGCCTTTTTCAATACATATTGTTTTCTGACAATTCTTATATAACCACCTAGCTTTCATATGAGACACACAACATTTTAATTGTCTATCACGATTTTCTAGAAAGTGATGGCCTTCACTAATTTTCATGTAACTTCTGGCTTATCGCTTCTTATTGATGCAGCATCTTTCAAATAACTTCGTATGATGTTTCAACAAAAATCTAATTGATTCATTTTTATCTTTGCTGTCATTTGGTGCAACTTCCACACATTAGCGATGGTCATACCTAATATGTATGTAAACAGGACCCACCACTATTTCTTGCCTCTTATTGCTATCCTGTACAAAGATTGATTTGGACTTTATTGGCGCAGCAGCAACGTAGGCTATAATGTGAAAACAATGGTAAAAAAAAAAAGTACTAAAAATGGTAAAAGATAGAAAGGCAATAAAAGATTATAGTGACCCATTAAAATTGGTCAAGATGTCAAGAAAAGGTTTGTAAGCTAGATATATATTGATCGTGGGTATCTACATCACCCATTCCACTACTATATGATGCAAACGATGAAGGCTGTTCTACATTAATCTTAGCTTTTGCAATTTTTGACCAATGTTTTACGTATTGTAATGGTTCAACAAAATCATAATTGGTCAGAATATAAGAAATATAACATACATTGTTATCTTTCCATTTTATGCATATGTTTCTTTAGACATCATAATAGGACAGTGTTGAACTCTATTGTCCCTCACAGTTCCTATAGCTCTTATTTTCTTCTTTTTCAAAAATAACATCAATGAGTACGTTGTAAAATAATTGTTATAGAAAACTGTGGTTTGATGGATCCAGCACATGTTCCAATAAATCAATAAATTTAATTAAATTTAATTTAACCGATTTAATAAATCGGTAAAATTACGGTAAAATTACAGAGCCGAACTTCTGGGATCACTGCTCTTGGCGCATTCCTCCCCCTTATCTCCGGTCTTCAGCACAGCTGCTAGCAAACCGTAACCGGCTAGTGCTAATCGACAGATTCCTGCCAAAGCAAATGCTGCCCTCACTGCAAGCCATCGACGGGGACCTCCAAGAAGTGGTCAATAATAAAAAATACAGGAAGGGTATCCTCGTCAAACTGAAAATGTAAAACTGTGCTTTGCTTTGTTAATAATCTGATGTAACTTATGTTTTTCTCATGTATCTTTTGTAAATATATTTTGTAAACCCCTGGCACCACCATGCCGTGACGGGACTAATTGTATGTCTATCATTGCTGCAATTAAAGATTCTATTCTATTCTATTCTATAAATACTCTTGCACCTACAGGTATACTCTTCACATTTTTGGTTTCTTTAGTTGGTTTTCTGCAATAGACATCAAAAGCATAGCAATACCCAGAAGAACTACTTACCATCCGAATTTTAACCAGTGAAGTTCTGTTAAAAAAATTTTTTAACCGTACCGCACTGGTTTCCCCTTGATAAATTTTTTTTTTTTTTTTTTTTTTATTTATTTATGAAAACCCCAAACACGAAAGGTATCAAAACCTATAGTACTTAGTACTGTGCATGGGTTGAAGGAGACGTATGGGGGGAGGGGGTTGCCGGAAACTTTGCTCTAGAGACTAAACATGGGTTTCACCACTTCAAGCCTCCAATAAGCAAAGTGGTGGTATTTCACCGGTTGATGAAAGTCATCTACCACCTATGTACCAATATGGCATAGGATATGCAGAATTTGCACACCTGGAGTGTGTGTGGGGGGGGGGGAATCATGCACCACATTTTCATTTTTTCTCTAATTTTAACCTGATTGAATATTATGATGCAGTGAGGAACTGGGTGCAAAAAAAAAAAAAAATTGATATCATATTTTTGGATTTCAGGAAGGCCTTTGATACAGTTAAGTTTGGCTGAATTATGTCCAAAATACTTCACTATTGACTCGTCTATTGGCAGATCCTTGTGAAAAAACCCCACTGGCAAAATTGTTTTATGAGCATATTCATTATTGGCCTAACTTTGTACTTTCGATCTTGACAATTGACAATTTCATCATTACTGGCCAGATGTACAAATCGCTTTATTTCTAGATATCGATCTCTTGACATGGCATTATAAATGCACGAGACACCAAGTCTTCATCCAGACACCAATACATTCTTTCTTGAGGACAGTTATGATATCCTGTCAAAAGCAATATTGCAATAAAACTTCACATTTCTTTGTTGGCGATAGTAAATTCATGATTGTTTTTTTGTCGAGCATATATTATCGTGTGTTCGCATATACAGTCTGCGATTTCATCATTAAAAAGTTTTTTGAATATTCTGGGTGGGGACAAATCTTTTAAGTCATTTTTCATAGCATCTAACTAACTTGTAAAACAATGTTCATTTGTTCCGAAAGGTGCATATTCCGGATGTCTCTTCGGACAATTTGCTTTTTCGAAATCAAGATATACTGTTGAATCACTACCATTTTTATCTTCTGGAACATCTTCTTCCCAGGGTAAAACATCATCTTCATTGGTATTTTCAAATGAAATTTATTTCCATAGAATCAGGAATTTCTTTTGGAAATGAATTAAGGTCCTGTAAAACATCTTCATCCAACTCTTTCACAATCTGTCAACTCGTCCAAATTTGGAGGTAATATGCACATTTCAAAAATCTTATTATCATTAGAATCTTGATTTGCAATCTCTTCAATAGCTTCCTCAAGTCTGGTGTATTTCTTCTTGCCATAAAAAATTTTCAGTTCTGTTATCGCCCGGTTTATGATTCAATATAAACAAAAATAAAACTTGTATACAGTAATGCCCCATTTGAGGACAGTAAGATATAAACAAAAAAATAAATAACTAGAAAAAAACGTAATAAATGAAACCTTGTTCATACTTACAGCATATACTGTGTCTCTAAATATGATTGTAAAACAAAGACAACTAAAAAACATGCTGTATATAAAAAAAATTTGATGATAACGTCCATGAGTCAGTAGAAAAATAAATCGGCCTCTGGCAACAGTTGCAAGATCGGTACTGTACACATCTGGTGCTGAGGGCAGTATATGAACTCATTTCCTGATATTTATAGGTAAACAATATAGAGAAATAATTCATGGAATTATGACAGTTTAAAAATAATAACATTTTGAATTAGCGTTCCCATACGAGTATGCCAGCTGCTAATGGGTTAAATAGGAAATAACAGCTGACACGTGGTTGTTATCAGATAGTATCCAACAGTGCACAGGACTTGGTGAGATGGCTAAAAGTGATAAAAGATATACGACGCTGCTCATGTTTAAAGCGTGGACATTTTGTTAAAACATGTTTAATTGTTAAAAAGGTGTCACAATCCTCACACATAGGAGGGTCATCTGCCCTCAGCAGAAAAGAATGTGTAAGATGACTATGTTCTATATGGAGGTGAGCAAGAACAACTTCCTCTCTGTGGTTCCTGTGGAGACTAGACTGTCTTGTTTGGATCACAGGCTTAATTTGATATAACTTGTTTTTTGCCAGTTCATTCCATGATTGCCATTTGGAATGTAGTACATTTCATATTGCTTCCCTATAGCCTTAAAGGGAACCATCAAGCTGTGATTCCTATGGGACTGTGCTGATCTGGCTGCAGCATCTGATAGATCATTACTCATGATCCCAATGTGGATCGGGATCCAGCAGAAGTGGATGTCAAATTTAGATTCATAAAGAGAATGTAATTTGCACTGAACTGTGGACAGGACTGAATGAGGATTATATCACATCACTGACAGAGCCTGTAATGCACATAAATACTGTGTATACCAAACACTTGATAATTATTAGTTTTTATGAGATACAATCTCATAAAATGGGATCAGTTAACAAATCAGTTAGCTCTATAGTATACAATGCTGCTGTGTATACACAGCAGTTGTGGGGAATCTTCTCATATACTGAGCAACATGGGAAGACTACAGCTGATCCCACACATGACCCTGACTTCGAGCCATCAGTAAAGACAGGCAGAAATCAAAGTAGAAAGATTGATGGGCAGCATAGAGTTGCAGGTAAACAGAAGGTGGAGTGATTGACTTTCCCCCATTAATAAGAGAGAAGTTGCATGATGGAAAGTAGGCATGCCAGAATGGAAGGGGCTGCCTTGGTGAATGGGTAACATTGTCTTGGACAGGAATAAAAAAGGGATGGTTGGCAGTCTGACAGTTATTATAGAGATTTTTCCCATCATGGTTGGAAGAAATGTCCACATAGGGTTGTCTAGCAGGGATTTCAGTTTAAAAGTATATTTTAGTGACATCTATTGTTGTTATTTGGTTTTTAGAAGCATTAGCAACTAAGGCCATACTGCTCTGGGGATATGCGGTGGTCATTCCCTGACCTTTCCACATCCTCCGTATTTGGTGGGCATGGGCTTGAACCCCGGTCTAATCAAGAAGCGTGTGCTATACACTGTTGCTCCTGCCCACCTGGCTACAGAGGCGCCATTTAGTGATATCTGCTTTCATCGAAGCGAGAGAGGTGGTTCAACATATAAACACTAGACAGGGGATGTTCTGAATGCTCCACTGGAAGTGCAGATGGTTTGAAAGTAAACTAGGTCTAAACATCGAAGTACACTGTTTCGAGCAGATGAATACACTCGGGACCCATAATCTAATTTTGATCGGACAAGTGCATGATAGAAGCTGAGTAAAATGCAATGATCTACTCCCCAATTATTAGAGAAGGAACATAAGTGGTTCAGTTCCCTTATGCACTTTGTCCATAGTTGATGGATATGTGGTAAAAATGTCAACTTATTATCAAATAAGAGCTCCAAGAATTTTGCCTCCAGTGCTACTGGAATGATGTTTTGTCCAAGCTTGAGTTCTGGTTCAGGGTGAAGGTTCCATTTGCGACAAAAGTGTATGCAGACAGTCTTCTGAGGTGAGAACCTGAAACCATTAGCATTTTCCGAAGAGTTCACATGGTCAATGGTGGGTTGCAATTGCCTTTCAATGACCCTCATGTTGCACGATTGTGAAAAGATGTTAGGGTCGTCAACGAAGAAGGCGCACTTAACAGCTGGAGGAAGTTGTTCAGTAACAGAATTAACTTTGATAGCTAAAAAGTGTAACACTCAGAACTGACCCTTGAGGAACGCCTTCCTCTTGGCAGAAAGGTCGAGAGAGAAGTGGATCCCACACAAACTTGGAATGTGCAGTTTAACAAAAACATTTTAATAAAAAGGGCTATATGACCTCTAAGACCAAGATTACAGATATCTTTTAAAATTCCAAATTTCGAGCTGTGTCATATGCTTTTTCCACATCAAAGAAAATTGACAGCAGGTGCTTGCATTTAAGGAAAGCAACTCAAAAATATGTTTCCAATCTTATTAAATGGTTGGGTGTTGACCTGTTTTTTCAGAAGCCATATTGTATTCTATAAAGGAGATTATTTTTTTCTAAATACCATATTGGGCACTGACCATCCATTCTAGGTTGTTTGTTATTTGGTTTTTAGGAGCATTAGTAACTAAGGCCATATTGGTCGTTCCCTGACCTTTCCGCATCCTTCGTATTTGGTGGTCACGGGCTCAAACCCTGGTCTAATCAAGAAGCATGTGCTACGCACTGCTGCTCCTGGCCACCTGGCTACAGAGGCATCCCATTCTAGGATCTTGCCAAAAAGCGTGTCAGAGCAATTGGGCAGTAATTCTATGGAATTTTTGAATCCTTCACTGGCTTCGGAAAGACAAGCACGATTGCCAGGAGTCTGATACTGATCTTCAAGATAGATCCTGTTGTACAGACAGAACACTCAATCCATAGATTCAGATGAATGGTGTTTAATCATCTCATAATGAATTTCATCTGGCCTGATGGCACTTGCCTGAGATTGAGACAGTGAACCTTTCAATTCCAGTTCTGCGAAAGGCTGATTGTATGCAGTGGTGAGCTGGCACGTGCGAGCCAATTGTTAAATTTTCAAGAATTTAACAAGCTCCTTGAAGTTGTCACAGATATTCTCTCAGATATGCCAGACAAGCTGTGCTTGCTACCTGGGAGTCTAAAATGTGGATGGAACTGATATTTGGGTAACATTCAAGTCAAGTGGACCCAATTTTAGCAAAGTCCGGACAGTCTGTGACAGCCAAATCCTCTGCTTGCACCTTCACGATGGTGGGACTGATAGTAATCCTGGGTATAACCTCCATGTACAAGCACATGGTGGGTGACCACCCAGGTGTGACCCAACGAAAGCAGGGGTTGAGATGTGGTGCCCACACCACATGGAAGAATGCCGCCCATCTGTGTTACCAAGCAGTTCTAGGTGGTAGATGACTCTCATCAACCGGTGCAATACCAGCACTTTGCTAATTGGCGGCTTGAAGTGGTAGAACCCATGTTTAGTCTTCAGAGCTAAGTTCCAGTCAACCCTTCCCCATCTCTTTCATCAGGCAGTATGATTGATGACTTTTCAGGTTATGGTGAACATCGTGGTGAGATCAAATCTTCCTTACATTTCGAGGGTACAGCTCTAAAACAGTGTTCGCAGGCCGGCAACTAGTTAGTACACCGGACCAAACCTATTAGTAACTCTCTGGGAGGCTTCCGTATCAGCTAGTGTATAATCTTGCTACCTCTACTCTCCCAGATAGTGACTGGAGGGGGGTCCAAGTAGTGTGTATGCAGGGGGCATTGTCGAGGCCATGTTATGTCAAGGATCTGGGCATGTTCTTACCATGTGTACGCCATATCCAAAAAGTTCATTACTTCATTCAGCATGTCCCACCCAATTTTTCTTACTATTGAATACACCATGAATTGTCAAACTAAGAGCATAAAAAGGTGATACTGTTATACACGTTGGCACTAATGATATTAACAGTAGGAGACCAGCGGAATTACTTAACAAGTACAGGTCACTATTGAAAAAAAAGCCGTGAATTAGGGTTGAATTTGAAAGTGTCTGCAATTCTGCCCAGACAAAATAGGAGGGAGTATATGATGAACGTCTTGTCGATTAATTCAGCCCTGGAAAGATTGTGTGAGGCTCAAGGGGTAGAATTTTTTTTCAGCCTGGTCTGTACTTGTTAACAGGAGAGACTGCTTCTACAGGGATGGGATACGCTTAAATAGGAAAAGTGCAAGAATATTTGCTGATGCTATCGAGGCAGTGTTAGGTGGGTCGGAAAACTGCTAGCTTCGGGGGAGGATACAAGAACTAATAGATTAACAGTAGCAACTGGCAGAGGTGAAAGTGATTCTTGCACTGCTTCTATTAGAATGAGCAGCAGCCAGGAAAACAAGATGCAGGGTATTTCAGAGACTGCTGGGAGTCACTGCGATACAAGTAAACACATGGGTTGTGTTTGGGTAGCTAAGAAGAGAAACATGTGCAGGTATACTTGCATGTACACCAATGCTAGGAGTTTGGTAAATAAATTTGATGAATTTGAGGTATTGCTCAAAACATCAAAGGCAGATATTGTTGGGATATCAGAGACGTGGTGTCACACAGATATAAGGAATGCAGAACTGGAATTTGGAGAGTACAATGTATACAGAAAGGACAGACAGGATAGAAGGGAGGAGGGGGCTATGCTATTACTTAAGAAACACATAAAATCCAAGAATGTGAAGCCAGTCGACATTGCTGGACAGTGCAGTGTCGAGTCAGTTTGGTGTGACATAAGCACTGGGAGATCAAAATTGAGAGTAGGAGTGTGCTATAGACCTAATGACTCTGATGAGTATAATAAGAAACTGTACAGGGAAATAGAGTGGTCCAATAAATCAGAGAATCTTATAATGGGGGATTTTAATTTCCCAGATATTGACTGGAATTTGTGGGTTGGTCACGTGCCCACACTAGCAAGGCTTTTGTGGATTTACTGGATGATTGTTTTCTACATCAGCATGTTCGGGAGGCAACTAGTGGGAATAATACTCTTCATCTGATTAACAGTAGTGATTCTTCATGCATTAAGAATCTGCAGATAATGGAACCACTAGATGGCAGTGATCACAGTGTAAGGTACTTACACTTTAAATACCGTCTCAGACCATCGACTACGATGGTCTGAGACAGTATTTAAATTCTATACAGTGAGACCAACTGATGATGTTACCAACAACAAATTCAAAATGGGAAGCATTCAAAGACTTTAACTTGGAAGCTACTAGACTTTACATATTAAGAAATATTGTTTAAGGTTTAGGCCTAAATGGATGTCAGATGAACTAATGAGACATATGGCAGAGAAGAAAAATGCATGGGATACATATAAATTAATGGGTGACATGGAAGACTATGATATATCTAAGCTGTTCTGTAATCAAGTCACAAAGGAGATTAGGCAGGTAAAGGCAGATTATGAGAAATCCTTGGCAAAGGATGCAAAGAAAAACAGCAAACTCTAGAAGGAAAGGGATGAATCATATTGGTCCAGTGGATATTCATGGATCAACTGTTGATGATGCTTCTCAGGTGGCTAACAAACTAAACGAATATTTTCATCTACATTCACACATGAGGAGTTATTCAGGAAGGGGAATGCCAGAGGTGAAGTAAACTCTGGCATGAGCTAGATGATTTTGTAATAACTGAGAGGAAAGTGTAGGATATATTGAGAATAAACATAAAAAAGGTGCCCGGGGTGGATGGGATCTATCCAGTTATATTGAAGGAGGCAGCAAAGGAAGTAAGCAAACCCTTAGCCATAATTATGAGAGCTTCTTTGGACTCAGAGGAGGTACCCATAGACTGGAGATGTGCAAATGTGACCCAAATTCACAAAGGAGGATCAAAGGCTGACACAAGTAATTATAGACCTGTGAGTTTAACTTCTGTTCCAGGAAAATTAATGGAGGCACTAGTTAAAGAAGCACTGCAGGATCATCTAGACAAGACTTCAGTTATAGCTCGGACACAGCATGGTTTTCTTAAGGGGAAGTCTTGTCTGACAAATTTGATTGGATACTATGATGTAGTCACAAAGAAACTGGATGCAAAGAATAACTTTGATATCATATATTTGGATCTTAGAAAGGACTTTGATACTGTTGCACATGGAAGACTGCTGCACAAATTGGAGCAGTGTGACATTGGAGGCAAATTGCTGCTATGGATAAAGGGATGGTTGAGGGGGAGAAGACAGAGTGGTAATCAATGGACACTGCTCATTGTGGACTAATGTTATTAGTGGAGTTCCTCAGGGTTCAGTGTTGGGTTCATTGTTGTTTTCTGTATTTATAAATTAGCATTAGCATTAGTAGAGGCATTTGATGCAAGAAAGCAAGCTTATGCAGCATCAGCAAAAAAAAAAAAAAAAAACCACTTCCACTTCACCCCTCTGTTCGTTCAAAATACCTGTCCAGCTGAGCCTTAAACTTATTTAGGCTATCAACCTCCACTACAAGGGATGGAAGTCTGTTCCACCAACCAACCACCCGCTGGCTAAAGGCAAATTTCCGCACGTCTATCCTACATCTGTCTTTCCTCAATTTGAATTTATGCCCTCTCAGGTGATTATTCTGAGCTAGAGGAAGAATCCCATCAGCATTGAGCATGCTCAAACCATTCAAGGCTTTATACACCTCTCTCAGATCACCTCGCTGGTGCCTAGTCTCCAGACACTGTAATTTGCAAAACTTAAGCCTTTCTTCGTAAGAGCACCCCTTTGTTCCATTCACTAATCTTGTTGCCCTTCTCTGTACTCGTTCCATCAGCTCTACATCCCTTCTTGAAATGAGGCCTCCAGACCTGTATACAGTACTCTAGGTGTGGCCTGACCATTGCCTTATACAAGGGAATAATCACCTCCTTATCCCTGCTGGAAAAATTCCTGTATATCATTGACAATACTCCATGAGCTACTCTTGCAGCCCATCTGCACTGCTCAGAGAACTTCATATCTGCCTGCACAACCACCCCCAAGTCCCTTTCATTCTCTACCACTGTCAGTGTAGTACCACAGAGTTGATACGTTGCTCTGGGGTTGTGGTTTCCCATGTGTAGTACTTTACATTTGTCAATGTTAAACTTCATTTGCCACCTCTCAGCCCATCTGCTCAACCTTTCCAGATCCTGTTGCAGCAGCATAGTGTCCGTAATGTCCTTGACAACCCTGCCAACCTTTGTATCGTCTGCAAACTTGGACATTAAGCTTGATATACCATCATCAATATCATTTATAAATACAGAAAACAATAATGGACCCAACACTGAGCCGTGAGGGACTCCACTAATAACATTAGTCCACGATGAGCAGTGTCCATTGATTACCACTCTCTGTCTTCTCCCCCTCAACCACCCCTTTATCCATAGCAGCAATTTGCCTCCAATGTCACACTGCTCCAATTTGTGTACAGTCTTCCATGTGCAACAGTATCAAAAGCCTTTCTAAGATCCAAGTATATAATATCAAAGCTATTCCCTGCATCCAGTTCTTTTGTGACTGCATCATAGTATCCAATCAAATTGGTCACGCAAGACTTCCCCTTAACAAAACCATGCTGTGTCCGAGCTATAACTGAAGTCTTGTCTAAATGATCCTGCAGTGCTTCTTTAACCAGTGCCTCCATTAATTTTCCTGAAACAGAAGTTAAGCTCACAGGTCTATAATTACTTGTGTCAGCCTTTGATTCTCCTTTGTGAATTGGGGTCACATTTGCAGATTTCCAGTCTATGGGTACCTCCCCTGTGTCCAAGGAGATTCTCATAATTATGGCTAAGGGTTTGCTTACTTCCTTTGCTGCCTCCTTTAATATAACTGGATAGATCCCATCCACCCCGGGTGCCTTTCTTGTGTTTATCTTCAACAGTTTCTCCTCCACTTTACTCCCAGTTATTTCAAGATTCTGTAGCTTACTGCTAGAGTTGAATACACCTCTGGCATTCCCCTCGCTGAATAACTCCTCATGTGTGAATGTCGATGCAAAATATTCATTTAGTTTGTTAGCTACCTGAGCAGGATCATCAACAGTTGATCCATCAATATCAAGTGGACCAATCTGATTCATCCCTTTCCTTCTTGAGTTTAAATAGGTAAAGAACTCTTTTCTGTTTTTCTTTGCATCCCTTGCCAAGGATTTCTCGTAATCTGCCTTCGCCTGCCTAACCTCCTTTGTAACTTGGTTGCATATCAACTTGTATCTATCATAGGCTTCTGTGTCATGTGTTAATTTGTAAGTATCCCATGCATTTTTCTTCTCTGCCATATGCCTCATTAGTTCATCTGACATCCATTTTGGCCTAAACCTTGAACAATATTTCTTAGTTGGTATGTAAAGCCTAGTAGCTTCCAAGATAAGTTCTTTGAATGCTTCCCATTTTGAATTTGCTGTTGGTAACATCATCAGTTGGTCCCACTGTATAGAATTTAAATACTGTCTCAGTCCATCGTAGTCGCCTTTACGGAAGCAATAACCCTTCCCTTTACCCCTAATGGTAGTTACCTCTTTGAGTAAATCCCACTTCAGCACACTGATCACTGCCACCTAGTGGTTCCGTTATCTGCAGATTCTTAATGCATGAAGAATCACTGCTGATAATCAAATCAAGAGTATTACTCCCTCTAGTTGCCTCCCGAACATGCTGATGTAGAAAACAATCATCCAATAAATCCACAAAAGCCTTGCTAGTGTGTGAGTGACCAGCCCCCCAAATTCCAGTCAATATCTGGGAAATGAAAATCTCCCATTATAAGACTCTCTGATTTACTGGCCCACTCTATTTCCCTGTACAGTTTCTTATTATACTCATCAGAGTCATTAGGCCTATAGCACACTCCTACTCTCAATTTTGATCTCCCAATGCTTATGTCACACCAAACTGACTCAACACTGCACTGTCCAGCGATGTCGACTGGCTTCACTTCCTTGGTTTTTATGTGTTTCTTAACTAATAGCATAACCCCTCCCCCCTTCCTATCCTGTCTATCCTTTCTGTAGATGTTGTACTCCCCAAATTCCAGTTCTGCATCCCTTATATCTGTGTGACACCACGTCTCTGATATCCCAACAATATCTGCCTTTGATGTTTTGAGCAATACCTCAAATTCATCAAATTTATTTACTAAACTCCTAGCATTGGTTTACACGCAAGTATACCTGCACCTGTTTCTATTCTTAGCTACCCTAACACAACCCATGTGTTTACTTGTACCGCAATGGCTCCCAGCAGTCTCTGAAATATCATGCATCTTGTTTTTCAGGCTTCTGCTCATTATAATAGAAGCAGTGCAAGAATCTCTTTCACCTCTGCCAGTGGCTACTGTCAATCTATTGGTCTTTGTCTCCTCCCAAGCTAGCAGTTTTCCGACCCACCTAACACTGCCTCGATAGCATCAGCAAATATTCTTGCACCCTTTCTATTTAAGTGTATCCCATCCCTGTAGAAGCAATCTCTCCTGTTAACAAGTACAGTCCAGGCTGAAAAAAAAACTACCCCATGAACCTTGCACAATCTTTCCAGGGCCGAATTGATCGACAAGGCTCTCATCATATACTCCCTCCTATCGTGTCTGGGCAGAATTGCAGACACATCAAATGATATTGATGGCGGTATATCAAGCTTAATTTTCCTAACATATCAAGTTTGCAGACGATACAAAGGTTGGCAGGGTTGTTAAGGACACTACGGACAGCATGCTGCTGCAACGGGATCTGGAAAGGTTGATCAGATGGGCTGAGAGGTGGCAAATTAAGTTTAACATTGATAAATGTAAAGTACTACATGTGGGAAACAGTAACCCCAGAGCAACTTATCAACTCTGTGGTACGAACTGACAGTGGTAGAGAATGAAAAGAAGCTGAGAGTAATTGTGCAGGCATATATGAAGTTTTCTGAGCAGTGCAGGCGGGCTGCAAGAGTAGCTCATGGGGTCATGTCAATGATATACAGGAATTTTTTTCTAGCAGGGATAAGGAGGTGATTATTCCCTTGTATAAGGAAATGGTCAGGCCACACTTTGAGTATTGTATACAGGTCTGGAGGCCTCATTTCAAGAAGGAAGTAGAGCTGCTGTAACGAGTACAGAGAAGAGCAACAAGATTAGTGAATAGAACAAAGGGTTGCTCTTACGAAGAAAGGCTTAAGTTTTGCAAATTACAATGTCTGGAGACTAGGCACCAGAAAGGTAATCTAATAGAGGTGTATAAAGCATTGAATGGTTTGAGCATGCTCAATGCTGATGGGATTCTTCCTCTTGCTCAGAATAATCACCTGAGAGGGCATAAATTCAAATTGAGGAAAGACAGATGTAGGATAGATGTGCAGAAATATGCCTTTAGCCAGCAGGTAGTTGATTGATGAAACAGACTTCCATCCCTTGTTGTGGAAGTTGATAGACTAAATAAATTTAAGGCTCGGCTGGACAGGTATTTTGAACGAACTAGTGAAATGGGAGTGGGGTTTTTTTTGTTTTTTTTTTTTTTTTGGCTGATGCTGCATAAGCTTGCTTTCTTGCATCATATGCCTCTACTAATGCTAAGGCTAAACCTACCAAACACTTCTTGATTCATTTCACAAATATACATGGTATCAATTCTAATCTCAACAATGTCCATTTCCACTTGCAGTTTGCCAAACCCCATATACTTTTTCTGACAGAATCTCAGTTATCGGTTGATTCAACTACTGCTCATCTCATTTGCTCAAATCATTCGCTATATGATTCCTTTCACCTCAAAGGTGGTACTTGTGGATATGTCCGTTCCGATATTTCCTGTCGAAGACTTGGCAATTTGGAATCTACTCTCTTTGATCTTCTCTGGCTTAAAATCTCTCTCTACCTAATTGTATCAAATTCATCTTTTGTCTCTACCATTCTCCCAACTCAACTCCACTAATCATTTGGAGCTCTTTGACTTCATCTGTTTGCAACTTGACTTTCTCCAGTCCAACTTTCCTAACAGTGAGGTAATTTTAATGTTCACAACTCCAGCTGGCTTCCATTTTCTAGTCACACCAACCCAGCTGGTCGAGATGCTAAGGCTTTTGCAATTACTAATGACCTTGCACAGATTGCTCATTTACCTACAAGAATACCAGACAATCCTAACCATGCAGCCAACATGCTTGATCTTTTTCTCAAAAAACAACCCTTCTAAGTACACGGTTGAGGTCCCTTAGGCACCTCAGATCACAACTTGTTGAATGTCTCTTCTCCGATGGAGCCTTTATCTCATGGCTATTCCCAACCTCGTATTGTTTGGCACAAGAATGCAAAATGGGATGACCTGTGATATTTCTTCTTTTCCTTGGTCAGATTACTGTTTCAAAACTTCTGATGTCAACGTTTACTTAGATCGGGTCAGTGAAATTATTCTTGCAGGTATGGAATCCTTTATCCCACACTCCACTTTAAAATCTCATCCTTTATCTAAACCTTGGCTTCCCAATAAATGTGCTAAGGCTATTCAAGAGAAGAACGTTGCATATCGTAATTGGCTTGTTTCTAAATCTTCAGTTTCATTTTCTGCCAACACCAAAGCTCGCAACAATTGTAAAGCAGTTATTAATCAGTCCAAACTAGAGTTTGAACAGGCTAAGAGTAGAAAACTTGCTACTCTTTCTAAAGTAATGGAGAAATCAATTAACCACCAACTCTTAAACTACCTAGAAACCTTCCGTCTGATCAACAATTGCCAGTATGGATTCCGTCAGTGTCGATCCACTGGTGATATTCTGGCTTATGTTACCCATTTATAGACAAATTCCACGGAAACGTTTGGGGAAAAACAAGCAGTTGCTCTTGACATCTCAAAGGCTTTCGATCATGTTTGGCATAAAGGTGTTCTAAATAACTTCCTTCTTATGGTTTGCCAACTGTTTTTTGCAATTGGTTATCCAGTTTTCCTCTGATCGCTCACTGAGGGTGATGGTAGATGGCTCTCTGTCTTCTAACTTCTCCAGTAATGCCAGCATCCCCAAAGGTTCAGTTCTTTCACCCACTCTTTTCCTCTTGTCAGAATCTTCTTGTATTTTAATGACCTTCTTCCACTGACAGGAAATCCTATCCATAGTTTTGCCGATTATAGCAGATTGCATTCCATTTTCCATTTTGAGAAACCTTGCCCTGCTCAATCAGCTTCAACTTCTCGAAAATCTGCTATCAATTCCTTAAATGCCGGTCTTCAGATAATTCTCCAGTGGGGAAAAGACAACTCAGTTGATTTCAACCCTTCTAAAACTCAGTCTTGTCTTATATCTCGCAAAAAGGATTCTTCTGCTCCTATGCTTATCTTTGGTGACACTCCGATTTCTAGGCAAAATGATATCTCTCTTTTGGGGATTACCCTGACTTCTAATCTCTCTTAGCACAAGCAGATTACAAATATTGCTTCCTCTCCATCTAAAAAACTCTGCATCTATGGGTGTTAGAGGCTGACAGTTTGGGAAAATTCAAAGGTCATCTGAATAGTACCTTCAGGTGAGAGAAACGCATAGGATGACAGGTTTAATTTCCTTTTCTTTTATTAATTATTAGGGTTTTATTTTTTTTTTATAATTGTTTTATTCTGGGTTTTTTTTTTTTTTTGGCTGGTGCAGCATAAGGCATAGGCTTTCTTGTATCACGCAGCCATTACTAATACTAACTTGGTTTTCTCTTTTGTTCTCGGCGTTACTTTTCTTCCAAACAGCTGTTCACTCTGTACAAATCGTAAATTTTCCCTGCCATAGAATATTGTTCCCACATCTGGGGTCGTGCCCCCAAAACCTCTCTCAGTCTTCTCGATTCCATTCAGAAGAGGGCAGTTAGGTTAATTAATGATTTATCTCTAAAAGAGTCTCTCCACTCGCTGTCTCATAGACATACTGTTTCTGCTGCATGCCTCTTCTACAGATATTTCCATGGGTACTGTTCTTCTGAATTGGCTTCTATAATTCCTGCCCTCTCTCTCTTTCAAAACAGTCCGTACACGTGCCACCACCAGCCAACATCCATTTACTGTCCAACTTCAAACTCACAGAACCAACTTTTCATCTTCCTAGTTTATTCATTCAACTGCCATTTTCTGGAACAACCTTCCTTCATACGTATTTCCTGAAAATTACAGTCTACAGAAGTTCAAGTCCAACGTCAACAAATATCTTCTTTCATCTTCTCAACCTCCAATGCAAGCACGGTACTAAGTACTATAGGTTCTAATACCACTCGTGTTTAAGGTTTACATAAAAAAAAAAAAAAAGCCAGTTCTTAAACTAACAACAGCTATAAAGTGTAAAGCGGCATGCACTTCAGTCCTCGACAACGGCCAGCGGCATTTGGGCGATAAGCTTGTATAGGGTGACACAGAAAATCAGCTGGAGCGCACTTATATCGGCACCATTTGTACTTTCCCCCACCCCTTCCCTATGTGGCAGCCTGTGTAGGCATTATCTGTGCTAGCAATTTTACAGGAATATTATTTCCAACAAACATCGGCTTAATTCTGCCTGGGCCGCTTCTTCTTAAAGTAATGACATTGCCATGCTCGAGGTTTGGCAAAGATTTTGTGTTTCTAGAATTCATCACATATCAGATTTAATGAAGATAAATTTATTGGGAAAAGAGTTAGTGAATTGGGATGCAACTTCATTTATCAAATCTTGGTTGAATTGCAACCATAGACTGGCTACAGATACCAGAGCTCGGTAAAAGTCAATGAAAACATTTTGTAAGAATCAACTGGCTATAGGGAAATTATAATAAAAAATTGAATTTGATGGTATAAACCAGAGTTACATTCAATATGTTCTAAATTGCATATCAATATTTTTAGAAGAATAAGAACAATTTACTTCAATATGGTACATAGGACACTTCTGTATGACACTCTCCAGAAATTAAAATGAATATAAAATTAATGCATAATGATTACAGTAATAAATTAAAAATTTTTTAAAATGTTTAAATGAATAAAAATATTTTAAAAAGTTTAACAAATTTTTCAAAAACGACTTTCCTTCCTGAAGCTGACAGGGCTTTAGCATTAGCAGAGGCACATGATGCAAGAAAGCAGGCTTGTATAGCATCAGCCAAAAAAAAAACTTCCTATTTCACCTCAAATGTTTGTAGTAGTAGTAGTGGCATGTGATGCAAGAAAGCAAGTATATAAGCTTATGCAACATCAGCAAAAAAAATCAAAAAAAAAAAAAAAATCACACCATTCCCTCCAAATGCCTGTCCAGTTCCTCCTTAAATTTATTTAACCTATCAACTTCCACAACGACAGATGGAAGTTTGTTCCAGCAATTAACCCCCCATGGCTAAAGGCAAATTTCCGCACATCTATTCTACATCTGTCTTTTCTTAATTTGAATTTATGCCCCCTTAGGTTTGTAATCTGAACAAGTGGAAGGACCCCATCAGAATTCAACGTGCTCAATCCATTCAAGGCCTTATACACCTCAATCAGATCACCGCGCAGGTGCCTAGTCTCCAGCCACTACAATTTGCAGAATTTAAGCCTCTATTGGTAACAGGATCCCTTCATTCCCCGCATCAATCTTGTTGCCCTTCTCTGTACACGCTCAAGCAAATCGACATCCTTCCTAAAATGAGGCCTCCAAGACTTGTACACAGTACTCAAGGCGTGGCCTGACCTGACCTGACCTGACCATTGCCTTATACAGAGGGACAATCACCTCCTTTTCCCTGCTAGCAAAATTCCTATATATAATTGACAAAACCTCATGACCTGCCCTGGCAGCCTGTCTGCATTGCTCAGAAAACTTCATATCTGACTGGACAATTACTCCCAGGTCTTTTTTCATTTTCTACCACCTTAAGTGTAGTACCACACAGTTGGTACGTTTCTCTGGGATTATTTCTACCCATATGCACTACTTTGCATTTTTCAAGTTTAAACTTCAGTTGACACCTCTCAGCCCACCTGCTCAACTTTTCTAGATCTTGTTGCAGTAGCATACTGTCATTAGTGTTATTAACAACCCTGTCAACCTTATTGTCTGCAAACATGGACATTAAGCCTGAAATAACTTCATTAATATCATTAATAAATGCAGAAAACAACACTGGACCCAACACCGAACCCTGGAGGATTCCATTATTGACATTAGTAGTCCACAAACAGCAGTGTCCTCTGATTACCACTCTGTCTTCTCCCACTCTACCCTCCCTTTAACTATATCAGCAATTTGCCCTTAATGTCATGCTGCTCAAATTTGTACAATAGTCTTCCATCTGCAACAGTATCAAAAGCTTTTGTAAAATCCAAGTAAAAGTAAAGTGCAGCCATTATCAACCCACTGCAGGGTGGTAGCCTCCTCAACAATTCATGCTGAGGGAAATGGACCATAATCTGCCACGCTGGTCCAGTGCGGGTTGGCAGATCGACCGTATTCAGAAGTCAGGGGCTTGAACCCCGGTCTAATTCAAAGAGCGTGTGCTACTGCACTCCAGCTCCTGTCCACTCGGCTACGGAGGCCTCCAAAAATCCAAGTATAAAGTAAAGTAAAGTGCAGCCATTATCAACCCACTGCAGGATGGAAGCCTCCTCAACAATTCATGCTGAGGGAAATGGACCATAATCTGCCACGCTGGTCCAGTGCGGGTTGGCAGATCGACCGTATTCAGCAGTCAGGGGCTTGAACCCCGGTCTACTCAAGGAGCGTGTGCTACTGCACTCCCGCTCCTGCCCACTCGGCTACGGAGGCCGGTTCAAGTATATGATATCAAAATTATTTTTTGCTTCCAGTTCCTTTGTGACCACATCATAGTATCCAATCAAATTGGTGAGACAAGATTTCCCCTTAACAAATCCATGCTGTGTCTGAACAATAACTGCAGTCTTGTCTAGATGATTCTACAGTGTTTCTTTAACCAGTGCCTCCATTAATTTCTATGCAACGGAAGTTAAACAAACAGGTCTGTAATTACTTGTGTCATCCTTTGATCCTCCTTTGTGAATTAGGGTCACATTTGCACATCTCCAGTCCATGGGGGAGGTCCCCATGGACTGGAGGGTGCAAGAATATTTGCTGATACTACGAGGCATTGTTAGGTAGTCGGAAAACTGTTAGCTTGGGGGGATATACGGACTGATAAATTAACAATAGCGACTTGCAGAGGTGAAAGTGATTCTTGCATTGCTTCTATTGGAATGAGCAGCAGCATGGAAAACAAGGTGCTGGGGATTTCAGGGACTGCTGAGAGTCATCACAGAACAAGTAAATACATGGGCTGTGTTAGGGTAGCTAAGAATAAGAACAAGTTCATTTATACTTGCATATAACACCAGTGCTAGGAGTTTAGTAAATAAATTTGATGAATTTAAGGTGCTGGTTAAAACATCAAAGGCAGATATTGTTGGGATATCAGAGACCTGGTGGCACAGATATAAGGAATGCAGAATTGGAATTTGGGGAGTACGACATGTACAGGAAAGATAGACAGGATAGGTAGGGAGGAAGGGTTATGCTGTTAGTTAAGAAACACACAAAATCTAAAGAAGTGCATCCAGTTGACATGGGTAGACAGTGCAATGCTGAGTCAGTTTGGTGTGAATAAGCACTGGGAAAGCAAAATTGAGAGAAGTGTGTTATAGGACTAATGACTCTGATGAGTATGAACAACTGTACAGAGAAATATAGTGGGCCAGTAAATCAGATTTTCTTATAATGGGGGATTTTAACTTCCCAGATATTGACTTGAACTTGTGGGTTGGTCCCTTGCACACTTGCAAGGCTTTTATGGATTTAGTGGGTGATCGTTTTCTACAGCAGCATCACAAGATGTTCAAAAAAATCTCCCATAATTGTGCACCGATAGGTTCTGCCTGGAGAAGAAGGAAGTGAATGAACTAGTCAACAAGAGTTTGAAATATGAATTTGATAGTATAAAACAGAGCTACAATGCTCAATACGTTCTAACGTTGTATTTCAATATCTGTAGAAGTATAAGAGAAATTTACCTCAATATGGTATGTAGGACAATTCAGCATGACACTCTCCAGAAATTAAAACAAATATAAAATTAATGCAAAATGATTACAATATTAAATTAATATTTGTAAAAGAATAAAAGAAGTTTACCTCAATATGATATGCAGAACACTTCCGTATGATACTCTTAAGAAATTAAAACACAAACAATTAAAAAATCGAAAAACCTACAGTAAAAAATAATTAAAAATCAATTCAGCACAATTAAAAATCAATTTAATGAAATTAAAAATTAAATTTTTACTCAATTTTTAATTGCATTAAATTGATTTTTAATTGTGTTCAATTGATTTTTTAATTGTTTGAGTTTTAATTTCTAGAGAGTATCATACAAAAGTGTTCTATGTATCATATTGAGGTAAACTTCTCTTATTCTTTTACAAATATTGATATCAATGTAATTGAGCATTAGAGCTCTGGTTCATACTATCTAAGTATTAAATTAAAAACAATTAAAAAATAATAAATTTTAAAAAGTTTAATGGAAATTTTGCAAAAACAACTTTCCTTCCTGAAGCTGACAGGGCTTTTCGACCATATGCCTTGACATATGGTTGAAAAGACATATGATCGAAAAGCCCTGTCAGCTTCAGGAAGGAAAGTCGTTTTTGCAAAATTTATGTTAAACTTTTTTTAATTTTTAAAATTTTTTAATTGTTTTTAATTTATTACTGTAATCATTGTGTTAATTTTATATTCGTTTTAATTCTGGAGAATGTCATACATACCATATTGAGGAAAATTTCTCTTATTCTTCTACAAATATTGAAATACAACATAGAACGTATTGAGCATTGTAGCTTTGTTTAATACTATCAAATTCATATTTTAAACTCTTGTTAACAATTTCATTCACTTCCTTTCTTTCCAGGCATAACCTATTGATATACACACAATCAAGGGAGATTTTTTGAACATCTTGGTACAAAAATACATTAGATTAACACTAAGATACTCTTGTTCAAATTTACCATATTTCTTTCCTAAAATACTGCCTTCAAAGTAAAGTCATTCCAAAATTTGCCAGGGTCAATTTAAATCAAAAAATCGTGGGCATAATGCAAACTAGCACTTGCCATATCTCATAATATATATAGTTAAACTCGCCTTAAAATCTTGATATCCTAATAAACAATAATACCTTTCCTAGATAAAAATAAAGACATATGATCAAAAAGCCCTGTCAGCCTCAGGAAGGAAAGTCATTTTTGCAAAATTTATGTTAAACTTTTTAAAATTTTTAATTAATTTATTTTTTAAATTTATTTATTAATTTTTAATTGTTTTAATTTAGACTATGTATAAATACAGTGCAAGCGCATCAGAAATTGTTTTAATTTATTACTGTAATCATTTTGCGTTAATATTATATTAGTTTTAATTTCTGGAGAGTGTCATACAGAAGTGTCCAAGGTACCATATTGAGGTAAATTTCTCTTATTCTTCTACAAATAAAAAAAGTGAATATTTTATTATTGTTTGAAATTTTTATATTCCAAATTGTAAATCAGTAAAACTCACAATACATATATGCACACATATTTTTGGTCTTGCATTATTTATTATTTTTTTTTTTTTTTTAGCAAGCATGTTGTTAAAAATTTACCAGCACACTACTGATTGTATGCCTCACAGTTGTTTGAAGACAGCTTCAAATGTTGCCTTTCGGTTTTTTGTTTGAGGGCCAGAAACTCAGGAAGTAAGGTGTTTCAGCAGATACTTTAGCAAACGTCTCCCCTAGGGTGTTCACAATTGCACCTGCATTATATTCTAGGATCGATGCAACATGCAATGTGTATCTGCCCTTCATTTTCGGGACTTTATCTCAGATGAGCTTCAGTGACGTAATCTGGGAGATGATAAAAGTGAATCAGAGCCAAGGTTCACTCCAAGTCTGACATCTAATGTAACACGCACATTTGAAGATTGTAAATTATTTGTGGTGGGATAATGACAAAATATCCCCCATGCCTTGTTTTAAGCCTTTCTTGCTGTTGTGCATTCTTCATTAAACCATGGTTTTGAAAATAGCAGAAACTAGGTTGATGTCTTTGGAATTGCATTTGCTGCTGCCTGGACAATATTTTTTGTGATGTGCTTTAGTGCTTCATTAATTGACTGCGGTGGTATTAAACAGTGCCAGATATTTGAAGGCTTTCCAGTAAGTGTGCACTTTCACCATGTGGTGTGTGTGTGACCTGAGTCACACACCCATATACATACCATATTTTTACACAGGTTGTTGCACATAGCTCAAATACTTATGGTCCCAATGAAGTGGTAAGGCAGTGTACAGATACGAGGGGTTTCCGAAAAGTAAGGTAACACTTTTTTTTTCTCTTCTCCGATAGAGCTTTTTTTTAAAAGCTCTATCGGAGAAGAGACAATCACCAAGTTGTGATCTGAGGTGCCCAAAAGGACCACTCACTTTGACCGTGTACGTAGAAGGGCTTTTTGTGAGAAAAAGATCAAGCATGTTGGCTGCATGGTTAGGATTGTCCAGTATTCTTGTAGGTAAATGAACAATCTGTCCAAGGTCATTAGTAATTGCAAAAGCCTCAGCATCTCGACCAGCTGGGTTGGTGTGACTAGAAAACGGAAGCCAGCTGGAGTTGTGAACATTAAAATTACCTCACTGTTAGGAAAGTTGGACTGGAGAAAGTCAAGTTGCAAAGAGAGGAAGTCGAAGAGCTCCAAGTGATTAGTGCAGTTGGGAGAATGGTAGAGACAACAGATGAATTTGACACAATGAGATAGAGAGATTTTAAGCCAGAAAAGATCAAAAAGAGGAGATTCCAAATTACCAAGTCTCTCACAGGGAATATCGGAATGGACGTATGCACAAGTATCACCTTTGAGGCAAAAGGAATCGTACAGTGAATAATTTGGATAATTGAGATGAGCAGTAGTTGAATCAACCAATAACTGAGATTCTGTCAAAAAAAGTACATGGGGTTTGGCAATCAATGCAATCAAAGTACATCAATGTTTGTCGCAATGATCACAAAAATTGTTTGACAAAACAAACCATCATACGAGGATGCCCAGCTTCTGAAGTTTCATTCAATCTACACATGAACTTAAGAGTACCAGACATATCAAAGAGATTAAGATATTGTCAGAGGATTCAGAAGTTACTCAAAGTGGCATGAATAGCAAGGATGTAGTATATTCACAAACAAGGCCCTTGTTCATCTATGATTCATTACACTCAGGAAAAAAAATTAAGATGTGGTGTGTTATTTCATGAACTAAAAAAGGTTGGGCTGCTTTTCTTCACTGAGACTGCAACTGCAGCACTTTCTCAAGAACTTGCCACATAGCCTGCTTCATTGCTGAATGCAGTTCCTTTTGGGTTCAGCAACAGAGCAACAATACATACTATTAATGCAGTGAGAATGTAGGAAGCCTTTTCTGGTGTGTGCCCAATTTTAAAGAATTTGTGAAAGATTCCCAGACCTTGTTCTCCATATCTATCTTTTGAAACTATTTAAACAAATTTTGTTTTAAAATTCCACAAATTTCGAAAAATTTGCAAAAGATTCCCAGACCTTGTCCTCCATATTTTTTTTTTTGGAAACTAAAACAATTTTTATATAAAGAATTCTCATACATCTAAGGAACGCAAACAAAATAATGAGGTGTGCATATCAAACGTAACTGAGAATAACAAAACTCTTGGTTATGTTGCAAGAAACAGAAAAAGAATGAACTTGTGCTATACAGGAGGAAATCACTTTGAACAGCTTTTTTTATATTTGTGTTGCCACGTTATTTATGGAATTTTAAATGATTTATTGAAAGTGAAGTAAAAATTAAACAAAGGGCTTAAACCTATTTCCTAATAAAAGGCAAGCCCAATATCCTAAATAATATTGCATCCTCGTTGCAGTTTTGGATTCAACTTTGGGTATCCATTATGAAGACAAAGTTAAGCAGGTAACAGATCTCTTCCAAATTTTGTTGAGTAGGTAACATCCCAAGCAAACATGGAGATCTGTTACTCACTCAACTTTGTCTTGATAAAAAAAAAAAGTAAATTGCAACCATTATCAACCCACTGCAGGATGGAAGCCTCCTCAACATTAGGAAATGGACCATAATCTGCCACGCTGGTCCAGTGCTGGTTGGTAGATCGACCGTATTTAGCAGTCAGGGGCTTGAACCCCGGTCTACTCAAAGAGCGTGTGCCACTGCACTCCCGCTCCTGACCACTCGGCTACGGAGGCCTTCTTGATAATGGATACCCAAAGTTGAATCTGAAACATCAACAAGACTAATATGCTTTTTTGATAGTAAATAGGTTTAAGTCTTTTGTTTAATTTCTATCATTTGAAATTACTAATAAGATCAAGTCAATGATTTGAAATAAATAAGATCAAGTCAATGATTTGAAATAAATAAGATCAAGTCAATGATTTGAAATAAATAAGATCAAGTCAATGATTTGAAATAAATAAGATCAAGTCAATGATTTGAAATAAATAAGATCAAGTCGATGTTTAATTTTTTTAATTTTTGAGAGAAGCATTCCATAATGCCTCTCACACAGTGACAATATTGCAATAAACTTATTGTGTGGAATGTGATGACTGGGAAAATGATAGGAATTATTTTTACTCTGCATCATGCAGAGTAAAAATAATTCCTATTATTTTTGTGTGCCAAAAATATTTTCCGTCTTGCATCCTCCCATTATACCCTTCTATCTATGGAAAAAGTGCTCGTCATTTATGACCTACTTCTCAAGGAATGCACAGTATTCATAAATCAATGTTTAGCATATTTTTTGGCAAGAAAATGTTGATATTTTGTAATGGCAATTTAGGATAGTTATTTTGCATTTTGATTTCACTTTGTTTTTTTTTTTTTTTTTTTTTGGTAAAATTAAAGGCATTTTTTTATTCTAATTACCTGGACACAGAATTTTCCAAATTAATTTTCCTTTCAAGACTTGTAAAATTTGCACCAGGACCTCCTGTATCCTAGGATAGTCCACATGTAATTTGTGCTTTGTAATAATAGTTTAATGTTTATTTAGAATACATAACTTGCAACCACTTTTACATCTCAATTAAATAAGATATAAAAACTTATCCTCCAAGTTAGTTAAGATACAGCAATCAAAGAAGCAACTGAAATATGACAGGTACACACCTTCTTAAAAGCATCATCCATTTCTTTCTTCTCTTTAAGAGTCATCATAGATTTATGATAATTATCCTTCTGCCACTGTTTAATTTGTGTTATCACTTCATTTAATAAACGTTCCCTAACACGTAAATGCATATCACAACGACGTTCAGCTTCAACTAACACACCTTTCCAAGCTGCTTCTGTGGTACCATATTCTGGTCCTAACAAATATAAACCAGAAAAAGATAAGATTAACGATACATGAAAAAATAAAGGGGCTTTTTTTTTTTTTTTTAATGCGGAATGCTAGTGTAAAAGCTTCCTAGTCAGATCAAAAGGCATCACTGGATTTCAGTTAATGGAAAGTAATCTAAAATCTTTCTGATTTGGTAAGTAAATTTTGGTAAGTAAGTAGATTTGGTAAATTTTCTAATTTAAAAGCCTAGAAACTCATTTTGGAAACTTCATTATGCTATAACACAACTTTCTGGTGTGGAATTTGATATTATGTATAATCAGGTATGGAAACTGGTGCTGTTTTAACTATGAGATTGCTCTAAAGCCCAAGGCAGCTCATTTTCAGAGCCTCTAAAAATGTGTGCCAGGGCCCCAGAATACCTAAATCCAGTTTGGGCTATGAAATTAAATTGTTAAACATTCTACAGAGATTAAAATTATTTATAAGATAATACATAATAGCAATCACATATATATATAAAGTGACTGGCAAATGGAGGCCAATATTCAATAATGATGTTCCCCAAGTAAATAAAATGTCCAGAGTCGTTTCTGGAGTTAAGCACTATTATCAGGTCATATGACCATGTATTTTTGTCAAGTCATTTCTGTAAAGAAATTGCTTCACAAAATTTCATTCTGTGGCTGTTCTGTCAAGATAATATGCTAAGCTTTGCTGTTACTAACTTAACTAAAACGTCTGCTAAATTGATTGTTAGGAAATGCTAATATCACAAAATACCACATCTGCTCAGATATAAGCTATCTTCACCATATATATAAGTTGCATCCCCAAAATTATATGGTCTTAAAATAAAAAATATATATATTTTAGGCACTTGTATCATTTTTGACTGTTGGCTGTAACCAGACTACTGTGTCAAAGTTACTTAAAAGGAAACGTGAGACCAGAGATATCAAAAGAAAATCTGGAACCAAACTGAAATGGAAGAGTACTGCAGCAGAGGGGTAAATGCAATGATAGAACTCTCTGACTTGTGATAAGTGGTCAGAGAGCATGTTGACCTCATAAGGAGCTCTTATTCACAAAATGCACAAGAAGAAAATGACTAACCTGCGAGAGAGAACATGTTAATTGAGCAAGTTAGCAATGGGAATCTCTAATATTCTCTGATGAATCCAAATTTCACCTCCAGATATCAAATGGTAAATGCTGCACTCAGTGTACATCTAATTAAGCTTATCACCCTGACTGCATTCAATCAACAGTAAAGTTTTCATTGGGCCAGATGGTTTGGGGGATGCGTAACAAACAAAGGAGTGGGCCAAATACTTTTTGTAAATGGTACTGTTAATGGTGACTACTACACAAAAAAAAAAGACTTCTGCTTGTCATCAGAGACCTTATTCGAGAAACAGAAAATTGTGTTTTCCAACATAACATAACTGTCCTTTGCCATAGTGAATGTAAGACAAGTAAAATATTACATAATCATTAAATACAATTTCTATTTTTCTGTTTTTAACTTCTTTAAAAACTGACTTTTATCATTTAAAAAAAATTTTTTTTTTTTTATCTTTAGGTGAAGTTCATGCAACCTTGCAATATCCGATCCTTCTCATGGTCAGGAAATAGAGCTGATTTAACCTGAATGAAAACTACTGGGGTATTATAGGACAGAAAATTGCTGTTAAAAAGCCATCAAGCAAGATAACATTGTAAAAACCTATTATTCATGACTGGCGATTATATCAAAAATCAAGAATTAAGTAGCAATTATACCAAGAATCTGATATACTCCATGCCAAACAGTTACAAGACAGTAATTAAAGATCATAATGGGCTAACAAAATACTAAAAGTTGTTATTATAGAAGACCTGTTATTATAGAACCATGGAAGCCTATTGTACAAATTGGAGTAGTATGGTATTAAGGGCAAATTGCTACAATAGATAAAAGAATGGTTGGGTGGAAGAAGACAGAGAATGGTAAACAATGGATGCTGCTCTTTGTGGACTAATATGTTATTAGTGGAGTCCCCCGGGGTTTGGTGTTGGGTCCACCGTTGTTTTGTATATTTATCAATGATATTGATGAAGGGGTATCAGGCTTAATGTCGAAGTTTGCAGATGATACAAAGGTTGGCAGGGTTGTTAATGATAGTAATGGCAGTGTGCTACTGCAACAGGATCTAGAAAATTTGGGCAGATGGGCTGAGAAGTGGCAACTGAAGTTTAAAATTGACAAATGCAAAGTACTGCATATGGGTAGAACTAACCCAAGAGAAACATATCAACTGGGTGGTACTACACTCAGGGTAGTGGAGAATGAAAAGGACTTGGGGTAATTGTGCAGGCAGATATGAAGTTTTCTGAGCAGTGCAGACAGGCTGCAAGAGTAGCTCATGGTGTCATGTCAATGATATACAAGAATTTTGCTAGCAAGAATAAGGAGGTGATTATCCCCTTGTATAAGGCAATGGTCAGGCCACACCTTTAGTACTGTACACAGGTCTGGAGGCCTCATTTTAGGAAATGATGCAGACTGCTGGAATGAGTACAAAGAAGGGCAATGAGATTGGTGAGGGGAACAAAGAGTTGATGTTACCAAGAAAGGCATAAGTTCTGCAAATTTCAGCTTCTGGAGACTAGGCACCTACGAGGTGATCTAATTGAGGTTTATAAGTCCTTAAACGGTTTGAGCAAGCTCAATGATGATGGGAATCTTCCTCTTGCTCAGATTACTCACCCGAGGGGTCATAAATACAAATTAAGGAAAGACAATTGTTGAATAGATGTGCTGAAATTTGCCATTAGCCAGCAGGTGGTTGATAGTTGGAACAAACTTCCATCTGTTGTAGTTGAAGTCAACAACTTAAATAAGTTCAAGGCAGAAATGGGAAGGGTTTTTTGTTTTTTGTTTTTTTTGGCTGATGCTATATAAGCTTGTTTTCTTGCATCATATGCCTCTACTAATGCTAATTCTAAAAGGTGACGTGTAAGATTAACTGTAAGATTAACTTCTGTTCCAGGAATGCAATTATACTGCAGTCATAGCATGGATTTGTTATAAGGCAATCTTGTCACACCAACCTGATTGGATACTATGATGCAGTAACAAAGGAACTAAATGCAAAGTGTGGCATTAAGGCATGGTTTTCAACCAGGGTGCCACAACAACATTCCAGGGGTGCCACGTAATTTGGGTTTAAGTTACTTAAACTTATTATTTTTTAAATTTATATGTTTATTTCATTATAAAAGGATGTACGGTACCTTTTTAATTTTGTGGTGATCTATAATTGATGTTTACTTATTACCTCTATATAAAGAATAAAATTATTGTATAGTGTATATATGTAATTTGTATTATGAAATGTAATTTTTATAATTATATTAATGTAATAACTATCATATAATATATATAATTTTTAATATTATATATATATACACAGAGAGAGAGAGAGAGAGAGAGAGAGAGAGAGAGAGAGAGAGAATCGGATCTAACAGGTAGAAAATTAAGTAAGGGTGCCGCAAAATAAAATAAATGACTTAGAGGTGCCATTATTAAAAAAAGGTTGAAAACCACTGCATTAAGGGCAAGTTACTGCAATGGATAAAGAAATGGTTGGAAGAAGAGAGTGCTTATTAAATGAAATTGTTCTTCATGGACTAATGTTATTAGTGGAGCTCCCCAGAGCTCAGTGCTGGGTCCACTGTTGTTTGCTATATTTATTAATGAACTTTATCTTCTGGTGGTACTTGTTGCATGCATCATAAATTTTTGCAGCTCTTCAGATTCATGGTTTCAGATGGCAATTATGTCATCTAAGTATCTACTCTAGAACTTTGGTTAAAGGGATTGTTTTTCTAAGAATTCATTTTCCATGTGGGTCATGAATATTTCTGCCATGAATGAAGAAAGGGCATTTCCCATGCTAAGGCCTGCCAGTGAATAGAACAATCCATTGAAGGAGAAGTAGAGTTTCCCCTATCGACATATTCAGGGATTATACTGAATTATAAATCACACCATCCTCACTCAACTAAAGTTGGAGTACTGAAATCTTTCATCTTAAGTGTTTGCCGGATCTGCAATAAAGATGGCCTCCAACAGGAACGAGAAGCTATAACCAGACTAACCCTTACAAATCGATAACCAAGTAATAGCAAAAGGACAACCTCAACAAAATAATACCAAGAAGTTTTTTTTTTTTTTTTAATGCAAACCCCAAACACGAGAGGTATTAGAACCTATAGTACTTAGTACCGTGCTTGGGTTGGAGGTTGAGAAGATGAAAGAAGATATTTGTTGACATTGGACTTGAACTTCTGTAGACTGTAATTTTCAGGAAATCCATATGAAGGAAGGTTGTTCCAGAAAATGGCAGTTGAATGAATAAACAAGGAAGATGAAAAGTTGGTCCTGTGAGTTTGAAATTGGACAGTAAATGGATGTTGGCTGGTGGCAGCACATGTTCGGACTGTTTTGAAAGAGAGAGAGAGAGAGAGAGAGAGAGAGAGAGAGAGAGAGAGAGAGAGAGAGCGGGAATTAAAGAAGCCAATTCAGAAGAACAGTGCCGATGGAAATATCTGTAGAAGAGGCATGCAGCAGAAACAGTATGTCTATGAGACAGCGAGTGGAGAGATGCTGTTAGAGATGAATCATTAATTAACCTAACCGTCCTCTTCTGAACGGAATCAAGGAGCCTGAGAGAGGTTTTGGGGGGCACCACCCCGATGTGGGAACAATATTCCATGGTGCGGTGGAGTTGGGATTTGTACAGAGTGAACAGCTGTTTGGAAGAAAAGTAACACCGAGAGCGAAAGAGAAAACCAAGTTTTTTAGATGCAGAGGAAGCAATATTTGTAATGTGCTTGTGCCAAGAGAGAGATTAGAACTCAGGGTAATATCCAAAAGAGATATATCATTTTGCCTAGAAATCAGAGTGGCACCAAAGATAAGCATAGGAGCAGAAGAATCCTTTTTGTGAGATATAAGACAAGACTGAGTTTTAGACGGATTGAAATCAACTAAGTTGTCTTTGCCCCACTGGAGAACAGCATTTAAGGAACTGGTAGCAGATTTTCGAGAAGTTGAAGCTGATTGAGCAGAGCAAAGGTTTCTCAAAATGGAAAGTGGAATGCAATGTGCTATCATCAGCAAAACTATGGATAGGATTTCCAGTCAATGAAAGAAGGTCATTAATATACAAGAGGAAAAGAGTGGGGGAAAGAACTGAACCTTGGGGGACACTGGCATTAATGGAAAAGTTAGAAGACAGAGAGCCATCTACCATCACCCTCAGTGAGCAATCAGAGAGAAAACTACATAATCAATTACAAAAAACAGTTGGCAAACCATAAGATGGAATCTTGTTTAGAAGACCTTTATTACAAACAAGATCGAAAGCCTTTGAGATGTCAAGAGCAACTACTTGTGTTTCACTGAACCTTTCCATTGAATTAGTCCATAAATGGGTAACACAAGCTAGAATATCACCAGTGGATCGACACTGATGGAATCTATACTGGCGATCGTAGATCAGACGGAAGGTTTCTAGGTAGTTTAAGAGTTGGCGGTTAATTGATTTCTCCATTATTTTACAAAGAGTAGAAGTAATTGCAATGGGACGATAATTGGATGAGAGGGATTTGTCACCCTTTTTAGGAACTGGCTGAATATGATCAAATTTTCAAGCAGAACGAAAAACACCTTTGGAATAAGAAAGGTTTTGAGAACAAGTTGAGAAATACCATCAGGAACTGGAGCTTTCTTTGCATCAAGATTCGTCAAAATCCTTCCAAAATCCTTTTGAAGGAAGACCACAGGAGGCAATGAATGGAGCATGTTGGGAATGGTGGGAGGTGTTTTACCAAGATCATTAATACATGAGTTGGAAGAAATATGGGATGCTAGCAGGTTAGCTTTATCCTTGGTTGAAGTGACAACAGAACCATCTGGTTCTGACAGAGGTAGGAGCAGAGATGGGCAAAAGTCGCGGTCAATAGCTTTGCCAAGATACCAGAATGCTCGGCTACCAGAAAAAGTACATGGGGTTTGGCAGACTGCAAGTGGAAATGGACATCGTTGAGATTAGAATCGAGAGCATGTATATTTGTGAAATGAATTAGGAAGTGTTTGGGAGGTTTATATCTTTTCACAGATAAGCTTAGCTCTATTACTTTGAAAATTCATGGTGTATTCAATAGTAAGAAAAAGTGTGGGGGGGGGGGACATGCTGTATGAAGTAATGAAATTTTTGGATATGGCATACACATGGTAAGAATATACCCAGATCCTTGACATAACGTGGCCTCTACAATGCCCCCTGCATATACACTACTTGGACTTGCTCCAGTCACTATCTGGCAGAGTAGATTAGCAAGATTATACACTAGCTGATCCGGAAGCCTCCTAAAGAGTTAACAATAGGTTCGGTCTGGTGTACTAACTAGTGGCAGGCCTGCGAACACCATTTTAGAGATGTACCCTTGAAATGTAAGGAAGATTGGATCTTGCCATGATGTTCATCATAACCTCAAAAGTCATCAGCCATACTACATGATGGAAGAGATGGGGAAGGGTTGACTTGAACTAAGCTCTGCAGACTAAACATGGGTTCCACCACTTCACACCTCCAATAAGCAAAGTGGTGGTATCGCACTGGTTGATGAGTCATCTACCACCTAGTATTGCCTGGTAACACAGAAGGGCAGCAATGTTTGTCAATGTTAAACTTCAGTTTCCACCTCTCAACCCATCTGCTCAACGTTTCTAGATCCTGTTGCAGTAGCGTACTGTCTTTACTATCGTTAACAATCCTGCCAACCTTGGTATGGATGGTTGAGTGGGCGACGACAGAGAGTGGTAATCAATGGATACTGCTCTTCGTGGACAAATTTTATTAATGGAGTTCCTCAGGGTTTCGGTGTTAAGTTCATTGTTGTTTTGTATATTTATCAATGATATTGATGAAGATATATCAGGTTTAATGTTTGATTGATTGATTGATTTGGGTTTTATTGGCGCACTAGCAACTAAGGCTATAATGCGCCAAGACCAGGTAATATCTAAAAAATTTAACATCTCGGTGACCTAATTAATTAGGCCACCAGGTTTAATGTCCAGGGGCCATAAATTCAAATTATAGGAGGAAAAGATTTAGACTAGATTGTAGGTGTTCTTTTAGCCAGTGAGTTGTTGATAACTGGAAAAAGTTGCCTCCATAAGTGGTTAAAGGCTGACAGTTTGAAGAAATTGAAAGGTTAACTGGATAGTTACCTCTGTGAGAAAGGAAGCACATAATTTGTCTATTTTATTGTCTACTTTTACACTTTTTTTTGGCTGGTGCAACAAAAGCCTGTGGCTTTCTTGCACTATATGGCTAATACTATCAGCAATGCGAGTTAAGAGTAGAAAATGCGTAATTATTTTCTTTGAAAATAAATCATTAATTATATTAGTTTTTAATAAAATCTTTATATTAATTTTTATTGCTTGCTTTCTAAATTGAGGAAGAATATTATCCACAGGCTACAATGCATGCTCTGCATTGGAAATAATAGCCTGGAGAATAAATGTGCTTCTTTTCTTTTTTTAATCATTATTATTTTATTATTTTTTTTTTTAATGGTTAGCTGAACAATTACAGCAAGTTATTCTCAGGTGTTTAATCACAGCCATATTGTTTAATAAAAATACAGAAAAAAAAAAAAATCACATAATTTTGTAAAAATTCAGATTTTAATGGAGTTTTACTAATTTTAGCAAAAAGAAAAAAGATGGAGAAAAACAGTGTTTTGGCAAAAAGACAAACTCATTGGCACCAATTCTAGTATCACAGTAAGAAGGAGAAGGGAAGGGCTCAAACTGAATCAAAAAGTTTGATTCTCCACTGTAAATCTAGAGAGTTGGCATCTGTGTATTCTTTCTCCTCAGAAAAGAAGAAAGTGACTACCACATTTTACATACAAATCAACTACTATTAAATATCCTTATTATTAATGCAGCCATTTACTGTTTAATGAATAATCTGCAGGGTATTTAGTGGGAATAATGCAATTGCTGACCAACCCAAGCAAGTGTCTGACTTGGCATCTATGTATTCCAAGACTTGGAATGGCATCTTTGTACAGCAGCTATTGCAACTGTACAAAATAACACACAAAAACAAATCAATCCTCAGGCAAGCTGTGCATTTAAAAAAATACTTTTAAAAGCACATAATTAGGAAAGTTAACCATTTACAACTCAATAAATCATATAAAACCTTTTGCAATCATCATCATCATCAGCCATTTTCAATCCACTGCAGGATGAAGGCCTCTCCAGCAACTTTCCAGTTCCTTCTGTTTTGTGCAATGGCCATCCATTTACTACCCACAAACTCATGAATTTTATTTATCCATCTCCGCTGTTGTCTTTTAGGTTTTCTTCTAGCTCCTCTTGGGTACCATCTGTTATTTTTTTAGCCCATCTGTCATCATGTCTTCGAGCTATGTGTTGTGCCCAAGACCATTTTAGTTCTTTAGTTTTGACAAGTATTTCCTTTACTTGAGTTTGCTGCCTAAACCATGTGTTTCTTTTCTTATCTAGCAGTCTGATTCCCAATATAATTTCGTTCCATTCTTCACTGTGAAGTTCTCAGCTTCTCTTCCATTCTTTTGGTGAGTGCCCAAGTTTCACTTCCATAAGTCATGGTGGGGAGTATACATTGGTTCATTATTTTACGTTTCAAACAAACTGGGATATTGCTCCTCAGTATGTGACTATATTTCCTGAATGCTATCCATCCAAAATTTATTCTTCTCTTGACTTCCAGCCATTTATCATTATTACAGCTGATAACTTGTTCCAAATAAGTATAACACTCCACCTTTCTGGGGCATACTTGTTCATCATTACTTTTGTTTTAGCCATATTCATCTTTAGTCCAAAATCCTTACTAACTCTGCATAACTGATTAAGATTTTCCTCTAATTCTTTGGGATCGAGGCTTATGACCACAATATCATCTGCAGGTCATAAATGGTTTAGGTACTCTCCATTCACATTGACTCCTTTCTGCGACCAGTCTAATCTTCTGAAAGCTTCCTGAAGGGCAGCAGTAAACAACTTCGGAAATATTGTGTCTCCTTGTCGCACTACTTTCTCAATGTTAAATTTGCTACTGTCTTTGTCTAGTCTAATAAAGGAGGTAGCGTTCTCATATATTTTCTTCAAAATCATAGTATATGAGGTATCTATGCCTTGTCTTTCCAGTGCCCGAAACATTGCCTTATGCTCTTTGGAGTCAAATGCCTTTTCATAATCCACAAATGCCAGGCATAATGGTGTTTTATATTCATTTGCTTTCTCCATTAGCTGCGATATTACGTGAAGGTGATCCATAGTTGAGAATCCTGTCCTAAAGCCAGCTTGCTCTTTCGGTTGATTCTCATCAAGTATTCTTTCTAATCTGTTAGTAATGACCCTTGTGAACAACTTGTAGATGTGAGTTAACAAGCTAATTGGTCTATAATTTCCAATTTCTGATTTATCTCCTTTCTTATGCAGCAAAATTATAATTGTATTATTCCACTCCTTAGGTGTCACACCTTTTCTAGTGCATTTTGTGAAGAGTTTTGCCAGTTTTTGTGTCATGTCTCTTCCTCCCAATTTTAACAACTCAACAGTAACTTCATCTTCCCCCGGGGCTTTCTGATTCGTAATTTTCTTCAACACACGTTCCACCTCATCAGGTATGTCATATGTGTTACTAATCTGCAATCCATCTTCCCCACTGCTGGCATCATTCCCTCGCTCCTTGTATAACTCTTTACAGTAGTCTTCTGCTATTTGAATTATGCCTTCTTTGCTATTCATAAGTACACCATCGCTATTCTTCAGTTTCAGTATCATTTGTCTTTCTGTATTACTGCTCATGACTGCTGATTTAAATCCTTTGTTTTCCTTTAATGCTTGTTCTACTTTTCTTGTGTTAAAATTTCTTATATCCTCTCTGAGTCTCTGTCTAATGGCTTTGCATAACTCAGTATACTCAATTTTCTCCTTGTCAGTGTTTATCTTGCTCTTCATTTGTCACCTTCGGTTCATCATGACAAGTGTTTCTTGACTAATTTTTTCTTCTTTGGATTTCTTTTTACCTATAGGTTTCTTTGGGCTTTATCACTTTCAGAAACTTGTAATATTCCTTGTTGATATCTAGGTCCTGAGCAGTCTGCAGAAACTCAAACTTGTTCTTAACTTCCAGTACATACTGCTTTTTCTCCTCTTCTGTTATCTCAAAGATCTTCATATTATTTACTCAAGTCAGTTTTTTCCTTTCTTTTCTTACATCTATATCAAGTGTGCATCTTACCATTCTGTGATCACTTCCAACATTTACCTCGTTCAGGATGGTAACATCATTCACAATATATCTTCTGTTAGTGAGGATGAAGTCCATTTCATTAGTTGTTAATCCATTTGGACTCTTCCATGTCCACTTTCTGTTCACCCTTTTCTTGAAAAAAGTGTTCATTACTGACAGTCCTTGAGATTCTGCAAATTCCAGAAGTCTTTCACCTCTTTCATTTCTTTCACCAATTCCAAAATTTCCTATAGTTCCCCTTTCTGCACTGTTTTGTCTTTTTCCAATCTTAGCATTGAAGTCCCCCATAATGATAGTGTAGTGGGTTTTCTGCTCATCTAGAAGACTCAATTTCGTTGTACATTTCTTCAACCTCTTCATCATCATGGCTCGATGTTGGTGCATAAATCATTATAACCTTTAACTTGTACCTCTTAGAAATCCTGATTATTAGCCTTGACACCCTTGGTGATGTACTTTTGAATTCCAAAATGTTGTTTTTTATATCTTTATGGACCAGAAAGCCAACTCCATCTTCGCTCCTTTCACTGTTTTCATTAGTGTACAGCAGATTTCCACTTCATAAACTTATAGATTCAGCGAAACCGATGATATTCCAATTCACATTTTCTAATTCCTTTTCCAGCTCTAATATCCTGTCTTCACCAATGAATGATCTTACGTTGTAACAGGCCAAGTTCAGTTTCCGTGCATGGCAGCCTGGTCATATCCAGAGATTCTTGGCACCCTCTGCTTCCACTCTGATCCTCTTGCTGCTGTAAGAGGGAGAGTGAAAGCTGCTGGGGACTGAGGGCCATTTGTTTTGTCGTGCTGTCATGTGCTGGAGGGTTTGGTCCTTTCCTCTTCACGCTGACCAGGCGTCTTGAAGAGAACCACTCTACACGTTCGTTGCCACCTAAGTGACGTAACAGGGCTTACCATCGAGAAGGTGTGCACGAGTGGATTTTAGGGAGGCAGGCCAACCGGACTTCTCCTAAAACTTCTGTAATAGAAAGATATTGGATCCATCAGTGTTTTAGACTGAGTGTCTGATAACACACAGAATACCTGTTCCCCTCTAAGCCCCTTCTGCACTGCTACTGCCCAAACAAGAGAAACTGAAAGTGTTACTGAGCACGTTTAATATTCTCATTTAATATTCATAAGCAGGGTCTCCTAATAGTGCTTTTCATAAAAAAAATAATATATATCCACATATCTAAAAATATAAAAATTAATACACATACTTAATTAAAATCCAGAAGAAAAGAAAACTTAATTGAAAACCATTTAAACAAAAGACACATGAAATCAGTGATATGGAAAAACTAAGAGAAGTTAGAAGATCAATACATATACAAGTTTTGCACTATGTACAAGTACATAGTGCAAAAGTCCAAAAAAAAAATACCAATTTTTAAATGTTTTAACCCCTTAACATACTGTGACAGTGATTTTATTTTAGCATTACCCTGTCTCGGAATGAGCTTTAACAAAGTGAGACAAAAATCAATCATGGCTATTTTTTTTTTTTTTTTCACTTTAATATTTCAAAATAATTATTTTCCTTCAGTATTTTACCCTGAATCTATATAAGTAATGATACTATATAAGTACTATATATATATATGTTTATATATATATAGTACTTATATAGTATCATTTTCTGGTCATACAGAAATTTTCTTATGTTCACTCACCCTTTTCGATTAAATCATTCCACTTCTTTGCCCAATTTTTCATACTTTTTGCATAGTTTTTCTCAATTTCACTTCTCTCCTGAATCAATTGTATCATATCATTTGACAATCGAAAGCCATCTTCAATATGCTTTGTAGTCCTCTTATAATTCCCAGGTTCCCAAAAACTATCACTTGAGGCAATAAGCATTGCATCATCACTATGGTGAGACATGGTAGGATTTTAGATGGAAGTCCTAGAAACCAAAATTTAAAAATATATTTCAGCAGCAAGATAAGCAATAATATAAATGGTGATTAAATTCTACTGTCTCCCATTATCCACTATTCATGAATATCTTCATGACCATATCCAACTCAATTTTATTATTAACAAAATATAAAAATATGTAACCATGTTATTAGTGACAATTAAGAATAAAATTAAACTAAATAAAAATAGAATTAAACAGAGTAAGAAAAGCACTGTGCTGTGCGTATTAATAAAAAATTGTCAAAGTATTGAAAGGACCTAAACAATGAAAATATAAACCTTAACTTTAAACTAACTACAGGGGGATGGGGGTACTCTCCCCCATTCCTATTCTTTCATTAGTGAAACATGTTACTTCCCCACACGCACCAATATTTACAGGGCTATCTAGTGGCATGCATCTCAATTCTGACCTGGAGTCTGCAGTAGGATTGGGGCTGCTAGTGCACACTAGCAGTCACAGCATATCACAAATTTCTTGTTGTTGCAGTGAAGTGACTCTGAAAATCTATTTTAATTTCTTGTTCCTGTGAAATACATTTGGACCTGGTGGCCCTTAGCTATTCGAGAGATCTTTTCTCATATCCTAGGGTGGTGTGTGCCTAGTGTGGCTTGGCTGCATGTAGCATCTAATTTTTGTGCTCTACAATTTCATGAAAAATTCAGCTAATTGGAATTCTTCACATTGGTACTGATATTAATGAAGGCAAATTAATGCAAAGAACAGGCTTTTTCAGCATCATCTGATATTTAAAAAAAATAATAAAAATAGAAAAAAAGTCACTTAGTTCTATTTTATTCACTAATCCTTTAATTTTATATATGTTCTCTAGTTTTTCAGTGATTAGGTGACAGTTTATTCTAACAGTTAATAAACCCTATGGGAAAAAAATAATTTCTCATGTAGTCTATAACTACCTTCCTTAATTTAAATGCAGGGGGCTCTAGTTTGTGCCACCAGCAAAAGTAAAAAGATATCCCTATTACATAATATTAAGTAATTTACTAAAGCCTTTCAAAATCTAAAATATCTCAAGCCACAAAGAACACATCTGGTTTCAATACATTTTCAACTCACAAAACTGAGGTTTCTCCCTAGAAAGGCTTCAGTTCTTCAGACTGAGGTGTTGAATGGATTGAGTAAGCTGAATGCGAATAACATTCTTCCTCTTGCTGAGACTACACGTATGAGGGGGCATAAATTTGAGGAAGGACGGCTGCAGAATAGATGTGCAGAAGTTTGCCTTCAGCCAGTGGGTGGTTGATTGCTGGAATAGGCTTCCATCTGTTGTGAAAGTGGGTGATTTGAATAAATTCGAGAACTAGACAAATTCTCAGTGGGTATGGGTGAAGTGTGGGGGTTTTTTTTTGTTATTTTTTGGCTGATGCTACTTTCCACTACTACTACTTTCTCCTATGCAGCTCTGGCCTCCCTAACTTTATTTGTGGTACTGTTACAGATCAACTTGTACCTGTTATAGGCTTCAGTACTTTTCATTGCACTGTAACTGTCCCATGCTATCTTTTTTCTGCTCTATTTGACTGGCCAGCTCTGCAGTCATCCATTTCACTGTTCACCTCCTACAATATTTTCTTAATGTATGTATTCATGGATTCTGCAATTTTTGCTTTAAGAGTATTCCATAATTCAAATGTAGTTGCCCTCCCTCAGCAATCTACCCAATTCGTAGATACCATATAGCACCTTAAACTGTCAAAGTCCACTCTCCTGAAGTTAAAACCTGTGCCTTTACATTTAGCTACTGAAACATCTTTTTTCACTTACAACTGATGATTACATGATCACTTCCTGGCTAGTTCCTGTACTTTAAGCCCTGTGACGTCATCTGATTCATTAGTAATGATGAGGTCAAGAATATTCTCACCCCTAGTACTTTCTCTAACATGCTAGTACAAATAATAATCATCAAGTTTATTTTTAAAAAAATGTTTCCCCATGGTGAGTTTCCCACTCACTTATTGCAATAAATCTGGGGCATATTAAAGTTACCCATAATAAGACATTCATGCTTGCTTGCCCATTCCATCTGCATGTAGAGACTCTCATCGTACTCTTCACAACATTCTGGTCTGTAGATTACTCCCACTCTCGTTATATCTTTGCTTCCAACAACTCGCACCACACAGATTCTATGCTGGCAGACATAACTTCAGACTCTGCAAAAGCTCTTTTCACACTCAGGTTGTTTTTGATAAGAAGTATGATCCTTCCATCCTTTCTATCTTCCCTAAATACATTATACATACTGTGATGGAACTGATCTCCAATTTCCAGGTGGCCCCATGTTTCCATTAGCCCTATTATATCAGCATTAGTTGTCCTAAAGAAGTTAAAATTCAGCCATTTTATTGACAACACTCTTGACATTACTACAGACACAGTTAAGACTGAGTAATCTTCTACAGTTTACTACCTTGACCCACCCCTTGAAGCTATTTAGATTTCTATCTTAGGATATAAAACATCTTTGGAATAATATGCCCAGTGCCTTACTGAATCCTGCCTTAAAGAGGCACCTTTCTAGTTTCCTTGGAAACTAGAAACCCTATAAATACAGTAGACTCTTGATTTTCCGGGATAGATGGTAAAAAACAAATCCTGGTTAATCCAAACATACAGAAGTCCCCGACATACGTAAGAGATACGTTCCAGGACTTCTTACTTCGTCGAGTTTTATGTAACTCAGGAACGACTAATAACATATTGCTACTATATTATTATTGACAAATCTGAATTCAGAGTGATACTTGATTATTAGCTGCCACTTCTCTCAGTCGGCACCATGATAATGGTCAAAATGAATTTTCTGTAAAGAACTTCAGGGTTAAGGTGAAAACTCACTATTATCACCCCGCGCGAGCTCACATTTTACTAAAGCACATTTCTGGAGGTCACTACCAAAAAACTATAAAAATGCTATCATTTTTATCCCTTTTGCTCGCTTTTAAGAAGCATTTATTCCTCAAAGTGCCCTATACTTTTTCCACGGCCTGTATAACTAAAGTAGCGTCATTCCATCGGAATTAGCCGCGTTTCACTTTCGTTTTCGCACGTGCAACCAGCACTGCCTCAGGGGATGTGGTCGTTGAAACATTATACCTCCGTTAAGCGTCCAGTCAATTAGTGACGTCAGATCCTTCTCCCGATAGTAGCAGGCAGGCAGCAAACACGTAATAGCCCCAAGAACGACGAAAGGAGAACGTGCCTTTTGTCAGAGAAAGGTGAGTAAGCAGAACAAGAGACATGATTTCTTACGCAATCGAATCCAATAAACACATTGACTGTCATTTCGAAATTGTGTATGTAAAAGTGTATCGATTTATGTTCATTGACCGCGATTGTAAAACAAGAGAAACTGCCCTACACAAATATGAGATTTCCCTTCTACATATAACATATCATTTTTACTAGTGTCAAATCCCAAAAGTTGACAGTCCCCAAGCGTAATCCTTTGCCCCACATGATTAACCCGTGAAACCGGAACAGGTCATCAGAAACTTAGGAAGGGGGATGCAGAGGTATATATATATATATATATATATTTTTTTTTTTTTTTTATGAGAACCCCAAACACGAGAGGTATTAGAACCTATAGTACTTAGTACCGTGCTTGGGTTGGAGGTTGAAAAGACGAAAGAAGATATTTGTTGACATTGGACTTGAACTTCTGTACATTGTAATTTTCAGGAAATACGTATGAAGGAAGGTTGTTCCAGAAAACGGCAGTTGAATGAATAAATGAGGAAGATGAAAATTTGGTTCTGTGGGTTTGAAGCTGGACAGTAAATGGATGTTGAATGGTGGCGGCACGTGTTCGGACTGTTTTGAAAGAGAGAGCGGGAATTATAGAAGCCAATTCAGAAGAACAGTGCCCATGGAAGTATCTGTAGAAGAGGCATGCAGCAGAAACAGTATGTCTATGAGAAAGCGAGTGGAGAGACTCTGTTAGAGATGAATCATTAATTAACCTAACTGCCCTCTTCTGAATGGAATCAAGAAGCCTGAGAGAGGTTTTGGGGGCACCACCCCAGATGTGGGAACAATATTCCATGGAAGGGCGGATTTGCGATTTATACAGAGTGAGCAGCTGTTTGGAAGAAAAGTAACGCCGAGAGCGAAAGAGAAAACCAAGTTTTTTAGATGCAGAGGAAGCAATATTTGTAATGTGCTTGTGCCAAGAGAGATTAGAAGTCAGGGTAATCCCCAAAAGAGATATATCATTTTGCCTAGAAATCGGAGTGTCACTAAAGATAAGCATAGCAGCAGAAGAATCCTTTTTGCGAGATATAAGACAGGACTGAGTTTTAGAAGGGTTGAAATCAACTAAGTTGTCTTTGCCCCACTGGAGAATTACCTGGAGATCAGCATTTAAGGAACTGGTAGCAGATTTTCGAGAAGTTGAAGCTGATTGAGCAGAGCAAAGGTTTCTCAAAATGGAAAGTGGAATGCAATGTGCTATCATCAGCAAAACTATGGATAGGATTTCCAGTCAATGAAAGAAGGTCATTAATATACAAGAGGAAAAGAGTGGGGGAAAGAACTGAACCTTGGGGGACACTGGCATTAATGGAAAAGTTAGAAGACAGAGAGCCATCTACCATCACCCTCAGTGAGCAATCAGAGAGAAAACTACATAATCAATTACAAAAAACAGTTGGCAAACCATAAGATGGAATCTTGTTTAGAAGACCTTTATTACAAACAAGATCAAAAGCCTTTGAGATGTCAAGAGCAACTACTTGTGTTTCACCGAACCTTTCCATTGAATTAGTCCATAAATGGGTAACATAAGCCAGAATATCACCAGTGGATCGACACTGACGGAATCCATACTGGTGATCGTTGATCAGACGGAAGGTTTCTAGGTAGTTTAAGAGTTGCCGGTTAATTGATTTCTCCATTACTTTAGAAAGAGTAGAAGTAATTGCAATGGGACGATAATTGGATGGGAGGGATTTGTCACCCTTTTTAGGAACTGGCTGGATATGAGCAAATTTCCAAGCAGAAGGAAAAACACCTTTGGAATAAGAAAGTGAAAAAAGGCGACAAAGAATAGGAGTAGGTTCAGGAGCACAGGTTTTGAGAACAAGTGGAGAAATACCATCAGGACCTGGAGCTTTCTTAGCATCAAGATTCATCAAAATCCTTCTGATATCCTTTTGACAGAAGACCACAGAAGGCATTGAATGGAGCGTGTTAGGAATGGTGGGAGGTGTTTTACCAAGATCATTAATACATGAGCTGGAAGAAAAATGGGATGCTAGCAGGTCAGCTTTATCCTTGGCTGAAGTGACAACAGAACCATCTGGTTTGGACAGAGGTGGGAGCAGAGATGGACAAAAGTTGCGGCCAATAGCTTTGGCAAGAGACCAGAATGCTCGGCTACCATTAGGGCAAGAAGCAAGTTTTCTACTCTTAGCCTGTTCAAACTCTAGTTTGGACTGATTAATAACTGCTTTACAATTGTTGCGAGCTTTGGTGTAGGCAGAAAATGAAACTGAAGAATTAGAAACACGCCAATTACGATATGCAACATTCTTCTCTTGGACAGCCTTAGCACATTTGTTGGAGAACCAAGGTTTAGATAAAGGACGAGATTTTAAAGTGGAGTGTGGGATAAAGGATTCCATTCCTGCAAGAATAATTTCACTGACACGATCTGAGCAAACGTTGACATCAGAAGTTTTGAAACAGTAATCAGACCAAGGAAAAGAAGTCTCGCAGGTCATCCCATTTTGCATTCTTGTAATGCCAAACAATACGAGGTTGGGAATAGCCATGAGATAAAGGTTCCATTGGAGAAGAGACAATCACCAAGTTGTGATCTGAAGTGCCTAAAGGACCTCTCACTTCGACCTTGTACTTAGAAGGGTTGTTTGTGAGAAAAAGATCAAGCGTATTGGCTGTATGATTAGGATTGTCCGGTATTCTTGTAGGTAAATGAACAATCTGTGCTAGGTCATTAGTAATTGCAAAAGCCTCAGCATCTCGACCTGCTGGGTCGGTGTAACTAGAAAACGGAAGCCAGCTGGAGTTGTGAACGTTAAAATCACCAAGGAAAATTACCTCACTGTTAGGAAAGTTGGACTGGAGAAAGTCACGTTGCAAAGAGAGGAAGTCAAAGAGCTCCAAGTGATTAGTGGAGTTGGGAGAACGGTAGAGACAACAGATGAATTTGACACAATGAGGTAGAGAGATTTTAAGCCAGAGAAGATCAAAGAGAGGAGATTCCAAACTGCAAGTCTCTGACAGGGAATATCAGAACAGACATATGCACAAGTACCACCTTTGAGGCGAAAGGAATCATACAGCAAATAATTTGGACATTTGAGATGAGCAGTAGTTGAATCAACTGATAACTGAGATTCAGTCAGAAAAAGTACATGGGGTTTGGAAGACTGCAAGTGGAAATGGACATCGTTGAGATTGGAATTGAGACCACGTATATTTGTGAAATGAATTAGGAAGTCCTTGGGAGGTTTAGGTCTTTTCGCAGATAAGCTTGCTCTATTATTTTGACAATTCATGGTGTATTCAATAGTAAGAAAAAGTGGGTGGGACATGCTGTATGAAGTAATGAAATTTTTGGATATGGCGTACATGTGGTAAGAATATACCCAGATCCTTGACATAACGTGGCCTCGACAATGCTCCCCGCATACACACTACTCGGACTCCCTCCAGTCACTATCTGGCAGAGTAGAGGTAGCAAGATTATACACTAGCTGATCCGGAAGCCTCCTAGAGAGTTACCAATAGGTTTGGTCCGGTGTACTATCTAGCGGCCGGCCTGCGAACACCGTTTTATAGCTGTACCCTCGAAATGTAAGGAATATTGGATCTCCCCACGACATTCATCATAACCTCAAAAATCATCAATCATACTGCATGATGCAAGAGATAGGGAAGGGTTGGCCGGAACTTAGCTCTAGAGACTAAACATGGGTTCCACCACTTCAAGCCTCCAATAAGCAAAGTGGTGGTATTTCACCGGTTGATGAGAGTCATCTGCCACCTTGTACTGCCTGGTAACATAGAGGGGCGGCGTTCCTCCATGTGGTGTGGGCGCCACACCTCGACCCCTGCTTACGTTGGTTCACACCTGGGTGGTCACCCACCATGTACTTGTGCATGGAGGTTATACCCAGGATTACTAACAGTCCCACCATCGTGAAGGTGCAAGCAGAGGATTTGGCTGTCATAGACCGTCCGGACTTCGCCAAAATTGGGTCCACTTGACTTAAGTGTCACCCGAATATCAGTTCCATCAGCGTTTTAGACTCCCAGGTAGCAAGAACAGCTTGTCTGGCATAGCTGAGAGAATGTCTGTGACAACCTCAAGGACCCAATGAAAAGGTGATAAAAAACGAGGAGTCTTTGGGTAGATTTTGAAGGATTCGGAGTTGTAAGGGAGTCTTTGGCTAGATTTTGGAGCGTTCAGAGTTGTGAGAAGAGATTTGGTAGTCGCTGGTTAGAGTTGAGAGGTTACGGAGTTTGGAGAGATTTTCTAGAGCCAAGTGTAGTCAGCAGAGCCTTGAAGAGCGCCAGATAAAGAAAACCGAGGAAGATCGCAGATCTTGTCAATTGAACAGGTATCCCCAAAACTGTATTTATGGAGCAAAGAGTCGAAGCCAGAAGTGTTGAAGAAGAATGGAAATTTGTGGGTAAGTTGACTAGCCTTTTTTAGAACAAAACAAACCAAACCCGACCACTCAAAGGTAATCCTACTCCCCCCTCCTTTAATTTATCTGTACCCACTGACCTCTCTTTTCATAGACACATCTCACAATTGTTTATCTACTTTTAGTAATTAGAATTTAACATGTAATGCGACTTAATGACCTAGTTGTCAAAAATACTAGGTCACTAGCCATTGTGAATATTCGTGAGAGTAATGGTGGAAGTGCCAACACAAAGAACACTATAAAATTGTAATACTAGTAGCAGCAAGATTATACCTGCTATTCAATTAGTTTCCAAGCAATCATATATGCCAATTATGCTAAAACTTTGACCAATTCTTTTGTAACTATTTGTATGACTTATATGCTTAATAAATCTTGTTTTGTTGATCATTTTGCCTAGTGACAATTATCTGCTACACATAACTCACTAAGTAGATCACTGATTTTGAACCATGGTTAAGTGGCGCTCAAAGATCCAATTACAAAGGAAGATTTTTGAGTGAAATCACAATGCAATCTTCGATGCTGTGAGCTTGCTCTCGGTGTCAATCTGAGTGAGTCTTGAGGGCACAAGATTTTTGTCCTAAAACAAAACCTCTAAGCAATCATATAAAACCCAGGTCTCTCTGGATATTAATATTAGCATGTGGGCCTGCCGGAAGCTGGTGGTTCACAAGGGACGTTGATAGGCAGGCACACGCTACAACAGAAAGAGCCTGCGGAACAAAACAATAAAAACAATTTGCACTTTCCGTGTTATTGGGCTTTTCTGTTTGTGCATCTAATTATAAACAGTAGTAAACTCATCTTATTGCATTTGCAAAAATACTGATAACTGCAATTCTGTGGATTTTTACATTATTATGGTGAAATGTGTGTCCCCTTCACTGAAATCTTCAGTCATAAAAAAAAAAACCATAAATGAATTGTAAGAATCTTCTCTTCTTTCCTATTTTTTTGCTTGTTACTCCGTATCTCATTTGTGCATGTCGTGATCTTCATTATTGATTGCTTATTTTATGTTTTTTTTTTGTTGTTGATTTAAATTTTACAATTCTGAAAAAAAAAAAAAAAAAAAAAAATTTGAGTGAAAAAAAATTTACGTAAGTCCGAAGTTGCATAAGTTGGGGACTAACTGTATTGAAAAATGTTCAGCAACCTACGCAAAAAATATGCCGATAGATAAAAAATTTACCACCTACTTACTACTCACGTGTCCAATACGATGCTTCCCTTTATTTTTTGCGATGTCGACATTAAATCTAATAGTAACCCTTTATTTTTTACGATGTTGCGTATGGTTTGGTCACCAACATTATAATGGTTCATCATTAAAGATTTAACGGATGCACCATTTTCAAACTTTTGAATATTTTCAAGTTTTTGTTTAACTGAAAGCGAAACTCCTTTGCGTTTACCCATCAATTTTGCGATTTCTAAACAACAAAAAAAAAAAAAAAAATTATTTATTATAAAAAAATTAACATCCCTGACATAAATAACAAAACAAAGTTTGTCTTTTTGCGGTACAATGGAACATAACAATCAATGCGACGCACTAAAACAAACTAAACATTTGGTCTCTTTTTTTTTTTTTTTTTTTTGAGTGGCGGGTGTGAAGACAGCAGGGGTTGCAAGATAATAGTTACATTAATCTCCCAATGATGACTTATAATGCCACTTCTTGTTGCTTATTTAGGGCTTGCAAAACATCTGTTTAAACTTGAATTTTATGATTTTTGGTTGATTTTTTTTTTTGATTTTTTTTATTTGAAGTGTCCCGGTTAATCCGATTCCGGTAAATCGAGAGTCTGCTATACTTCCTTGAACAAGGGTGGTGGTCTATAACTGAGATCTTCAGCTGTTAAGTGGATCAAAGTTTTTGCCTCAAATATAGTTTAATAGCCATTTGGTTCAATGAATCATCATCATCAGCCATTTTCAATCCACTGCAGGATGAAGGCCTCTCCAGAAACTTTCCAGTTCCTTCTGTTTTGAGCACTGGCCATCCATTTACTACTCAAAAACTCATGAATTTCATCTATCCATCTCCGCTGTTGTCTTTTAGGTTTTCTTCTAGCTCCTCTTGGGTACCATCTGTTATTTTCTTAGTCCATCTGTCATCATGTCTTCGAGCTATGTGTCCTGCCCAAGACCATTTTAGTTCTTTAGTTTTGATAAGAATGTCCTTTACTTGAGTTTGCTGCCTAATCCATGTGTTTCTCTTCTTATCTAACAGTCTGATTCCCAATATAATTCGTTCCATTCTTCGCTGTGTAGTTCTTAGCTTCTCTTCCATTCTTTTGGTGAGTGCCCAAGTTTCACTTCCATAAGTCATGGTGGGGAGTATACATTGATTCATTATTTTACGTTTCAGACAAACTGGGATATTGCTCTTCAGTATGTGACTATATTTCCTGAATGCTATCCATCCAAAATTTATTCTTCTCTTGACTTCCAGCCATTTATCATTATTACAGCTAATAACTTGTCCCAAATAAGTATATGACTCCACCTTTTCAATTACTGCTCCTTCAATCATTATTTCCCTCTCCGTGGCATACTTGTTCATCATTACTTTTGTTTTAGCCATATTCATCTTTAGTCCAAAATCCTTACTAACTGTGCATAACTGATTAAGATTTTCTTCTAATTCTTTGGGATTGTGGCTTATGACCACAATGTCATCTGCAAATCGTAAATGGTTTAGGTACTCTCAGTTCACATTGACTCCTTTCTGCGACCAGTCTAATCTTCTGAAAGCTTCCTCAAGCGCAGCAGTAAACAGCTTCGGAGATATTGTGTCTCCTTGTCGAACTCCTTTCTCGATTTTAAATTTGCTACTGTCTTTGTCTAGTCTAATAAAGGATGTAGCACTCTCATATATTTTCTTCAAAATCATAATATATGGAGTATCTATGCCTTGTCTTTCCAGTGCCCGAAACATTGCCTTATGCTGTATGGAGTCAAATGCCTTTTCATAATCCCCAAATGCCAGGCATAATGGTGCTTTATATTCATTTGCTTTCTCCAATAGCTGTGATATTACGTGAAGGTGATCCATAGTTGAGAATCCTGTCCTAAAGCCAGCTTGCTCTTTCGATTGATTCTCATCAAGTATTCTTTCTAATCTGTTAGTAATGACCCTTGTGAACAACTTGTAGATATGGGATAACAAGCTAATTGGTCTATAATTTCCAATTTCTGATTTATCTCCTTTCTTATGCAGCAAAACTATGATTGCATTATTCCACTGCTTAGGCATCACACCTTTTCTAATGCACTTTGTGAAGAGCCTTGCCAATTTTTGGTTCAATGAATAGTGGCAATTAAATAATTAGGTAGATCTTCAAGTTGACTGTAAGAATGATCGAATCATACATATAGCTAGCCAAATGTCATCAGAAAAAATAGAAAAAAATCATGGGGCAATCATAGAAGGAAATATACAAAAAAACAGACTTAACTTTTATTTAATTATCTAACTTACAGCATTACCTAATTTTATATAAAAATGTAAAGTATAGCATGTTTGCATCTTGTGCATTATTAAATCACAATCCTTAATATTTTTTATGCTTGTTCATTCATTTTGTTGTGCGCTAGCACTCAACTCACAAACAAGCAGGTGCTGGATGGAATATTTTATAGTTTTCACTACAGGCACTAGTGAAAACTGAAGAAAATTCAACCATTAACATTTTTAAATAAATTTTCTGCTTAAACTCTAAGACAGTCACATAGGGTCAGAGGAGTTCTGAAGCTAGAGAGAATAAAAGGAATGCAAGAACATCGCTGTATTTCGCAGTTACATGAGCTTGAACCATGTTCATTTCAAACATGAGCATAAATTTAGTTTTCCAGTGGTTGGTTTCAAACATGAGCATAAATTTAGTTTTCCAGTGATTGAGTATCTTGGCCCAGCTTGCAGAACAGTTTGAGAACTAGTGGACTAACATATTAATTAAATGGGAAATTAAAACCAATAATACCCAAGCTCCTCAATGGATAATTTACATAAGTTGCTGACTATCCAACACTGTTATTTGCAATTTAAGGTTTATTCAGAAGATCTTGTGCTGTTGATCAAAATTTGGAAGCTTTGAGAGGTAACACAATTAGTGTCACCCTTTCTTGAATTAAATTTACTAGAGGCACTAATTTTATCTTGATGAAAGATAAATGAAAGCCAACATTCATAAGTGTCTTGTGCATATCTGCTTGCAGTTTACAAGCATTATTGACAACTAACATAATTAACAATAGAAGGTTACATGATTTTATAAAATGGTTGGAATGTAAAGAACATTTTGAGTATGGAGCCAAAACAACTGACTGCCAAAGGAACTAGCTCCCATGCAGCTGACTTATACTAAACTGGATTAATTCCTGTATAAGTTTTATAAAAACTTGACACAGAAAAATTATTTAAACTGGTGTATTCAAAATAATAAAAAATAAGAAAAGTCATGGAAATAGAGAGAATAATATCTAATTTCATGAAAATATGGAAAGACAGTGATTTCATGGAATGCAGAAATCATGGCTGTGACATATGCCTAGCCCTACTCACAGGTATTCATTCTGTGTTATTTGTAAACAGAATGATTTACCTAATTGTCTGTCTCTTAACTAAAACATTGGATCAGCTTAATTGTGAAGGATTAATAAGTTACTACCAAGAATTCATACAGATGCATGCATGCACACATCCACATGAATTCTACAACTTAATTTTTTGGTATTTCAATGAAAAAATAATTTTTATGCATAGTTATACAGGGTACATTAAAATTATGTTAACATTTATATGGAATGAATATTTGAATTAACAATAAATGTTGATTTCAGTTGATTATAATAAATGATTTTTCCATATAAGTGTTAACATAATTTTGACATACCCTGTATATCTCAAGAAACACACATACCTCAGCACAAGAAAAACTTCACTTGTAGATCAATAAATTATCATAATTGGCTTTCACAACCATATGTTTTCTGAAATAAATAAAATAAAAAGAGTCATATAACAAATTCATAAGTGGTATCATAGATATAACTGCAAGAATTCACCTTAATGTAACAAATTTCACCCTATCCACTTACTTAACCTAATAACAAACAAATGTAATACATTTATATCACACTATAAGTGTAATAATTGAGAAATTACATCACCAGTTGTGCACAGTGTTCTATGAGAAATTAGCATTAATAGTGACAAACATGCAAGTTCATTCAGCATTAGAAAAAAAAAAAAAAAAAAACACTTACCACACCCCCGTCCATCAAATTTAATAGTTTGTCTAGTTCTTCCTTGAATTTATTTTACATCTCAAATATCCAGCTTTTACAGTTAATGGCAGAGTTGGTGTTATCAAATGGAAGAATGATTGTCTGAGTAGGAATAAGTACTCCATCTTTCTTGATGACTATCCTTTTCAGATGTATTACATTTTGATCATTTAGTTCTTGAACATTGATCATTTGCTCATTTAGTTCTTGAAAATATTGATATTTTTAAGAGTCTTTCTGAGTGTTTATGCTTACTCATTCTCTACTAGGACTTCCGTTATAAGGAGGTCTCCCGATTGACGTCTATAGACCATTTTTGGAGGGTCAGCCAATTTTCAAGGCATTTCTGAATTAAAAATGGGGACAGTTTACTCAATGGGTTGTCTGTCAAGGAGTGTAGAATTAGAAAAAGAGGAGCAATGTTTTCACTTCCTTCTTTTTTTCTGCCTTTTTTTTTTTTGCATTGGATATACTGTATTTATATCTCTGGTTGATGGAACTGGATCAAGGGATCCATAAGTGGTCCATCTGTTGAGATCCACTGTTGCTTGCTCCTTTTAGCCTTGAGAGAAGAAACAGAGAGAAAACTCAAGGCAGAAGCAATGGCACCAGTGACCAAGTGATTGCAGAAGTTAGTAGAGTTGGTTAGTAATAAATATACAAGAACTCCCCGAATTACGTAATACTAGACTTAGAGAAATTTGACTTTACGTAAGTTTTTGCCGGCTGGCGCAAACTTTAAAAAAAATCGTGGAAACGTATTTTGCATCCCGTAGGAATAAATAGAGGTATCGTGAAAATATCGTAATGTGAATACAATAACATTGTGGTTTTTTTTTTTTTTTTTTTGGTAATTCGTTCCAAAACCTCAGAAGTTGAAATTTTCCCTGTATAACTAAGTTATTTATCTCTTTAATTAAAAGGTCATTTTTATAATGGAAATTGCACTACACTTTCATTGTTATCATATGTTCCGTTATAAGAATCAATTTTGAATGCCTTTGTGATATTTTTCTAAAACATTTCTGGAGGGTCACTACCATAAAAAAATAAAAACAATTTGCATTTTCCAGTTTATTGGGCTTTTATGTTAGCGCAATCTATTATAAACGGGTAGTAAACTCGATCATACTGCATTTGCGATAATACCGATAACTGGAATTCTGGGTTTTTACGTTACTGCATTATGGTGAAATGAGTTCCCTTCACTGAAATCTTCAATCATATAAAAAACATCAATAAATTTTCAGAATCTTCGCTTCATTACTATTTACTTATTACAATGATGAAGGGAAAGCGACCAACAAAAAAATGCAAGTGCCGGCAGTGTTAGGAAACGAAACAAAACTGATTTAAAAATGAAGATGATTAATTAAGAGATACGAAGCAGGACAAAATTTGTCATCTATTGCACGGAATTAGGTCTTGCTGCTTCAACAGTGAATACTATTTTAAGGGACAGTGCATGTATAAAAGAACATGTTAAAGGATCAACGTATTTTACACAGGGGCCAGTCCGCCTCAACAGTGATCATTTGCTTATGATCACTGTTGAGGAATTTCCCTAAATGCTTATTTAGGGAAATTCCGACTTACATAGCATTCCGTGGATTGCAACCCTTACATTAATCAGGGAGTGGCTATATATATAATACCAGTTAGTTAAAACCAGGAGAAAAAGTGGAAAAATAAATTGGATATAACTGCACCAGGGTGCGCAAAGCAACACCAAAGGATGCAGATGTATATATACGTATAAATGTGAAGCAGGACGTGTAAGTTACACAAATGCCAAAAGCCAAGATGTGTAACAAGCAAGGCTATCTAAAGATACAAACCAGAAGTGGCTGTAATTTAAAGAACAGCTTCATGCAAAGCAGCAGATGGCTAATTCTTAAATTGATATAAAATAAAATATCAGAGAGTTGAAACCAGGAAAAAAGTGGAAAAATAAAAATAAGTTGGATATGACAAATGCAACAGAGCATGCAAAGCAGCAGCAAACGATGCAGGTGTATATATATATATATATATTGTAAGAAATATAACAGTTAAATGTAAAGAAGGAAGTGTAAGCTACACAGAATGCCAAAAGCTGAGAAAAATAAAAAATAAAAAACGCAGGTTGTATCATAAAGATGATTAAAAAGGAGTGATTTGTAAAAAAAATAAATAAGAATGAAAAATAAAAATAACAGTCGCTAGCATCAGATAAGGGTAGGCAAATTTGGCTATAATTCAAAAAGGGGAAGTAGAGCAAAGATGCAATAAAATCTGATTACAGCAAAAGTAAAACTTGATACATGATCAGGTATTTCATCAGGGGGACTACACCTGACCATGCATTAAAGGTCTGTATTTCTATACTTGCCCATGACTGCATAAGAAAAGAAATTTAAGAAAATGGGACCGAAAAGGAAAAGCAGTATAACACACAAATTATGGACAAGGTAGTCCCAACGCAGTGTTTATAATAAAGGGTAAGGTAAGGTAAGGTAAATTGAAATTAAAAGTCAAGGTAAATTAAAACCAAAACTAGGTGCACAAATAACTGAGTACAAAAAGAATTGAAGCAAGCAAATGGCCATAGGCTGGATACCAATGTCAAATGGCAGCATGGTAAAAGTCAGAAACGAAAGCTGAAAAAGTCGAATAAAATAGAGATTTAAAATTAATGGTTGCTAAAAAGCATAAAAAACTTGAAAATCTATACCTGATATACAGTAAAGAAGGGGCTGGAAATGACAGCATGAACACACACGGTCAATACGATAACTGTGACTGTAACACATAAGCGCAGTTCTATGCATTTATAATTTATAAGAATAAAACTAATGTGAAAGAGAATTGTAATGAATTGATAACCAGTGACCCCTATTTTGATAAGTAGGCATAAAGAGATACCTAAACAAAGAGAGGAATGGAATATTTCAGAAATGATGGTGTAAACACCCATCTTAAAAATATAGATAAAATTAAAACTAAAAAGCATTTAGAAATATGGCAGAATGTGCAACAAACAAGACTAAACAAAGATATAAAACAGAAGTGGCTGTAATTCAAAGAATAGCATTGCACAAAGCAGCAGATAGCTAATTCTTAAACTGATATAAAATATAAAACAAGTGGGTTAAAACCACAGGAGAAATAGCAGAAAAATAAAAATAAATTGAATATGACAAATGCACAAGAGCATGCAAAGCAGCAGCAAAGGATGCAGATGTATATATACATATAAATGTGAAGCTAGAAGTGCAAATTACACAAATGCCAAAAGCCAAGAGGAAAAAGATAGCAGAAATATGAGAAAATGCATGCTAAATTTAAAACTAAAATGTATGTAGAAGTATGGCAGGATGTGTAACAAACAAGATTATCTAAAGATATAAAACAGAAGTGGCTGTAATTTAAAGAAGTGCATTGTGCAAAACAGCAGATAGCTAATTCGTAAATTGATAAAATATAAAATATAATAACAGTGAGTTAAAACAAGAAGAAAAAGTGGGAAAATAACAGCCACTTCTGTTTTATATCTTTAGATAGTCTTTAGTATTAGTATTAGTATTAGTAACGGCCGTATGGTGCAAGAAAGCCTATGGCTTATGCTGCACCAGCCAAAAAAAAAAAAAAAAATCCGAACAAAACAATGATAAAAACAAAAATTAAATAAATAAATAAATAATAATAATTAATAAATAAATAAAAATAATAAAATGAAATTAAAAATTAAATAAAAAGGAAATTAATCCTATCATCCTATGCGCTTCCCTTACCCGAAAGTACTATCCAGATGACCTTTGAATTTCCCCAAACTGTCGGCCTCTACCACCCATGAAGGCAACTTATTCCAGTAATTTATAACTCGCTGGCTAAAATAAAACTTCCTGCAGTCCAATCTAAACATTTCCCCGCGTAACTTGAATTTATGTCCCCTAGTTCTAGCATAATTTATAATCTTGAAAATTTTGTCCTCATTCATTTTACTGATGCCTCTCAGAGCCTTAAACACCTCAATCAAATCTCCCCTAAGGTGTCTAGTTTCCAAACTCTGCAACCCACATATTCGAAGTCTTTCTTCATACGGACGCCCTTTTGCCGATCTCACCAGGCGAGTTACCCTTCTTTGCACCCTTTCAAGAAGCTCGATGTCTTTCTTTAGGTGCGGTCTCCATACTTGAACACAGTATTCCAAGTGTGGTCTAACATAGGCCTTATATAATGGGATTATCACGTCCCTATCTCTACTTGCAAAAGTTCGATAGATCATCGATAGGACACCATGGGCCTTCCTTGCAACCTGTTTACAATGCTCAGAGAATTTCATGTCTGACCGTATCGTAACACCCAAGTCCCTTTCCTCCAGTACTGGGTTTAGTTGAACTCCACCAAGTGAATAAGTTATTTTGGGATTACTGTTTCCCAGGTGTAATACCTTACACTTTGTTGGATTAAAGCACAGCTGCCATTTTTCTGACCATTCTTGAAGTCTATCTAGGTCTCTCTGAAGAAGCTCAGCTTGACAGTGATCATTAACTACTCTACCAATTTTAACATCATCTGCAAATTTAGACATCACGCCCTCTATCCCTTCATCAATGTCGTTTATGAAAATTAAAAACAACAGTGGTCCTAATACTGATCCTTGGGGAACCCCACTTCTTACATCAACCCAATCTGAGGAATAGCCATTTATCACAACCCTCTGCCTCCTGCCCTGAAGCCATCCTTCTATCCATCTAAGGATTTTTCCAGTGATTCCAACCTGTTCCAGCTTATAAAGCAACCGCTCATGTGGGACTGAGTCAAAAGCTTTGCTGAAATCTAAATAAACAATGTCGAAATTATTCCCTAAATCCAGCTCGTGAGTGACCCTTTCGAAATAGCGAACCAGATTTGTTAAACATGATTTTCCCTTTACAAAACCATGCTGAGTATCCTTGAGAATTTCAATTCGATCCAAATGATCCTGAATTCCACCCTTGATCAATGCCTCCATGATTTTCCCTACTACTGAAGTCAGACTGACAGGTCGATAATTTCCCACTTCACTTTTAGAGCCACCCTTATGTATGGGAGATACATTTGCACTTTTCCAATCCAAGGGAATCTCCCCAGAGTCTAGTGATGCTCGCATAACCAGCCTCAGTGGTTCAATGCACTCGCTTGCCGCCTCTCTCAAGATTATAGGGTATATTCCATCAACTCCAGGAGCCTTACTAGTCTGTAGGCTTGAAAGTTTTTTCATTAAATAATCTTGCGAGATTTCAATATCATTAATTACATATTTTTTAACTTCGCTCCCACAATTTCCCATTGCCACAAAAGGCTTTTCATTTGTAAATATCGATGCAAAATAACTGTTGAGTTCATCTGCAACGGCAGCTGGTGTATTTATTACTATCCCCTTTCCCTTACGTAGAGGTCCGATCTGGTTTGTCCTGCTCTTCTTGGCATTTATATATGTGAAGAATTCTTTATCCCCCCTCTTTGCTCTGTTTGCTAGTGATTTCTCATAAACTGCCTTTGCCTGTCGAACCTTTTCTGTGGCTCTATTACACATCACCTTGTAGCTGTTATAGGCTTCAGTACTTTTTATTGCTCTGTAACGTTTCCATGCCACCTTTTTCTGCTCAAGTAATGTGGCAACTTCACTATTCATCCAACTTGGAACCCTTCTCGTGGAGTATTTTTTTAATGGTATATACGCATTCAAGGCATCGGTGATTAATGTTTTAAAAGCGTACCACAGTTCAAATGTATTCATTCTCTGCGCGAAAATGGTCGTCTTGATAGGCAGCATCATTTAAGTTATCTCATATTGTGAATACCTTCATAATGAGTTGCATGATATTGCACTACTTCGAATAAGTAACGCTTCACCAAAGGAGAAGACTGTTGTTACTTATTCTCAGCAGATATCACCACCCAGTCCCCATCAACTTAGCCAGAAGACTGAGGCTAAAGCCCTTAACGTATTTCAGTCTTAATTTATATTATACACCATCAGGCATCTCTTATATTGTGGAGTTATACTTCATAACTGTTTTGTCATCACTGCATCACTAGGGTACCTACCCACCCACCAAAGAATGGCCCTGAAAAGGTGCCAACTGGGTGGTGGTATCCGCTGAGAATAAGTAACAACAGTCTTCTCCTTTGGTTGTTGTTATTTGGTTTTTAGGAGCATTAGCAACTAGGGCCATATTGCTCCAGGAATATGCGGTGGTCATTCCCTGACCTTTCCACATCCTCCATATTTGGTGGTCACGGGTTCAAACCCTGGTCTAATCAAGAAGCGTGTGCTATGCACTGCTGCTCCTGCCAACCTGGCTACGGAAGCGCCTTCTCCTTTGATGAGGTGTTACTTATTCGAAGTAGTGCAATATCATGGCAACTCGTTGTGAAGGTATCCACAATATGAGATATAACTTAAACGATGCCGCCTTTGCATATTTTTACTAATTCAGATTTTAGCTGCATACTAATATGATGCACTTGCACTAACTTTTACAAGCACAGACCATGCTGAGAAAAATTCTACTTCATGAGCCTTGCACAGTCTCTCCTGGACCAAAATAATTGGCAAAGCTCTCATCATGTACTCCCTCGTATCATGTCTGGACAGAACTACAGACACTTTCTATTTCAATTTTAACTCATGACCTTTTATCAACGTTGGCCTGTACTCATTGAATAATCCTTAATCTCCCACTCTCTTAATATCATTTGTACCAACATGTACAACAATATTGCCTTTTGTGCACTTAAAAGATAATAGCTGCTCTACAATTTCATCAACTTTTTCGCCAGGCAGACATCTTTTTCCTATTCCACCTATTCTTTTTACAAAGCATATTTCCCTTTTCTAGAGGTGTTTTAAATTCTTGTAGAAAACACTAAACAACTAGTATATATAAAAAAATAAATAAAAAAAAAGGGTAGAAGGAAAGTAAGACAATATATACATTAAATATGAGGGTAACTGAAAGTGTTGGGGTAGAAATGGATCTTGAGGATGTGGTCAATTTCAATGTGACAGGTATAGATACATTAGTTCCAGCAAGTTTGGAGGAATTGCAGATTGAGGCTATTCCTGCCAAGGATAACAAGGAATTAAATGTTAATAAGAATGATAATTTGGATATGAACTCCTCTGGATTCAAAATGATTCCAGGACCTAGGAAGTTGAAGCCTGTACATAAACTTGATTTTCAAGGAATATATATATATATATCAGTAACATAAAAATCTGTTACAAAAGAATCATGTGATATTGTAAATATACTTTTTTTTTCTTTTTTTTTTTCTTTTTTTTGGTAGTTGTTGGTGCACAGGCTTCTGTGGCCATAATGCACCTCCCAAGGTTTTTGCAGTACTTTGATCCGAGCCCGAGGCGGGAATTGAACCCGCGATCTTTGGGTTGCCAGGCAGGCACTTTACCCACCCAGCTAGCCTGGTCGGCAGTAAATATACAGAGATGGGGAGAAAGAAGCACTGGAGTGGGATAAGGAGGTCTCAGGGAAAGCACTCAAGCCAAATTAATCAGGTGTGAAGTTCTTTCTCTTTAAGAAGTATACTGCTGGAATAAATCAGAAAGATGTGACGACTCAGAGAAAACTATGAAGAGGAAGAGAGTTCTATAAATACTCCAAATTTTACATATACTCGATTGCTACATCCTAAACAAAATAAATACTCACAACCAAAATGAAGTACTGTAAGGGGAATCAACATAAACAAAATGCACAGAAATTAAGGAAAATTCCTGGAAGGGAGGTCATTAATGACAAAAGATGTGGGGATAGCAGTTTTTCATGGGTGAGATGTAATGTGCAACAAGAATTAAATGTCATGAATAAAAATAATAAGAGGGCTGCTTTCGAAGAGTCTGCCAATGGCGAATTCCTGCCACTGGAGGATTCGGTATGCTCACGTTTGTAGATGTAAGAGCTTCAGTAAGACAAAGAATATGATTAAGTCTGAGTGAAGGAAAGATCAGAGAATGGAAATTGCAAAGAAGACTCAAACTGGACTGGAGGCCAGTGATTAACAGCAGTTGTTATTTGTTTGTTTTTTGGTTTTTAGGAGCATTAGCAACTAAGGCCATATTGCTCCGAGGATATGCAGTGGTCATTCCCTGACATTTCCGCATCCTCCGTATTTGGTGGGCATGGGCTCGAACCCCAGTCTAATCAAGAAGCATGTGCTACACACTGCTGCTCCTGCCCACCTGGCTACAGAGGCACCTCAATTAACAGCAGTGAGGATGGGGCAAATGGAGACAGAAAATGTCTCCATTTGCTCCATTAGTGAGTAGAAGATGCTTTGTCATGAAATTGAAGGCTTTTTGTTCAAGATGGATAATCTGCTTAGAGTGTTAAAAAAAACTAGTGTTAAATGTGTGGAATTGAGAATGAGAGGTTAAGGAAAGGGCATTCATGATACAATTTTGATCTATAGAAACTAATTTCAATCAGCTAACTCAAATAAAAACTTTATAGAAATGCTTTCTGAGAAATGGATAAATCATCTCCACTGAAGCAAATATTTATTGGGAAAAGCATGTTATAAAATAGTGCAGGTAAAAAAAGTGCTTCATGAAAACAAGTGCCCCTTCAGAGGTGTTATGGTGGAAGGAAAGATGAGCATATCCTTCTTATAAAGGGGAAAGATCCTGTATTTAACCAGTAATGCAGTTCAGGCTGCTGTGATGAAGGTACTGCAAGGCTCACTGAAAGGAGACACAGAAAGATGATTGTGTAAGACAATTGAGGGGGCTAAAATGATTTCTGGTTGGTTCATAAAACCAGAGTGGGTCTGCAGTTATCATTTGACAGTTTTTCATGCAGCAAATCCAGAGATTTATGCTGTTCAGTCATCAACTCAGCTGAACTACTTTGTTGTCAAATATGCAAACTGGGCTTGCTTTGATGATGTGATCTAGGAGAAACTGAGAAGAGAAGAGAATTACATATGGAGGCAATACAGTTGAACTGCTTGAGAAAATTCTATGAATCAGACTCAAATAAAGAGGGCAGGTGGTCATGGTGGAGTTGGAAATGAAAGAGTGGGCAATAAGTACACAAAGCAAGAAAACAATGTAAATGGTGAAATCATATTAGTGATGAAGAAGAGACTGCAACACTAAGACACACCTTCCCATTTCACTGATACATTCATTCCAAATGTGTCTAGTTCTGTCTTGAATTTATTTAAGCTATCAACTTCCACAACAACAGACGGAAGTATGTTCCAGCAATCAACTACCCGCTGGCTAAAGGCAAAATTCTGACATCTATTCTACAACTGTCTTTCCTCAGTTTGAATCTATGCCCCCTCAGGTTTGTAATCTGAGCAAGAGGAAGAATCCCATCAACATTAAGCCTGTTCAATCCATTCAAGGACTTATACACCTCAATCAGATTGCCTCGCAGGTGGATAGTCTCCAGAACTGCAATTTGCAGAACTTAAGCCTTTCTTCATAAGAGCACCCCTTTGTTCTCTTCACCAGTCTTGTTGCCCTGTCACAATGTGTCATTTAATCAAACAATAATGTCTATTATTAAATGTATCTAACAGTAATCTCAAGGCTATGCTGGCATATGATGAGTATATGAAGGCTATGCGGTTTTTTTTATGAGAGCCTTGTCAATCAATTCAGACCTGGAGAGATCATGCAAGGCTCATGGGGTAGAATTGTTTTTGCGTGGTCTGTGCTTGCTAACAGGAGAGACTGCTTCTACAATGATCGGATACACTTAAATAGAAAAGGTGCAAGAATATTTGCTGATGCTATTGAGGCAGTGTTAGGCGAGTCGGAAAACTACTAGCTTGGGGGGATTCACAGACTAAAAGTGATTCTTGCACTGCTTCTATTGAAATGAGCACAGCCTAGAGAGCAAGTTGGTGGGGATTTCAAGAGCTGCTGGGAGTCTTCACGGAACAAGTAAATATATGAGCTGTGTTAGGGTAACTAAGAGTAAGAACAGGTGCATGTATACTTGCGTATACACCAATGGTAGAAGTGTAGTAATTAAATTTGAAGTGCTGGTCAAGACATCAAACGCAGATATTGTTGAGATATCAGAAACATGGTGTCACATAGATATAAGCAGTGCAGACGGGCTGCAAGAGTAGCTCATGGTGTATTGTCAATGATATATAGGAATTTTTCTAGCAGGGATAAGGAGGTGATTATTCCCTTGTATAAGGCAATGGTCAGGCCACACCTAGAGTACTGTATACAGGTCTTGAGGCCTCATTTCAAGAAGGATGTAGAGCTGCTGGAATGAGTACAGAGAAGGGCAACAAGATTAGTGAATGGAACAAAGGGGTGCTCTTACGAAGAAAGGCTTAAGTTTTGCAAATTACAGTGTCTGGAGACTAGGCACCAGCGAGGTGATCTGATAGAGGTGTATAAAGCCTTGAATGGTTTGAGCATGCTCAATGCTGATAGGATTCTTCCTCTCGCTCAGAATAATCACCTGAGAGGGCATAAATTCAAATTGAGGAAAGACAGATGTAGGATAGACGTGTGGAAATTTGCCTTTAGCCAGCGAGTGGTTGGTTGGTGGAACAGACTTCCATCCCTTGTCGTGGAAGTTGATAGCCTAAATAAGTTTAAGGCTCAGCTGGACAGGTATTTTGAACGAACAGAGGGGTGAAGTGGAAGTAGGTTTTTTTTTTTTTTTTTTGGCTGATGCTGCATAAGCTTGCTTTCTTGCATCAAATGCCTCTACTAAATACTAATGCTAATTTCGCTAGCAGACACAAGGAGGTGGTTATCCTTTTTATAAGGCAATGGTCAGGCCACACCTTGAGTACTGCATCCAGATCTGGAGGCCTCAATTTAGGAAGAATGTATAGTTGCTAGAACAAGTACAGAGAAGGGCAACAAGATTGGTGAGTAGAACAAAGGGGTGCTCTTACCAAGAGATGCTTAAGTTCTGCAAGCTGCAGAATCTGGAGACTAGGCACCTGCAAGGTGATCTGACTGAGGTGTATAAGGCCTTGAATGGTTTGAGCAGGCTCAATGCTGATGGGATACTTTCGCTTGCTCAGATTAAGAAACTGAGGGGGTATAGATTCAAATTGAAGAAAGACAGTTGTAGAATAGATGTGCAGAAGTTTGCCTTTAGCCAGCAGGTAGTTGATTGCTAGAACAGACTTCCATCTGTCATTGTTGTGGAAGTTGATGGCTTAAATAAATTTCAGGCTGAACTAGAAAAACTTTTGGAGGGAATGGATCTGTGAAATGGGAAGTGTTTTTTTTTTGACTGATGCTGTATAAGCTTGCTTTCTTGCATCATATGCCTCAACTAATACTAATGCCAATTTCACAAGAGCATAAAGTGTTTCTGGAATATTGAGGTCTAAAGCATCATTAATTCTTTTATTTTAAAGAATAAACTGTTTTCAGAGGTTCCTAAACTTTTATACCTTGAGACACCTTAATTTTTCATAAATTTCATGTGCCTCCCAAGTTCCAGAATAAGCACAAATAAAGATTTTTGTTTTTTTGTGAATAAGCACAATAAACAGATTTTTCACATAAAATTCAGTTAAAAATATATATACTTTTATAAATTAATATATACTTTAATACTTAAATCTCAAAGAAATAAAATATGTATAACAGAAATACATAAAAAATGCTTCATACCTGGATTAGTGGAATGGTTTGTCCATATTTCATTAAAAAAGTGCTTCATGAAAACAAGTGCCCCTCCCCAAAAAACCAAGTGTGCATGGGGAAAAGGACAACCCCACACTTTAGGAATCTCTAAATTATTGGAATAGCTTTGTAAATAATCAAACTATCTAATCTGTTTACTTGGGAACAATAATGTAATTTTGCTCAATACTTGCATAAAGAAAGTGTTCTTAAAACACTAACTTAATTAAACAAAGTTCTGACACTAATTTATAAATATATATAACAGCAACTAAGATGTTACAAAAAAATTCACTACAAGGAAGCAGCTAAAAATACTTCTTACTTCAAGTTAGTGAGAGAAAAAAAACTGAATCAATGATTAGATAATGTTGGTCTCCTAAAATGACACACTGTAAAGAAATGACCCACTGTTCCTCAAATATAAGCACTTCACAGTAAGTCCTTATAATACGTTCATTATACTACTCTATCAGAAAGTATCCATCACTTCCAACTAAAAGCTTGGAAATCAGCCAAAAATGCTTTGTTACATAATCATTTAATGTTAGCAACTATGGCATTTAAACTTTAATAATACTACACACCAAACAGTAGAGAAACTGCAAACAACACAATTTTTTGTGTTTTTTTATCCAAGTAACTTACAACATTTTGAAAGATATATAAACATATCAAATCATGATATATTCAAAGATTTATTTGAAAGAATGAGAAAAACTTTCATAATAGTACCAGACTGCTACTTATTTAGAAAATTTCTGCTTCCTATTCACAACACAGTTAGAATCTAGTAAAATGATATTCGTTCATAACATGGGAATTGTGTAATGTTTTGAAGAAATTTATAATTCTAAAGTCAATCTGCATGAAAATAAAATTCACTTAAGCATATAACAACTGATAAAAAAAATTTTAAATGTCAATATCATTTTAAACTAACACAAAGCCATTTCAGATATCATAAGGCACTTCAAAAACCAGAAATAAACACCTAAAAATTTTGTCATTATGCATAATGCCAAATGTTAGGCACTATATAAGCATAATGCCTATACAATGGTATATTCACCTCTTTGTCTGGCGCACTATGGTCATAGTTGCCGATGCGCCCAATAAATCCCGAAACAAACAAACAAACCTCTTTGTCTGTGCTTGCAAAATTCCTGAATATCATTAACCTTCCACTGCTGCTGCTAGTATGGCACCACTTTTTTTAAATGTTCCTGTTATTTTTTTAAATTTGCAAATGAAATCAAATCTTTCTATGCACCTTTGCCAACCAGATCCGTTAGCTTAACTTCTGTTCCAGGAAAAATAACGGAGTCACTTGTTAAGTAGTAATGCGGGAACTTCTAGACAGGAGTGCAGTTATATACTTCAGTCACAGCATGGGTTTGTCAAAGCGTGAACTTGTCGGACCAATTTGATTGGATACAACAATGCAGTAACATAGGACCTGAACGTAGAAAATAATTTTGATATCGTATACTTGGATTTCAGGAAAGATTTTGATACTGTTATACATAAAAATACTTTACAAATTAGGGCAGTGTGGCATTGAGAGCAAGTTACTGCTATGGATAAAGAGATAATTGAGTGGGAGAAGACAGAGTTCTTATTCAATGGACTAATGTTATTAATGGAGTCCCCAGAGTTCGGTACTGGGCCCATTGTTTTCTGTATTTGTTGATGACACTGATGAAGGTATATCAGGCTTAACATCTAAGTCTGTAGATGATAGAATATTAGCAGGGTGGTTAATGACTAATGATGGTATGCTACTGCAACAAGGTCTAGAAAAATTAAGTTGGGCTGAGAAATGGAAATTAAAGTTTAACAAGGATAAATGCAAATTACTGTATATGGGTAGAAGTAATCTCAGATTAGCATACCAACTGTGTGCTACTACACTCAGGGTAGTGGAAAATGAAAAATACCCAGCATTAATTTTTCAGTTAGATATGAAGTTCTCTGAGCAGTGCAGACAAGCTGCGAGTCCAACTCATGTTGTTTTGTCATTGACATACAAGAATTTTGCTAGCAAGGATAAGCATTTTAGCATTAGCATTAGTAGAGGCATATTAGCATTAGCATTAGCATTAGTAGAGGCATATGATGCAAGAAAGCAAGCTTATTCAGCATCAGCCAAAAAAAAAAAAAAAAAAAAAAAACAACTACTACTCCCATTTCACCCCTCAATTCGTTCGAAATACCTGTCCAGCTGAGCCTTAAATTTGTTTAGGCTATCAACTTCAACAACAAGCGATGGAAGTCTATTCCACAAACCAACTGCCCGCTGGCTAAAGGCAAATTTCCGCACATCTATCCGACATCCGTCCTTCCTCAATTTGAATTTATGCCCTCTCAGGTGATTATTCTGAGCAAGAGGAAGAATTCCATCGGCATTGAGCATGCTCAAGCCATTCAAAGCCTTGTACACCTCTATCAGATCACCTCGGCGATGCCTAGTCTCCAGGCTCTGTAATTTGCAAAACTTAAGCCTTTCTTCGTAAGAGCAACCCTTTGTTCCATTCACTAATCTTGTTGCCCTTCTCTGTACTCGTTCCAGCAGCTCTACATCCTTCTTGAAATGAGGCCTCCAGACCTGTATACAGTACTCAAGGTGTGGCCTGACCAATGCCTTATACAAGGGAATAATCACATCCCTGTCCCTGCTAGAAAAATTCCTGTATATCATTGACAAGACACCATGAGCTACTCTTGCAGCTCGTCTGCACTGCTCAGAGAACTTCATATCTGCCTGCACAATTACCCCCAGGTCCTTTTCATTCTCTACCACTGTCAGCGTAGTACCACAGAGTTGATACATTGCTCTGGGGTTACTGTTACCCATATGTAGTACTTTACATTTGTCAATGTTAAACTTCATTTGCCACCTCTCAGCCCATCTGCTCAACCTTTCCAGATCCTGTTGCAGCAGCATAGTATCAGTAGTGTCCTTAACAACCCTGCCAACCTTTGTATCGTCTGCAAACTTGGACATTAAGCCTGATACACCATCATCAATATCATTTATAAATACAGAAAACAACAATGGACCCAACACTGAACCCTGAGGAACTCCACTAATAACATTAGTCCACGTTGAGCAGTGTCCATTGATTACCACTCTCTGTCTTCTGCCACTCAACCATCCCTTTATCCATAGCAGCAATTTGCCTCGAATGCCACACTTCTCCAATTTGTGCAGCAGTCTTCCATGCGCAACAGTATCAAAAGCCTTTCTAAGATCCAAATATATAATATCAAAGTTATTCTCTGCATCCAGTTCTTTTGTGACTACATCATAGTATCCAATCAAATTGGTCAGACAAGACCTGCCCTTAACAAACCCATGCTGTGTCTGAGCTATAACTGAATTCTTGTCCAGATGATCCTGCAGTGCTTCTTTAACCAGTGCCTCCATTAATTTTCCTGGAACCGAAGTTAAACTAACAGGTCTATAATTACTTGTGTCAGCCTTTGATCCTCCTTTGTGAATTGGGGTTACATTTGCACATCTCCAGTCCATGGGTACCTCCCCTGAGTCCAAAGAAGCTCTCATAATTATGGCTAGGGGTTTGCTTACTTCCTTTGCTGCCTCCTTTAATATAACTGGATAGATCCCATCCACCCCGGGTGCCTTTTTTATGTTTATCCTTAACAATTTCTCCTCCACTTTCCTCTCAGTTATTAGAAAATCATCTAGCTCACTGCCAATGTTTACTTCACCTACGACATTCCCCTTCCTGAATAACTCCTCATGTGTGAATGTAGATGCAAAATACTCGTTTAGATTGTTAGCCACCTGAGCTGGATCCTCAACTGTTGAACCATCAACATCCAGTGGACCAATCTGATTCATCCCTTTCCTTCTTGAGTTTAAATAGGTAAAGAACTCTTTTCTGTTTTTCTTTGCATCCTTTGCCAAGGATTTCTCATAATCTGCCTTTGCCTGCCTAATCTCCTTTGTGACTTGGTTACAGACCAACTTATATCTATCATAGGCTTCCACGTCACCCATTAATTTGTATGTATCCCATGCATTTTTCTTCTCTGCCATATGTCTCATTAGTTCATCTGACAACCATTTAGGCCTGATGCAAGAAAGCAGCTTATGCAACATCAGCCAAAGGGAAAAAAAAAAAAAAAACTCCCATTTCATCCCTCCATTTGTTCCAAATACCTGTCCAGCTCAACCTTAAAATTTATTTAGGCTATCAAATTACACAACAAAGGATGGAAGTCTGTTCCACCAACCAACTATCCACTGGCTAAAGGCAAACTTCTGCACATCTATCCTACATATCTTTCCTCAATCTGAATTTATGCCCTCTCAGGTGATTATTCTGAGCAAGAGGAAGAATCACATCAGTATTGAGCATGCTCAAACCATTCTAAGCTTTATACACCTCAATCAGATCACCTCGCAGGTGCCTAGTCTCCAGAAACTGTAATTTGCAAAATTTAAGCCTTTCTTCGTAAGAGCAACCCTTCATTTATTCACTAATCTTGTTGCCCTTCTCTGTACTCGTTCCAACAGCTCTACATCCTTCTTAAAATGAGGCCTCCAGACCTGTATACAGTACTCAAGGTGTGGCCTCATTCCTTATACAAGGGGATAATCACCTCCTTATCACTGCTATAAAAATTCTTTTATATCATTGAAAAGACACCATGAGCAGACCGTCTGCACTGCACAGAAAACTTCATATCTGCCTGCACAATTACTCCCAGGTCCTTTTCGTTCCCTACTGTCAGTGTAGTACCGTAGGGTTGATACGTTACTCTGGGGTTACTGCTTCCTATATGTAGTACTTTACATTTGTCAATGTTAAACTTCATTTACCACCTCTCAGCCCATCTGCTCAACTTTTCTAGATCCTGTTGCATTAGTGTCCTTAACAACCCTGCCAATCTTCGTATCGTCTGCAAACTTGGACATTAAGCTTGATATACCATCATCAATATCATTTATAAATACAGAAAACAACAATGGACCCAACACTGAACCCTGAGTTCCACTAATTCCACTAATAACATTAGTGGATTCCACTAATAACATTAGTCTACAATGTGCAGTGTCTGTTGATTACCACTGTCTGTCTTCTACCACTCAACCATCCCTTTATCCATTGCAGCAATTTGCCTCCAATGGCACAATGCTCCAATTTGTTCAGCAGTCTTCCATGTGCAACGGCATCAAAAGCCTTTCTACGATCCAAATATATGATATCAAAGTTATTCCCTGCATCCAATTCCTTCATTACCACATCATAGTATCCAATCAAATCAGTCAGGCAAGACTTTCCCTTAACAAAACCATGCTGTATCCGAGTTATAACTGAAGTCTTGTCTAGGTGATCCTGCAGTGCTTCTTTAACCAGTGCCTCAATTAATTTTCCTGGAACAGAAGTTAAACTAACAGGTCTATAATTACTTGTGTTGCCCTTTGTGGATTGGGGTCATATTTGCACATCTCCAGTCCATGGGTACCTCCCCTGAGTCCAAAGAAGCTCTCATAATTATGGCTAAGGGTTTGCTTACTTCCTTTGCTGCCTCCTTTAATATAACTGGATAGACCCCATCCAACCCGGGTGCCTTTTTTATGTTTATCTTCCACAATTTCTCCTCCACTTTCCTCTCAGTTATTACAAAATCATCTAGCTCACTGCCACAGTTTACTTCACCTCTGGCATTTCCCTCCCTGAATACCTCATGTGTGAATGTCGATGCAAAATACTCATTTAGTTTGTTAGCCACCTGAGCAGGATCATCAACAGTTGAAAACCATCAATATCCAGTGGACCAATCTGATTCATCCCTTTCCTTCTAGAGTTTACATAGGTAAAGAACTCTTTGCTGTTTTTCTTTGCATCCTTTGCCAAAGATTTCCTCATAATTTGCCTTTGCCTGCCTAATCTCCTTTGTGACTTGGTTACCAGCTTATATCATAGGCTTCTGTGTCACATGTTAATTTATATGTATCCCATGCATTTTTCTTCTCTGCCATATGTCTCATTAGTTCATCTGACATCCATTTAGGCCTAAACCTTGAACAATATTTCTTAGTTGGTATGTAAAGCCTAGTAGCTTCCAAGATAAATTCTTTGAATGCTTCCCATTTTGAATTTGCCGTTGGTAACATCATCAGTTGGTCCCACCGTATACAATTTAAATACTGTCTCAGACCACCGTAGTCGCCTTTATGAAAGCAAAAACCCTTCCCTTTACTCCTGATGGTAGTTACCTCTTTGAGTAAATCCCACTTCGGCACACTGTGATCACTGCCACCTAGTGGTTCCTTTATCTGCAGTTTCTTAATACATGAAGAATCACTACTGATAATCAGATAAAGAGTATTACTCCCTCTAGTTGCCTCCTGAACATGCTAATGTAGAAAACAATCATCCAATAAATCCACAAAAGCCTTGTTAGTGTGTGAGTGACCAACCCACAAATTCCAGTCAATATCTGGGAAATTAAAATCCCCCATTATAAGACTCTCTGATTTACTGGCCCACTCTATTTTCCTGTACAGTTTTTTATTATGCTCATCAGAGTCATTAGGCCTATAACACACTCCTACTCTCAATTTTGATCTACCAATGCTTATGTCACACGAAACTGACCCAAGACTGCACTGTCCAGCGATGTCGACTGGCTTCACTTCCTTGGATTTTATGTGTTTCTTAACTAATAACATAACCTCTCCTCCCTTCCTATCCTGTCTCTCCTTCCTGTACACACTGTACTCCCCAAATTCCAGTTCTGCATTCCTTATATAAGGAGGTGATTATTCTATTTTATAATGAACGGTCAGGCCGCATCTTGAGTACTACATACAGGTCTGGAGGCTTCATTTTAGGAAGGATATAGAGCTGGTACGGAGAAGGGTAACGAGGTTAGTGAGGGGAACACTGGGTACTCTTACCAAAGTTAAGAGTTCAGGTCTGCAAATTACAGCATCTGGTGACTAGCCACCTGCAGTGCGATCTGACTACGGTGTTTAAAGCTTTGAATGGATTAAGCAAGCTCAATACTGATGGGATTCTTACTTTCTCAGACTTCACACAAGAGGGGGCATAAATTCAAACTGCAGAAGAATGGTTTCAGAATAGATGTGCAGAAGTTTGCCTTCGGCCAGTGGGTGGTTGATTTTTGGAACAAGCTTCCATCATTGTTAGATAAGTGAATAGTTTAAATAAATTCAAGGAAGAACTAGTCAAACTATTGGAGGGAATGGATAAGTGAAATGGGAATTTTTTTTTTTTTTTTTTTTGATTAATGCTGTATAAACTTGCTTTCTTGCAACATTTGCCACTTTTAATACTAATTCCCAAAAACAATTACTGGAATGCAACATTTTACTATTCAGAAAGGCATGGGTTCAGCCTCAAAAATATTACTCTAACTTTTAAACAAACCTTGTTTAACTGGCCCTTAATGTGAATTGTATATGAAAATATATCACAAAAATTCAACACTCTCTCTCTCTCTCTCTCTCTCTCTCTCTCTCTCTCTCTCGTTACTTTCGAAATGATTCAATGCAAAAGTAAATTTTTATTGTGTATGTAAATTTTATTATATAAAATTCTGTAGGCACCTTTATACAGCTCTCACAATAACTAACCTTGGCCAACTGTCCTAGTTCACGGTTCACAAACTGTCAGAAGAAAAGTACAGCATCTTGAAATATTTTTGCAGAATGTGAGAAGAATTAAAATAAACTGGATGTTTGCGAATTTTATAGCTGAGGATTTATCTGACTGAATAATTTTGCTTAAAACTTTACTCCAATAAGTATAACCAACCTTGATCCCTGATTTTATTAATTTTGAGACTTTCAAATTAAGTCAGATTTGCATTCTTTAACTCTGTAACATAAGCTGAAGAACTTACCAATGTAGAGTTCATTACATTAACAATTAAGCTGGTTTATCTCTCTGCAAATCATTTTTCTAATAACTCACATATGTTAAATACATGTTCAAATCAGTCATTACAAACCATATAGTCATAAGAAGTGTTTTTTCTTTAACACATGTCATTTTATAATATGTAATTATATGTGACATATTTCCCATTAAATCAAATTATATTAATAATACTTAATTCCATATTTTAAAAAAAATAAATAAGTTTCTTGACTCAGAAACACTGAGAAATCCTACACGCAGAACATTCTTTGAATGTTAAGCTTTTATTTGTTTACATATGATATTTCTGAATCCACACTCAGATTCTGTTATAATCAGAAAAAAAGGAAGAAAACATTAATACAACTTTGAATCATATGTTCAAAAATAAAGCTGATGGTATAAAGCTGCACTATAAACTATTTGAATAGTGAATTTTAAAAATAATTTCAAGAATGTGAACTCTCTAAATCCTGTTTAACTTTCGACTGCCAGTATGGCATCTGACTGACACCACTTTTTTAAATGTTTACTATTTTTGAAAATTAAATCAAATCCTCCAAGTGTTGCTTTGCTCACCAATATTATCTAACTAGTTTATACAATATTTTCTGCTTTCACTGTGATACATTATGAATTATGAGACATTAAATTTTTGTGTGATTTAATAGAAGCCAGGTAAGCATCTACCTTTCTTCTAAGCAACTTCCATTCCCACATGCCATCTGTGAAATGCCAGTGACAGGTGTCTAATCATGCTGTAGAGGCTAAGTTTCACTGGCTAAACATGAACAACTGACAAAAATATATATATTCACATTACATCTGCCATGAGAGAGTTTCATTATTTCAATTCAGGGGTTGAATGATGACATTATGATAAAAAAACTTTCTTTTTTGTTATTATTATTGGTTTCTCTTGTTTATTTTCATTTCATATTTTTAAATGAGTTTTGCATATCATAATTAATAGATCACCATTTTCAATTCAGTAAAAAAGCTAAAAATTTTTTTTTTTTTTTTTTTATAATTGAAACAAAATGAAGTGTCTCACAGGTGCCACGCAAGCATCTTTGTTATATTGAAGACATGAGTGAGAGTGACGGAAGGCCAAACCAAATCTTGATGTCAAACCCATAGGGAGAAATAAACTTAAAGCATTGGATTAGCAGTATTGATAGCATATTTCAAAGCCATCACTACATCTTTCCCCCTCTGCCCAATTTCACCAATAATACCTGCCATTTTTGTTCTTTCATGTGGGTTTTTTTTTTCTATTTCCACACAGCTCAGAGGAAGGTTATGTTCTATGATAAATCCTAACAGCATTGAACTATTTCTTTGCTCTTCTTACCTCCAGCACACTGTTCACTTTGAATATAAATGTTTTTGTGTAAAACATTTAAAAATGTCATGCATGATAGCTGAAAGTCAGACATCATAGTTTAGACATATATATATATTTTATTTTTTATGTTGTTTACTATTTTTTTTATTTTTATTTTTTTATGTAAACCCCAAACACAAGAGGTATTATAATCTATAGTACTTAGTACTGTGCTTGGATTGGAGGTTGAGAACACAAAAGAAAATATTTGTTGACATTGGACTTGAACTTCTGTAGACTGTAATTTTCAGGAAATACGTATGAAGGAAAGTTGTTCCAGAAAATGGCAGTTGAATGAATAAATGAGGAAGATGAAAAGTTGGTTCTGTGAGTTTGAAGTTGGACAGTAAATGGATTTTGACTGGTGGCGGCACGCATTCGGACTGTTTTGGAAGAGAGAGACGGAATTATAGAAGCCAATTCAGAAGAACAGTGCCCGTGAAAATATCTGTAGAAGAGGCATGCAGCAGAAACAGTACGTCTATAAGACAGTGTGTGGAGAGACTCTGTTAGAGATGAATCATTAATTAACATTACTGCCCTCTTCTGAATGGAACCAAGAAGCCTGAGAGAGGTTTTGGGGGCACCGCCACAAATGTAGTAGTAGTAGTGGCATGTGATGCAAGAAAGCAAGTGTATGAGCTTATGCAGCATCAGCAAAAAAAAAAAAAAAACACAAACACCATTCCCTCCAAATACCTGTCCAGTTCCTCCTTAAATTTATTCAACCTATCAACTTCCACAACGACAGATGGAAGTTTGTTCCAGCAATTAACCACACGCTGGCTAAAGACAAATTTCCGCACATCTATTCTACATCTGTCTTTTCTTAATTTGAATTTATGCCCCCTTTCAGATTACAAAAAGTACCACACAGTTGGTACTTTTCGTAATCTGAACAAGTGGAAGGATCCCATCAGATTTCAGCGTGCTCAACCCATTCAAGGCCTTATCCACCTCAATCAGATCACTGCGTAGGTGCCTAGTCTCCAGCCACTGCAATTTGCAGAACTTAATCCTCTCTTGGTAAGAGGATCCCTTCGTTCCCCCCTCACAAATCTTGTTGCCCTTCTCTGTACACGTTCAAGCAAATCGACATCCTTCCTAAAATGAGGCCTCCAGACCTATATGCAGTACTCAAAACGTGGCCTGACCATTGCCTTATACAGACGGACAATCACCTCCTTTTCCCTGCTAGCAAAATTCCTATATATCATTGACAAAACCCCATGACCTGCCCTGGCAGCCTGTCTGCATTGCTCAGAAAACTTCATATCTGACTGCACAATTACTCCCAGGTCTTTTTCGTTTTCTACCACCTTAAGTGTAGTACCACACAGTTGGTACTTTTCTCTCGGGTTATTTCTACCCATATGCAGTACTTTGCATTTGTCAAGGTTAAACTTCAGTTGCCACTTCTTAGCCCATCTGCCCAAATTATCTAGATCCTGTTGCAGTAGCTCACTGCCATTACTGTCATTAACAACCCTGCCAACCTTTGTATCATCTGCAAACTTCGACACTAAGCCTGATATACATTCATCAATATCATTGATAAATATACAAAACAACAGTGGACCCAACACCGAACTCTGTGGGACTCCACTAATAACGTTAGTCCACGAAGAGCAGCACCCATTGATTACCACCTTCTGTCTTCTCCCACTAAACTATCCTTTTATCCATTGTAGTCACTTACCCTTAACACCATTCTGCTCCAATTTGTACAATAGCCTTCCATGCGCAACAGTGTCAAAAGCTTTCTTGAAATCCAAATATATGGTATCAAAATTATTTTTTGCATCCAGTTCCTTTGTAACCACATCATAATAACCAATCAGATGTGTCAGACAAGACTTTCCCTTAACAAACCCATGCTGTGTCTGAATTATTGCTGCAGTCTTGTCTAGATGATCCTGCAATGCATCTTTAACCAGTAACTCCATTATTTTACCCAAAACAGAAGTTAAACTAACTGGTCTGTAATTACTTGTGTCACCCTTCGATCCCCCCTTTGTGAATTGGGTATACATTTGCACATCTCCAGTCATCTCCATAATTATGAGAGCATCCTTGGACTCCCCTGAGTCCAAGGATGCTCTCATAATTATGGCTAAGGGTTTGCTTAGTTGCTTTGCTGCCTCCTTTAATATAACTGGATAGATCCCATCCACCCCATGTGCTTTTCTTATGTTTAACTTCAACAATTTCTCCTCCACTTTGCTCTCAGTTATTACAAAATCATTAAGTACACTGCTACAATTTGATAACCTTCTGCCATTTTCAAACCTTAATAATTCCTCATGTGGGAACAGTATTCCATGGTAGGGCAGATTTGTGATTTGTACAGAGTGAACAGCTGTTTGGAAGAAAAGTAACGTCGTGAGTGAAAGAGAAAACCAAGTTTTTTAGATACAGAGGAAGCAATATTTGTAATGTGCTTGTACCAAGAGAGATTAGAAGTCAGGGTAATCCCCAAAAGATATATATCATTTTGCCTAGAAACTGGAGTGTCACAAAAGATAAGCATAGGAGCAGAAGAATCCTTTTTGCGAGATAAAAGACAAGACTGAATTTTAGAAGGATTGAAATCAACTAAGTTGTCACTGCCCCACGGGAGAATTACCTGGAGATCAGCATTTAAGGAATTGGTAACAGATTTTCGAGAAGTTGAAACTGATTAGCAGGGCAAGGTTTCTCAAAATGGAAAGTGGAATGCAATGTGCTCTCATCGGCAAAACTATGGATAGGATTTCCATTCAAAGGAAGACGGTCATTAATATACAAGAGGAAAAGAGTGGGGGGAAAGAAATGAACTTTGGGGGACACCAGCATTAGTGGAGAAGTTAGATTTAATTTATAGAGTGCATAATAAAATTATGCACTCTATAAATTATTTTTTAAAATTTAATATTCAAGTAGTTTATAGTGCAACTATGATATTAAATTTATTTTCTCATGCATAGTTAAAAAGTGTAGTAATTTTTCTTCTTTTTATGTCTTTTTAGATATGACTGGATAACAAATCCCAAAGTATGTTAAAAAGTTCTGTAATATTGAATGTTCTAGGAGTACAGGTTCTCAACATCTGTTGCTTTCAAAGCATGGATCTAATTGTTATTCATGCTTTCAAAGCATGAATAACACTAAGCTCCATACTTTGAGAGCAACAAATAAATGTTAATTTAATTTTATTTAATTTAATTGTTAAAGTTCCATGTCATGCCTTTCACTCATCATATCAGAACATTAATTTCTTAAGCACTTTTAAGTTACACTAGAACTTAACTCTTAGCTAGTATATAATTTTAGGAATTTAAATTTATATACCAGCTAAGACTCTGTTGCTTTATGTTTCAAAAAGTTATGGGTAAGTAATAGACTGTTGTGTCTCACTAATAATAACTGGATAATAAGTCAGCAGAGATTTTATGGAAGTTGTAATTTTTCTGACAGAAAGCTTTTTTTCAAATATGTATGCCCATATAACTTTTTTTTTCCTTTTTACCTCCTATTCAATGTAGTTGCCTTGTAATAAGATTCTTGGTTAAGAATGGCATTAACTGAATACTTTACAAATTTGTGGTTGTAATGTGTACTACATTAATTATAGCAGAATTAGTGCCTTTTGTTGCATGGCAAATATCAACTTTGCTATAAAAAAAAAAATAATAATAATAAAAAGGAAGCAGTCAAGAATTGCAGGAACAGTCCTGAACTAGTTCACCTCATACCTAACAGAAAAAACATACGCAAAAATAGATTTGGTGTACAGCCAAAAAAAAGAAAGAAAGTTGTGTTTCCCCAGGGATATGCATTATGTGCTATACCTCTAACATCAAAAGACATATTAAACAGTAATTTAACACTTTCACCAAGTTTTATATTCATATCATGAGTGGCCTACACAAATCTTGTCAGTGGCTCACCTCCCAATTTGAGAAAAAAAAATAATGTAAAAAATTATACAACTGCTTTCGAAAATCAAACATGAAGATAAACACAATTTAAATTTACTTTTTTATTGTCCAGAAATTATGACCCAGTTTCAATGTGATGGGAACCTACAGCTCATATTTAGTACCTTTTAGCACGGACAAGGAGGAGTTAGTGAGCTTCTCATAATACTGATTCTATACGGATGAACATCTGTTTGTTAATCTATATTAAATTCATTTTATAAATCTAAAATTGTTTATTTTCATAATTTTTCATTGGGTGGGGGGGTACTGATTCTAGTAACTTCTGGATCCACCCCTAGGGGCACACTGCAAGAAAAGGCTGACTACCCCTCCATTAAGCTATAAGATAACTGACATCCACTAGAAAAGTGAAATCTAAGATCCATTTAACATCTAATAACTGTGATACTGTTTTGGCCTTTTTTGTTATGAAAATCTCATTTCAAGCCATAAGTGAAAACATCTTTTTTTAGGATAGCAAATGAACCATGTCAGATGAATAATACACATACTCTGTTTTCCAGAAAATTGTGGAGCATTAGCATTAGTAGAGGCATTTGATGCAAGAAAGCAAGCTTATGAAGCATCAGCCAAAAAAAAAAAAAAAAACCCACTTCCACTTCACCCCTCTGTTCGTTCAAAATACCTGTCCAGCTGCCAAGTGCATAAAAAAGCAAATGATTTTACTCTCAAATTAAGCTGTTTAAAGTAATACATCAGCCTCTCTTGCGCAAAATTTGAGCATGGAAGCTGATGTCTACAAAAGTTTTATTTATTTATTTTCTTTTTAAAGTTTTTACCTTATCTGAACACACTTCTTCAGTCACAGCTAGAATACACTTCACAATTATTTCAGCCATTACATAAGTAAGCATGCACTCCTGATTCATTTCAAGTACGTCACCTTTGGAGATGTTCTTTTGGCCTATCAAGTTTTGAAAATTGTAAGTGTTATTTTTAATAAGTTCACTAGTGAGACAATCAAATTTGCCTTTATGTTTGTCTCATAATGATACTTCATATTGTATTCTTTTATAGCAGAAATAGTTTTTTTTTTTTTTTTGGCAGATAAGACAGTTTTGCTTTCAGTAAAGAAGTATAATCTAGTCCAATCTTCTTTGAAAACCCTGTCTTCATTATAAACTTTCTATTTCCTGGATTCCACGATTCAAAAATACAAACACTTTATACTACTCCCAAGAAAATAACATGTAAACTACCTTTTACATGTTACATGGCTACTTTTGAACACAAAATTACACTGAATGACTTAATAAAGGATCCTGCTAATTTCTTTTGGCAGTTCAGTATTTTTCTGATTTCTCTGTCATATTAAGGCATGCTGTTTTTTTATTTACTTCTAATCCACACACAAATTCTTTGAAGGATGGCTTCTGCTATCCATATAGATCTTAGTCTGTGTGTTCACATTTTTTTACTTATTTCTCTCTCTCCCTCCCACATCAAGATCCAGTATAATCAGCCCTCTGTGACAGCTCAGTTGGCATAATACAACACCATCTGTCACTTCTTTGGAATGATGTGTGTTCGATTTCTGTTGATGACTGGAAGAATTTCTAGAGTCCTCTCTTCAATCAAGGCTGTAATTAGCCAAATCTCAGGCTGAGGGAATAGAATTCCTCCTGTGTACTATTCTATGTTTTTCAGCCCACACAACATGAAAATCAGCCTGCAAACACATACACTTCAACAGACAAAATACACCAACAGTTATATGTAACAAGCTTTGCTGCCATTAAATAATTTGAATTCAGTAGCAAAACCTCCCAAATCTGGCACCATGTATTTTGTGACTACAAAAAAAAAATAAGCAAACCAGCCAAAACACAGTGATAGACTGACCATTTGCCAAAGCAGTGGATTAGAGTAGACTGTGCATGTAAAAGAAGTTAAAAAATTAAAGCTTAATTTTGAAAAGGCTAGGTGTAGGAAACTTGGTTATTGTACAAATGACAGTTTAACTCAGTCTCTGGGCAAAGTTACTGGTCACAACTTTTGTTCATACATGCTTCCACCTCGGTTACAGCCTGATAGTTACATTTGTACCTTTGTCTAAATATAAAGCTGACTTATTAGCATTCTTACTTTTCCTCTAACTTTTGCATCAATCCAAGAGTGGTCGCCCTTAGTTTTCCAATAGAAAGCCATTATCAGAATTTTAAACTATCTTAATGCCAAAAAGCCTCCAGGTCCTAACAGCATTTCTACACTTGTCTTAAAACTAACTTCACAAAGTTTAAAATATAACTTAAAAAATTAAAATCATCTTGATCACAGAAAGCAAATTAGAGCATTACAGAGAAATTTTACAGTAAAAAGACATATTGATAGTTGTTTGGTGAGTCCATAGTAGAGATAGTGTTGATCCTCAAAAACTGTAGCCCAGAATGGTAAATAGCAAATGCGTCCAGTCAGCATTGTTCTAAAGCCACTGAACATCCAAGAACACAGCAACCTCAGCAGCAACAAATGAATGCCACCTTTGTGACTGACACTCAAATGGTAACAATTTTATATACAAATAAAGATATTTCTCACATGTAATCATATATTGAATGCAACAAAAAAAAAAAAAAAAAGGATATTATCCAAGTGTAATTATCTAGTTAAAAATAAATAGCCATGTTATACTACTTGTGCTGGAATTAAACAAATAATATTGGAATAACTTAAAAAATAAACAGACCTTTTTTTTAATAAGATTATTTCTAAATCTTACCAAGCTTTTTGTACAAAATACAATTTTTAAAAATTATGCCTTGTATATTTGTGTTTTATAATATACAAGGACTGGTCAATAAAGAATAATCATAATTTTTCATGCACAACCGTACTGCTTGCTATTTCTAGGTGAGCTGCAGAATTTAAGTTCAAACCAAGCTGCATCATATAGCAAAATAACAGTTGATCTTAGTTAAGTTTATGCCTGTTCAGTTTTGCCTACATAACAATGGATGGGACAAGTGAGGAACAGTAAGCTGCTCTAAAATTTTGTTTCTATCTCAAGAAAACATCAGCTGAAGCATATAAAATATTAAGAGGCTTATGGTGAATCTATACTTCCACATAACACAGCTTACAGGTGGTTTAGAATGTTTAAGGATAGACATGATTCAATCACAAAGATCAGTAGTCCTGGTGCTCCAACCACCGCTGTCACCACAGAAACCATAAACATGTAATCATGAGAGAAGATTGTTATACAGGGAAGACACTGGCAGATATGTTGGGAATATCAGTAGAAAGCAAGCACAGTATTCTCCATGCCATTTGCATATGACATGTGTTTGTGCACACTGGATTTCAAGACTACTCACACCTGAGCAACAGCAAGTTCACATGGGGGTTTATCAGGAGCTGCAACAGATGGTTACTGAAGATGGTGGTGAGGTTCTGCACAAGGTGGTTACAATGGATAAGATATTCATCGTTTCAACTCAGACAATAAACAACAAAACTCTGTTTGGAAATGCCAACACTGAAAACAGCAAAAGTTGTGGCAGGAAAGGTTATGGTCATCTCTTCCTTTGACATTCAAGGAATGGTTTACCAGCACATTGTGCCACATCATATGACTATTACAGGACCTAACTACAAAACTGTACTGCACACTTTGCGGGATCACATTCTTCGCAAATGACCACAACTGCATGCAGTAGGTGGATGTGGCATCATGAAAATGTGACACCTCACACTGCTCATACTGTCATCGAATATTTAGCCAGTATAATGTCAAATGTATATTTAGCCAGTATAATGTCAATTTTTTCCATTTCCAAAGTTAAAGAATGAGCAAAGAGGGAAACATTTCCAGTCATAAAAAGCTGTAAAGATGTCGGAGGCAATTCTCAAACATATCAAAAAGTGGCTTCAACCAGGTTTTTGAAGAATGGCAGAAATGTTGGAGTAAGTGCATTTCATCAAATGAGGACTACTTTGAAAAGTACCATCAAAATACAGATGATTAATAAAGGCATGTTGTGAAAAAAAATTATGATCATTCTTTATTGAACATCCCTCCTATATATAAATTATAAAAAAGTAAATTAAAGAAAAAAAAGTTTAGTGTGGTGATGTATTGTGATGTGTAATTGAATTGTAAGAATCAATATATATGATTATCAAAGGAGACCAGATGATTGGAATTTTCTTTTCACTGTTTTAAAAAAAGTATTAAAGAAAAGTAAAGCTAAATACAAAGGCTAAATATAAATGGCAAAGACAATGAGAAGAAAAATCATTGTTTCAACACCAAACAAGATTCTCTTCCAATTTTAAACAGATTCAGTAGTTCATTCCAGTTTACAAAATATACTTGTAACTATTGTCATTGGGATAGTCATAACTGGATTACAGTTTTAAGAATTTCCAACAAGTTAATAAAAGAATTAACTTGCTGGAAATTAATTTAAAAAATAAATAAATAAACTTTTTCAATATGAAATTAAAAATTATGTCCTTAATAGCAAAATGCATTTACAGATGACACGATAAAGAGTCATATTGGAAGTTTGTCCTAGCCACACGCTGGCTAAAGGCAAACCTCTGCAACTGTCCTTCCTTGATTTGAATTTAGGTCCCCTCAAGTGCATAATCTGATCAAGAAGAAGAAGACCTTGAATGGTTTGAGCTTGCTCAAACCATTCAAGGTCTTATACACCTCAATCAGATCACCTTGAGGATGCCTAGTCTCCAGACAATGCAGTCTGCAGAACTTAAGCTTTTCTTCGTAAGAGCAACCCTTTGTTCCCCTCACCAATATAGTTGCCCTTCTCTGTGTACTCATTCCAGCAGCTCTACAGCCTTACTAAAATAAGGCCTCCAGACTGTACAGTCAAGATGTGGCTTGACCATTACTTTATACAACAGGATAATCATCTCCTTATCCCTCTTAGCAAAATTCCTGTATATCATTGACAAACCCCACGAGATGTCCTGGTAGCCTGTTCGCATTGCCCAGAGAATTACATATCTAACTGCACAATTACCCCCAGGTCTTTTTTCATTTTCCACTACCCTGAGTGGAGTACCACACAGTTGGTACATTACTCTTGGGTTACTACTATCCATATGCAGTACTTTGCATTTGTCAATGTTAAACTTCATTACCACTTCTCAGTCCATCTGCCTAATTTTTCTAGCTTCTGTTACATATTGTCATTAACCACTCTGCCAACCTTCTAGAATTTTTTTTTTTCTAGTTCATTTCATCCAAACAAAATAATTATTAAATGAATAAATCATCAATGGATATTTTTTACTGATATCACTTAATATTAGTCACCAGATCAAAAGCAGAGAAACAAACAGAATGAAGATCAATTACTATATTCAATAAACAACTCATATACCACATGAAATTAATAAGCAACTAGATAAAAGTGGACAATCCATCTATAAAACCAAAATTCTGAAGCAGGTACATCAATGATATAATAGCAATCTGGTGCCATGGAACACAAAATCTACAAAAATTCTTTTAAGCTCAATTTGTTCAACCATCATCAAAAAATCAAATTCATGGAAATAGAAAACAACAGCAGCCTTCCTTTCCTTTCCTAGACATCCTGTTCACAGAAAAAAACCCCAGGGCTAACTCCCATCTCCAAGACACAACTTTACACAACCCCAACCCAGCAGGGACAGAAAAACCACCATATGCAGACCTTACATACCAAGTCAGTACAAAAATAGCAAAAGAAGCTAGGAAGCCTACAGACACTGGGATCATCTTAAACTAAAAATCCTGCTATCCCTTCTCAACAAAAAATCAGTGTTCTCAAATCCTTCATCCTCAGAGCTTACAGAATTTGTAAAGAAGAAAATCTCCAACAAGAACTACAAACAATAATCAGGCTTGCCTTGAAAAATGGATTTCCTCTACATTTTATTAGCAAAGCAATAGAAGGCATCTCCAAGACAACCAACCTAGCAGAGACAGAACCACCATATGCATACCTTACATACCAACAGAGCTCGGCTTTAAGATCTGCTTAATGAAGCTCAGCCTCCATTAAGGCAGATCTTAAAATAACAGCACAATAACCCCTACAACCCTAGAGGTCCTATCTTTAAAACAGACTGTAGGCACATACATTGGAGACTCATATAGAAGATTCAAATGCAGGCTACATTTGGAGTAGCCTGCATATTTATGAGAGAATCTAACAATCACAGAATGACAGCTGAGTTCAAGTACAGTGGCATATTATTCTATAGTGCTGCTGCACTAAGATCCTAAGTTATGGGGGGGGGGGATGATAATATGAAAAAATAATGTTGAATCGGTACCCAAGTTGTGATGGTCTACCACTGCTTTAAATAAAAAGGCTGAACTCCAGATTATGGGTACACTTTGTCACTGCGATGCAGGCATGGCCAAATTCAGGATGGATTCAACCAAAAGAAGTGTACCCCGCTGTACTTCAACTAAAAGTCAGGAAGATGGCAAACAGACTTTCATTTTTGGCTAGTGAAAAAAGGTTAGGTATTGGTTCATGCCAGTAATTTGGGACGGATTTAAGCAAAGGGTGAAATCTATTAGCATTAGTAGAGGCATTTGATGCAAGAAAGCAAGCTTATGCAGCATCAGCCAAAAAAAAAAAAGTAACATAAATAAATAAAAATAACCACTTCCACTTCACCCCTCTGTTCGTTCGAAATACCTGTCCAGCTGAGCCTTAAACTTATTTAGGCTATCAACTTCCACGACAAGGGATGGAAGTCTGTTCCACCTACCAACCACCCGCTGGCTAAAGGCAAATTTCCGCACATCTATCCTACATCTGTCTTTCCTCAATTTGAATTTATGCCCTCTCAGGTGATTATTCTGAGCAAGAGGAAGAATCCCATCAGCATTGAGCATGCTCAAACCATTCAAGGCTTTGTACACCTCTATCAGATCACCTCGCTGGTGCCTAGTTTCCAGACACTGTAATTCGCAAAACTTAAGCCTTTCTTCGTAAGAGCACCCCTTTGTCCCATTCACCAATATAGTTGCCCTTCTCTGTACTCGTTCCAGCAGCTCTACATCCTTCTTGAAATGAGGCCTCCAGGCCTGTATACAGTACTCTAGGTGTGGCCTGACCATTGCCTTATACAAGGGAATAATCATCTCCTTATCCCTGCTAGAAAAATTCCTATATATCATTGACAATACGCCATGAGCTACTCTTGCAGCCCGTCTGCACTGCTCAGAGAACTTCATATCTGCCTGCACAACCACCCCCAGGTCCCTTTCATTCTCTACCACTGTCAGTGTAGTACCACAGAGTTGATACGTTGCTCTGGGGTTGCTGTTTCCCATATGTAGTACTTTACATTTGTCAATGTTAAACTTCATTTGCCACCTCGAAGCCCATCTGCTCAACCTTTCCAAATCCTGTTGCAGCAGCATAGTGTCAGTAGTGTCCTTGACAACCCTGCCAACCTTCGTATCGTCTGCAAACTTGGACATTAAGCCTGATATACCATCATCCATATATTTATAAATACAGAAAACAATAAAGGACCCAATACTGAACCCTGAGGGACTCCACTAATAACATTAGTCCACGATGAGCAGTGTCCATTGATTACCACTCTCTGTCTTCTTCCCCTCAACCACCCCTTTATCCATAGCAGCAATTTGCCTCCAATGCCACACTGCTCCAATTTGTGCAGCAGTCTTCCATGTGCAACAGTATCAAAAGCCTTTCTAAGATCCAAGTATATAATATCAAAGTTATTCCCTGCATCCAGTTCTTTTGTGATGCATCATAGTATCCAATCAAATTGGTCTATTATTTGGATTATCCAAATAAATCTATTATTTGGATAACCCTCGTCTTCATGTAGTGGGCATGGTCATAGAATGGAGTACGGTCGAGTTCTGTGATTGGGTGAATGTGTTTTGATTCTGATTGTTTTGTGTCGCTAAGGCTTGCTTAGCTTAGGTAGGGTGTTTATACTCCCTCATCCCACTGTTTTAAGATTGGAAAACGAGTTCCATTTTAAAACAGCAGAAAGTGAAGGGATAAAAACCCTAGGCACGTCTACCTAGGAGGACAGGGGGATGAGGGAAAGCAGTGAGTGGCACCTGCCAATCACTGCCATCTTCCTGACTTTTAGTTGAAGTACAGCGGGGTACCCAAGCAAAATTTTTATTGGTTATATTCGAGATTATGGGTACACCTCCGGAGGTTAACCCATAAATATAACCAGGACCGTGCTAAGGTACTTGGGGGGGGGACCTGGATGCAAAAGGGGTTAAGGTGCCTTGTTTATTTATGGTGAGACTTTGATGGCTCCCTTGATTGGGCCCTCTAGATTGTGGGCCCTGGTGTGGTGCATCCAATGCAACCCCCCCTCCCATTTGCACAGCCCTAAATATAACCAATAAAAGTTTTGGGATAAAAGGGTATGTAGCCAAGTGGTCAGGAGCACGAGTGCAATAGCACATGCTCTTTGAGCGGATGGGGTTCAGGCGAGTGACTGCTAAATGCTATTAACATTTGTATTGATGATTTATTTTGAACTCCACTGACCTGGTGATCATGCTGGAGTATAAACAAGATTCTGATTGTTAGTGGTCATGCTGGAGTATAAACCAAGAACATTTTTACATATTAAAAAAAATTTCTAATAATTGTGTACACTTTTGCCTAAATACAGCCTTAATCCAATGTATGAATGCAATAAGCAACATAATGTTTATTTAAATCAAAATCTATTAAGGTTTTAAAGTATAAAGCAATCCTGGGTGTAACAGTCTAGTATTTATAGAATAACAATGGGAAGAAGCGAATAGCCTCTTCCAAAAATAACGCATTAGTCTAAATAAAACCCAACTGCATCACCCCTGAAAACATCTGCTATACGGTCCAAAATAATGTCCTATAAAAATAAGCAACACGCAGATAGCGTAAAATATTTATTACGCTGTGATTCTAATACTTTAACAGATATCCAACTAGTTATTCAAAAAATGTAAATTACTTTTATTTAACAACAGGCTATACAAAGCCGCTAATTCCGCACTTCCACACACATTTATGTAAGACAGCCAAAGCCTTGAGAACATCTACGCAAAGATTCCGGGAACAAGTAAATAAACGATTCAATGGTAGTAGCATCCAAGTGGTGTAACAACAATCAGGAATTTTTACCTGCGGGCTGTTCAGGTGAATGACCACGAACGACTACATATCTGCAAACAGATATTTATTACTCCTTCGTCTTTAAGTATTGGATAAAAACAGGTGATGGAAAGAATAAACGCGATGATAAAAATATAGTAATTCGATTAGCATCGCGCTGATATAATTTTTTTTTTTAAACCGATATTTGTTAAAATCCTTAATAAGTAATTTAAAGACCGAGAAATAAAAAAAAACGTTCAGAATTTTTAAAACCAGCTAACAGAAGTTGAATTTTTCCTACAATATGCTACATTTAAACCGCAACACCGCACCGTTGCAAACTATCGATCCAACAACTCAATGTCAGTGGGGCAAGGCTAGCGAGTAGTAAACACCGAACATGCTAAATTCAATTAGTGGCAAAGGTAAACCAACAAAATAGCTATTCCGGTTTTGACAACATTCGAAATTTAAAGCAAATGACATTAGGATCATCAGACACAAATATTATAGCATGATGAGAGTAGGGTACTTCCATACAAGAGCGAAATGTGCTTCTGTTAAAGGGATGAATGAATGGAAGTATGGATGGATGAATGGATAGATGATACGAGGAAAGCATCACATTAATGTGATGCTTTCCTCATTAGTAAGTTCATTAGTTTCTCATATTTCATTCAACGTTCTTCAAATATCTACTTCGTTCCGTCCATACAAAATAACTATTAAACAAATATTATCACAGGATTTTTTTTATATATACTATTACAACGTATTTAAAATACTTGTCCAAATAAGATATAAGGTGTCCAGTGCATCCCAATGTAAGAACAGTTCACGATTCTCTGTTGGAAATGAAAAGAAGAAACAATTTCATAAATCAAGCCATATTTTTATGTAATGATCATAGAACTATTTTAATATTCGAGATAAACATACGATATACGTTAGTAACAATCTGTTGTTTTAAAACCTCTTATTTTAATTGAAGAAATCAGTTAGCATCACATATAGTTATTCCAAAATAGCTATTTTCATCCTTTGCTTCATTCGCATGCATAAAGACCTTACCTGATATATCGGATTAATCAGATCCGTATTAAGTAACTAATTCGATCACTGGTTATTACACTGAACATCACTTTTTTTTGAATTGCAGTTAACAGCAGCAGCAAGACACAAAATCCCTTAGCCTTTCGGGAATGCCACCTTGACAGTTAAGCGTTCAACCGCGAAACATCAATGGCCTCAGGATGTAGAAGGTAGCATTACGCTGTCTGGCGGGTCAAGGCTTAGGAATGTAGAGAGTCCATGACGTACCAAGCCAAACTTGCAGAATGAACAGATTCACTTACTTTCTACACAAGGGAAATCACTGCATTGGATACGTTATCACTGGATCATTACTGCCATCTCGCGGCAAAGCAAAAAATAATATTCACAATGAATTGATACCAGTGACAGCACACTAAAAAAATAAATCATATTCTACCAAAGGTATATTGGAATATAAAATAAAAATAAATATTTGATATATAAATATTTATCAGAATATTTATTTTATATCATGTTATTATATCTAAAAACATGATCATCATTATGACCTATTCATCAGACGATTGGCCTTTGGTGCAATATAATTTATATCTTTAACTTTTGCCTCTCTCCGAACTGACAGGGTCCCGCAGTTACAGCCCCCTCCCAACCCTGCGCCACTGTTGATGAACAAAGGATGATAGCTCTAAATATGTAATGTGTGTATTTTGGAAGTAGGGTTGCCAAATGTCTGTAAATTGATGGAAAATCCGTTAAAAAAAATAATAATAATAACCTAAAAATTTGAACGTGTCCGTAAAAATGCAGCATTAAAGATATTTTCCCGAGGAGTTTTAAAGAATATGTATATTCTTCATATAAGAGTTCTCATTTTTAAAAAAATCTGAACAAAGATGCTTAAGATTAGAGATGTGCACAAAAATCAATAAATAATTAATTATAATTAACATTATTAAATAAATAATAACGATATAAAGTCACGTCAATACAAACAGGTGCCAAAAGGAGTTTAATATAGCTGTTTTCTTTTTTTAAGTAAGTAATACTTACTTAAAAAAATCTTTAACAGATTCTATCTTTTTGAGCTATCTTGAACGATTTTTTGAGCCTATCTATCAGGTAAAAAATATGAAAAAACGTTTCTTTTTTTCTTTTTTTTTAACAGAATGTCCAAATTTATCAAAAATCATTTTCAAAGGCCGGCAATTCTAATTAGAGATCTTACTGTAAACAGTGAATTTAGGAGGTCTTGGCTTCTTTTCCTCCCCCCTCCTCTTCTGAATAATGAGAAATTTTACGGCCTTGATCATACTGTATAAAACTTAATATTGTTTTAAATTATTAGAATAACACGTGCAGTCTATTGAATACATTCATTAAAAAAAAAATCAGATACCTGACCCCACTGTATTTATGCAATATTTTTAAAAGTAAAAAATTAACCTTATTCCTACCAAAAGGCATTCCCCTATACAGTACTAACACTGCATTCTTCTCGAAGTTAGGATCCAACTTTGAGAATCCGCTATAATGACAAAATTAATGCTTGTTGCCTCCAGGTTTGCTTGTTAAACGTTGAGTGGGAACAAACTTCGAAGAACCCTCCTACTCAACTTCTTAAAGGATACTCCTCAGAGTTGGGAATCCATTATCAAGACAAAGGTGGGCATCCGTTATCCGAAATGTCGACAAGAATGCAATGTTGTTATTATTATTATTATTATTATTATTATTATTAGCCATATGGTGCAAGGAAGCTTGAGGCTTATGCTGCACCAGCCAAAAAAAAAAAAAAAAAAATTCCCAATTCCCGAGTTACCCTGAGTGTGTGAGAGAGAGAAAGAAAGAAAGAAGTAGAAAGTAATCACCAAGAAAGAGAATAATGATGATATCCCGCTCAGGACCCTGGGTGTGCCAAGCCCATACTCACCAGATGTGAGCCCCTGGGGTTATGTAGTACATTGAGTGTTCCTTTTGGTTAAAAATTAGGTTTCAATATTTTGTCTAATTTCAATAAGCCATTTAAAACTGCATAAATAATGTGGAGACAAGTATCTAATTTTTAATAAATTTTTAAGATTAGAATATTTGGGGAATGGAAAGTGCTTATGGCAAATATCATACTGGATTTTTCAGTACAAATATTATATTCCGATACAAATGCTGCACCTCATCAAAGAGGTCGATTTGTATTTATAGTAGCCTTTTGTTTTGATACAAAGGGTACTAGGAAAGTTTTGCAATACAGCTTTGTTTATTTAATTTTTTCAAAGTAATTTCCTCTACATTCAATACACCTCTCCATCCTCCGAAACCAATCTTTAAACCAGTTCTGCCAAGTTTCACTAGGGAGTAAAGCACACTCGTTGTCCCAAGCCCGTAGAAGGTCCTCATCACTGGAAAACTGCCTCCCTTTTAGCTTCATTTTCACATGCGGGAACAGTGCAAAGTCGCAGGGAGCAAGGTCTGGACTGTAGGGAGGGTGATCGAGAAGTTTCAGTCCTGTCGTGGTCAAATATTCGGTGCAGGCTTTGGCGCGGTGAGCTGGAGCATTTTCGTGATGGAGGTACCAGGTGTCCATTCTTGACTTTGGCCGCAGGTTCTTCATAGATCCAATGACTTTAGGCAGTCATTGTTCAGTATACCACTTAGCTGTGACTGTCTTCTGCGTGTCCAAAACGACACGTTCCACAATTCCACTCGATTTGAAAAATACAGCTATCATTTTCTTCTTTACAGATCGGGATTTTCTGACAATTACGGGTGTGTCGTCATCATCAAAGACCCAAACTTTGTTTTGAGCCTTGGTCGGCAGATCGTAATAGTACAGCCAAGTCTCGTCACCTGTCACGATGTTGTTCACATACCGAGATTGTCCCTTATCAAACTTTTTTAACATCTCCCGGCACCAAGTCACACGTCGTGTCATCTGCTCTTCAGTCAGTTGATGCGGCACCCAGAGAGAACAAAGTTTCTTCACGTGCAAATGATCTTGCAGAATTGAACGAATTGCTGGTGCATTTAGGCCCAAAGTATCCTCTATCTGTTGGTAGGTCACTCGCCTGTTTTCGTCAAGCATTTTCCTCACAGCTCACAGCAGTAACGTTTTCCTCCGTAACTGACGTTCGTGGCCTTCCCGGCCTCTCAGAATCCTCCAGAGTGAAATTTCCCCTTTGGAATTCTCTATACCACCTGAATATCTTTGTACGATGTGGACAATCATCATCTAGTGCAAGAGTCATTTCTTCTAAGCACTGGTCTATGGTTAAACCACGCACGAAATTATACCGCAAAACTGTCCTTATCTCATTTCGTGACCAGGATGCCATCGCAAGCACTTTACACTCTCACTACTAATGAATAACTGAGCCCATCGACTTGGCGCGGCGGCTACTATGCACGTATGAACATGTCTCAACATGCAGCAACAAGCAGCTTCCTGTGATTCATTGTTGCGTTATATTGCAAAACTTTCCTAGTACCCTTTGTATAACATATAGGCAGTATAAACGAAATTCATGTTTAACTTTGAAAATATATGACAAAAACAATCAAGTAGCAAAACAACTTTACTATAGGTGGACACGCAATTCTTTCTCCCCTATTTGAATTATCTGTCAGAATTATTACTGCCATCTTGTGGCAGAAAAATAAATAAAGTTCATTTGCCATTTAAATTCATTAATTACAAGGTATTAAATAACCTCCACACTAAGTAAAATAACCAATCCGTTATTTTGTCGTTTTCTTCCTATGTGTCCCTATTATACTGTTGACAAATGATACAGGAAAAGTTAATATTTCAGACGAGAAACGTAACTATAAATTCTGGGTCGTCCACCTGCCGTGAGATTTCCGAACGACCACCAAGTGATCTTTAAACAACTATATCAACCTTTGCTTTCCCTTCCTCCCTATGAGCGTTGGCGAACCTGGTGTTGTAGTTTTGGCACTGTTTGAGACAGCCAGTAGGTAGACAGTATTATCAAAGATTAATCGTTGTATATTCTATGAACTGCGCATAACAAAGAAAAACAAGATTCCTTTATGATGACATATCTTCACATATTGTATTTAAATATTCATTAGGTAATTGAACAATTAGCTTAAAAGCTTAAAAAGTATCGTCTTTTTTTAATTCTTATTCAAAAGGTTAAAATAATTCAAATTTAATTATCCCTTTTATTAGCATTTTGATAGTTTTGTTTTGAATTTGGATCCTTCAAAAGTCAGTACAGGTCCTTTGATATAGCCAATGATTTTATCTGAACTCAAGACTTTATAAGCAAATCAATAACATGTTTAATAATGAAACCGGAAAGAACATCCTTTCCATTTACAATAATATTCACTAATTATGAATTACAATTATATTGGTAAGGCCACAAACGGTGTAGAACAAAAAGCAAAGCAGTGCTGGCCTCCTTTGTATGGATTCGGTACAATGCGTTGATAATTATTAATATTAGTAGTGACAAATAACAAGCTTATATAGATGGCATCGGCCAAAAATGCATTATCCAACTCATCTGTCCACTGTCTCTGATTCTCCTTTAAATTTATTCAAACTACCCACTTCTACACTAGATAGTAGTTTGTTCCAAAAATGAACTATTAGTATTAGTAGAGGCGTATGATGCAAGAAAGCAAGCAGAGCCGGACCAAGTTATTTCAGCGCCCCGAGCAGAAAGGTTTTTCGGCGCCCTCTTACTAAGGATATATATATATATTTCTTGCCTCATTGTTCTTCTGTTTTTGGCTCCCCTTAAAGAATGGCGCCCCGGGCAAGGTCCCTACTAGCCCGTGCTTTAATCCGGCACTTTTTTTTTTTTTTTGGCTGAAAGCGTACATCTCTATTATTTTTTCGATTTAAACTTATGTATCCTGATGTGTACCTGAGATAAGGATGCCATCAGCATTTAGTTAACTTAAACCATTTAATGCCTTAAATATTTCTATCAGTCTCCTCTCAGGTGTGCAGTTTAGTTTACAGATGTTGCAAATTTCAGAACTGAAGCCTTTCTCGGTAAGGGCATCGTTTTATTCCCCTCAGTAATCTCGTTGCTCTTTTCTATTCCAACAGATCCACACGCTTCTTGAAATGAGGGCTCCATACAGTACTCAAGATGTGACCTGACCATTGCCTTATACAACGGGATAATCACCTCCCTGTCCCTGCTGGGAAAATTCAGAAAACTTCATATTAGACTGTACAATTACCCTTAGATATTTTTCCTTCTCTACCACAGCTTGAGTGTGGAGTAAAAGGAAACATATCACAATTAGATAAATTAATCTTAATAGGGGTATTGGAATGAACATACTCCAACTAAGTATATTAATCCTAGAATAACATACCCAACTGGTATGTAATTCTGGGATTACTGTTGTCCATATGCGGTAACTTGCATCTATCAATGTTAAACTTCAATTACTACTTCTCAGCCTACCTACTTAATTTCTCTAGGTCTTGTTGCAGCAGAACCCTGACTCTTAAGAAATCCAGGTTCGGCAAACCCGTTGATCCAATGCAGGATTCAAACTTTTTTGTTCGGAAGAGAAATAAAAAAATGCGTTTTTTTTTTTTTTCCTCCCAAAATTCATAAAAATTTTGATAATGTTCCTCACCTTCATTGATGTATATCCAAAATTTACTAAGCACCTATTAACATTTATTGAAATGAAAGAGAACAGCACTGTTTATAAACCAAAGAATGAATTTTCATGAAAAAAAATCTGAGATGACTAAGCAAAGCCAACAGAAGAATTCGGTCTTCAGTCAAATCCAAAGAATATACACATTTAACTCAATTAGCAATGAGTTAACATATTGGCATGGGAGCTGAAGTCATTTCACTAAGGAACGTGCAGCTGGGAAGACATTTGGTGGCGTATTCTTTTCAGTTTCAGTGATAATTTTCACGCCAAATTTATTTCCTCTTTCTTGAAAGGAAATACATTTTCATTCCTAATTTCTCCGACAAAGCAATATGAATACATATTTCTTTCAATCAGTCAGTGGGATAACCCCTGAATGATTGAATAAGCGTTCATTTCTTCACAAAAGTTGCACAGTCAAAAAAAAAAAAAAATATATATATATATATATATATATATATATAATAATAATAATAATAATAAATAAAACTACTACCTCACCCATCACCTCCAAGAATTTGTCTAGTTCTTCCATGAATTTATTAAAACTACCCACTTCCACAACAGATGGAACTTTGTTACAACGATCAACCACCCGCTGGATGAAGGCCTGCAAACATCCTTTTGTTTTGTTTGAATATATTCACCAAACTCAATTGATATTCGAAATTGCATACAATTATTTTGCAGCTATTGTCATCCATCTTTTGAAATGCCAAATACGAACAGTCAATCTACTTTCCTGAGACAAAATTTTCTACATGTTAAGCCTTTCTTGTTGTCCTTCGAGCATTTCAATAATTTATCCACAAGCTTGAACAGCGTGGTTTCACCGGAATTTCTTTTCTACTCTTTGGTATGAATGTTTTTCCCTCCTTCCTGTATAACAATTGTTTATTTGTCAATTTGCTTGTCTATACCTGTACTAATTTATCAAAACTAACATTATCGGCGTTATTTTTGGAATTTTCTCTGGAAGAACTTTCAACTATTCTCTCTGTTCTTTCACGCGCTGATTTCTCCTCATTTGCGATCTCCTCATTTTCATAATCATATAAATAACAAAAAATGCAGTTTCTTCTTGAAATTCGTTTAAACTATTGTATTTTTGTTTTGTTATATGAAATAAGAAATCAGCAATCTCATCGTTCTCTTTTGCATCTCTTGAATATCTGAAATATCCCCCAGGGGCTCAGGTCTGGTGAGTATGGGTTGGCACACCCAAGGTCCTGAGCTGGATATCATCATTCTTCTCTTTCTTGGTGATTCCTTTCTACTTCTCTCTCTCTCTCTCTCTCTCTCTCTCTCTCTCTCTCTCTCTCTCTCTCTCTCTCTCTCTCTCTCTCTCTCTCTCTCTCTCTCTCTCAGGGTAACTCGGGAATTTTTTTTTTTTTTTTTTTTTTTTTGGCTGGTGTAGCATAAGCCTTAGGCTTCCTTGCACCATATGTTTAATAATAATAATATTGCTTCAACTTTTCTCATAATTTTTCATATAATTTGCATTGATTTCATTGTTGAACTGAAAACAAGTGAAAATAAATTACCACTTTATTCAATAAAATTTGAATTCTATGAAAAATTATTAATTTGAAAAGATTGCTACAGCATCGCATTTACTATAATTGAACTGTATTTGTAACAATGCAAAAAATAAAAAAAAACAATGAATCATGTTAGCAACTTGTGATCAGTGCCGGTGCCAGGCTATTTTTATAGTAAGGGAAAGTTTCAGCTTGTGGAAAGGTATTGGATGGGAGTTGGCACTTTTTGATAGTTTCATAGATTTCTAATTCATATATTTATACTTAATAATTTTCTGTTAGTAGAAAATCGCGGTTTTGTCGCTTTATAATCGCCTTTCTTTTCTTTGCTTTTTTTTACTTTATTTTGGGCTGATGACGGAATCCCAAAGTGTATTCCGAAACGTAATGAGATAATTAGACAATAAACTAAATTTGAATATTACATAAGCAAACACGGCATATAAAATGTGTTCCATTCATTTTATTTACTGTATTAGTGTTAACAACCACGTTACATTTTTTACAGAATTACAGAATAGAAACCTGAAAACATTATTATAGTCGAGATTCCGAAAATCCTTTTCGCATTCTTTGCACTCAAGCAAACAGTGTTATCAATGCGGTTACGTTTTATGTATGTTACCATGGCAATTCCTAAAACCAAAACTAATAGAAGTATTATTACTCCACCATGCGGAAAGAATTTCCTTTTCTTTCACCTGATGTTGAAACTTATTATTCTCTGTATAACAAGGAAATAGTTAACCCCAAAATAATAATAATAAATAAATAAATATAAAATCGCCTTTTACACGATTTGGTTCCATGTCGACGTACAATTTAAATTATATTAACACTTCAAGCTCCATTTGTGATAGAAAATTCTTTGAAAAGGAAATTGAAAGTAGACAACTTCTGAAGGACAGCGGAAAGTCCACAACCCACCAAATAAAGAACAGTTACTTATCATTATTCTATTTTTATTTATTTATTTTTCTTTTAAGTTCAGTACAGCACTATTAAATCCTTTAGGTCATATGAAACTAAATTGCCTTTGTCATAGTACAGTAATACCTAAATTACTCTAAAAAGGCCTTAATGTCTCCACTTAGGTTCACGTTAAACTTTTCAAATATAACGTTAAGCATATTAACATAATGTTCACGGAATATGGAGCACTGTACATTTGTTCCCATGTTCAAAGTTCTACTTTCTTGGATATTTTTTTCTATTACATGTCAATAAAAGTGTCAAGCAATGCAGATAACGGCACATAAAACTATTCAAATTTTCTCAACACGGCATAAGTTATTCAATATCCAAGGTAACAGATAATAAAATGGAAAAGAGATATGGTGAAATAAACTCATCTTTTATGCCCAAGTACTACTCAGATCTGAATTTTAAATAAATAAATACACTTTTTGTTTTTATCTTTCTTTTTTTTTAATATTTTATTCTTCCCATTAAATTAATGGTCGATTACACTGTTACACAGTTAAAAATAAAAATTTGATTCAGAAAATCTGCGAATAGGTGCACTTCTTTTTTGTGCTGATTACAAATCTGTAATTGATTTTGCTACACGCCATTTTTTGTACGAAATCAAAAATCATTTTACACATTTAAGCTCTAGACTGAAATAAATAAAATTTAATTACAAACTTCAGAAACTATTATTATTATGTTAATTAAACAAGAACAACATACTGTGGGATACGGGTATTTAAACCCACAAAGAGGATAATCCCATAAAGTCTATTATAAAGAGTAAGTTCGGTGTGGCACTGAACTTGTCGGACTTGGAAGGTAAAATTTTGATCACCGCTCAAGGAAATTATAATTCAGAAAAAAATTAAAAAGATACGCATAAAAATTCTATATTCTATATATAATATTATATTAAATAATTCTGTATACATATACAAATTCTACAGAATATTCTACCAAATTTCGATATGAATGATATATTTACTAACAACCCTGTACACAAAGTTGTTAATATTCTAGAAAGAAAAATTGCATGCTGGAAAGTATGAATGCCACAAACTGATAAGATATTACCCAACAGAACCACAGTACATCTCACCAAATTAGCATTAGAACCAATTTCAAATACACAAACAAAGGAGAGGCCTCAGCATGTTATCCTGATCCACTATAATTTGTGGATCTGTTCATGGAACACTTTGAAGAGGCAACCATCCTATGGGTACGTTTCGTGGATGAAATGTTCATAATTTGAGAACAGCAAAAAGTACTTAAATTCAAAAAGTATGTAAATGACATTCATCAGGCTATTAAAATTTAAGCTTTTCTTGGACGTATACAGGCTAAGTTAAAAGGTCTAAGTTCGACGTATTCTGGGCGATATGTAAACTATGCGTCTGATCACCAGCAAAAAATTAACATAGGTATTATCAAAACTTTAACGAGTAGATGTCTGGAAATTTGTGATAAGGAATTGTGAAAAAAAATCACTGATAAGATCAACAGTATTAAAATATTATTACTAAATAACCGGTACCTAAGGCATTTAATCGACAATGCCATAGAAAAATATACCAACGTAAACAACACAATGGACTACTGATAATCAGATTATAAAAAAAAAAAAATCATGTACTGTATTATACAAATATAAGTGTAAATGTGACAAGATGAGACGGGGAAAATATTTGAAACTCGCATATATGAACACAAAAGTATCTGAATTGGCTAAGCACGAACTGAGGTGCGTGCATGCATATAGATATGCACAGAGTGATAGGAACTTCGCAGCAATACGAGGGGGAAAGAAACTTTGAAAAAAGAAAAATAAGAGAAGCCATTTTACATCAAGAAAAATTTCCAAGTTGCTTTAAACAGAAATAAGGGGAGACGCGTAGAGTAATTGTAGAATGGGCTTTTCAACAAGTCAAGTAGAGAGTAATGGAGTGTGGGGCTGTAGAACAATAGGATGCAAGAACGTGAGATATTGAATTAGAGACGCCTCTTACGACATAACGTCAGCAGTTTGAGAAAAGTAAATTTGCACCCTTTGTTCATGTGAACAAGAAATTGGTATAGGGTTTAAAATATGTGCTCATTTTCTTAGAATATTTATCGTGGTGCACAAAGCGTTAGAAGAGTATTTTTTGAGTGTTATAGCAGCTTCGGTGTTTTAAGCCCCTCAAATGGCAAACCCAGGGTCCTGAGCTGGATATCATCATTCTTCTCTTTCTTGCTTTATCCCTTCTACTTCTGACACACACACACACTCTCTCTCTCTCTCTCTCTCTCTCAGGGTAATGCGATGCGGGAATTTTTTATTTTATTTTTTTGGCTGGTGCAGCATAAACCTCGGGCTTCCTTGCACCATATGGCTAATAATAATAATAATAATAATATTGGAATCAGCCTGAGAACACACAAACACCTGTATAGACATAAGACAAGATAAATGTGAGACAGCGCGCTATGACCAAAACATTTGATTTTGGTCATTTGATTTAAAACAAAATCCTCAAAACATGAACATCTCTAATAAGTTTATATCTTTTTACCAGCATTTTTCAAAATTTTAAAAAATACCATAAGTATTTTAAAATTTGTCTTTATATAGTCAATAGGTCTTGTTGCATGGGTCCCAAGGGCAGTGGAGCCCACCGGGAAATTTTTCGATGTCCCAATCCACCCGATACTGACAAATGAGACCAAATGTTCCAACAGTCCCCGCTGACTTTACAAGAGTTTATATGGAGTACAACTGAGGATGTTTGTCTCTCTGTCTTTATGGATTCCATTTCATTAGACTGCCTGCACCCTTTCTCTTTCATTTACCCTGAACCTAGTGAGTTGTGAAAACATTTTTTAAATTGTGAATCGTGTTTGATTTATTATTATTATTAACTTCCTTTGCACTCTCACAGCAGATTTTTTAGAATGCAAAGCAAATCTGTAAATATAATTGCAGAAAATTTTGGGGCATTCTAATGAATAATATTAATTTTCCACAGTTAATTGTTAGTACGGGAGGGAGGAAGGAGCAAGCCCTTCATCTAAAGCCCTTAATACTCCTGCACCGACATAGGCTATACGAAGGTAGATAACGTAACACTATTATTCTTTAAATAAGCTAACAATAGTAACTCTGTTCCCTAGATTTCAAATGGTAAATAAAAACGCACGGACAACGCAGAATATAAAGTAAAAAAAATAATAAATAAATTTAATTTTAAAAAAACGAAAAGAACGCAGTGCTTAATCGCATTCAAATAACAATGTTTAAACAGCTGCACAGAGAAGAAAATCTCGGATTTGTTAGATTATATCGCTTAGTATTCCAATTCTCCGTGGATGTCTGCCATCGCTACCCTCATAAAACCAGCGAATTACATTCTCTTGATACAGTGGCCCACTTACTGCCATTTGAAACTACAAGGAAATTATATATATATCTTTTTAAATTAGCTTACAGTGAGCTGAGTTGAATAAGTATCCTCGTCTTCACATCGCAACACTTGGCAAGAACTTAATTACTTATAACGACGGGGTACAGAAATTACGTTGAGGACGTCCCCCCCCCCGCCACCATACCAACTTCTTTTTTAATTTACGGTGTTAGTAATCAGTTATATGAGTGTTATTTTAAGAACAATTTATACCTCCCGCATGCCTCAGAAGCAACACAAACAAAATATAAGACCTACATAATGATAAATTGTTTCCATTCTGTAAATCACCCAGTCATAACTGTTAGAAAATAGTTTAAAAGGGTAGTGAGATGCTTTTATCTGTGTCTTAAGCCCAGCGAAGTTTGATGACGCAGTATTCTATCACCTTATCATGTTTTAATTTATTCTATTCACGACTTTAGTTCATTTTATCTTATATAAAAACACTCCGCTTTCATAGTTATATGTGGTCCTTTGAACCACATATAACTATGAAAGCGGAGTGTTTATATAATACTCATAAATACGAGTCAAATACTTATAAATTATATAATTTATTATTACTAGATTGTATGTATAGCTTAGCTTAATTTTCAGCACTCAGAGGTGAGTGCTGAAAATTAAGCTAAGCTATACATACGATCTAGTTATTACATTACAGCACATAAGGACTCCTTAAAATATCAAGAATAATTTATTATATAATACCTGTCTATACAATTCTTCCCGTATTTGACGTGAGGAATTCTTATGGGCCTCTTTCACAACGTGCCCGAGTTAGTCAGGCGAAGAAGGTTGCATGGTTTTTTTTCTCCCGGAAACTCGGGTTTTTCTTCTAATTTACAGACAATATGGCCTTAGTCGCTGATGCTCCTAAAACCCTACTACAACAACTCTTCACAGCCACAAAGTTCGCATACCCTAGTACTAAGATCCAGAAACATAATATTGTCCATATGATGCAAGGAAGTATTACGCTTTTTACTGCACCCACCCATAAATAGAAATAAATAATTATATAATATACAGTATATCTAACCTTAGAATTTACCCAGGCCGTCAGCCTCAACCACCCATGAAGGCAATTTATTCCAAAAGAAAAAACATTAAGGTCACCCGATAAGTTAATACATATACCCATATGTGTATTGTGTCTGTAAATTGCGTGTGCTCTCTGGTCAATTTACTTGTTTTGCTGAACGAAAAAACCCGTTTCTGGGAGAGAAAAAAAATCTTTCCATCTACGCCTGAGACCGACTTGCTGTCCTTGCCACTGAAATCTTCGGAAACTAGGTGGCAGGGCCTGCCACAGTACTTAAAAAATCTACTGGGTGCCTGACCTGCCTCCACGTGGCAAAGTGTGGGCAACAGTGGGTCCCACTAGGGGCCAACGGCTAAATGGTCAGAAGAACAAAAGAACATAACATTACACGCCATTTCACTTCTCACACTTTTAAATCTGTGGACTCCACAGAGTACTGTAATACAAATAGTATACAACGTGGAGATGGGGGAAACCCCTAGAGACGTCAGACAGCTAACACACTTTACACTTACTCCGGGACAACCACAGTCAGAGTTCACATGATAAAGAATGCAAGAAACAGCACCGTATTTAGCAGTTACGCGAGCTTTAACCATGATAACTAAAAGTGCATGTATTTATGCACCCTGGCGCCTGACCACTTGGATAAAATAGACAATCAGGTTGGTTAAATACCTTTTACAAAACCATGCTGAGTTTCCTTCAGAATTCTATTTCTATCTGTATGATCCTGTAATGCGGCTTGATCATTGCCTCCAAGATTTTGCTTACCACTGAAATCAGACTGACAGTTCAAAAGTTATCCACTTTATTCTTAGAACTGCCCTTGACGATATAACTACATTTCTCCGATTCAAAGGAATCTCCACCAAGTCCAGTAATCCCGTCATAAATTACCTTAATGGTTCAATGCATTCTTGTTACTGCCCTCAAAATTATTGGATATGTGCTATCAGCTCCTGAGGCCTCACTCACGTTTAAGTTTGAAAGTTTTTCTAATAAATAAGCATCTGAAATTTCAATATCGCTAAATTTCATGGTTTCTAGCTTCATCTCACCATGAAGAGTCTTTCTTCTTAAAATATCATGCAATGGACTGATGTTGGAGTAGAGCTTTAGGATCATCAGCGACTAAGGCAGTGTATACTGTCTGTAAAAAACTGCATGTGTGCTTTGATCAATTTGCTATTAGATGAACGAAAAACCTGAGTTTCCGGGAAGGAAACTATGCTACCCTCGCCTGAGACCGCCTAACTCGGCCACGTTGTGGAAAAAGGACCATAAAAATTCCTCTTGTCATCGACGGGACTCAAGTCTTTTCCATCCGGTATGGGGATGACGGCGATTCTATCAACCGTACTACCTACGAGGGCGCAATGGATTCCCATGTTACTGTTACATAAAACAAAAATAATTTAAGAAACAAAGGATAAAATAGTTTCTTAAACAAAAAACGGTAATAAGAATAAAATCATTGTGATATAATGATTTTACTTACGACTTTAGGGCATCCACTCCTCCTTCTGCTAACAGTTATCGCTGATTTCTATACTGATATGTTCGCCAGTGTTATTGTTGATAGATGCTCCACCTCTACTCTCCGCGTCTGCTCTGGCGTTCCTCAAGTGTCCCCCACTTGTTCTCTTTTTCATAGTATGCATAAATGACCTCTACTTTCGTCCGTCTCACCTTGGCGTTCAATGTCAATCAATTCGCTGATGATATCAAAATTTACAACGCCATCTTGCAGATTGCAGCTGTTTGCATGATCTCACTTCCACTGACAAATCTTATGTCAATCAATCACACTAAAAGTGTTTCTTGTAGTTTCTATTCTCGCCGTCTTAATCGCAAATCCATTCTCTTCTCCTACTCAATAGGTAATACAATATTACTTCCGTGCAAGAACACAATGTTCTCGGTCTATTCTTGATTCTGACCGCAACTTGCTCGATCATGTCAACCACACTGTTTCGTGCAATGCAGTCTCCAGGAATCATCAAAAGGTTTACACACGAGTTCAAATCTTGTAGTGTCATCATACAATTTTAAAAAACAGCTGGTACTCTACACCCTGGTTAACAGCATCGTTTGGTCACCTTATATCAGGAATTTCTCTCAAACAAATTGGAGTCTGCACAAGTCATCTTCACTCACTTCCTATGCTACCGTAAGTGTATATCTTATAATCGCAAGAAATACTCACACCTCTATAAGAGGTTCCGTTTATTACAGCTTGTTGTACGTGAGTAGAAGCAAGGACTGCAACTTATCTAAACTTGATTCATTCCAGAGTAGATTCACATTCCTTACTCCCTAAACTTAAAAATGTAGTTTAGAAAGTAAGGAATGTGACTTAGAGAGAAAAGTGCCTCCCTTTCAAATGTTTTCACTTCTTCTCTTCTTTCATCAAAGAAGTTTATGATAAACTTACATAATTTAGGTGTTCTCAATGTTATCATTATTATGCAATATATTCTTATCGTCATATTGAAATTGAAACTTTTCCATTGAAAAACTCTACTCTTGGTCAGATTTTACTGTTTGGGGACGCTGTTTCTCTTCCAGTGACGGTCACAGCACTTTGATTTAGGCCTCTTTAAAAACGGAAACTGTTTCTAAAGGCAACATCGACATCTAAAGGTCTCAATATAGGTTAACTGCTGTCTGATGATGGAACCAAACAGCTCCGAAACTGGCCACATCTGTGACTTGAGTTTAATGGATAACGGATTCGCCTACTGGGTGATCTTATCCGATTAAACACAATATTTAGAGAGAGAGAAAATCTTTATTGCAACTAAATGAATACAATGTACATATATAGATTTAAGAAGCTGCAATTGTCCCGTCACGGCCAACGGCTCACATCAGAATAGATAATTAGTTAATAGGTAATGCACACAGTAAAATTAAAAATGTCATTACACCTCTTCACATTACGCAGTATTAACTATATTTACAAGTTACATCATGCGGTTATATTTACAATAAAATTTACAATTTTATTATTTAAAAATATCTAATATACATGAATGACACTTCTCTGTCACACGAATTTTGTCGCGGCACAGGAGAGCTTGGCAGATGGTGTGGATGGCGCACGAACTTGTTCTTATTTGATTCTGGGATTGGAACGAGCTGCTAACACTTATTTCCTGTAGGTTTTATTGCTGCAAAACCTATGCAAGTCAGCGTCGAGGTGCTGTGTACTTCAGGTAGCATTTGGTTTGGGAGGAAGCGGTCTGAAATATGAAGCCTCCGATTCCTCGAGCAGAGCATCGGGGTTGACCGAAGTTCTGGCTTGGGTATTCGCCAGTAACACGAATCCCAAATGGACGGTGCTGAGATCTGACCAGTGATCATTTTAACTGTAGCTATCAGTCGTATTTCAATGATATCAGGCAGTCACTGCATCCCCAGTGAAGTAGCAAAGGCCATAGTTCTGTCCTGCGGTGGAAGACAAGCTTTCCGGTTAGCCCGTTTAAGTAGCCAGAATTCTGCAGCGACGATTGGTTTCTTCGTTGTAGTAGTTGCTGATGCCCACACTTCAGCAGCATAGAGGAGAGGAGAATAGATTACTGTTCTGATGAATTTCTTAATTAAACGAGGTTCCTTAACATAAATTAGTTGCTGTTTAGCTAGCCATCGGAGAGAGGCTGCTCTAGAAGTGAGCTTGTCTACATGAGCATGAAACCAAAGTTTTGGGTCAAATACTATTCCCAAATCCGCATGTGTAGGAGTGGTAGATATTACAATTCCATCGAGTATTCGGGCTGTTATTGTAGGGGTTGGTCTGAGAGAGAACACCATTAGTCTTGTTTTTTGTGGATTGATCGAGAGTCCATACCGTTTGAGGTAAGAGGCGACTGTCAGAAGCAACAGGCGTTAAAATTTTTATATCTGCATAGGTGATTATTTTCTCATTGTTACGGACAAGAGGCGCAATGATAGCTGTAAATAATAAGCCAGATAGGACTCCTCCTTGCAGAACACCAGCAGAAATTGCCTTCTTGTGCGATTGTCCATAGGCATCGACTACAAGTCGATGCCTATGGACAATCGCACAAGAAGGCAATAGAGGAGTGATGCTATGAACCAGAGGATATGAATGCTATCATAGAGGAGTGATGCTATGAACCAGAGGATATTACCTTGGATTAGATAGTGGTCTTCCAGTAAGCGGAGGAGCGCCGACACGTTGATGGCGTCAAAGGCAGCTTCAATATCCAGGTACGTGATTGCGAGTTCCTCTTGCTGTTCAAAGACGGACAATATATTACATATGGTTGCAAGGAGGTTCGTCACTGTGGATCGGTTTTGGATTGCGTAGTGGACCTGTGGCAGTCTATCTCCAAGAATCTGTTTCATTAAGGTGGGCAGAATAGTTTTTTCGACGATTTTCAGGAGCGTTGAGGAGTTAGATATCGGCCGAAAGTGCCTGGGTAGAGTGGGGTTTCGAACTTTTGGATGTGGTCTGACAAGGTAGCTGTTCCAGGTTTTAGGAAAATTTCTTGTGGTTAAAATTCCGTTGAAGATGGACTTGAGCGGTTGGAGGATGAATGGACTGAGGCATTTTACCATGAATTGAATTGTGCCACTTTGTCGGCCCCCCGCGGTTGCTGTTGCTGGAAAGGAGTTTATCGCTGCTGTCAGCTGGTATGTAGAGATGGTGATGGAATGCAAGATGTCTTGTTGTAATTCATTGTCGGGATATAAAAGAGAGTTTAGTTGATCTGCACGTTACTCCTGGTTGACTACACGAACAAATGGCGTTTCTATAGGTCCTAAACGTTGTTACCATCATTGGAGGGACAACAGCGGTCGACAATTAAACCTAAGCAAAGGTTTTATTATAAACGTCATTGATATAGTGCCCTGCTTCTTAGGCTCTTTAGTATAAAAAAAAAAAAAAAAAAAAAAAAAGCTGATAAGAACAGGCAATAATGTAATGGGAATTCTTTTTTCATTCGGTCCTCCTGACACTGGTGAACTCAGTTCAGACTAAAGGTCTTTAGAAAATCCTCGTCTAAGATGGGACTTGAAGGGAACAAAGAGTATCACGTTTATATAAAAAATTCTTCATTCTAAGCCTAATTTCCCGTTTGGTCTATTTTCGTTTGGTCGTTTCAGTTATTTGTCTCAAGGATTAACTCACATAGCAAGTTACTTTCGGCATTCCAGTTTGCCACTCCAACCTCTTGCTGGAGAGCTCCATCACCATACACTCCTAATTAAAATAACAGTAGCAGTCGAAGTGTTCTCCATTTTTTTTCCATCTCAGATATCCTATGAAGTATCTGTACTGCCTTCTGTCTCTTTTCCTTTTACACATGATATGATTTGCAACTTTCCTCACATTATTTTATTCCGTCCCTCATTGTGTCATTTTGTTATTAATATAAACACCTTATCGCCATGAAGTTAACGGGAAAAAAATCGGAACTATTCAATTGTAATCTACATTGTACTTTGTACTCGTTTATCTGTACAACCCCCACCGCCCGCGATCTAAGATGTCTTTTGTTATCACGTTTTGTCAGGACACTGATAAGTTCCCTTGAAATCAAAGGGAAAAGTCTGGAACGACTATAAAGAGATCCACAATCGTGACGAATCATACGTAAGACGACTGCAGAAACACAAAGTCTAATAAATTTAATTTGAATAGGTTGAAGTCTGTGGGAAAGATAACTGTACGAGCGATCAAATTATATTACACTAGTCAAAGACAGTAAGTAACAACTACATATACAAGATGATAGTCATTTTATGACATAAAAACGAATGAGGAGCCAGGTATTTCTTCCAGAAAGTTTTAGAACTGCAAAGGAAGCTTAAACCAGTTTAAGAACTGGACGTCATAGAAATCTTTCTTCTCCGTGGAGAAGAAAGATTTCCATGACGTTAGGAGAAGAAAGATCAGAGCGTATGATGCCTTATAGAATACAATAAAGAAGAAAAATTTAAAAATATGATTTTACTCATATTTGTCATTAACCATCCTTTATCAAAAGGATGGTTAATGACAGTAATTAAGGTACGTTACTGCAACAAGATCTAGAAAAATCAGGCAGATGGACTGAGAAATGGCAGTTGAAGTTTAACATTGACAAATGCAAGATACTGTATATGGGTAGCAGTAATCCAGATTAACGTACCAACTATGTGGTACTACACCCAGGTTAGTGGAAAATTGAAGAATCAGATATGAGATATGAAGTGAGCAGTGCAGACAGGCTGCCAGGACAGCTTATGGTGTTTTGTCAATGATATACACGAATTTTTCTGGCGGGTAAGGAGGTTATTGTCCCATTCTACAAGGCAATGGTTAGGCCATATCTTGAGTACTGCATACAGGTCTGGAAGCTTCATTTTAGGAAGGATGCAGATCTGCTGAAACGGGTACAGAGAAGGGCAACGAGATGGTTAGGAGAACAAATGGGTGCTCTTACCAAGAAAGCTTCAGTTCTGGAAATGCGAGGTGATCTGATTGAGGTGTTTAAGAGTTTGGATAGATTGCTGATGGCATTCTTCCTCATACTCATACTACACACGAGGAGGCAAAATTCAAACTGTCGGACAGATGAACGGAAGTTTGTTTTCAGCCATTGTGTAGTTGATCGTTGGAACAAACTTGGAAGAACTAGACAAATCGTTGAGCGGATGGATAGGTGATGTTGGAATTTCCCTCCCCCCCCCTTTACGTTTAATAAGCTTGCCTTCTTGCATCATTTTCTACTACTAATACTAAAATAAAAATGTAATAAAGGATATATACTCGTACATATAATTAGGACACCGGACCATAGCAATTTATAAAATTTTCATCCAACTCATCTCCGGTTTAAAAGAAAGTTCTGTGATTAATGAAAAGCAGTTAGACTTCATCTTCCACGATAACCGATAAAAAAAGGGAGTATTTTCATTCCGACTCATTTCTGAAGAGAATGGAACAGGAACAGAGAGGCAGTAAATAAATACAGATGTATACCTGTGATTTCAAAATTTCTTTGTACTTTGTACAGGACGATTAGATTTTCGAAGTCGAAAAACTTCTTTTAATGGATACAAAATATAGTATGACAGACTTAATTAATCGTGAACACTCCACAGGTTGGAGCTGTTTCAAAAGTAAAAATAAAAACCAAATATCAAAGCGTCATTAATGGATAGATTCGATCAGCACTACATATCTTGTTTACTTTTAAGTGCAATAATTTCTCTTCCACCTTCCTCTCAGTTTCTAGAAAATCATTTAATTCCAAATCGATATTAGACTTCTAATCTTCATCTCTGAAAAACTTGTGCATATCAATGCAAACATATATTTAGTTTGTCAGCAACCTGAATAGAATCATCAATAGTTATGCCATTCATATCTAGAGGGCCAATGTGGTGCATCTCTTTCCTTCCAGTGTTAACGTATGCAAATAATTCCTTGCTACTTTTCTTTACACTCTGAGCCAACGACTTCTCATAACATGTCTTAGCATGCCCAACTCGCTCTCCTGGGTGATTTGATTACAGAGGGTTTATATTTACTAGGCTTCTGTGTCCAATTATAATCAGCCCATGTATTTTTCTTTTCTGCCACTAAATTCATCAGCCATTCATTTTCCGGAATAATATCTCTAGGTATAAAAAAAAAAAAAAAAAAACTTAGGATCTTCCTAGATCACTTCCGTGAACAGTTCCCATTTACCGTGTGTATTTTGTACATGTTAATGATGTAAAAAGAATTACATATCCAACGGCTCGCAAGAACGATGAACACATTCAATGGGTAATAGATCTGATCCATACACATGAACAGTGAAAATCGTTTTATATACAGTAGTTCGACTGTCCATACGATTTCCATGAATATGGTTTCATAAATTTTCAGAAAAAAAAACAGCACAGAATAGCAATTTGTTCTCCATCTTTCAAGCAAAATTCAAGTCGACCTTTTCAGAAAATTGCAACTCGTTATGAAACAAGATTGTTTCAATATGGTTCATCGAACAGTTTGCCCATAATGCGCCAGTTTATATGACACTGGAAGTGATTTCTATTATAATAATACCAATCCGGCTGAAATCCCGATTGAAAATGCACTGTAAGGTGCGATCAAAAAGTTCAGTGGACAGACTTATTACATGCTCATCTATACATAATAATAACACATGAATTACCCTATCTATGTGCAGTCAGTCTGAATTTCCGCGCGCTGAATAGATGTTGTGTGGGTTTTGGCGATGCTATTCTCATTTTAAATGAATGATTTTAATGAGCCATGATGCTATGCGTCGTTCAAAGACTTTTCAGTGATTGGCCATGTTTCAAGAGAGCCGCTAGTGCGTTGAAGATGATTTCCTCATTTGGCCGCCCTCCTTCGACTTCAAAACCAGATTAAATCACTCGTATTCGTAATCTAATCAGGATCGACGTTTACCTATCACGCGAAGTTGCCAGTTAAATTGGTATTTCGGATGGGCTATATCAATCAATTTTAACATAAGATTTGGAAATTAACGCGTTTCAACCACGTTTGTGCCTCGTATCCTCACTGATTAACACAGAGAAAGCGTCTCGCACGTCAGAATTTTTTTCAATGGGTTGCCGCTGACAGTTATTTCCATCATTACGGTGACGAACCATGGGTATATGACTGTAATACAAAAACAAAGGCCCAGTTCTCAATGGAAGATTCGTCGTCTTCAAGGTCTAAAAAAAGCAAGCAATCTTGATCAAATGTGAAGGTTCATACTCAGGAAACGTACGTAAATGCAATAGTACCCCGAGGATACGGATGCATGGTTGGCTTTGGGGACCCCTTCTTTTGATATAGCTACATTATAACCATCTAAGAAATGTTTTGAGGACCCTTCCAGGTTGGGTCCAAGTGCGCCGCATCAAGTCCCCATCCCCTTGCAAAAGGGGATGGGGACTTGATGCTTATCGGATTTTTTCGACTCGCAGGTCCTGCATAATCAAATGGTGAACCAGGAATACCACAAAACAATTCTTCGGCAATATGCTTCGGAGAAAACGATCAGAAAAGCGAGCTTTAGGGTAACTGGCGCCTACAACGTAACAACACCTCCTGCATTCGGCGACTTTCGCTCAAGAATTTCTTTCTAAGCAATTCATCACTATGGTCAACCACACTCACAGGATTTAGCTTCCTACGATTTGTTTCCCAAGTTAAAAGCCCCATATTGAATGGGGAAATTATTCAGATCGCGACACTGGAACTATTAGCAATTTTAAAAAGAGTTTTTCAGGAATGCTTCCAGAAGTTGAAGAAACGTTGGAATTGGTGTATTACCTACTTAGAAGGAGAAGAGAATCGAGGATCCTACTTCAAAGGAGATCCATCCGAATAGCCAATAAACTTCGTCAATTCTCAAATATTAGTTCCCGGAACTTTCCGATCACACCTCGTATATTTTCAAGAGCAGCTGATGTCCAGTTTTCACTGACATTCCACTTAAATTTCCGAAAGCTGAGAGAGAGAGAGAGAGAGAGAGTATTCATGTCAAAATAAAACAATGCAGTCCAGTTTGTTTAATATTAATGCCATTGTTCGTTCAGAATTCATCTATGAGCGCGTAAAGGTTAATTGAGTTTCTTATTTGAAAACGCTGAATCACCTTATTTGAAAATCGCTATACTGAAGCAAAAAGGAAGACCTTTGATCAAATGCACACCTCATAACGTGCTTCCTGTTATTTTCCCTTTTCACCTTCGGTGAAAGGTTGAAAAAGAAAATAATTTCTGTGGCTTATATATTAATTAAAATCAATGTGACGAGTGTTTCTGAAGCACTTTTCAACAAAGTTCAAAAAAACCTTTTCGGTAATGTAAAATACAGATAAATGTTCAATAACGCACAAGGATAATAAATGAATCTTATTACTTTGTCGTCGGGCTTCATAAAACAACTTATATGACAAAAGTTCCCCGTTCCTATCCAAGGTTTCTGCAACAATCCAATGCAAATTTGTTGGGTTCCTACAAATGATACCCTCCACTTTCGTCAACCATGAACTAGAACACATTAGAGCATGGTAATTTCTTTTTCTTCCTCAATTATGGAACAATAGCCATAGCCAGCATGCACTTGGTTCCCATTTTTATATTTAATACGAGAATTCAAATTAAAAGGACAAAAATTATCATCCGTTTCCTTATGAACACTCTTCCAAGCTGTCAACTACGTTAATTAGCATTCAGTAATTTCATAATTGGTCGCCGAGTGGAGTGATGGTTGTCCGTGCTGAGTTAAATCATTCATTCAAATTGATCAGACAGGCGCCAACAGAACTATAAAAATACAAACAAAGAAAAAGTTGAATGCAACTTCCCGTTCAAACAGAATTTTTCTTTTCACGTTATTTAAAAATTTCCCCCTCTACAGGTGGCGGTTTTGGCAATTTCGTTTTTTTTTTGTTTTGTTTTGTTTTCAATGAATTAGCATATCCCACTGAAACCTAAAACGAAAATCTTATAAATTAGTCGCAATGTTTTAAAGCAAATAAACTTACTTTCACATTAATAAGGCGAATGATTCATGGATCTATATATAAATTTCTTGGAGTTTAGATTTTCTGGTCTGAGAATTTATCGTCAGTAATAAGGCTACGCTGCTGAAATGGCTGAATGATTATTTGGTACGGACATGATGCGTCACTGTATCCTATTTGTGTATTGTACGCTCTAAGGCTGGTTTATTTGTGTCCCGGTGATAAAACCAGGAGAAAATTCCGGGAGGATGGGGGGAAAAAGATTAAAGTTAATATGTGCGAGACCCTGGGTGAACATTCTGATTTTAATCTTTTTTCAGTGAATTTCGAAGAAAAATTAATTTCGCTGATTACTGCATTACAAGATGATTTTTTTTATCCGCATTATCTATTTCCTATATTTCTGACTTCAATTTTTTAAAAATATTTTTGAATATTAAAATGGGGTGAAGTTTCTGTTCTATGTAATGTGCGCAATAAGCAATTTCAGTTTCAGAAACAGAAAGTTTCAAGAACTGTCAGTGTTTTTAGCGTTCTAAGCAAAAAGGTGATTTAACATCTGATTAATAAGGACAGATATGAATATGATATTCAGATATTATTATTAGCCATATGGTGCAAGGAAGCCTGAGGCTTGTGCTGCACCAGCAAAAAAAAAAAATTCACGAGTTACCCTGAGAGAGAGAGAGAGAGAGAGAGAGAGAGAGAGAGAGAGAGAGAGAGAGAGAGAGAGAGAGAGAGGAATCACCAAGAAAGAGAAGAATGATGATATCCAGCTCAGGACCCTGGGTTTGCCAAGCCCATACCAACCAGATGTGAGCCCCTGGAGTTATTCTTTGGGGGATATCTGATTACACACAAAGAAAGGAAGAAAATCGGAAAAAAAATATATTACAATTGGAACATTAGAATGAACAATCCAGTTGACCTTTGAATTTCTTCAAACTGTCAGCTTGAACTACTGCGGAGGCAACTTATTCCAGTACTCAACAACTCGCTGGCTAAAAGAAAACTTCCTACAATCTAGTCTAAACCTATAATTTGAATTTATGCCCTAGTTCTAGAAGAATTTGGAATACTTGGACAGAGTATTCCAAATTGGTTCTTTATAACAGTGAAAATTCCGCCTTCGTTCACTTTACTGACCCCTCTCGGAACCTTATAAACCTCAACCAGGTTCCCCTCTAAGGTGCCTGGTTACCAAGCTCTGTAGCCCACATAATCGAAGTCTCCTCGTACGGTTGCCCTTTTGCCGATCTCACCATGCGAACTGCTCGTCTTTGGGCCTTTCAAGAAGCTTAATGTCTTTTTCAGAGGTCTCCATTTGTACTTGGACATAGTGTTCCAAATGCAGTCTTACAATTGCCTTATACAGTGAGATTATGACCTATCTCTACAGAATATTTTCTATTTATATTCCCGCACGACACCCAAGTCAGTAGAGTTTACAATAAATCGTCAATACAAATATTTATCGTATTTAATAGTCATGGGCTTGAACCCCGGTCCACTCAAGGAACGCGTACTATGCACTCTCGCTCCTGACCACTGGGCTACGTCAGGCTTTGCTCGATAAACAATCGATGGGACACTTTGGGCTTTCCTAGCCGCGTGGAAAGGGATCTTCATATGCGATAGGGTATGGCATGAAGATCCCTTTGTTCCTCTACTATTTTAGATTCAAACCTACAAGGCATATAAATTACTTTGGGGTTGCTATTTCCCAAGTGTAAGACGTTGCATTTTGCTGCTATTATTCTAATCATTCTTGAACCTGTTCAGGTCATCCTGAAGGAGCATTGTTTGGCACCGATCATTAATGACTCTCCCAATTTTAACGTCGTCTGCAAATTTTGACATCACGCCCTTTACCCCTCCGTCGAAATCGTTTATGAAAATCAGAAACAACAGTGGTCAAAGAACAGATCCTTGCGAGATTTCACTTGGCATTACACTAATTTGAAGAATATCCATTAATCACAACCCCCCTGCCTTCTGCCCTGCAATCCCTGTGTTCAATAGTCGATTTCATATTCTGAGGGCTGATAAATCCTAATTAATAGAGAATCTCTCTCTCTCTCTTGATTTGTCCAGTTTTCCAGTTTAGGCTTGCCATGTTCGGGTCCCTGATTTGGTTGTCTACGAGTCTGGAATGAGAGGGAAAAACTTAATTTCCATTCCATTTTGAGACGAATATATCATTGTATAGTATTAATGCTTTTTAGAATGTAACTCCAAAACTAATACTTGTATCATGAGCCACAATGTTTTAAACCAGGGGTTCTCAACCAAAGAGGAATTTTAGGGTTTGGGGGGGGGGGTGTTGGGAACACAGATTGACAGCCTCAAACTGTTGGAATATTGATCTTTCTAAAAACTACAATTCTACAGATTGTGTATAATCCACAGGGCATCACACTTTATTGGATGTCACATATTAAATTAAAAATAAAGATAAGTATTTCACTTTTTTATCTGTGGAAATATTCCATTTATAGTTATATTTGACTTTTTCTTGTTTTTTATGCACTTGGAGCCTTTTGAGTCAGACAATCTTGGAAAGGGGAATAACATTCTGACATATGGTGAAAAGGGGCATGGGGCAAAAAAGGTTGAGAACCACTGTTTTAAAACGTGTCCAAGGTGGTCAGTTTCGAGAAAGGATTGGGTGCTTTCTCTCGAAATTCGGGATTTCTTTCACGCGCCAAAACGGATTAACAGACCATAGAATACACAAGGTAAGTCAAAAGTAGCTTCACACACATGTCTTATAACTTTTATATTTACACAAAAGAAACGTTGTTCGGAGAAAATTGGCCGAACACAAAGTTCCAGCGGAAGTAACTGTTAAACCATTTCGATATGACTTCCAGTAGTAAAACGGTACGGTACATATCCAGTGGCAGCCCCTTGTCAGACGAGCTGTAATATTGTTAGTGTAACTGTGTCGATGATCGCTGCAGTGATATTTTTTTTCTTTAAGTCGTTCACATCCGCCACAAGGGCAGGGGCGTCGACAGCCAGCACGGAGTCTGGGGCAAACATCCCCTCTAGGCTAGTGTACCTTTCCCATAGTGGTCTGGACCACTCCAATTACAGGCCCTGGAAAGCTGACCGGCCTGTCCCCCCTCCTCTCGATGCTCCTGCGTAAGAGAAAAAGGCGAATAGTCCTTATTGGAGTGAGGGAGTATAGTATTGTTGGAAGTGCACATTGTTATCGGGATCAGTTATTTTTAATTTTTGTTGACGGTAGATTCCTCACTTAAACAGTTTCCTCATTTTCAATAAACTTGCTGCTCTTCTTATACCAATCGTAGTTCGAATGTCCGCTGAGTGGAATTTTAACAAACCTTGTAAGAAATTTCCGCTTAACTTGATCCGTAAACTTCGTTTCCTCCATTCAAAAAATACATTGTGCTCTTTCTGTATCAGTATTATGTCGTAATTTCTGAACACATTTACCTTACAGCATCGCCGGCGCTGGCCACTTCAGCAATTAATAACAAATAGCATAAAAATTCCACATTTATCTATTTTTACCACCATGTTGATTGTAGTGAACACATTTGCAAACTTTTAAAGTTTGCAAGCTATTTTCACGCTTTTGAAATTGTCCGGATTTCACACGTCTCAGCTTTACATATCACATGACTAGGCAGAATTTAAATAGGAAAGTATTAGATATTTCTGGATTTTTCAAAATTTATGATAATTTAAAAATTCCATTTCTATAATACTAAATAATCTATACTTTTTCTTCGACCTACTCAACATAAAATTTGTCTTGCCGTATCTTTAATAATATTGTTGATTTTTTTTTTTTTTTTTTTGATTCGTTTATGAACAATTAAAAATAAATAAATAACTTACGTAGTTTTAATTTGTAATCCGTTCTTGGATGACACATAAAAGTGTTCATCTGCTAAATCCTGAGTCTCTTCAAGCAATCGCTATTGATAACTTTAGTTTTATGTTTCATTCAACTCGAAGTTTTAACAAGTTTTTACACATTTCTCTCTATAATAAGGCTGTTAACTGTCACTCAGTAAATATTTCCTGGTGTTCATAACTGGCTTTTTCCTGTTTGCAGATGGCAATTTTCTACCCCTCTTTTACTCCCCCTAAAGAAACCAGTGTCAAGTCCAACATTATCCTCCTTTCAGAGTTTACACTCAGAACAGGTTTCATTGATATAGATGTTCAAATATTCTTGGATCTGCGCCAACACCATTTAAATGCGCTACCATATGACCGTCTTCATAGTAAATAAGAAATTGTTTCATAATAGAATAAGAAATAGAGCAAAATAGATGCCACTGCCAAACGACATTCCACCTCAAGATCAACGTAAAAAATAATGATAAAAATGCTTTTATATTGAGATAAACTTAAATTTAGGATAACTAAAGGCACACTCGAAACACAGTATCTTGCATCCTCATAATAATTAACATAAGCTAGACTTTTTCTTCGCAATTGCAACTTAAATTATCTACAAGAAAGTAAGTTAGACTTCACTCTCCCCTGGTGTCCAAATCAAGGAAGTGTGTGGTAATGTCGCCACCTGGCGCAATTAACTCATCAGAACAATTTTTTTCAAAAATTACATTAAGAATGTGAGATAGGAATGTCAGAAAAGGATGCTTAGTACAAATGTGAGATACTTTTATAAATCTGAAATAAAACAAAAAGAAAAAAAAAAAGATTTGTTTTATCAATTTGATAAAACTTCAATTTAATACTATATTGAGTAAAATACATTATCCACGATTTCATTTTTGTACATTTGCCAAGCACATTAGTTACAATAACTTGCTAAACTGGTTACAGACTACGTTTCTGGAACAACTACATGAATCCATCATCAGGCCAAAAAAATGAGATTTAGTTCTAATCAAAATTAATTAAAATTTAAGGTAATGTCTTCTTCATTTTATAATTTGATATTCTTTATAAAAGTAGAAAACGCTAAGATTATCCTCCGATCAATTACAGGTTTATCTAATTAAATTCAGCATTTAAAAACTCGACTATTTCTCTCGACTATTTGGTTCTGGAGGAAAAACGTCCAAGTTAAGAGCAAAAAGGTATTCTGAAATCTGAGAATTAAGAACACCACCATGTAAAGTTTTGTAACCAAATGTTAACTTGCCTTCTCTTGGATAACAGGAATTAAAAATACTGTATACTCATGGTGCAGAATTTTATATCGAGCTAACGGGTCGGTCGCAGAGGCCTTGCGTTTAGAGGGATCCCATATTTCACCTGATGACAGTCATATAATTAATAAAAGAATGGTATTTTTTTCTCTTTCGTACTTATAGTATTTACAGTATTAAAATAACGTTTCATTTCAGGTAAGTTCGATTATCAGACAATATGCCTAAAACCTCTACCGTAACTCAAGAACTCTAGGACTCAAGAAGCGTTTACCAAATCCTCACTATGTGCACAGGGAATAATGGGATTAATCTACTGACACGATATTTTGGTACAGCGATCTAGAATATTCGGAAAAAAAAAAAAAAATCCTGAAATTTTGAAAAACGGAACTGGACCTAAAACCTCCCCAGGGATCAACGATATATATACGTTGGTCCCTGGGGAGGTTTTAGGTCCAGTTCCATGAACTAACAGAACATACCCAAAATTTGGTGTCGATGAAATTTTTCTTATCGAGTGATATCCAAACATCCGAAATACACTTCCATTTATGCATATAGAATTCAAAATTTACGCAAAATGCAAATCGCCATATTTCTCATAGTTCGATTTTAATGAAATTTGGAATGGTTCAACAAATCTTTTTAAAAAAACAAATACAAAATTTCATGAAAATTCTCCACTCAGAGTCCAGTTGTTGCATGTGGACAGATGGATGGATACGGTAAAAACAATAAGCCCTTTAATGATCTGAGAACCGCCCTAAACAAAGCAAATGTTTCTACTTCTGCAATAGAGTAAACAAAATTAAAAATATTTTCGATTTATTTCTCTAATGGTAAGGCATGTATTGTTGCGCACACATCCTGGGAGACTGAAAGAGCTTCTAAACAATACATAAATTTATTCATTTTGTAGAACTAGTGACATTACGTTTCTTGTACAGTTGTTGGTGTTGCAGCGTATCAACATCTTAGACCATAATGTGACGCACAAAAATTATGCAAGAAATCGTTAGCAATCGTGCAGACAATTTGAAGAGTATTAAAAAAACATAATTCAATAAGTCAATTATTTAAGATATTAAATAATTGACTAATAGCTTAGCAATAGCTTGATATTTAAAAGTAAGTATGGGAAAATTTACAAATCGTAATTAGCATTAGCATTAGTAGAGGCATTTGATGCAAGAAAGCAAGCTTATGCAGCATCAGCCAAAAAAAAAATAAATAAATAATAAATAAATAAATAAAAAATAACCACTTCCACTTCACCCCTCTGTTCGTTCGAAATACCTGTCCAGCTGAGCCTTAAACTTATTTAGGCTATCAACTTCCACGACAAGGGATGGAAGTCTATTCCAGCAACCAACCACCCGCTGGCTAAAGGCAAATTTCCTCACGTCTATCCTACATCTGTCTTTCCTCAATTTGAATTTATGCCCTCTCAGGTGATTATTCTGAGCAAGAGGAAGAATCCCATCAGCATTGAGCATGCTCAAACCATTCAAGGCTTTATATACCTCTATCAGATCGCCTCGCCGGTGCCTAGTCTCCAGACACTGTAATTTGCAAAACGTAAGCCTTTCTTCGTAAGAGCACCCATTTGTTCCATTCACTAATCTTGTTGCCCTTCTCTGTACTCGTTCCAGCATCTCTACATCCTTCTTGAAATGAGGCCTCCAGACCTGTATACAGTACTCTAGGTGCGGTCTGACCATTGCCTTATACAAGGGAATAATCACCTCCTTATCCCTGCTAGAAAAATTCCTATATATCATCGAGCTACTCTTGCAGCCCGTCTGCACTGCTCAGAAAACTTCATATCTGCCTGCACAACCACCCCCAGGTCCCTTTCATTCTCTACTACTGTCAGTGTAGTACCACAGAGTTGATACGTTGCTCTGGGGTTGCTGTTTCCCATATGTAGTACTTCACATTTGTCAATGATAAACTTCATTTGCCACCTCTCAGCCCATCTGCTCAACCTTTCCAGATCCTGTTGCAGTAGCATAGTGTCAGTAGTGTCCTTGACAACCCTGCCAACCTTCGTATCGTCTGCAAACTTGGACATTAAGCTTGATATACCATCATCAATATCATTTATAAATACAGAAAACAATTACTTATCAACTTTTTGTAGAATGAAAAAAACTTCAGACAGACAGAAAGTTTTCAGTGAATCTTGATTATTTCTAGCGTTTTGAAGAACGGGAGATCATATTGTTAACATGATCACCAGTGCGCTGGATGTAAAATGAAACTAAAGAAAATACCTAGTTAGGTTAAAATACCTAAAAAATACCAAGAGAAAGTCAAACAAAGTTTTTAACGCATCTTGATGATTTCTAGCTTCTTGAGGAACGGGAGATCATTTTGTTAATATGATCACCCGGATGCCCTGGATGTAAAATGAAACTAGAGAAAATGCCTAGTTGGTAATGGAAAACTGATAAACTCGTACATTTCCAGTTTCGTTGTTAAACTTATAACCGTAGGGAAATCAGATACTGGTGAGTTTATGTAATATATATATACATTCGGCATGCTTAGAAATACTAAGATGCATATATGTAAGAAACAATTACTGACTGTATCAAAGTTTTGTAGGGGGGTGTATATTCATTAAAAGCAGAGATGAATTTAAAGTTTCACATTATCGGCAAACAGAAATGTCTAAGCATTAAATTTACTAATACAGAGTGGAACACCATCCATGCAGATTAAAAATAAAAGAAGCTCCAACGGAGAGTCCTGAGGCACTTCAACAAAATAGGAAAAGATTTTAATCTTATATGCATAATTTAATTTCTGTGGTCAATTTTCGGTTCATCTATGCAATTCTTATGACAACTTGAAATCTGGGAAAATCCCAAGACCAGACACGGCTGAAGTACCCAAGGTTGTCGGACTTCGGAATTTATTTTCAAAAGTGATTACAGTTCTAAACGGTACTTTTACATTTTGGTGATGCGGAAATTTTGATAAATCGAATAGCAATACTGCTATATGCGCGTATTATTCTGTAATTCTCAATCAGCGTATATCTCCATTCCAAGTTCGAACCAAATTTATTTGTACGTCCCTGAGTACCGTTACGTTCATCTACCAAAGCAAAGTATTATGCAGTTTCCTGCATAAATTACTGGCGACCTAAAGCGTTAGGCAACGAAGTGTTTCAAACCAACTCACCCACATAAAAAAAAATAATCTGTATGTCAAGTGAAGAGAGTAAAAAATAAAAAAAGCTGTTTACGTTCCACGCCAGCAGTTTATAAATCTCCATTTATGAAGCAGGCCGGAATCCAATACTGCTCTCAGATATTTGAAGAACTCTTACAACGCTGTCCTACTTTCAATGGGAAGACTTTCAAGCTCTTCCGCTCTATTGTTAGCGTTAAAAAAAAAACAAGTGATATTCATTTAAAGCTTACTTAAAAAAAAAGTAAAAAAAAAATACGATTTGCAGTATGATAGTGTTCGGGTCTATATAATTAATGATACTGAATTTACTGGGCCTAAAATTTAATGACACGTGGGAAGTGACACACGTTTAGAACCAGGTGAACTACAGGGTGCGCTATATAGATTGAAGAGTTCGAAGGGTGTAGCCTGATACTGTTTGAAATAAATGAAGCATGCATCTCCAAATGGGCATAACACGAAACAACTGCGTACAAATGAACCGTCTACGCATGAATACGAACAAACGGGTATCTACAAAAGCGTCCTTACAACTGATGTAACATAATAACAGGTTTTTATTTCCGTGATGAAATCGGCTGTTTACAAGTCGAATGTCAGAGGTGGGAAATCCTTGATGGTTTAAAACTGTTTCCACTTTTTCCCTACTGTGAACCCACTGTTCAAGTATTAAAGGATGTCAGAAATACGTTTTCATTCTTTAAAATGTCAGATCAGAAGAGAAAACAGATCAAGAAACATTTCTGGATGTTTTTTTTTTTTTCTGAATAGGCAAAATCTGATTTGGAAATGTTGAAATTCGTAACCCCTGGCATAGTGCCGTGAAGGGTTTTGTAAAGTCATGGTACATGCGTGTACCTGTGCATCTAACAATAAAGAAAATATTTAATTTCCAAACAATCCCATGACATGCAACTAAACTACACATAAATCTCCAATTGTAATATAAATACGACGGTTGTTCAAGAGGCAGTGGCAACACGCTAAAGAAAATATTTAATTTCCAAATAATCCCATGACATGCAACTAAACTACGCATAAATCTTCAATTGTAATATAAATACGACGGTTGTTCAAAAAGCAGTGGCAACACGCTGCAAAAGAAAAAAAAAACTTTATTTACAAGTTCGCAGTTATATACTAGTGAAAGTAACATCTATTCTTCCAGACAACTTTCTCAATGTTGAAGATATATGCTGTCCAAAAGCATTAGCTTCTGAGTGGCTCATTTTGTGAAATAAATAAAGTTTAACAAAATTTCACACACACAGCAGATCCTTGGATCTGCGTGTGTTTTTATATCGCTCTCTCTTTTTTTCTCCCCTTTCTTTTTCGGACAGGGCCAACCAAAACTCCAATGCCATACTGGAATTTGCATTGTGGCCCGAAATAAAAACATATTTTGCGTTTCACCCCGTGCAACTTCAATCTTACGTCGTAAATGTAGCTTAAACGAGAAAAAATTATGAAATAAAAATTTACTTGTTTTTTGTAAGAACTCGGCAATCCATTCATTCCTATTTAATTTTGATGTGGATCAGCGTCCAGATCTCAGAACTGCTGTTGATAGATTTAATTTGATAGTAATAGTAATCTGAACTGTCATTAAGGTTTCTAGATTGTAACGATGTATAACTGCTCACCCATTTCTATAACTTGATGCGATGCCTTGCTTATCCACTCCAAATCGTTCCTTGATTCTGTCATGGGAATAAGATCGAGACCTTGAGTGAGGACATTTCTTGTCGTGATGAAATGTCTCCAGGAAGCAAATCTGGGCACCACTCCCTGGAGACATCTCATCACGACAAGAAATGCCCTCGCGCTTGCACGGCTTATAACGGAGCGAATTGATGCTCCATCGGCATCCACATTAATCTCTGGCCCAAAGAAAGCAAGAGCGGAACACTCCAACTCCTGTCTCCCTCTGCGACTTACGCTGACAAATACTGATTCTCTGAGGGACATGTTTTTGGCCAATTGCCTTCGGATCATTAATAAATTTGGCACCCACCCTGATAAGTTCTGTGAAGACAAGCTCTACAGAAAAGAAATCCTTAAGAACTATTACCAGTTAATGAATCTATGATGTTCACCTGCTCCTGGACATGACTGACTGCTGCATTTTTCTTCCTTTACTGCCTATCTGTATATGACAAAAGACTGTTTTCGTGCATTTGTAAATTGAATCCTGTAAATTTCCCGGATCGAGCACTCGTGTATTCTTGTACATGTGTTCCTTGCACCTCAGTCTGTAAATATTCACACCCGTCTGGCACATTGCCGTCCCGGGGTGAACCCAATGTTTCTTGTGGAAAATAAACTGATTTTAATAATAATAATATTTTCCTACTCCTTGAGCAATTGCAGTGCGCACTTCAATTCTCCATTGAGCGAAAAACCTTTCCTATTCATGTATAATTACGAAACTACTGTTGATGTACAGTTATCTTGTCTCCCTTTATATGTGATTTTAGCCGAGCGATTCCTGCTAATCAACGTGTGGATCGGTAGTATTGCCACTACTTGCTGATATCCCTCATACGGGACAACAGTATCTTTTATATATTCCATGTACTGCTAAAAGATCTTATATATATATATATATATATATATATATATATATATATAACTGTTGGATTTCTATTTGTTCAATTTTATCAAAATTAGGAAGGCTCGAATTTTTTTCTGAAATAGCCAAAGCATAAAATAAAAGAAAATTCAATGGTCTTCTTAGCTTCGTTGTATTTATTGTTTGTTTGTACAATTTTTGGGGAGCTCTGTCTACAAAACAAGTATTCCCCAATTTATGCAAATAAAAGAAAACGAGGACACTCTCAATAAATTGGAAATCTGTTGTTACACGTAAACGGACATGCAGAAGTTTACAAAATTTTACAAAATTGTGAACGCGCCTAATAAAAACCTGAAAATACACTGCATCGTAAAGCGAAAAAATGCGCAACAACGCTTTGGTTTTTATTTTATTTCTGCGTAAATTTTAATATACATATAATAAATGTTCAACATTTAATGTATATTTTAATGTACAATTTGAATTCTCAGAGCTGTTTGTATGTTTATTTGTATTTCGGTAGATAAATCCAGGATTTAATTTTGATTCAAAAAGTTCTACATTACAAAAAAAATCATAAATATTACGACAGAAAATTTTCTAAATATTTGAAATTTTATTTATCTTTTGGAGCAACCAAAGAAGAGATCTTATCCACACTCAAGGTAACAACCTTGACTATCTATTGTGAAGCGTAAACAGAAGAAATGAGCGGAGGATTACATTATACTATTGTGATGCCAAGGTTATCACTAACCGTACAAGAGGAAGTTACTTTTTAAAGGAGCCATCTGAACGAAGCTATCTCTTTTAAACTTGTGTATACAGCATACAGCGAACACGCAATAAGAGACAATACGATTCACTACGTTATTTTTAGCAACTTAAATATTCATAATTCAAATTTAAAAAATCATTCCCAAACTCATAAAAACTCTAAATTCTGGAGCCAATGTGTTGGTACCAAAAAAAAAAAAAAAAAATAGAAATATCCCACATATTAGATTGCAATCAAGTAATTATAATAACTGTAATAATAAGTAATTATCCATCTTCTTGAATAGATGCATGGGTTCTTCCCATTCGATGACTCCTTTTATGATATTTGAATGTCCATGTTTAAATTTCGTTCTGTATATTGGCTTCATTTCCTCCAATGTGGTGTGGGAAATATTTTTATACACTTTGCCTTTCGACGGGTCTCACAGATAATAATTTGGCAACGTTAAATCTGTGGGGGATGCTGGAAGCCACAAATTTTTAGTAATAGATTTTACATCACCGAAAAACGTTTCTCAGCATTTGCCACTGTTTCACAGAAACGTCGCACACTCCAATTTTTGGAGATGTAAAAGGTGTTTCATGAAAACGTTAGGATTTCCATTACTCTCAATATCCTGCTGTTTTAGCTATTAACATAACCACTGAAAAGAACTGTCCAAAATGTCAATTTTATTCGAATACGGTGAAACAAGTGACAATAACGCAATCTCTTTCTTCATCGAGATATATCTTTCTTCCTCGAGCTCATGCACTACAGGAATACGAGGGGGGTGGAGTAACTTTTTAACAGCCCATTGTGTACTTGAATAAGCATACCCATTTGTGATGCAAGTTTTCTCAGTGATTTTTAGGTGACAGCAATAACTTTTTTATTAACATCCGAATTTTCTTCTGTCTGGCAATGAAGAGCATTCGGGTCATTTTTTTTTTTTTTGTTTTCCCCACGAACAATATCTGTTTTACAAAAACGGATTACTAATCGTGAAACTTGATTGATTTGGTACTGAAGAATCGAGACACATTTCTCGAAATTCCGCCTTGACATGCGCTTTTGAACAGAAGAATTGCTCGACTATAAACCCAATTTCAGACAAGGACTAGGTCATGATGGCTTCATCACGAAAAAAATTGGACAAGTGTAACCTAAAAACCCCCGTTCTGCATGCGAAGGTATACAGTGTTGTCACCAACGTGGAATTTCTAAGAATTGCGTATGTTACCAAAATGATAGCTCTTTCATTTGAGTTGCGCAAATTTTGAATCACCCTCTATATTATCAGCGCCCTCACTGAAAGAATAATACGAATCAGAATTTGTAATCCGAATTAAAGAATCTACGAGAGAATCTGTCAAAGTTCAAACCATCATCGGTACTCGGCATACACAAAATAGAAAAGAAAATGCTAAATGCATACGAGAATATTATCAAAGTCCTTCCAGCTTTAACACAAAAAAATCTGCTGCTCATAAGTTGAGGAAGGCTCCAGCTGATAAGAAAGTTCAAGTTTCTTTACATAAAATGACTCTGGCTTCAATATTTAATTATTATTCTTTCTTCTTTTCTAGTCGTATTCTTTGATTATGCAGCATCAATAACTGAGCTACGTAAAATTGCACCTGTGCCGTTGCCATAATCAATACCATGACCTTCAAAGATGGGGTAGTTTAGAACTAGCGAGCTACGGGCTTGCCATTAGAAAAATAAAGGTTATCTTATTTTAAGCAGTTTGCACATGAATATTATGCATTTTCCTTGGTGAAACAGTTGTCAAAATAATTTCCAAAATTCCAATTTTTTTTCTTTGTATATATTTATTTATTTATTACTGTATTATATCTGTGTGGTGGAGTTGCAATCAATGTTTCTCTACATACAAAATGTTGACGCCTCCTGCTGTTGCAATTTAGCCTGGACATTATTTAATCTACACTAAGCTATGACTTAGCGTATATTAAACTTTTTCATTTTCTTTTAATTTCTAATCTACGTTAAGCGTGAGATGGAAAACCAAGAACGAAGAACCTGATAGTTCCTGCAATCTTGAAAAAAAAACAAAAAAAACAAGCAGGACATGAGCGACCAACTACAAAGGGGCTCACATCTGGTGAGTATGGGCTTGTCACACCCAGGGTCCTGAGCTGGATATCATCATTCTTCTCTTTCTTGGTGATTCCCTTCTCTCTCTCTCAGGGTAATTCAGAAATTTTTTTGGCTGGTAGTGGTAGTAGTGGCATGTGATGCAAGAAAGCATGTGTATGAGCTTATGCAGCATAAGCAAAAAAAAAAAAAAAAAAATCACACCATTCCCTCCAAATGCCTGTCCAGGCAAATTTCCGCACATCTATTCTACATCTGTCTTTTCTTAATTTGAATTTATGCCCCCTTAGGTTCGTAATCTGACCAAGTGGAAGGATCCCATCAGAATTCAGCGCTCAAACCATTCAAGGCCTTATACACCTCAATCAGATCACCGCACAGGTGCCTAGTCTCCAGTCACTGCAATTTGCAGAACTTAAAGCCTCTCTTGGTGCACTATATAGCTAATAATAATAAAGAACAAAGAACATGGAACCAGAGGAGGAAGAAATACAACCCAGAGCAGCTGAAGTGGAAAGAGACGAGGTCATGATAACCAGAATAGAAGACGAGCGGAAGTAGGCCCTAAAAGAATTCAAGGGAATTAATTTAACCCCAGGGGCTCACATCTGGTGAGTATGGGCTTGGCACACCCAGGGTCCTGAGCTGGATATCATCATTCTTCTCTTTCTTGGTGATTCCCTTTTGACTCTCTCTCTCTCTCTCTTTCTCTCTCTCGGGGAATTTTTTTTTTTTTGGCTGGTGCAGCATAAGCCTCAGGCTTCCTTGCACCATATAGCTAATAATAATAATAATAAACTGCAACAAAGACCCATGTGATATCGTAGCAGAGACCCAATAGAATCCTGTGGAGAGTAACAGACCACCTCAATCGGCTAATCATACCACATTACCTCGACAACAACGATGCAACACTAGATGGTTGTTGGATTTTAGGATCATGGGCGACTAAGGCCATGTTACTCCTTGTATATTGTCTGTAAAATTGCGTGTGTTCTAAGGTCGATTTTCTGTTTGCTGGACGAAAAACCCGAGTTTCCGGGAGAACAAACCATGATACCCTTGCCTGAGACCAACTAACTCAGCCACTTTGTGAAAAAGACCCATAAAAATTCCTCCCGTCATCGACGGGATTCAAATCAGGTCTTTTCCACCCAGTGTGGGGTGGACCGACAACCAACTGTACTACCCACGAGGACAAGGGAGGAAGAAGGGATAAAACATTGAAGTGTTACGGATGAGGGAGAATAATCACAAGATAAAAAAATAAAAATAATACTAATATTATTTATAATATTAGTATTATTAGTAAAAAATAAACTGGAATGTTTCGTTAGGTAATAAGCAGGGAGGTCAACGGTCCTGTTGCGAAGTGCCTTTCAAATATTTCTAAAAAATCGCTGCAAATTAATGAATGACTATATTAATTCTGAGAATCAATTCGCTATTATTATGAGTATCGCGGTGAACTGTAAAATTTTCACAGGCCGGTTAGTAGTAGTAGTGGCATGCGATTATTATTAGCCATATGGTACAAGGAAGCCTTTTTTTTTTTTTTTTTTTTTTTGGCTGGTGCAGCATATGCTGCACCAGCCAAAAAAAAAAAAAAAAAAAAAAATCCCGAGGTACCCTGAGAGAGAGAGAGAGAGAGAGAGAGAGAGAGAGAGAAGTACAAAGGAATCACCAAGAAAGAGAAGAATGATGATATCCAGCTCAGGACCCTGGTTTGCCAAGCCCATACTCACCAGATGTGAGCCCCCGGGGTTAATGTGATGCAAGGAAGCAAGTGAATGAGCTTATGCAGCGTCAGCCAAAAAAAAAAAAAAAAAAAAATCACACCATTCCCTCCAAATGCCTGTCCAGTTCCTCCTTAAATTTATTTAATCTATCAACTTCCACACAACAGATGGAAGTTTGTTCCAGCAATTAACCACCCGCTGGCTAAAGGCAAATTTCCGCACATCTATTCTACATCTGTCTTTTCTTAATTTGAATTTATGCCCCCTTAGGTTCGTAATCTGAACAAGTGGAAGGATCCCATCAGAATTCAGAATGCTCAACCAATTCAAGGCCTTATACACCTCAATCAGATCACCGTGCAGGTGCCAAGTCTCCAGCCACTGCAATTTGCAGAACTTAGGCCTCTCTTGGTAAGTGGGATTTGGGGGAGGGGGGAGTCTACAGTACTCGGGCCCTCAATTAATCAGGGAGAATGGTCGAAACCTTAATATATATATATATATATATATATATATATAGTGTATATATATTTTTAAAGTAATTAAACTCATTTTTAATAATCGGCAAGAAATTCTACAAGCTTAAAATAATAAAAATGCTTTTATTTATTAATTTTTATCTAATTGATTGATTGTTATTCATGCGTTTGGAGCCAGCGAGAAGAGACTGATGAAGTCTTCAATTTTATTTTTGTACCAATTTTTGTAGCCATAAACGAAAAAAAAAAAAGAGAAAAAAGAATTTTGTTTTTTTAGTATGTGATTTTTGTCTCTTAGAAGATGTCTTTTTTCTTTTTTTTTTTTTTTTTCTTTTTCAGAATTGACTTGTTGCTTTTTAAACCCTTTCATCTGCATGCAGACACACACGAACACATACTCGTATACACAAACAGGCGAGAAGGAATCACTAGGGCTCGCGTTAATCCTCTACCTATTAACATGTAGGTTAGTGCAAGTGCATCATTTTAACATAGCTATCTACCAAAGTAGTTGAATTAATCAATTAAATTAATTAATTAAATGGCATCGTTTTGGTTGTTTTTTTTTTTTTTTTGGTAGTTGTTGGCGCATCGACTTCTGTGGCCATAATGCACCTCCCAAGGTTTTTGCAGTACTTTGATCCAAGCCCAAGGCGGGATTCGAACCCGCGACCTTTGGGTTGCCAAGCAGGCACCTTACCCACCCGGCTAGCCCGGTCGGCCGTTTTGGTTGTATCTCATATTGTGAATGCCTTCACAACGAGTTGCCATGGTATTGTACTACCTCGAATAAATAACACTTCACCAGTGGAGAAGACTATTGTTATTTATTCTCGGCGAATACCACCACCCAGACAGCACCGTTTCAAAGCTTGTTGGCTTCTCTTCGGTGGGTGGGCAGGTACGCTGGTGTTGCAATAGTGACAACCCAGTTATGAAGTATAACTTCACAATTGCAACACCAGGCTACCTGCCCACCCACCAAGCTTTGAAACGGTGCCGTCTGGGTGGTGGTAGCCGCCGAGAATAAATAACAATAGTCTTCTCCACTGGTGAAGTGTTATTTATTCGAGGTAGTACAATACCATGGCAACTCGTTGTGAAGGCATTCACAATATGAGATACAACCAAAATAATGCCAATTAATTAATTCAACTACTTTGGTAGATAGCTATGTTAAAATGATGCATTTGCACTAACCTACATATTAGTCGTTCTACCTCGTAGCATGAGGCCTTTGCCCTTAAATACTTTATAGTCTATGTCACTCTCTACGTACTTCAATTTTACGTATTATACGCTTATTTTTTTATCAGTTATGTGCAATAAAATTACACTTGAATTCCGAAGCTGGTTGACAGTATGGTAATTTAATGTGAACATCATGGAGGATCGGATAATCTGCTGTTCGCTGGAACATGTCAAGTTTAGTAATTAGTTCATCCATGTATCTAGAAGAGCAACAAAGATAACACAGGATACAAAAGCGTACTCTTATGAACAAAGAATTGGGATCTATAAATGGCGGCGTACTAGAAACTAGGCATCTGCGACGAGACCTAATTAAAGTATTTGAGGCTTTAAATAGATTGGGTAAACTAAATGCTGATGACATTTGGGCAACGAGATTAGTAACGGGATTCAGTTCTGCAAACTGCAGCGTCTGGACACTAGATACCTGAGAGGGGATCTGATTGAGGTGTTTAATTAAGGCTTTGAATGGATAGGGCAAGCTCAATGCTGAACTCTTCCTCTTGCTCAGACAACACACAAAAGGAAGCATAAATTCAAATTGAGGAAGGATGATTGCAGAACAGATGTGCAGAAATTTTCCTTCAGCCAGCAGGTGGTTAATTGTTGGAACAAAGTTCTATTTGTTGTAGTGGGGAAGTTTGAATAAATTCAAGGAAGAACCAGAAAAATAGGAGGGGATGACCATGTGATGCGGGAAGGGGTTATTTATTATTTATTTTTTTTTATTTTATTTTGCTGATGCTCTGTACGCTTACTTTCTTGCATCATTTTCTGCCACTGCTAATATATCCTTAATCGCTCTCGGCCGACACGCACGAAGGGGCAAATTTAAAATGAAAAAGCTGCAGGACATGTGTGAGGAAATTTGTGTTCAGTCTGGGTGGTATTGTGGAAATTCGTAGTCTAAATAAATGTAAAGGTTTAGACAAATTATGGATGGGCAAACGAAGTAGGTAATTTTATTTTTATGGCTTTCTTCCTTGCATCATTTTGCCAATACGAATATTGGCAACTCTTAATTTAAAACTGATGAAATGTTTATTAATAAATTTCAGACCAATTACTGTTCTATTCTTCGAAAGCAGCTGCAATTTACGTGGAGCAAACAATCATCTTAATTATGTACGTTGTTGTATTAACCGACCCATCTTTAACCTGTAATTACTTTGTACATTCCCAACAAAGGAAGTTTTGCTATTGAATGGCCAGACAGCCCGAAGAGAATTCGAATATTTTTAATTAATACTATGTCGCAACCTTCTAACATCGTTCTCTCTCTCTCTAAAGCAGCAAAGAGAGAATAATAAATCAACTATATCCTATTAAAATAGGAACATTTGGCAAGATGTTTTACACTGAGTGGACAGAAGTCATGGGATACCTACTTAGTAACGGGTAGGCCCGGATAAGGGCAGTCACATGACGAGGCATTGAGTCCATTAGTTCACAAAAGCATTCCACAGGTATTTCCATCCATGCTCGCTGCGCCGCTGTCCATAATTCCATTGCATTCCTGGTGGAAGATCCAAAGCTCTGACGGACCTTACCACAGCATCCTAAAGATGCTCCACAGGGTTCATATCCAGTGAACAGGGAGACCATTCCATGGTGGTAAAATCTGCGGAATGCTCTTAGAATCACGTTTTAGTCACCATGGCTCTGTGGGGGGGGGGGCGCATTGTACTGCTGAAAGTGTCCATTGCCTGTGGGTGCATGATGACCATGAAGGTATGCAGATGGTCTGCAAGGATGGACACATAACCTGGACCATTCAGAGATGCGTCTAGACATACCAGAGGTCCCAACGTGTGTCAGTTAAACACGCCCCAGACCATTACCGACCATCTGCCTGAACAGTTTCTTGTTGTCATGACAGGTGCATAGCTTCCTGCAGTTTCTGTCAGATACTGTCAGACACTCCCCCCCCCCCCCCTCGTGCGCTAGAAATAACTGGAAACGGGACTCATCGAACCAGGAGACCCGTCTCCAATCATCCAAGGTCCAGTGCCGATGTTCTTTCGGCCAGTTGAGGAGTAGAGTCGTGTGTCGTGGTGTTAGCAATGGGATTCTGGTGGGTCGGTGACTCCCATAACCTATTGCGGTTAATGATCGCTTGATGAAGACGTTTCTGGCACCTCCCTTGTTGAAGTCGGCGGTGATTTGTGCCACTCTCTCTGGTTGACTAAAACAATGCGAGACAGACTTCGACGGCCACGTTCATCCACCACCTTTCTCTGCCCACAGCGCTATCCACGATGAGATGTTATTCCGGAAATGGCGTATTCCCGATACATTCTTGATACTGTCGAACGGGGGATGGTGCAATTTCTGTACCACCTCCGTGATAGAGTGACCCATGCGTCGGGCACCCACTATCATCCCTCTTTCAAAGTCGGTTAACTCACGACGTTTATCCATGCTGACATCGAATTACCGTCTACGTGAATGCAGTGTAACTATATACAGTACCTGCCAAGCGGTGGGTTCATACACTAGCGAGAGTGGCGACAGGTATCCCATGATTTCTGTCCTTTCAGGGTACTTGCATCAGTGAAGGGGAAAAAAAGTCTATGAAACTTTTATCTAATCGATTGCAACAATAGAGGTACCCGCGAAAAATCACAATCTAAAAGTATACCACTGAATTTTACCATTTATTATTTTTGTAACATTTAATTATATTTTAGCCTAATTAAAACTCCATAGCGTCTCCTCTAGTCCCCTCTTCCTTAATAAATCTATATAAATGAAAATACATTACCCTACCAAAAGAATCAACACCGCTCTATAGTACCCCAAAAGAGAACAATTTTTTGAATACACTTTCGATCGCGACAAATGCCGGAATGGAAAGTATCTTTAACAGGCAGTGAGAATTGAATTTCATCCCAAAAGTGGTCTGCCACACCTTGTTTTAAAACAAGGTTTTTAAACTGCTTGCTGTATGGGTTGGATGTGGACATGTGTTGTGTCTTATGTAGTTAGTTCAATTTCGCCATGGCACACTGTGTTGAATACAGAACTCTGTAAAAAGGCCGGCCAGGAATGAGTATGGTATTATGTCTGCTAAGTATGCGGCTTGTTGTGTTGTTTCTGGCCACTTAATTACTAGGGAGCAGCGATTACCAGGAAGGCTGCTCCCTAGTACCCGTAAATGCCACGAGGAGACGGGCCACAACAATACGCGTACTGTCAAAAGAAAAGTGACAAGATAAAATCCTGCACACTGAAAAATCAATTCCAGTGGATACCAGCAGATCCCATACTACTTGGAGACCAAACCAGAGATATCAGCAAAAATAAAAAAGGGATAAATAAATAAATACAAGTAAATAAAATAAAACAAAATTGAGAAAAAAAAGTAAAATAAATGAATATTTTGTATGAGATGTATTATTGTGCTGAAAGATTGAGGGACTCATTTCCATATAACTGCCACAGTGTAATCAGCAAAGAATTTTCCAAGATGTCGCCACAACCTTTGGCATGAAAAGCAACTCGTTACTGTACAGCATCTGTTTCCATTGTTCATGTCCAAGAACGATGAGCTAATAACCGCTACAAACGACGTCTGGCATTCGTTGATGTGATATTTCGTTTGTGAGCAGCAGCAGCAGCGCGGCCATGAAACTCCACGCCATGTAGCTTCCTTTGGCCCGTGGACACGTATAATCCTGAGAACCTGTAGAGCCCCAATGTAACGTTTTCTCAGTTCACTTTCACCACTTTTCCAGTGTTCAGCGATTCCTGGGGGGAAAAAAGTTTCTTTGGCCTTCCTTATCGTTTGCACACACCTAATATCAACCTCGTTTTTTCACATTGCGGCTATCGACCACGGCTAATTTTGAGAGGTTAAAAAGTCATATGGCATCCAACGATTATTAAGACTAAAAATCGTAAGCTCGTTGCGAGAATCATTCTGCTTGTTTGAGATATCTCTACTATTTTCTGTAGATTTTAAACCTGTACTTGCTTTGAAACAAAGGAAAAATTCATTCCGATTTGCTGGAGACATTGAATAGGAAAGAAAAGAAATAGCGCTTAAATATCGTCCATTCTGATGATTATGAATGCATAAAAGTGTTTTATGTTTCTTTAAATTTTAAAATGAATGAATTTGCTGAGCACCGAATTTGCATCAAATTTCGTTTCAAACTGTGGAAAGAGAAACAGAAACCTACGAAACGTTAAAAGCAGTTTTCAGAGAAATTACTGTCGTTCGAAACTTTTCCAGTAGAGGGCCGCTTGTAGGTCGAAGATGATGATATTAAGAATAGGAGACCGGCAGAATTACTTAACAACTACAGGTCACTGTTGAAAAAAGCCGTGAATTAGGGTTGAATTTGAAAGTGTCTGCAATTCTGCCCAGACACGACAGGAGGGCGTATATGATGAGAGCCTTGTCGATCAATTCGGCCCTGGAAAGACTGTGCAAGGCTCAAGGGGTAGAATTTTTTTCAGCCTGGTCTGTACTTGTTAACAGGAGAGACTGCTTCTACAGGGATGGGATACACTTAAATAGAAAGGGTGCAAGAATATTTGCTGATGCTATCGAGGCAGTGTTAGGTGGGTCGGAAAACTGCTAGCTTGGGGGGGGGGGTTACAAGGACTAATAGATTAACAGTAGCCACTGGCAGAGGTGAAAGTGATTCTTGCACTGCTTCTACTGGAATGAGCAGAAGCCTGGAAAACAAGATGCAGGATATTTCAGAGACTGCTGGGAGTCACTGCGGTACAAGTAAACACATGGGTTGTGTTAGGGTAGCTAAGAAAAAGAACAGGTGCATGTATTCTTGCGTGTACAGCAATGCTAGGAGTTTGGTAAATAAATTTGATGAATTTTAGGTATTGCTCAAAGCATCAAAGGCGGATATTGTTGGGATATCAGAGACGTGGTGTCACACTGATACAAGGAATGTAGAACTGGAATTTGGGGAGTACAACGTCTACAGAAAGGATAGACAGGATAGGAAGGGAGGAGGGGTTATGCTATTAGTTAAGAAACACATAAAATCTAAGGAAGTGAAGCCAGTCGATATCGCTGGACAGTGCATGTCGAGTCAGTTTGGTGTGACATAAGCATAGGTAAATCAAAATTGAGAGTAGGAGTGTGCTAAGGCCTAATGACTCTGATGAGTATAATAAGAAACTGTACAGGGAAATAGAGTGGGCCAGTAAATCAGAGAATCTTATAATGAGGGATTTTAATTTCCCAGATACTGACTGGAATTTGTGGATTGGTCACTCACACACTAACAAGGCTTTTGTGGATTTATTGGATGATTGTACGGATGATTTATCAGATGATACGAAGGTTGTACGGTTTGTTAAGAACACTAATGACAGAACGCTGCTGCAACAGGATCTAGAAAATTTGAGCAGATGGCAAATGAAGTTTAACATTGACAAATGTAAAGTACTACATATGGGAAATAATAATCCCAGAGTAACGTATCAACTCTGTGGTACTACACTGATAGTGGTAGAGAATGAAAAGGACCTGGGGATAATTGTGCAGGCAGATATGAAGTTCTCTGAGTAGTGCAGACGGGCTGCAAGAGTAGCTCATGGTGTCTTGCAAATGATATATAGGAATTTTTCTAGCAGGGATAAGGAGGTGATTATTCCCTTGTATAAGGCAATGGTCAGGCCACACCTTGAGTACTGTATACAGGTCTGGTGGCCTCATTTCAAGAAGGATGTAGAGCTGCTGGAACGAGTACAGAGAAGGGCAACAAGATTAGTGAATGGAACAAAGGGTTGCTCTTACGAAGAAAGGCTTAAGTTTTGCAAATTACAGTGTCTGGAGACTAGGCACTGGCGAGGTTGTTGTTATTGTTGTTATTTGGTTTTTAGGAGCATTAGCAACTAAGGCCATATTGCTCCGGGATATGCGGTGGTCATTCCCTGACCTTCCCGCATCCCCCGTATTTGGTGGTGACGGGCTCGAACCCCGGTCTAATCAAGAAGCGTGTGCTGCGCACTGCTGCTCCTTCCCACCTGGCTACGGAGGCGCCTGGCACTGGCGAGGTGATCTGATAGAGGCGTATAAAGCCTTGAATGGTTTGAGCATGCTCAATGCCGATGGGAATCTTCCTCTTGCTCAGAATAATCACCTGAGAGGGCATAAATTCAAATTGAGGAAAGACAGATGTAGGATAGACGTGCGGAAATTTGCCTTTAGCCGGCGGGTAGTTGGTTGGTGGAACAGACTTCCATCCCTTGTTGTGGAAGTTGATAGCCTAAACAAATTTAAGGCTCAGCTGGACAGGTATTTCGAACGAACGGAGGGGTGAAGTAGAAGTTTTTTTTTTTTTTTTTTGGCTGATGCTGCATAAGCTTGCTTTCTTGCATCATATGCCTCTACTAATGCTAATGATCCTAGCGCTGGCCGCCCTTCAAACACCAATAATTCAATCGCGCCTGTTCGTTATCTGATCAGGAGTGATCGACGTGTAACTATTTGCGAAGTTACTACTGAAATTGGTTTCTTATGGAACATGCCAATCAATTTTAACACAATATTTGGGGAGGCATCGTGTTTCAGCCAATATATCCCTCACATTCTCACCAAAGTGATTATAGAAAGCACAAAGTTCTCGCATGTGAGGGTCTCCGCCAATTTGCTGCTGATCCATACTTCAACATCATTATTGGATATAGGCTCAATTATTGGATATATAGATTCTTCCACATCATTATTGGATATAGGCTCAATCCTTCCAACAAAAGACTCAATTTTCTTCAAGGCCCAAAAAAAAAAAAAAAAAAAAAACTCAGCCAATCTCGCTCAAAGGATCATGCTAAACGTAATTTTTGACTAGGGATTTTTTATTCTGAATTTGTCCAGCATGGTTAAATAGTGAACTGATGTGCACCCCCCCCCAGATGCGCATCAGTTTTCTGGGATCATCGGAAAGAGGAGTCTGTCAGCAGCACGGTCTGATGATGGGTATCGGTAAGATACCTGAAACGTTACCTTAATGTATAGTAGTTTAGGCGAATAGCTTTATAAACTATATTATTAATTTCACGTGGTATAAGAATGGTATTAAATATAGTAATAATCTTAATGGAAAACAACCACGTAAAGTCTTTCACTAACTATATTATATTATATTATATTATATTATATTAAATTAAATCAATAAAAAATAAATTAGATATTCAATTTGTTATGGCGGAAATTCGGCTGCAAAACACGGATAAAATAGTAAGGGAAAATCATAACAGAACTATATTTCGTTGATGGTACTGCAGCTGAGTAGTTTGTACCAGCAATAGGGAAATCACTGTTTTACCATGCATGATCCATAAATTGTTTACGACTGTTTGCGATTTATCCAGGGTGATTAGAATATATCTTTTCCTGGATAATCTGTTAAAAAAAAAACTCTAAACATAACAAAAACATAAAATTTATTTACATGAATATTGCAATTCATATTTATAAAATTCTTGATTAGACCGGGGTTCGAGCCCGTCACCACCAAATACGGAGGATGCAAAAAAGGTCAGGAATGACCACCGCATATTCACGGAGCAATATGGCCTTAGGCAATATTCACGGAGCAATATGGCCTTGCTAATGCTCCTAAAAACCAAATAACAAACAAACATTTCTAAAATTATAAGACGGCATGAGAAGGGTTAATATAAAATTTAATACGTTCAATTTTTTGATTTTCAAAAAATCGAAATTATTTTCGATTTAAAATGACATTGCCGAATGGACCACAGAGAAATCATAGCCAATTATGCAGTTAAGTAAAGCTTGCAGAATTTGTTTAGGGGCTCACATCTGGTGAGTATGGGCTTGACACACCCAGGGTCCTGAGTTGGATATCATCATTCTTCTCTTTCTTGATGATTCCTTTCTACTTCTCTCTCTGTCTCTCAGGGTAATAGGGATATATTTTTTTTTTTTTTTTGGCTGGTGCAGCATAAGCCTCAGGCTTCCTTGTACCATATGGTTAATAATAATAATAATAATAATAATAATAGCTTTTTCTTTTTTGTTTTGACTTAAATACATAATTCGCTATTCGGCCATGACCCTTAGCTTTTAAAAATTCTTTTTTTGTTCATTTTTAAATAAATTTTTGGCAAAAAAATTAGTTAATTTTTTGCGAGGGGAAAAAGGGAGAGAGAGCAGGGTAAATTGGGTTTTGACAAACTATAGTGAATCACCAGAGAGAGAGAGTACAGTCTGTCCTCGTATAGCACGATAGTTGTGTTCCTAGAAACTCTCGTGCAATGCAAAATCGTGCAATATAAACAACAGGCCCTATGGGAAAAGTGGGGTTAGGTGCAGACCACCCAAGATTGAACACACATTTGGAACCAAAACATTACCAAACACAATAAATAATCGGGTAATTTTAATCGTTATAAAATACTTACGTATTTTATAACGATTAAAATACGTAATAAAAAATATAATATATATTTTTTATTATAATATAATAAAAATAAATATTTTTTATTATTTATTATATTATAATAAAGTATTTTTAGTATTTTTAATACTAAAGTATTTTTTGCGAATAAAATACGTATTTTATTCGTAAAAAAATTATTATATTAAATAAAATAGTCGTAATAAAATACTTACGTATTTTATAATACGTAAGTATAAATCATAATACGTAAGTCGTAATAAAATGCTTACGTATTTTATTACGACTATTACGTAATAAAATATTGCTAATGCTTTTGCTTCTATCGTAAGCAAACTTGTTTTTTGTTTGATTTTCTATCAAAACAGATGACAGCCGTTCCATCTCTTCCAATTCTTGTGTCTTAATCTAATGGATTTTAATTACACTTTGAGTTGTTCCCGCTATGAAAGTTGTTTTTATTTTCTCCGCATTCTTTGTAATTCTCAGCGTTGCCTCATTTAGGTCTGTAGCACGTGCAATATCACATGGTCTTTCATTTCGCTCAAAGCGTTTCACAATTTCATATTTTTTTCCTCTATCGACAGAGGCGGACTAGCCATAAGCCTTACCCGGGAAATCCCGGTGGGCCGGAGCCGGTGTGATTTTGGCCATAAACCGTAGTATGAGGCCACTACAAATTTTCCCGGGTAAGAATTTTTGATCCAGTCCGCCTCTGTTTATCGATATTGCTTTTTTTTTTCTCTCTGAATCTGCAGTGTCTTCGCCAGGACGCTTCCTTTTCACACCTTTTAAGTATTTTACTAATTTTTAGGGAATAAAGCGCAATTACAAAACGAGGAGGCACGCTTGATACACATAAACAAAGCTGCGCGCGTATAGCAACTGAATAAACAACACCGTAAAGGCCGAGATACACTATTAACACCCCACGTTTTACTAAAGCACATTTCTGGGGGTTACTACCATAAAACAATAAAAACAATTTCCAGTTGCGTTTCTGCTAGTGGAATCTGTTATAAACTGGTAGTAAACTCCATCTAATTGCATTTGCGATTATATCGATAGCTGGAATTGTGTTGGTTTTTACGTTACTATGGTGAAATATTTCCCCTTCACTGATATAAAACACATAAATATATTTTCAGAATCTTCTTCATTCCTATCGTGTTGCATTCGGTTGGGGTGATTCCGCGTTCGACTGCCATTTCTTGTAAACACAAAGGCGAATCGTGCATAAGCGAATTCGGTTCGTGTTATATAAGATAACGTTCCCCTATTTATAAATCGTGTATGATCGAATTCGTGTAATGTAAACACGTGTTATACGAGGACCGACTGTACACTGTTAGGTGTTGACTTGTGCACCGCAAACTATAATGCCATCCCTAAGTGTTAATGTACATTCAAATAACAATTTAACTCTCAAATACGGATTGAGTACGGTTCAATACGGATTTCATTTCAAAATAAATTAAATCGTTTGGTAAATATCTGTTAAAAATTTCTCATATAAATATAAAATCTCAGTAAAATGCACGAGGGAAGGTCTAAAATGCTATTTATTCCATCAAATTCTGTTGAAAATTGAATCACTTACTCCACAGTTGGGTATGAAAAGTACACGTTACGATACAGCATGAGGCAATTCAGATGTCCTAGTGGTACACAGCGGTACATTAATTTCTTTAAAAAGAAATACCTGTACTACTTGAAAATTTCATAAGATCTCTTACTTCCTGTTTGCTGGAGTTCTCTATTCTGCTGTTTCCTACCCATAAGGGGGTATATCAGCAGGGGAGCATGCGTGTTTTCATATCACCTTTGGAAAAAAAAAATAATAATAACATTTTAAAACTTTTCAATAGCGCAAAAAAATGCGAGTCCACCAGCAGGTATTTGTCGACCTCTTCAATTTACGCTATTTTTAATGTCCTAAATAATAAAGTTGAGACAACTGAAAATATTCAGAATTAGCAACAAGAATTTTATACCTAATGAGTGTCGTGTCTCGGGAGAAATGATCGGAGTTTAAAAGCTCACTATCGAAGAAGTTTCCACAAAAAGATAAAAAAAAAAAAAAAAAAAAAAGGAAAAGATAATGAGTAAATATGAAAAGGAATAAAAATGAAAAGATAAATATGAAAATTTTCATTATAACCAGAATTAAAATTGAAGCATAATGTTTTCTCGAACATCTTTCGCAATAACGCATATTTTTATTTAATGTGTTCACAGAATATTAAGTAGTTCAGGGCCGGTCCTAGAATTAGAAGGCTGCGCTACGAGAATTAATGCTGCGAAAAAGAACAAGCAGGTCTTCTACTTGCCTGGGTTGAAGGTGGAACGAGGGGAGCAAGGAATTACGAGCTTTTTTGATGTAGAGTATCCCCACTAAGGATCGGCCCGGCGTAGTTGTGTGTATTAAGAGCCAAAGTAACTAAGGCTTTTGTCACCAGTACATTGTGTCCCGTAGTTGCAAGTATTCTCGGTCGGTTTGCAATTTGCTGTGCGAAAAAAAAAAAAAAAGTTTCCAGGAGAAAAAAGAAAAACCATGCAACCCTCGCGTAAGAACAACTAATTCAATTACGTTGCGAAAAAAAAGTGCATAAAAATTCTTTTACGGAAAAAATCATTGACGGGATTCGAATCTAGGCCTTTTCAACCAGGTGTTGCAGTGATTATAACAAATGGGCTAACCGCAAGGGCGGCTTGACGAAGTTGCTCATAAACAATTAAACGAACAGCATAAATTAGCACAATAAATTCTGTCATAAAGCAGTCCATAACAGCTAGAACTCAATCCAATCTCGTTTCTCTGTTCTATTCCTCTCTCCTTCAAGCCTACGATTTCCGCAACCTTTAGCAATTTTTTTTTTTTTTTTTTTTTTTTTTTTTTTATGAAAACCCCAAACACGAGAGGTATTAGAACTTATAGTACTTAGTACCATGCTTGGGTTGGAGGTTGAAAAGACGAAAGAAGATATTTGTTAACATTAGACTTGAACTTCTGTAGACTGTAATTTTCAGGAAATACACATGAAGGAAGGTTGTTCCAGAAACCGACAGTTGAATGAATAAACGAGGAAGATGAAAAGTTGGTTTTGTGAGTTAAGTTGGACAGTAAATGTATGTTGGCGGCACGTGTTCGGCCTGTTTTGAAAGAGAGAGAGCGGGAATTATAAAAGCCAATTCGAAGAACAGTGCCCATGGAAGTATCTGTAGAAAAGGCAGTAGTAGAAACAGTACGTCTATGCGACAGAGAGTGGAGAGACTCTGTTAGAGAGGAGTCATTAATAAACCGGCCTCCGTAGACGAGTGGGCAGGTGCGGGAGTGCAGTAGCACACGCTCTTTGAGTAGACCGGGGTTCAAGCCCCTGACTGCTGAATACGGTCAATCTGCCAACCAGCACTGGACCAGCGTGGCAGATTATGGTCCATTTCCCTCAGCATGAATTGTTGAGGAGGCTTCCATCCTGCAGTGGGTTCATAATGGCTGCACTTTACTTTTACTTTTTTTACATTAATTAACCTAACTGCCCTCTTCTGAATGGAATCTAGAAGCCTGGGGGCCACCGCCGCAGATGTGGAAACAATATTCCATGGTAGGGCAGATTTACGATTTGTACAGAGTGAACAGCTATTTGGAAAAAAAGTAACACCGAGAGCGAAAGAGAAAACCAAGTTTTTTAGATGCAGAGGAAGCACTATTTGTAATATGCTTGTGCCAAGAGAGATTAGAAGTCAGGGTAATACCCAAAAGAGATATATCATTTTGCCTAGAAATCGGAGTGTCACCATAGATAAGCAGAGGAGCAGAAGGATCCTTTTTGCTAGATATAAGACGAGACTGAGTTTCAGAAGGATTGAAATCAACTAAGTTGTCATTGCCCCACTGGAGAATTACCTGAAGATCAGCATTTAAGGAATTGGTAGCAGATATTCGAGAAGTTTAAGCTGATTGAGCAGGGCAAGGTTTTTCAAAATGGAAAGTGGAATGCAATGTGCCATGATCGGCAAAACTATGGATAGGATTTCCAGTCAATGGAAGAAGGTCATTAATATACAAGAGGAAAAGAGTGGGGGAAAGAACTGAACCTTGGGAGACACCAGCATTAGTAAAGAAGTTAGAAGACAGAGAGCCATCTACCATCACCCTCAGTGAGCGATCAGAGAGAAAACTGGATAACCAATTACAAAAAACAGTTGGCAAACCATAAAATTGAAGTTTGTTTAGAAGACCTTTATGGCAATCGAAAGCATTTGAGATGTCAAGAGCAACTGCTTGTGTTTCACCAAACTTTCCCATTGAATTTGTCCATAAATGGGTAACATAAGCCAGAATATCACCAGTGGATCGACAGTGACGAAATCCATACTTGTGATTATTGATCCAATAAATCATCCAATATTTCAATTTTCCTTCTTCCTCTCAGTCTTTTCCTCTTCACTTTCTCTTCAATTACATCTCTTAAAACTCTTCTTCCTCCTGTATATGTTCAGTCCAATTTTACTTTTTTGTTTTTTATAGCCCTTATCAGACTGATTTTATTCCTACCATCCCCAATACTTCTCATTTCTAATCATATCTGTCCATTTCACCCTCCTCGTACCCGCATTTCAATAGCTTCAACTCTAATTGTCCTCCTCCTTAGTGCCCATGTTTCAGCCCAATGAAGAATGATGCTCCATAAAATATAAACTTTTCCTTTAAACTGATATCACTCTCCTGTATATATCTGCTTTCCCTCAAATGCCACCTTACTCGCTGAAATTCAACTTCTAATTTCCTGATTACTTCTTCCATTACTTGTTAGACTGCCAAAATGTCTCTATTAATCCACTTGTAATATCCTCTTATCATCCATTTTAATATTTTTATTTCCTTTTTTCATTCCTTCTCATCACCATAACTTTAGTCTTCTAAATCTATTCGTCAGTCAAAAATTCTTCACGGTCTTCCCAACAAAATCAATGACCCCCCTCTTATAAATCAGATAGTGCTACATCTGTAAATGTGTCTGTACAATTCTACCTCCTACTTTTATATCCTCCTTCCATTTCCATCGCCTCTCAGTATACTGAACAAATTAAGAAGCAGCATTCTTGCTTCACTCCTCTAGCTATTTCATTTTTCTCGTATTACGCACCCCTGTTCTCAACAAAGTCCTTTGACATAGTTCCTCTACCAATCTTCTTTCTCTTCCATCAATTCCCTTTCACTATTTCCAACTTCTTCCAATTTACCCCTTCAAATGCTTTCTGCAAGTTCAAAAACAAATATTCTTGTTCCTCAAATAAATGATGCCATCTGGCGGCAGGTGGAAAAATCCCCCTGTTGGCTTCCCCAATCGGCACCTCCCACATGAATAAAACTGATGAAATGACGTGAACTGCTACAAAGTGAATTTTATTATAAGTAAAGCGTTGTGCAGTCGAGGGCAGCCCGTAATACAGACGAACGTCCAGGTGTTCCTAATACATGTGGGGGGAAAAAGAAATTAAAATTAAAGGATTTTTTTTTAAAAATAAGAACAAAATAAAACATGTCGTTTTTCAATTCCCGTACATGTACAAATGAAATATAATTAATTCCTCTTCATTTATGAGAATTTGTTAATATCAAATATTTTTATTTACAGCAAAAATATATACTTTGATTTTTTTAATTGTGACGTCGGTTTGAAGTGACCCACTTTGCAGGTTTGATAAGCATTGGCTGTCCCTCAAAATATTTTCCAATTAACCTCAAGCCTGCATCTGCCGTTAGTGTTTGGAGTTTCGTTCCACAGTTCGTCTAGGGTGCCAGTTGCACAGAACCGTTCACCCCAGGTGAAATAAAAAATAACTAGTTTAGAACCGGGGCGGTTCTAACTCCGGTTATAGTTTACAATAAGCTAAGCCAAAACTCCTACACAATACAAGTTTAATAGTTTCCAACATTTTTGGATTGCATGTTGAATTTTGCCATCAGATCCAATCAAGAATGAAAAACAGACCAATATATGTTATTAGCATTAGTGATGGCAAATGATGAATGATGCAAGAAAACAAGCTTATACAGCATCAGACAAAACAAACAAAAAAAAAAAAAAAAAAAATACACCCCCCATTTTACCTATTTATTCCCTCCAATTCTTCTTTGAATTTATTTAAGCTATCGACTTCCAAAAAAACAGTTGGAACTTTGTTCCAGCAATCAACCACCCAATGGCTAAAAGCAAACTTCTGCACATCTATTCTGCAACCACACTTCCTCACTTTGAATTAGTGCCCTCTCATGTCTATGGTCTGCACAATTGGAAGAATCCCATCAGAACTGAGCTTGCTCAATCTATTCAAAGCTTTAAACACCTCAATCAAACCACCTTGCAGATACTGCAATTTTCAGAACTTAAACTTTCTTGGTAAGAGCATCCCTTCGTTCCACTCACCAATCTCGTTGCCCCTATTTGTTGCCTTATACAATGGGATAATCACCTCCTTATCCTTGCTAGCAAAATTCCTGTATATCATTGAAAAAAAAAAAAAAACTCCATGGGCTGTCCTGGCAGCCTGTCTGCATTGCTCAGGGAACTTCATATCTGACCGCAAAATTACCTCCAGGTGTTTTTCATTTTCCAATACCCTGAGTGTACACCACACAGTTGGTACGTTACTCTGGGATTACCGCTACCCATATGCAGTACAGGCAACCCCTGTATAACACGATACTTCTACAACACGGTTTCGCTCTAACACGATTGATAAATTAGAGCTATCCTCGCACAATACGGTAACACGGTATTTTTGAGTTTCAGTGAAGGGAACCCCTGCTGTTATGTTGGATGTAATTTTTCAACGTTTCCATTCTTTTTGTGGTGCCTCCGTAGCCAGGTGGGAAGGAGCAGCAGTGCGTAGCACACGCTTCTTGATTAGACCGGGGTTTGAGCCCGTCACCACCAAATACGGAGGATGCGGAAAGGTCAGGAAATGACCACCGCATATCCCGGAGCAATATGGCCTTAGTTGCTATTTTGTTGAGAAACAAAATAAAATAAAATACATGTACCCATGTTCCATTGAACTTGTGCTTGTTTGAGACCATACAAAATTGTGACTTTGAAGCGTGCAGTTCGTGAGTTTTAATGTTTTTGTAAGGTTATTTTGGTTTTTATTTGATCGTTTATAAATTTTTCCGGGGATGTATTACTAAACTTTGTTCTTAAGAACCGTATTGGAATAATTTTTTGTTGTGAATTAAATTCCAGTCCTAAATTATGCCTAAGGAAAGTAATAAAGCACCACTCAAAAATAAACTATACCTCTAGTCGTCTTAAAAAAGGGAAAAACGTATCATATTTGCAAAAAGTTTAAATTTAAATGAACAATCAATTCAGAGGATGATAGCGCAGATGAAAATTCTGAAGTTCCAAATTTTACACTAAAAGGCATAAACTTAGCCGAGAAATTGAAACCTTATTTTTTGAATGCAGATCCTTCGAATGAAAGGAGCACAAAATTCAAAAGAGAGCTTCAAAAATGCTTAGCTCCATACCACGAAATTTACAAAGATCCATCGAGCAAATACAAATAAACCCAGATTGCTGATTTTTTAAAGCGAGCAGAAGAAAGTTCAGAAGGTGAAGTTATTCTGCAACAGAGAAAACGTTCTCGTTTGATTGTGCTTAGCAGCGATGAAGAGGAAGGAAATTAAATGAACATTATCTGACATACATGTATCACAGTTTGTAAGACGTTTGTTCAGTTATTACTATTTTTAATATATATATATATATATATATATATATATATATATCCGACCGGGTGGGTAAAGTGCCTGCCTGGCAACCCAAAAGTCACGGGTTCGAATCCCGCCTCGGGCTTGGATCAGAGTACTGCAAAAACCTTGGGAGGTGCATTATGGCCACAGAAGCCGATGCACCAACAACAAACAAAACATATATATATTAACGTGGATTTTTTCACCGTTCCGGCTTAAAGCGGCCCGCCTGAATAGCGCTTCGAAGCAAATGGCGGTGCAACCAACGGGTGTCCCCACTCTGAATTGTCAATCCACAGAAATAATAACTAATGCGCACAAATAACTAATGAGAATTTTTGGATGTCTGGATATCTTAAGAACTACTGTAATTCATTTTTATTTGTTCATCGGAAAATGGAAATGATTTTTCTTTTCGACTTTAGACACTTGTAATGGCTGCGTTTGAAGTACTGTACGGTAATTTGTTTGGGAATTTGCCTAATCCCCCCCCCCCGTTTTATTTTAAGTGACTGGCCTGCCTCTCCCTCTCTCTCTCTCTCTCTCTCTCTCTCTCTCTCTCTCTCTCTCCACAAAAATTCTTTTAAATTCCTATAGAACAGGGTTTCTTAACGGGGACGATATTTTCCCCAAGGGGGAAAAATTGGGTTTTGGGTGGCGAAAAAATCATGAGTATTACAATGGTTTGTGACCCTCCAAAGTTCAACCCTACCCAACAACATCTTATTCCTTAATATTTAATTTCTCTCACTGGGTTTTCTTTTCCCACTAGAACTGATTTTTAACATATAGATATATTATATTAGCAATGAGTGAGAAATTTTGATAAAAGGAAGATAGTAGGCTCAGGGATCCCACCGAATAAAAAGAGTACGTATAAAGTATTTTCTTGTTTAAAATTTCATGGGGGCGATTAGGAAAAAAAAATTGTCTAAAAAAGCCCTTAAGGGGGCGATAATTTAAAAAAAAAAAAGGTAGAGAAACACTGCTATAGAATAATCAGTGCTTTCTTTCGTCCAACAGAGAAGTGAGAATTTTACAATTATTACAGTATTTGTACTGAATGGTAATAAAGAATTTCGGCATTCAGCTGCTTGCATATGCGCAAATCTGAAGCTGGGCATCAATGCACAGCCTTGATAAGGTAGTCATCGTCTGCTGCCTTTTGAGATTACAGGGCAAAGCACTGTCACCACAAATATCCTCACATGAATAAAGATTCATCTAACCTTCAACATGTATATTTTCGAAAGAAGACAATTTATATGGCTATTCTACAGAAGTGCTCAATGAATTACGAAACTGGAAATTATTATTATTAGCCTTATGGTGCAACGAAGCCTGAGGAAGCCTGCACTAGGCAAAAATAAATTCTGAATTACCCTGAGAGAGAGAGAGAGAGAGAGAGAGAGAGAGAGAGAGAGAGAGAGAGAGAAGGGAATCACCAAGAAAGAGAAGAATGATGATATCCAGCTCATGATCTTGGGTGTGCCAAACCCATACTCACCAGATGTGAGCCCCCAGGGTTAAGAAATAAATGTTATACCAAGCTGACAATCTGAATGCACAACCAGAAACTTATTAAAAATTGAAATCCAATGTATTTCCAACGTTACTTCAGCTTAACTTTATTAAAAAAAAAAATGCAAACTGAATTTTTAGGGGAATATTTTAACCGTGACTGGTTCTTGAATTTTATTTAAATTGCAATCACTATTTTTAATCCCATAGTATAGATAATCGAAAATGCAACTATTAACACTACCGCAACTGGCTTTAAATTGTGTGTGAATCTATTTATCTGAAATATAATATGTAAAAATTCAGTACTTAAAAAAAAAAAAAAAAAAAAAACACAATGATCTGAAAAGAGAAAAATGTCACAGAACGAAATGTCAAACCTTGTGAGTAGCTGATATTATTTTACAACAATCTCAAGACGCAACGATGCAGAAATTTCGCACATCATGGGCGTGGCTTCTGCGATAATCTTTTCCTTTCTTTTCTTGGCATTTGGCTAAAATTCTGAACTTTGATATTTCAATATCACATGTTATATCCCGTATAATTTTTTCAAGAATTCTTTCGTGGTCTGGCCTGCCTAAAATTCACATTATAAATATTTGATTTATTTACATCCCGGCATACAATCGATATCTGAAACACTAAAACAAAAACAAAAAAAAAAAAAAAAAGGACAGAATGTAAAATCTAAACCTGAATTAAAGTCACCTGCTTAGAGGTGGAATGCGTGAATTAATACCATTCGCATAGAGAGCAAAGGCGGTCCCTCTCCATCCCATGGGCAAACACACAAACATGTTTGTGTGTTTGCCCATGTGTAGATGCGAGGTATAAAAAGCAACAAGTCTAAAATATCATAAATCAATAAATAACGTTCATTATTTTAAGTTTGTAGAATTTTTCTGCCGATTATAAAAAACGAATTTAATTAGTTAAAAATGTACCATTGTCCAGTCTTAAAATGTAGCAATTATCCAGTCTTCTTAAAGAATTGCTGGCAATTATGTATAACCCCCAATATCTTCCCTTTCTCTGGCTTCATTACTACCAATTAAAATTTGTTATTTATATATATAAATTTGTGTATAACTCAAATATACACTGTTGCTTATCGTTTAAAACCCAAAAACTTTGTTCATTTTCAGTTGAAAATAGTTCATTAAATTCGTTGGAGTTATCAAAAAGTAAACCTTTTCTCAATTTGAAAAGAAAATTAAAAAAAAAAATTACTTGCACACTGAGGAACTGTTTACAGAGTAAACAATTTGCAGTCTAGTACTAAAGATGCAACAAGGAATGGTTAGGCACCATAATTAATTCCCCTCACACACACTGAGTGGCCACTTTATAGACAAACCTACCTTTTTCATGAAATGGCACACTTCAGTAACATTAAAAGTGTTCCTACTGAGTCTGGCACAATTCCACCACTGGGTACTTCTGCCACCAATAATAAAGTTGTATGGCATCACTGATGAGAGGGTCTAAAAATCATATATTTTGCAGAGGTTTCACCACAATTTCATTTCTTTAAATAATGCCATACAACTTAGCTATATTTCATATTTGTTCATTTGTGCAATACTGTGGAACAGGACCGCAGTGTCTGCAAAGGGCAAAGGTTGATTACCTTGTAGAGCAGATAACCCCTGGCATTTTGGCTATGAAGGGAAAGTGCAACACTATTTAACCTTGTAACCAGTTACAATCAAATGTTGTTGCAATAAAGATTCTCTCTCTCTCAGATACCATCCTTTATAGGTAGGAAGAGTGATATTGTTGTATACATTGGCACTAATTGATATTAACACTTAATAAATACAGGGAAATGGTGGGAAAAAGTGGCGAGCTATGATTAAATTTGAGAGTGTTTTCAATTCTGCCCAGACATGACAGGAGGGAGAGAGAGAGAGAGAGAGAGAGCATGTAGTGAGCCTTGTCAATCAATTTTCCCTGAGGAGACTGTGCAAGGCTCATGGGGTAGAATTTTTTACAGCTTGGTCTGCTCTTGTTAACAGGAAAGACTTTTTTTTTACAGGGATAGTATACACTTAAATACAAGAGGTGCAAAGACATTTGTTGATGTTTTCGAAGCAGTTTTAAGTGGATCAGAACACTACTAGCTTGAGGTGATACACAGCCTAATAGATTAACTAGAGCCACAGGCAGATGTGAAAGTGATTCTTGCACTTCTATGGGAGCATGCAGCAGCCTGGAAAGAGAGGTGTCAGGGATTTCATGCCCTACTGTGGGTCATCAAGGAACAAGTAAATATATGGGCTGTATTTTAGGGTAACTAAACATGAGAATGTAGTCAAATGTAGACATTGTAAAGATATCGGAGACATGGTGTTTACTCAGACATAAGGGATGCAGAATTTGAAACACAAAGAATACATATGTAAAGAAAAGAGAAGACAGACAGGATAGGAGGGGGTAAGGCTCTTAGTTAAGAACCATTAAATCCAAGACAATGCATTTGGTTGACATGGGTGGTCAGTGCAATGTTGAATCAGTTTGGTGTGACACAGCTTGTGACACAAGCACTAGAAAAATAAAAATGAGAGTAGGAGTGCAATGACTCTAATGATTTAAACAAACAGCTATACAGAAAAATAGAGTGGACCAGTAGATCAGAATATCTTATAATGGGGAATTTTAACTTTCCAGATATTGACCGGAACTTGTGGGCTGTTACTCACACACTAGCAAGACTTTTGTGGATTTATTGAATGACTGTTTTCTACAGCAGCATACAGAGAAGCAATAAGAGAAAATAATATTCATCTGTTTATCAGCAGTGATTCTTCATGCATTAAACATCTACAAGTAGACCCACTAGATAGCAGTGATCACAGTGTACTGATGTGGGATTTATCAAGACATAAATAAAGGGAAGAGTGCTTTCGTAAGGGTGACTACAGTAGTCTCAGACAGTTTTTAAATTCTATGCAGTTGGACCACCTGATGATGTTACTAACAGAAAACTGTAAATAGGAAGCACTCAGGGAAGTAAGCATAGAAGTTATTAAGCTTTTCATGCCAACTAAGAAATACTGTTCAAGAGTTAAACCTAAATGGATACGGTGAACTGATGAAACTTGCAGCAGAGAAGAAAAATGCATGAGATGCAGATAAAGTATCAAGTAATTTAGAAGCCTATGGTAAATATAAACTAGTCAGCAATCAAGTCAAAAAGGAAGTTAGGCAAGCTAAGAGAATCTCTGGCAAAGAATACAAAAAAGAGCAGCAAAGACTTCTTTGCATATATTACCAGTAGAAGATTGGTTGAATCACATTGGTCCACTTGATCTCAATAGTCTAACTGCTGATGATCCTGCTTAGATTGCTGAAAAACTCAATAGGTATTTTGCATCTACATTCGCACACAAAGAATTCTTTAGGGAAGGGGATGGCCTTAAACTAACCAAACTAACAGGGAACTAAATGATTTTATGATAACTGAGAATACAGTGGAAGACAAATAATTAAAACTAAAACTAAAAAAAGGGAACCTGGAATGGATGGGATCTATTCAATTATATTAAGAGGGGCAACAAAGGAAGAAACTAACCATTAACCATAATTATGAAAGCATCTTTAAATTTAGGGTAGGTCCCAATAGGCTAGAGATGAGTAATTACAGACTTATCTTAACTTCTGTTTCAAGAAAAATAATGAATTCACTAAAGAAGTAATTCAGAACAATATAAACAGGAATACAATTATAATGCAGACAGTATGGATTTGTTAAGGGGCAAACTAATCTGACCAATCTGATTGGATACTGTGATGCAGTAACAAAGGAACTGTATGCAGAAAATGATTTTGATATCATATACAGTAGAGAGTCAGTTATTTGGAATAATTTGTCACACCTCTTCCAGATAGCAAAATTTTCTGTATAATTGAACATAAGGTAAAATTAAATAAATTCTGTTATAATGTATTAAGGTAAAAGAAAACAACTTTAAATAGCATGAAAAAAATGAATTTATTTAATAAAAAAAATAATAACTTATACATAAAAATTCATACATTTAAAAAATATTCGGATAGATATTTTACTGCAAATTTTATGTGGAAAAAAATTAACATAAATTTTAAAATAATGTTCGATCGTTTTTTTGTTTTGTTTGTTGTGGCTTTTTTTTTTTTTTTTTTTTTTATTGCTGCTAAACCTCTCAAGTTCCTTAATAATATCAATTTGATTGTATTGTATTCTTCCTGGTTTTCTGCCCATTTCAGTGCTGTTCCTTTTCATTGACATTCTACTAAGAAAAATAATAAATCGCAGTTTTGGGCCGATATTATTCTTACCAAATCTGCAACTAAACTAAATATAATATAATATAATATGATACGATATGACGAGAACAAATTATGTCACGGAAAATTGAGTTCATGGAAGCAAATGACTAAACTCTCACTCATGGTTTCCAAGAAAATCATGAGTGAGAGTCCTAATCCAACATTTCACCAGATATACGACATAAAAAAAACAGATAGAAATACTCTTATAACATAATAAACATTTATCTCAAAATACTGCCATTAATAAAAAATCAGCCTTTAAAATTATTCCGGATAACTGACGTTTTACTGTACTTGGATTTCAGAAAAGCTTTTAATACTGTTTCACATAAAAAAATTGCTGTATAAATTGGAGTCACTCGGGTATTAAAGGCAAGTTGAGTGGAAGAAAACAGAGTGGTTATTAATGGACACTGCTCTTCTTGGACTAATATTATTATTAGTAGAGTTTCCTCGAGTTCAGTGTTAGGCCCATTGTTGTTTTCTATATTTATTAATGATATTGTTGAAGGTATATCAGACTAAATAATTTAACACTGACAAATGCTGGGATTAAGAACCTGAGGGGGCATAGATTCAAATTGAGGAAAGACAGTTGTAGAATAGATGTGCGGAAGTTTGCCATTGATTGCTGGAACAGACCTCCATCTGTTGTTGTGGAAGTTGATAGCTTAAATAAATTTAAGGCTGAACTCGACAAACATTTGGAGTGAATGAATAGGTGAAATGGGAAGGTTTTTTTTTTTTTGGCTGCTGCTATATACACTTGCTCTCTTGCAGCATATGTCTCAACTAATGCTAATGCTGATGTATAAGTTTGCATATGATATGAAGGTTAGCAGGATGCTTAATGAGAGTAATCAAGGTAAGCTACTATAACAAGGTCAAGAAAAATTAGGCAGGCAAGCCGAGAAATGGTAGTTCAAATTTAACATTGACAAATGCAAGCTACTATATAGGGGTAGCAGTATTCTCAGATTAATTTAATTGTGTGATACTACACTCAGGTTAGTATAAAATGAAAAACACCTGTGGGTAATTGTGCAATTAGATATTCCGTTCTCTGAGCAGTGCTCACAGGCTGCCCGAGCTGGCGTGGGGTTTTGCCAATGATATACAGGAATTGATTATGCCAATGATATAAGGAGTTGATTATCCCATTGTACAAGGCAATGGTTAAGCCACATCTTGAGGAATGCATACAAGTGTGGAGGTCTCATTTTAGGAAGGATGTAGACCTGCTGGAATGGGTGCAGAGATGGGCAACCAGACTGGTGAAGGGAACAAAAGGGTGTTCTTACCAAGAAAGCTTCAGTTCTGCAAATTGCAGCATCTGGAGAGTAGGCCCCTGTGAGGAGATCTGATTATGGTGTTGAAGGCCTTGAATGGAGTGAGTAATGGCATTCTTCCTCTTTCTGAAATTGCACACGAAGGAGCATAACTTGAAGTTGAGGAACAAGGTGGCCAACCATCCCAATATGGCCGGGATTGTCCCGATTTAGAACTTCAAGTCCTGCTTCCCAATAATACCATCAACCTCTGGCTTAGTGCCGTGAAGCGTTTGTAAAGGCTGGGTACCTGTATGTACTTTTGCACCTTACAATAAAGATCATATTTATTTGTCCCGATAAGAGAGGAAAAAAACTGTTAATTTACTGATTTTACGTATTTTAATTAATTCTTATTGGAATCTAACGGATGTATTAAAAATTAATTCTAATAACAAGAGAATTTAAGAGAAAAATGAGAATTGAGAAATCTTTTTTCTCTTTGTTGTTTTAAATTACATGTGCAACGTATTAATTAATCTATGCCATACATTATTTTAGTAATAATTTTCAAATGAATTTTCCTTTTTTTTTTGAATTGTCAAAGTGAAGTAATTTTGAACATGAAATTAAAAACAGTAATAATCATTTAAGATATCGCAAAATACAGTGAATAACCTCTGATTTTATTAAGATATGGTTATTTTTTATAAAATTTTATACATTTAGGTTTATAATTTCTTTTGATTTCAATTTTATAATTTTTAAAAACATTTCAAAGTTCTTACAATTTAGTTTTTTTGGATTACTACTTACTATTATTTTTTCTTATTTTTAGACAATATTGAATTCATATTATCTTTAAATTAATATGGATAAAGAAGAAGCTCCAAAAAAAAAAAAAAAAAAGTGGTAAAATTCAATCAAGAATGGACAAAAATATGTGAAGGATGAGGTGAATATTCAGCAAAGTGCACAATTAGTAATAATATGATTTTCATTATTAGTCATGGTCGAGAAAATTATATTAAATGATGTATGATGACAAAAACTCATATCTCAAATTTAAATGCATCGGCTCAATCTTCAAAAATATCCAACTTCTTTGTGGCACCAAATAGTAGTTATGAAAGCAGGGCCATGATGAGCCATTTTAGTACCTGAGGCAAGAATGAAAACTTGCACCCTACTGTTAATGATGGCAACATTGACAATTATTTAATCTTTCTTTTGGCGCCCCTTCAGCTTTTAACCTGAGGCAAGAGCCTTGTTTGCCTCACCCTCGGCACAGCTCTGTCTGAAAGTCAAATTATAATAGCTGAAACAATATTTTGCTACCATTCCTGTTTACATTCACAAAGTTAAAGTTCAACAGGATATGCTGGAACTTTGTTTAGTGGAATGTTTCCAGACTTCAAGATTGCTAATCAATATAGCTGTGGAAAAACAAAAAGCAATGCAATAGTGACTGGTGTTTTAGGTCCATTCTCAAGAGAAATGATTTTAAAAAGATTGGAAGGTGAAAAACCATTTTCTATAATGACCAATGCTTCAAATAAAGGAAATATTAAAACTTTTTCCTTTGATAAGATTCATCGAAAATAAAAACTGAAGCATCTGGACTTTCATTAAAAAAACATTATCTGTGTGGTGCAGATAATGCACCATACCAATAAATTTTGGCAAAAATCAAAGTATTTTCACAGAATTACAAAAATCTAACACCGATATTATACCAATAGGATTTAATGCTCGTATTTTACACAACACCATAAAAAAAGCTACTCCTACCTTGAAAATTGATATTGAAACAATTGTTATTAGAATTTATGGGTTTTCGTCTTCTACAAAAAGAACTGCGGAATTAAAATCGTTTTTTGAATGGACTGAATTGGAGTGGATGGAACTATTAGGTCATATACCAATTCGATGAATGTCACTTTTATCATCAGTTGAGAGATTGATTTCATATTTTCTACCAGTAAAGTCATATTTTGTGAGTCAAGACTTGACTGTTAATTACAAAAATTTTTTGAAGATGAGTTGTCTCGTGCTTATCTTGGATTTATTTCAAATGTTGGAGCCATTTTTGAAAATGGCATTGTTAAAATTAAAGCAAGGATGCAACAATCGTTGATGTTTATGATATAATGGAAAATTTAAGAGCATTCTTGAAGGAAAGACAAAATGAACAGTTTTATGGTACATTAGTTGAAAATGAATTAAGAAAATGTGATAACGATCAAGAAATTAAGCAATTCAAATTAGATGTTTCAAAAAGCTATTACATATCTAGAAAAGTGGTTTGATTTTAATGACAATAAATTAAAAAAACTACAATATTTAACATTATCTAATCCACCAAAATTTATAAACATTTTAATGCAATTCGAGAATTAGTAGAAATATTCAACATCAAAAATGTTAACTTAGATTTGCTTTTTGAAGAAATTAAGTCTAAAGACAAAATGCCTTTAGACTTAATCACTGAGTTCATCACTGAGTAATGAAGAAAAGAAAATGCGTGTTGATAAAAAATGGGTGCAGTTTTTCTCAAAATTTCTGGAGGCAAATAATTTGTCCCAAATTGTAAGCTCTATATTAAGCATTCCACATTCAAATGCTTCATCAGAGAGAGTTTTCAGTTTAATGAAAACTGCTTGGCAGAAAGAGAGAAACAGTCTTTTATTAGAAAATTTAGAAGCCGAACTTATGGTGAAAGATAGGTATAAAGTCTTGTTCAGAATTTCAAAACTTTTTAAAATATTTAGAAGAAATTTTAAAACTAATGAAATCTAAAGAAAAATAAAATAAAAGTAGTCTTCCTTGCTATTTTTAAAATAACTTATAATTATTATTATTAGCTATATGGTGCAAGGAAGCCTGAGGCTTATGCTACACCAGCCAAAACTCGAGTTACCGAGAGAGAGAGAGAGAGAGAGAGAGAGAGAGAGAGAGAGAGAGAGAGAGAGAGAGAGAGAGAGAGAGAGTAAGAGAGAGAATGATGATATCCAGCTGAGGACCCTAGGTGTGCCAAGCCCATACTCACTGGACGTGAGCCCGTGGGGTAGTTTATATAGGAGAAATACATATTAACAAACATATTGACAAATACATATCATATAACAAATAAATACTATGATTGATTGAGTGATAAAAAAATGTATTTTAATTGTAGTTTAATATTTTTCTTTTACTTTTTGAAGGAAAAAATGCTATACTACACATTTCGTTTCAAGTTGTCCCACTTACCAATTTTCAAAATATGGCCATGTCGTTGAGAAAGGATGGTTACGGGATAGATGTGTGGAAGTTTGCCTTTAGTCAACAGGTGGTTGCTTGTTGGAACAAACTTCCATCTGTTGTGGTGGTTTGAATAAATTCAAGAAAGAACTTGACAATTTTTTTAGAAGGATAGATGAAGTGTGTAGGGGTTTTTTTTGGCTGATGCTTTATAAGCTTGCTTATTTGTAATACTAATATTAAAACTACTGGCCCAATCTTGATATATCCAAGATACGACTGTGCATGAAAATCCCAGAAAGGTTAAGGGTCCGTCATACATCTGGCACCAACTACCATGCCCTGTTCAAAGTCACTTAAATATTTTGACTTGCCCACTCTCACAATGAATTGCACATATACAGCATGTGTACATAACTGCCCAACATGGTATCAACACATGGTGCTGTTCATAACCATGTTATGAAACTTAGCAAAGAGGAAAAGTTATTGAAAGAAAAATTATAATTCCTCAGAGCGGTTTTTTAATTTCAGAATACACATACAAGTACGGTTAATATATAAATATAAAGAGCTTTCGGCTGAGTGGACAGCCTTCTTCAGTTAGAAAATATATTAAAATGGCAGTTGGAATGGAGATGTGCACTGCCAAGATGGTGCGTGAGGCGCATGGCTAATTGTTTGAGGTTGAAGTTTGTGGCGGTGACGTATGGTGGTGACGTGGCCATTTGTCTATGGACAGAATTATTGCTTCTGTGATGGGGTTAACTTGACAACCACTGTTCCTGTTCAAAGAGGTATCCGAGCATTTTATGTTTAACGATTCCAACCAGGTGCGCCTTAGGTAATGGTGGGACCTGTCCACAACCACGACATCACGGTGTGGGTCAATGTCGTGGTGGGTCGTCCAGACATGCTCGGCGATAGCTGAGTTTTCCACATCTGCCAAACGGATCGCCCTTTTATGTTTTGAGAGACGTTTCTCGAGCCGACGTCCAGTCTCTCCAAAGTAGCAGCTAGTGCAGTCACGGCAAGAGATGCAATAGACCAAACTGCTCTGCAGAAGGGTGGGGACAGGTGTTTTCACATTGGAAATGAGAGAACGCAGTTTCTTGCCTGGGAGTTGGATGCACTTTATCCCATGTGATTTTAGGATTCTACCGATCTGTTGTGACAGATTGGGGTAGTATGGGATAAATGCCCTCGTGGATGACTCGCCACTGTTGGCGTTGCTGTTGGTCGTCACGTTGTCGCGTGCCTGTAGGTCACACCTGTCAAGGATGTCGATGGGATAGCCCCACCTCGTAAGGTCCACTTTGACCCTGGTGATCTCTGTGCGTCTTTCGCCTGCGGAGCTAGAGTGTGTCCAGGCGCGAGTTAGCAAGGTTCGGGCAGTGGTGAGGTGGTGACCCCGTGCGTGTGCTGACCGGAAGTTGGTAAATTGGCCAGCACACATAGGTTTACAATAAACTGTCATCTTCAAGCATGTGTCTTCACGCCGGATGAGGGTATCTAGGTATGGTATGGTGTTGTTCAACTCCAGCTCGATCGTGAATTTTATGAAGGGCAATAGTGAGTTGAGGAAAAGTTTGAACTTAGCACTCCATTTCATGAAAATGGCTATGTATACCTATGAACTGGTATACATAGCTGATTAATATCAGTTATATAGAGTGTTTCAAGTAATAGTCATCAGTTTTTATCTTGCTTATTTTTAGGTTTAGGCTATTTGCAACCTTCTTATATAAATTAAGTTATTAGTACTTGCAAGGTTCTTGAGAACCTTGCAAGTACTAAACATGGATTTTAGTGGCTAGGTAAAATTTACCCCATATAAATGTTTCCAATATGTTTAAGAATAGGGAAAGTAGATTGAAACTAAGATAGCATATGAAAATGGTTTGAAAAGAGCATTTGCTTTTTTTTGTGTGGAGACTATACATCTGAGCTTGATTATTATAATTAATTTTTTTATTTACTTTTTATAATGGAATTCTTGTTGCATACACCTAAGTTTAATATTTAAATGTATTTTTTAAATGATCTATCAGAATATATTATTTCTTGCCTATTTCTCAGTTAATGGCTATCTCTTCCTATCCCATACATATATTTTGGGATTTACAGGTTCCTAACTTAATGGTAAATACATTTATTTTTATCCTAGGAGCCTGCCAAAATTTCAAGTTTTCACATGTGTGCAGATGGGTTAATTAATTTAATTATATTCTATTATTGTTTTAATTGTTGTTCTTATAGTTTTAATATAAAAATTACAGACATTTATAGGTTTAGATAACAACTAGTCATACTTTTAAAATGAATTATAAATTAAGTTATTCTGTGTACTTTTTTTTTTTTTTTTTTTTTTTAACTCATTTGGTGTTTGTGGCAAATTGGCATCTATTAATAACTGAGGAAGGTCTTATTCAAGTCAATATAGCAAGCAACTAATTTGCTTGTTGTATCAAGTTTGAGTTTTATTCTGCACCTCCTTACCAGACTGATTTTAAGCAGCATAACAGTGCTGTGCTAACTGTTTTATTATATAACAGAAACAGTACTAAAATGAGGAATGACATTTATTACTACCAGTTTTTACATGATAAATATTTTGTCCACATCAACACTTAAAAATGGGTTTCTAAGAACCTATGAAATCTTTAGTGGATAGGGTAAAAAAAATTCCTGTTTCTTTGTGAATTACTAAAAACAAGTTATCATTTATGATTTTTGTAAGAGGCCTGTATGGAAGAAACAGAACATAAGAAATAATTGTTATAACAGTACAAGTACTAATAAATCATACTGTCATCATTACCAATCCCTAAATCCATTATACAATGACATCAGGAAGTTGCTGAACATTATTATTATGACCTCCACAGAGTCCAATATCTGATGCAAGTCTACACAATGATGTCTCTAAAAATAAATAAGCTAAGAGTTGAGTTTTAATGAAGTAAGAACTAAGTAAGAGCAAAGGAGGATTGAAACTGCTCAGGCAAATAAAATTAATCAACTTACAGTATAAAAGGCCATAGAAATATCAATAAATTTATAAAATAAAAGGAAAAGAACTATGGATGAAAATCTTGGAGTAAAAGGAAGGCAAAAATTGTGTGTAAAATGATTACATTTTAATTACACTGATGGAAGGGTATTGAATAGGGGTTGGTTCAGAAAAGAAAGCAGTAAAGTCAATGAAATTTCGTATTGAAGTACCATACGTAAAATTAGGAACAAAGCTTGCCATATCTGAAATCAAATCTCATGCATCTAAAAATGAGTATTCAGTAAATGAGGTTATAGATCTTAACAGGGTGTGTGACTACTCCTGGCAGCCACAAAACACAACTAATGCTATTAATGAAAATGATTGATCAAGAGTTCTAGTGATGTCAAAGTGGGCTGTTCCAGGAGGGTAGACCATAACTCAATTGCTTAAAAATAGCTCAGGTGACAAAATTGCAAAAGGACCCACAGGAATTTATCACAAGCAGCTTCAAACCTCAATTGATGCACTGCTCACACTGTTCATTACTTTTGGTATAATCCTTATATTATTTAATTTAATCCCAAGGCCTCACATTTGGTGAGTATGGGCTTGGCACACCCAGGGTCCTGAGCTGGATATCATCATTCTTCTCTTTCTTGGTGATTCCTCTCTCTCTCTCTCTCTCTCTCTCTCTCTCTCTCTCTCTCTCTCTCTCTCTCCAGGGTAATTCAGAATTTTTTTTTTTTTTTCAGCTGGTGCAGCATAAGCCTCAGGCTTCCTTGTACCATATGGCTAATAACAATGATAATGTTTTTTTTTTTTTTTTTTCTCCTTCTTATGAAAACCCTAAACACGAAAGTTTATTGGAAACTATAGTACTTAGCACCATGCATGGGTTTAAGGTTGAGAAGATGAAAGATATTTGTTGACATCAGACTTGAATTTCTGTAGATTGTAATTTTCAGGAAAGATGCATGACAGGAAGTTGTTCCAGAAAATGGAAGTTGAAGAAAAAAACAAAGAAGAAAAGTTGGTTCTGTGAATCTGAAGTCAGACAGTAAAAGGAAGAAGGGAGGGATATAGAACCCAATTCAGAAGAACAGCACCCATGAAAGTATCTATAGAAAAGGCACATCAGAAATAGAATGTCTATGAGACAGAGTGAAGAGACTTTGAAAGAGATTGATCATTAATTAAACTAACTAACCTGTTTTGAACAAAGTTTAGAAGCATAAGAGAGGTTATGGGAGCACCACCCCAGATGTGGGAACAATATTCTATGGCAGGATGGATTCGAGATTTCTACAGAGTGAGTAGCTATTTAAAAGAAAAGTAAAACTGAGAGTGAAAACCCAAAATTTTTTTAATTTTGGTTTGCCAACTGTTTTTTGTAACAGTTGGCAAATCATAACATGGAAGAAATTTAGCAGATCTTTATGCCAAACATGTTCAAAAGCCTTAATGTCAAGAGCAACTGCTTGAGTTTCATCATACTTTTCCATTGAATGAATTTCAACTGAATATTTAACTGAGTGACTGATTTTTTTGGTCTCCAATTAATTTCAGTTATATAGAGTGTTTCAAGTAAAAGTCATCAGGTTTTATCTTGCTTATTTTTAGGTTTAGGCTATTTGCATCTGAACCTTTTTTGTTGTGTTTGGGCTGAAATTTTTGAATTTGATGTTAAAATTGACTTAAGTATTACAGTTAAATTTTTGCTATTTTTTAGTAGTTCTAAATTTAAATTTTGCTTGATTAACTGCTGTGTCACCTGAACTCATGCTAAAACAATTGTGATTGTTTTGAATTTTATTCAAATAAAAATAATTTATGTTTACAGTACTTCAGAAGTATACTAATGAATGTTTTTAGACTAAATTGAGGATGGGGAATAACTTTCCCACTGATTAAGCAAAATTTAAATTTAGAAATCATAAAATTTGATTTAAGTATCAAGTAATATTTAATCAAATTTCAACATCAAATTCAAAAATTTTGGTCCAAATATGACAAAAAATGTTTAGAAAACAAATAGCTTTAACCTAAAAATAAGTGAGCTACACCAAGGCACCACCTTTAAAGTGAAACCTTGTATATATTTTATTATGAAAAGGATTTATTTTTATATCAAATAACCTGATTTATAATATAGTATAGAAATGACATTATATGAAGGTACTTACAAAATATATTTTGTAGAGAAAACACTATCGTACTTATTAAAAAATCAAATGACTAACACGTTACCTATTGCCAAATTAAATCACCTTGACTGCATGATATCACATTCAATCCTGCTAAATATACTTTGGACAAGCCTAGAGATCAAGACCTGCTAAATCAGTGACACCAAGTAACCAGGTTATGGATTGCTAAAACACAGAAACCAACTGCCACTCTCCATACAGCTGTTTCAAATCTTATCAGTTCTCATCAGTGAAGAGATAGGCAAAACAAAACCAAATGAACAGACATTCTTACACATCCTTATAAACACTCAAGATGCAAACCATTTAAACTGTGGGTAAAATGTATACTAGAATAAGAAAAGAAATAGAGTAAGACAAATCAAATTCAAAATAACTAAAAACCAAATAAATTTGCATACAAAACAAAACCAATCATCAACTTAAAGGAAAAGAACCATAAAAACTTCATTAACAATGGAAACATAAATAATGAACCAAGCATTACATAAATTAAATAAAATATTCAAGAAAAAACATACTGTAATTGTATTAGAGATGGTAGTACATTAGCAGACAAAAGTAGCAACATTCACGGCAAGAAACTGGATTCTCAAAAGACAGTGAATAAAAAAATGCACAATGTACTGTTGTCTCAAAAACTTTATCCAACTAATATACTTTGGATAAGCCTAGAAATCAAGATCTGCTAAATCAGGGGCACCAAGTAACACATTATGATCTGTAATTACTTAACAAGTACAGTCAATATTGAAAAAAAAATTTCATGAGTTAGGGTTAAATTTGAAGGAATTTGCAATTCTATCTAGACATGATAGTTGAGAGCATATGATGAAAACCTTGTCAATCAATTCGGCCCTGGAGAGATTGTGCAAAACTCATGGGGTAGGATTTTTCTCAGTGTGGTCTATGCTTGTTAACAGGAGAGACTGCTTCTACAGGGATGGGATACACTTAATTTATACTCATCTCAGTCATTAGTCGTATAAGACACTCAATCTCTTTTTTTTCCCCATTGACTGAGTGTACTGACTTAGATTCTATGCACTCTTTAACTAAGTGCAGGACTTACCCCCATCTTGTTTACTTTTCTGTACACATTGTACTGGCCATATTCAAATTTAAGTTTCACCATGTTTCAGATATTCCTATTTGTGCATTGACAACTTAATCAGTAATTCAAATTCATCAAATTTGTTTATTCCACTCCTATAGTTCTTGGGGAGTACAACGTCTACAGAAAGGATAGACAGGATAGGAAGGGAGGAGGGGTTATGCTATTAGTTAAAAAACACATAAAATCCAAGAAAGTGAAGCCAGTTGACATCGCTGGACAGTGCAGTGTTGAGTCAGTTTGGTGTGACATAAGCATAGGTAAATCAAAATTGAGAGTAGGAGTGTGCTATAGGCCTAATGACTCTGATGAGTATAATAAGATACTGTACAGGGAAATAGAATGGGCCAGTAAATCAGAGAGTCTTATAATGGGGGGATTTTAATTTCCCAGATATTGACTGGAATTTGTGGGTTGGTCACTCACACACTAGCAAGGCTTTTGTGGATTTATTGGATGATTGTTTTCTACACCAGCATGTTCGGGAGGCAACAAGAGGAAGTAATACTCTTGATCTGATTATCAGTAGTGATTCTTCATGCATTAGGAATCTGCAGATAAATGAACCACTGGGTGGCAGTGATCACAGTGTGCTGAAGTGGGATTTACTCAAGGAGGTAACTACCATCAGAGGTAAAGGGAATGGTTTTTGCTTTCGTAAAGGCGACTATGATGGTCTGAGACAGTATTTAAATTCTATACAGTGGGACCAACTGATGATGTTACCAACAGCAAATTCAAAATGGGAAGCATTCAAGGAACTAATCTTGGAAGCTACCAGGCTTTATATACCAACCAAGAAATATTGTTCAAGGTTCAGGCCTAAATGGTTGTCAGATGAACTAATGAGACATATGGCAGAGAAGAAAAATGCATGGGATACATACAAATTAATGGGTGACGTGGAAGCCTATGATAGATATAAGTTGGTCTGTAACCAAGTCACAAAGGAGATTAGTATTAGTATTAGTAACGGCCGCATGGTGCAAGAAAGCCTATGGCTTATGCTGCACCAGCCAAAAAAAAAAATAAATAAATAAAATAAATAAATAAATAAATAAAAAAATAAAAAAAATATAAATCCGAACAAAACAATGATAAAAACAAAAAAATAAATAAATAAATAAATAACTAAATAATAATAATTAATAAAATAAAAAATATATAAAAAGGAAATTAAACCTATCATCCTATGTGCTTCCCTTACCCGAAAGTACTATCCAGATGACCTTTGAATTTCCCCAAACTGTCGGCCTCTACCACCCATGAAGGCAACTTATTCCAGTAATTTATAACTCGCTGGCTAAAATAGAACTTCCTGCAATCCAATCTAAACATTTCCCCCCGTAACTTGAATTTATGTCCCCTAGTTCTAGCATCATTTGTAATCTTGAAAATTTTGTCCTCATTCATTTTACTGATGCCTCTCAGAGCCTTAAACACCTCAATCAAATCTCCTCTAAGGTGTCTAGTTTCCAAACTCTGCAACCCACATATTCGAAGTCTTTCTTCATAAGGACGCCCTTTTGCCGATCTCACCAGGCGAGTTACCCTTCTTTGCACCCTTTCAAGAAGCTCAATGTCTTTCTTTAGGTGCGGTCTCCATACTTGAACACAGTATTCCAAGTGTGGTCTAACATAAGCCTTATATAATGGGATTATCACGTCCCTATCTCTACTTGCAAAAGTTCGATAGATCATTGATAGGACACCATGGGCCTTCCTTGCAACCTGTTTACAATGCTCAGAGAATTTCATGTCTGACCGTATCGTAACACCCAAGTCCCTTTCCTCCAGTACTGGCTTTAGTTGAACTCCACCAAGTGAATAAGTTTTTTTGGGATTACTGTTTCCCAGGTGTAATACCTTACACTTTGTTGGATTAAAGCACAGCTGCCATTTTTCTGACCATTCCTGAAGTCTATCTAGGTCTCTCTGAAGAAGCTCAGCTTGACAGTGATCATTAACTACTCTACCAATTTTAACATCATCTGCAAATTTAGACATCACGCCCTCTATCCCTTCATCAATGTCGTTTATGAAAATTAAAAACAACAGTGGTCCTAATACTGATCCTTGGGGAACCCCACTTCTTACATCAACCCAATCTGAGGAATAGCCATTTATCACAACCCTCTGCCTCCTGCCCTGAAGCCATCCTTCTATCCATTTAAGGATTTTCCCAGTGATTCCAACCTGTTCCAGCTTATAAAGCAACCGCTCATGTGGGACTGAGTCAAAAGCTTTGCTGAAATCTAAATAAACAATGTCGAAATTATTCCCTAAATCCAGCTCGTGAGTGACCCTTTCGAAATAGCGAACCAGATTTGTTAAACATGATTTTCCCTTTACGAAACCATGCTGAGTATCCTTGAGAATTTCAATTCGATCCAAATGATCCTGAATTCCACCCTTGATCATTGCCTCCATGATTTTCCCTACTACTGAAGTCAGACTGACAGGTCGATAATTTCCAACTTCACTTTTAGAGCCACCCTTATGTATGGGAGATACATTTGCACTTTTCCAATCCAAGGGAATCTCCCCAGAGTCTAATGATGCTCGCATAATTAGCCTCAATGGTTCAATGCACTCGCTTGCCGCCTCTCTTAAGATTAGGCAGGCAAAAGGCAGATTATGATTAGGCAGGCAAAGGCAGATTATGAGAAATCCTTGGCAAAGGATGCAAAGAAAAACAGAAAACAGTTCTTTACCTATTTAAACTCAAGAAGGAAAGGGATGAATCAGATTGGTCCACTGGATGTTGATGGTTCAACAGTTGAGGATCCAGCTCAGGTGGCTAACAATCTAAACGAGTATTTTGCATCTACATTCACACATGAGGAGTTATTCAGGAAGGGGAATGTCGTAGGTGAAGTAAACATTGGCAGTGAGCTAGATGATTTTCTAATAACTGAGAGGAAAGTGGAGGAGAAATTGTTGAGGATAAACATAAAAAAGGCACCCGGGGTGGATGGGATCTATCCAGTTATATTAAAGGAGGCAGCAAAGGAAGTAAGCAAACCCCTAGCCATAATTATGAGAGCTTCTTTGGACTCAGGGGAGGTACCCATGGACTGGAGATGTGCAAATGTAACCCCAATTCACAAAGGAGGATCAAAGGCTGACACAAGTAGTTATAGACCTGTTAGTTTAACTTCGGTTCCAGGAAAATTAATGGAGGCACTGGTTAAAGAAGCACTGCAGGATCATCTGGACAAGAATTCAGTTATAGCTCAGACACAGCATGGGTTTGTTAAGGGCAGGTCTTGTCTGACCAATTTGATTGGATACTATGATGTAGTCACAAAAGAACTGGATGCGGGGAATAACTTTGATATTATATATTTGGATCTTAGAAAGGCTTTTGATACTGTTGCGCATGTAAGACTGCTGCACAAATTGGAGAAGTGTGGCATTCGAGGCAAATTGCTGCTATGGATAAAGGGATGGTTGAGTGGCAGAAGACAGAGAGTGGTAATCAATGGACACTGCTCAACGTGGACTAATGTTATTAGTGGAGTTCCTCAGGGTTCAGTGTTGGGTCCATTGTTGTTTTCTGTATTTATAAATGATATTGATGATGGTGTATCAGGCTTAATGTCCAAGTTTGCAGACGATACAAAGGTTGGCAGGGTTGTTAAGGACACTACTGATACTATGCTGCTGCAACAGGATCTGGAAAGGTTGAGCAGATGGGCTGAGAGGTGGCAAATGAAGTTTAACATTGACAAATGTAAAGTACTACATATGGGAAACAGTAACCCCAGATCAACGTATCAACTCTGTGGTACTACGCTGACAGTGGTAGAGAATGAAAAGGACCTGGGGGTAATTGTGCAGGCAGATATGAAGTTCTCTGAGCAGTGCAGACGAGCTGCAAGAGTAGCTCATGGTGTCTTGTCAATGATATACAGGAATTTTTCTAGCAGGGACAGGGATGTGATTATTCCCTTGTATAAGGCATTGGTCAGGCCACACCTTGAGTACTGTATACAGGTCTGGAGGCCTCATTTCAAGAAGGATGTACAGCTGCTGGAACGAGTACAGAGAAGGGCAACAAGATTAGTGAATGGAACAAAGGGTTGCTCTTACGAAGAAAGGCTTAAGTTTTGCAAATTACAGAGCCTGGAGACTAGGCATCGCTGAGGTGATCTGATAGAGGTGTACAAGGCTTTGAATGGCTTAAGCATGCTCAATGCCGATGGGATTCTTCCTCTTGCTCAGAATAATCACCTGAGAGGGCATAAATTCAAATTGAGGAAGGACGGATGTCGGCCAGATGTGCGGAAATTCGCCTTTAGCCAGCGGGCAGTTGGTTTGTGGAATAGACTTCCATCGCTTGTTGTTGAAGTTGATAGCCTAAACAAATTTAAGGCTCAGCTGGACAGGTATTTCGAACGAATTGAGGGGTGAAATGGGAGTAGTGGTTGTTTTTTTTTTTTTTTTTTTTTGGCTGATGCTGAATAAGCTTGCTTTCTTGCATCATATGCCTCTACTAATGCTAATGCTAATGCTAATGTTTACAAGTTTACATGCACTTGTTATTATTAACCCTAGCACAGCCCATGTACTTGTTTTAAATCTCAGCAGATCTTGTAATGTCCAACACCTCACTTTCAAAGCTGCTGTCTGTCACAACAAAAGGAAGGAAGTCACTGTATAAGCTTGCTTTCTTGCATCATTTGCCACTAGTAATATTAAGTGGATACTAATTATGACATTATACAATGTTATAATTTCTATTTAAGTAGATACTAATTATAACATTATGCAATGTTATAATTAGCACCTACTTAAATAGAAATAAATAAGTACAGAAACATACTAAGTTGTAGAACTAAAAGATTTTTTATGTCAATTTCAATGCTTACTGCTCATAGTATTATTAATCCTTTTTTCAACCAATAGGAAGTGCTGTGCTTTCTAGAAAAGACTTATGAATTAAACTATATTCTTTATATCTTGTATATATTCATATTCACATAGAAGTAACTTTCTAAAAGAATAATTCTTTCCTCAGTAATTATTAATAATTTATTTAAGTATTAATAATTAATAAAATATATAATAATTATTTGTTAATTTATATTAACTATAATTAATTACATTTAATTTGATCATTAATATTTACCTTGATTATTAATAATTAAAAGCGTGTATGCAGTATATTACTCAATTTTAATTATAGTATATAGACTATTTATATAATCCTGCAGAAAACAATTAGCATAATTATTTTTTCTCATTTTCACAAAGACATTTGTTTAATGTTTGACTAAGTTTGAGAATTTTTTAACCCGAAGTTTCAAGAAACTAACAAGAAAAAGCAACTTAATATGTGAAATGTGATGACCTCCTTTCGTCAAAAATCAATATGCTGACAGATGACTTCACAACAGATGACCATCAGCCAAGTAGAACACGTGAACACCCATACATTATGACTTGCACCTTTTGAACAAGTATCTGATACATACTTAAATTATTTGACATTTTCCTCTTTTCATCTTGGAGCTTCATTTTGTGCAAATACAAAACTATAATAACATAAAATCTAAATTTAAATAATAAACATATTAATATACGATACATTTATAAAAAAAATTGTCCAAATTACATAGAATAGACTCCTTGCTACACATACATTTTTATATCAGTAATGTGGTTACAGAGCTAACTACTTTGTAATTAAATAATTTTGCTTAATTACAATAATTAAACTATGAATTTAAGTTCCTTATCTACAAGCAAAACTAGATTATTAACAATAAAGTAAAATTTATTACTCTTAAAAAAAGTACAGGTTGCAAAAACTTTTTTTATCGTTATCTCTATATAGCATAAAACAGTATGAGAGTAGTAAAACAGTAACCATATCTGTCAAGAAATAAAGCATAATAAAAATTGAAAATTAGTTCAATTATAAAAGATGAATTTAAGAAAAGATATAAAAGCAGAATCAAACTTTGTCTAATTCTGTTTTTACCTCTACTTCCATGTCCTTGTGTCCATTTACTATCTTATGTAACAATACAAATTGAAACCAAAGTTTAAATTTGTGCAACCTGATGCAAATCAAAATTTAAAAGATACCTCATGTAGGTATCTATCCAGCTGAGTTGGGGGAAATTCAAAGCTCAGCTGGATAGATACCTACATGAGAAGAAGGTCAAATAGGTTTTATTTTTTTTGCCTCAGTGTAGAAAAAGTCCAAGGCTTCCTTGCACCATACAGCTAATACTAAGCTGCTTGCTTCCTTGTTAAAACAAGAAAACATAAATAATTAAAATTATTGTTAACTAAATACTACAGCCATAAATGTATGTGTGTGTGTGTGTGTGTGTGATTGACATAATAATGAATTCATTAATGCACACTCCATGTGTCATACAAACATCCTGAAGTATACACAAACTAAATTTTAACTTGGTTATAATGAGCACCAAGGGACTGACAAGATTTCCTCGTTATAACCATTACTCACTATATCAGTGATGATAGTGGAGATGGGGAAACCCTGGAGCCGTTAAACAATGAAAACTTTATATCAGTGATGAGTTAAATCTACCTCCTATTTTTTAAAATTCTCAATAGCTTGATAAAAAGATAGATTCAAAAAACAAAAGAAATATTAGAGAAAAATAATATAAGTATATACCTACATATTATTTGTATTAATATGCTTGTATAAACTACAAATCACTTAATATTAAACAATTTATTTGTCTGTAATTTTAAAACCATACACTTAATACTAAACACAATTTATTTCTCTGTAATTAAAAACAATACTATTAAATAATAAACACAATTTCAATTAGTCTTTATTTATGAATCTTAAAATTGATGTTTGTTTTAAAGATTTCACTTTGATATTTCTTAAGTTCCCCCTTAAAACACTCAATGCGTTAAAAGTCTCATTACTTGCCTCAGTTCCTTCAAAAAACCGACTAATGTGTCCATTGCACCTTGAGCTTGTAAGATTGTCGGCACTGATTTTGATTCATTTTCAATTGTCATCATATCAATCATCACAATCGTCTTTACCATCATCATTATCATCTTTGTTGAGCACAGCATCTACAATGTCCCTCTCTGCAGGAAGACCACTAGTTAATAAGTTATCGACTCATACAAATTCATGGATGTTATCTGTATTAAAACCTACAACGTTGTTACGTAGCAACCGTTTGGATAATGGTAAGTTGTTTTCTTCATTTCCATCTTCTTCATCTACAATTGAAATTTCATTTGAATTTAATTTCGATTCCTTGAAGCAATTCGATATGGTTGTCGAAGTAACGCTGTTCCATGCATCATTTAATAAATTTATAACATCCGATATCGATATAGACTTGGTAAGTTTCTGTTCTCTTTGACTGATCAGATGTAGAACTAGAAACCTTTCATAAAATACCTTCAAACTATTGATTGCACCTATGGTTGTAAAATTGATGTCGCATTGGGAGGCAGAAACACTAGCTTAATGTTGGACAAATTTTGATCTGGGGGTGTGCAGGATAGTTATCAACTAACAATAAAATATTTTTCTTCTTTTTGATAGCTCCGTTTTCCAATCATTTACGTATTGCCAAAAAATATCCGAAGTCATCCACGCTTTCTTGTTTGCAGTGTAATCCACAGGAAGTTTCCTTACATTTTTTAAACACTATTTTAACGATTTTCCGATAAAGTTTTTTTTTTTTAATCAGTTCTGGTCATATTTGCACATACAAGCACCGTCGGGGACCTTTGATTTTTTTCCACCAACATATTTTCCTCTTTAAATTTAAATGTATTCTCAAGTGTCAAATTATAAAAAAGTCCTGTTTTGTCGGCGTTGTAATAGTAGTAGTAATAGAGGCATGTGATACAAGAAAGCAAGCATATGAGCTTATGTAGCATCAGCCAAAAAAAAAAACCAATTTCACACAACCATTCCTTCTAAAAGTTTGTCCAGTTCCTCCTTGAATTTATTTAAGCTATCAACTTCCACAATGACAGATGAAAGTTTGTTCCAGCAATTAACCACCAGGTGGCTAGAGGCAAATTTCCGCACATTTTTTCTACAACTATCTTTCCTCATTTTGAATTTATGCCCCCTCAGGTTCGTAATCTGAGCAAGTGGAAGAATTCTATCAGAATTCAGTGTGCTCAATCCATTCAAAGCCTTATACACCTCAATCAGATCACCTCACAGGTGCCTAGTCTCCAGCCACCATAATTTGCAGAACTGAAACCTTTCTTGGTAAGAGAACCCCTTTGTTCCCCTCACCAATCTTGTTGCCCTTCTCTGTACACACTCAAGCAACTCTACATCCTTCCTAAAATGAGGTCTCCAGGACTGTATGCAGTAATCAAGGCATGGCCTGATCATTGCCTTATACAAAGGGATAATCACCTCCTTTTCTCTGATAGCAAAATTCTTGTATATCATTGACAATACTCCACAACCAGCTCTGGCAGCCTGTCTGCATTGGTCAGAAAACATCACATATGACTGCACAATCGCTCCCAGGTCTTTTTCATTTTCTACCACCCTAAGTGTAGTACCATACAGTTAGTACGTTCCTCTGGAGTTACTTCTACCCATATGCAGTACTTTACATTTGTCAGTTAAACTTCAGTTGCCACTTCTCAGCCCATCTGCCCAAGTTTTCTAGATCCTGTTGCAGTAGCACAACTGCTGTAGATGTCATTGAAATCTTTCCTGATTTCTGCCCAAACACAGTCAATCCATTCATTTGCCATTATTGGATCTGCAGAACAAGACTCTCCACTAATTTTTTCATAAATGATTTTTATGTTGGTTTTTAAATTGATTCAGCCAACCACTGTTACACACAAAATTGTTGCATCTAAATTGTTTAACAAATTTTTCAGCTTGAGCCTTCAAGGTCAGACTGTTATTGAAATTCCAGCACTTCTTTGTGTGATGAACCATTGAAGCAATACTTCCTCACCGTTTGTAACCTTGCACTTTCTAAATTTTTTTTATTTTTTCAGTTATGTTCTTTTCCAGTGCCGATATGTAAACCTCTTTATCCTTCCACAATGTCAATACACTTGAAGAGGACAAAGAAAACTTTTTACACACTTCAACATTTTTTGCACCATGTTCTAACTCACGAATAATTTAGACTTTTTTGCAAATCGAGAGACACTTTCTTTTGTTAGTAGACATGTTTCCGGAGGAATGATTCGTTTCTAACTGATTTTACTTTAAAATGATAAAGTTATCTGCATACAAATTTCTTAGAAGTCCTGAAATGCATATAACATTCTTAGAAGTCCCGTTTCCAAAATTTTTAGAAGTCCCAAAATAAATTTATGGTTTAGTGAATACAAGACAATCTGTAAATAGGGTAATGCGACAAGCGAAACGCCAATGAACTACTGTATAACTCCCATCCCCGGAGGACAAGGTCATAAACCAGCCACTAATCCGATGCAGGTGGTCACAAAGCTAAGTCGCCCTTTTCATTTTTGTCTATTCCAAGAATTGGGTTTTTCTGACTATCTGAGCAATTAAGAATGTTTGCACAGTTACCAAAATTTGTTCGGTATATCCAAACAAATTTGTATGGAAATACACGTAAATTAAAATCATTATAGCTTTTTTCTCATTACAGCCATGATCTCGTTATTTCCGTGCTCATTATAACCAAGTTCAACTGTATTTTTAAACAAAGAAAAACATTACTTCAATTGAATATTAAGATTGCCTACTTTAATATATCACAATAGCAAAACTACAAATTCTGCTCCCTTTCCATGAGATATGCAATTGGACCCCTGCTCTCATTAAAAACCATATGATACTAGCCACCAGATCCCCTCTCCCAGACACTTCTCATCCCAAGAGTGGCAGACCTGGCTGTATGGTAGTTTTGCCAGTGGTATATGAGCAACTAATTACTTTCCCTGTAGCTTATGATATATTATATGTATGTGTATAGGTCTTATATTTTTAAACAACTTCTTTTAAAATTTTAGTGTCATTTGATAGATTAAATAATTTAATTTCACATAAAGTTTGACTGACAACAATGTCTGTTATGATTAGTAAAAAACAATGAAAGCAGAAAATCATAGTATGATTGTAAAGTTATCACCCAATCATACAGAAGCTATGGAAATGTTTTCTGTAGGGGATAAAAGGTTCCTTAAGTCAACTCTTACCAAAATGGCCAAGTGCATCTACCATTTGCTAATTGGTTGTGTATTTTATTTTTGTATTACCTCTTCAAGCCGACACATCTCATGTCTACTGTTCCAGATAAACGAAATTAAAGATGGCAATATGGATTTTATTTACAGGAGATCAATTGTAGAGATGGGATTTTTTTCTTAAATTACCCAACTATGCACAAATATCATCAATTTAGAAAAAATTTAAATCTGAAGTAGTCTAAGGTTTCTTTAGACTATTTGAATACTTAGTAGACTACTTTAATCCCACTTTTTTTTGACCATTTGTACAAAAGGTCAAACTTCCATCTATTATGAAGATACAGAAGTGCAATTAATAGGATTTAGAATTTTGTAATAAAATTCATATCATTCCCCTTCAGAATTATTATTTATTGTATGGTAAAACTGTTTCTTTTCTTATCAGTAATTCATCTATCCATGGTTTAGCTACCCAGTCACAGTGGTACACAATATTCAGTGACGTGTATTTTTATTCTTCATTTTTGGGCAATTAGACATTTTCCAATGTATTTAAATATTGTTGATTACAGAAGGGGACAACAAAATTATGCTGCCTGATATATGGGTGGGTGTATTTTTGCATTTTTCAAAAATGAAGTGAATAAAGAAAATTTAAAAGAGATAGCAAAATAAGTATTACACTTAGCAGGAACTAATACTGCTATTGAGAGAAAATATATGGTGAATAAAATCTGTACTACTGGAATGACACAACTAAAGTTATCTTTCCACTTTTTCAGGGTATCCTAATTTTGTATTTACAACAGCAGGCCACTTCATTATAATGTTGCATTACAACGAAGTATTACACTTCGGTTGCCAGAAGATCTGGTCGGCATACACATACCATGATGTTTTTAACTATGGTGTTGTGCCCTAGACTGAAAATCAGAAATATATACATATAAACAATTACCACAAAAGACTCTGTATAATTTTTTTATGCTAATAAATAGCATTTAGCAAATTGATTTTTTGGCTGAAATTTAGTATCTGGTACCCTTAATGTTAACACTACATGATGAACAGAAGGTTGTGTGAAGGACGTGAACTGAGAAAAATAGTTGTAATTAGAAGAAAAAAAAACACTTATAAGAGGGGTCATGTTTTTAATCGACTTTCATTTTTATTTAGTGAAAAAAGGTTATGTTTTTACATGACTTTGGGAGGGATTCAAGCAAAAACCGGTCGTTGGCCACAGTTAGGGGGGGGGGGGTACTGGATATTAAAATTTTACAAATTTTTAGTTACAAAGCAATTTAGAAAATGTCCATTTTAAGTGAAAAAAATGTCTGGATTGCCTTCACTAGCTTCCCCCCCCCCCCAATCAGAGATTTTTAAAACATAGAAAATCTAATTTCAGTGTTGTTGAAATTTCATAACAGACTTTATACAAAATCATTCAATTGCTAACATAGTCTTGCATTAACCTAGCAGTAGCATCACGTTATTTTGTAACATGAACGATATCAATAGCTTGAGAAGCCCCAGATTTCAACTTTTATGTTTGAAAAACATTTGTTTGTTATGTTTGTTATTTGGTTTTTAGGAGCATTAGCAACTAAGGCCATATTGTTCCGGGGATATGCGGTGGTCATTCCCTGACCTTTCCACATCCTCCGTATTTGGTGGTCACGGGCTCGAACCCCAGTCTAATCAAGGAGCGTGTGCTACGCACTGCTGCTCCTGGCTACGGAGGCGCCTTGAAAAACATATTGGGTTTTTGAATTGTATCTGGAGCACACTAATGCTTGACCTTTTACCAGTAAATTGCAAAGCTCATTAATTTTATTTCTTCCTTTTTTTTTTTTAATAATGATTAAAATTTTGCAAATGTTTTTTTGGTCACTAAAATAATCATGAATTTTAATAAAAAAGTTTAATTATTTGATTAAATTTTCAGAAATATGTTTGTAACATAAAATAGCAACATGAAACAATCTCTGCTGTTGTTGTTGTTATTTGGTTTTTAGGAGCATTAGCAACTAAGGCCATATTGCTCCTGGAATATGCAGTGGTCATTCCCTGACCTTTTCGCATCCTCCGTATTTGGTGGTGACAGGCTTGAACCCCAGTCTAATCAATAAGCATGTGACAATCTCTGCCAGTGTTAAGTTTGTGTAGGTATTAATTGCACAAATTTTTTCAACATTACTTGAACCAAAACAAATTAGGCCAATATTTGCAAAAAAAAAAAAACTTTTAAATTAATTAATGTACTTCAGTGAAAAAAATCAATTAATTCTGCCTGCATATATTTAGAATATTATTAACATAAAATAGTAATATAAATAAAGTCATTCGTATCTTATTTCTAGCCCCCTCCAAGATTCTTGTGACATTCACCATATGAAAATTCACTGGGGTTAGCTGAATTTACTGTTCATGGCCCCAAATTTTACCAGAATTCTTTTCTATCACATATATGGATAATAATACCCATATGTGAGTGAACTCTGAGAAGCATCTGAGTAGTGGAAAACACAGTACTGTGATGGAGAGCAGTGTTTCGATACACAAAAAACTGAACTTGGCATGATACACACCAGAGTAATGTAAATGACATTGCATTGTCTCTCAGGCCTATATATCATCCTGATATATAAAAAACAGGGTGAGAAAGCTATGCCTAATAACTACTGACCTATTACTATACTGAATATAACTGCAAAAATTTTTGAACTCCTACTTTATAAATATCTTAGTTCCTACCTTCACCCTTTTATCAATAATCATCAGTATGATTTTCTTCCCAAGAAATCGGCTGTTTCAAATCTGGCCTTGTTCTCTCATCTCATTTCCTACAAACTAATTTGGTCAAAGGAAATCAAATTGATTTGCTTTTTCTTGATATTTCACATTGATCTTCTGCTCTTCAAGCTTTCATCTTATGGTTCTATGATCCCCTTTACTGGATTTGCTTGATTCACTGCTTAGAAATCTTAAACTATCCGTAATAATTGATGGAACTTCATAAACACTGTTTACTGTTTGGCAAGGTGTTCCTCAAGATGTTCCTCTTGGGTCCACTCTTATTATTTTCTATTTATTTCTATTCCTATTTATTCTTCAACTGACAGCAATGAACTCCAATCCTGTGTTCATTCCCTCTCACTCTGGCTCAATAAAAATAACTTGTTTCTAACCCCATTAAATTGTAAATTATGTAGATTTTGCTCAAATTGTGTTAGACCCTCCATCTTTACTGATTATCATATTGGAAACTCTAATTGCAATTACTGATATATTCAAGGACTCAGGTGTCCTATTTTGATGTCATCGTCATCCATTTTTCCCATATTGATTATGTGATATCTCAGACTTCCAAACTTCTTGAATTAATTAAGCATTCTTCCTCGATTTTCAAGAGTGACAAAGTTATAATTCTTCTCTGCAAGCAGCTTCCCATTTTTTGATTACTGTGATAATATTTAGTTCCTACAACAAGAATATCCTTCTGACAGATTTGAGAGAATTCAAATAAAATTTATTAAATTCTTAGGCTTTCAAAATAGCCTTGCACCATCAAAACTATGGAGCTGTCATCGCTTCAGAATCGTTCATCTTCACTCCAGACGACAACTCCATGGGTCTCTTTTTGTCTACAATATCAAACTCTATTATCGATTCTCCACCTCTTCTTGAACAAATATCTTTCACTATACCCTGCTTGAATTCTTGTTATAAAACTAATTTTCACTGCCTTTCCCTCATACTCAACACTTACTTGGAAGTCTTCTGTTCCATTTCCTTCAGATATTGAATAATCACAAAATTGATTTTACACTTAAATTATCTATATACAAGAAATTGCTCATTACTATGAGCAATTCATCCAAATTTTGTATATATTTTAATACTAATTTTGTATTTATTAATACTGTTTTGTATTGATTCTCTGTAATTCTCAGCATTATCTAGGGTCTATGTGTCTTGTGGATGAGAAGTGTATAAATAAATAAATAAATAACAATATAAATGGGGAAAAAAACCAAAAAAAAAAACCAGTACATACAAGAATAAAAACAGTAATTAATAAGGGTACAAAAGTAACAATTGCTAATCTCCAAACAATAAATTCTTCAAGATTAAACATTTTTTCCACTGAGTCTGTCAGGAAATGCAATACTACGGCTAGGTTAATTAATGAAATTTAGTAATTAATAAGTAATATTAGTAATGTATTAAATTATTTACTCAGCACTTTTCATCTCTTACAATAAAACAGTGGAGTATAAATGGATTTTTTTTTTTTTAATATAGGGTCTTATTAGCCCATTTACACTTTACAGAAGCGCATAGTTTTATTAATTCATATAAAGATTTCTCTCTCTCCTCTGCACAACAACTTTATACCATAACTGTTTCGGCAAGTTTGTGCTGTTCTTGTATCATTATTCCCTTTGACTGGATTGCAATACCACTGAAACAGCTGCAAAAGTGTTGGCTCCTCGTCACAAATAAACGGCAATATTTCTCAACAGGAAACAGCTATCAGTACATAATGCAATACAGTATAAAACGCCACCAATAGTGCAGTAAGTCGTTCTGAAGGCACTGTATATAAGAAATGAAAAATGTCTTAATGGAAAATACTCTTTTTTTGATTTTCTAAATATTCACTTTTTGGGCCCTATGAAGTATATTCTATTTTTATATTTTTCTGTGCATTAAGCTTTTTATTTCAAAGTCTAAACTACGAAATAATTGTGGAGCTTATTTCTTAATTAATTTTATTTGCGAACGTATGCATTCACAGAATCAAGTACACGAAGGTACAATACCAGCACTGCACATATAAACATAAATATTTAACATCACAGCAATTTTCTAAGGAGGTCTTCTATTTATAATTCGAAAAACAGAAATTTTAATTTTGAAATCTTTACTCATTCTATCAATTTACTATTTGAAGTGAGATTTACTTACTTTGCCGCTTCTGTTTGGGAGGAGTTCGCGTCACATTTTTATACTTGAGCATCCCTAATAATCAGCTCTAATTATTAGAATTTAAAGTTCTTTGTTCGGTTATTTAAATCGAAGACAAGAAAATACACTGATTGTAACACAATGAGCAAAAAAGAGAGTTATAAAATGAAGAAATGGTTGCTGGAGCCAAAAATAATAACGTGTCATATAACATTTACGATAAGTTGCAGTCTGCAATGCACCACTGCCTACAGCTTGCGTTTAAGCTGTTCGGCACGAATAATTCGTGGATCGGACTGTTACGCAAGTAACATTTTACTTTTACATTGCTTACTACGATTTACTTCCCCCACAAAACGAAAAGTATTGTCTAATGTCATCATTATCTAAAGAATTTGGCAACATTTTATTAGTGAATTCATAAAATGCAAATTATAAATCATCTGATAAAATTCTTAATTTAACAGGGGATTAAGTAAAAATTGAACATTTTTGGTGGCACTTCAACAACCAGTTTATAAACCGTACTAACATATGATCGCCATCTGCAGAATCCAGCAATGAGTCCACTGGACCAGTAGTTTGATGTAGAATAAGTACTAGTTTTTAAATGAATGTAAGGGTCAACTGTTTGATTCAAATTAACTTCATTTTCAATAAAAAAAAAGTTTCATAAATGAATGATTTATATTATTAACATTAAAATCAGGTGACTAGAAGACTAAATTTTGGAAAAGAAATTTTTATAAAACTGATGGGGAAAGTTGTTGTAGTGGGGTTTTAGCAACGTCAGCCACTAAGGCCGTATTGCTCCGTGTATACTGTCTATAAATTGCATATGTTCTGAGGTCGATTTTCTGTTTGCTAGACGAAAAATCCGAGTTTCGAGAACAAAAACCATGCCACTCTCTCCTGAGAACAACTAACTCAGCCACGTGAAAAAACCAATGAAAATTCCTCCCGTCATCGACGGACTCGAACACAGGTCTTTTCTATTTGGTGTGGGGTGGACAGCGATCTTACTAACTGTGCTACCCACGAGGGCGATAGGGGAAATATTGAGTTCCAAAAAAATAAATAAACTACTGTATTATTTTTAGGCCACCCGAATAATTATATTCATCTGCCGTGCTGTGTATCTTATGCCTGTTAATTGCGTTTTGCTGGTCGAAAAACCCCTGTTTCTGGGGGGGGGGGGGAGAGAAACCTTGCTATCTATGCCTGAGACAGACTAACTCAGCCACGGAGTGAATAAAGCCCATTAAACATTGCCATATACAATTAGATAAGCACCTCCTAATTCCTGCTGGCAGAATTTCTGTATTTTTGCTCCCCATATTAATCTTGTTGCTCTTCTCTGAACCCTTACCAACAGTTCCACATCCATCCTAAACTAAGGCTCCAGACCTGCATGCATTGCATAAGATGAGACCTAACCATTGCCATACACAAAAACTATTATATTATATTTAGGTCACACGAATTTAAATACTTAAACTCATCTAGCGTGCTGTATCTTATGTCTGTTAATTGCGTGTTCTGTAGTAGATTTCTCTGTTTTCTGGACGAAAAACCTCATTTCTGAGGAAAAAACCTCGCTATCTACGCCACAGACAGACTAACTCAGCCACGGAGTGAAAAAAGCCCATTAAAGTTCCTCGAGTCATCGACGAGATTCGAACCCGGGCTATTTCCACCCGGTGTGGGGAGGACGGTGACGATATTGAGTTCCAAAATTAGTACTTGTGAGAACTGTGTATTTTTTACTTCAACTACACTAATATACTTCAACTTACTTCAACTAAACAATCATAAGTTTCGCGGGCGTTAAATACGCTGCTACTTCAGTGATTGCAATTTTGCTGTAACCCCACCACCACAGAGGATAAAACTGACAATTAAGTGTAGCAACAAGATCGAAATCACTCAAGACGTTGAGGAAAAAACAACCGCGAAACATCATCAGCAACCGTTTTCAATCCACTGCCGGATGAAGGGCTCTCCAGCAACTTTCCAGTTTCATCTGTTTTGTGCAATGGACATCCACTTACTACTTACAAACTCGTGAATTTCATCTGCCCATCTCCGTCGTTGTCATCCAGGTCTACTTCTAGATCCTCTTGGGTATCATTCTGTTATTTTCTTAGTCCACCTGTCACCATGACTTCGAGCTGTCTCCTGCCCAAGCCCATTTCAGTTCTTTAATTTTGACAAGAATGGCCTTTATTTGTGTTTGCTGCCTAATCCGTATGGTTATCTTCTTATCTAACAGCCTGATTCCTAATACCATTCGTGCCATTCTTCAATGTTTAGTTTTCAGCTTCTCTTCCATTCTTTTGGTGAGTGCCCAAGTTTCACTTACATTGGTTCAATATTTTACATTTCAGACAAATTGGGATATTACACATCAATATGTGACTATATTTCCTGAATGCTATCTATCCGAAATTTATTCTTCTCTTGACTTCCAGACATTTATCATTATTACAGCTAATGACTTGTCCCAGATAAGAATATGACTCCACCTTTTCAATTTCTGCTCCTTCAATCATTATATCCCTTTCTGAGGCATACTTGTTCATCATTACTTTTGTTTTAGCCATATTCATCTTTAGTTCGAAATCCTTACTAATTCTGCATAATTGATTAAGATTTTCCTCTAATTTTTTGGGATCGTGACTTATGACCACAATGTCATTGCAAATCGAAAATGGTTTAGGTACTCTTCATTCATATTCACTCCCCTCTGCGACCAGTCTAATCTTCTGAAAGCTTCCTCAAGGGCAACAGTAAACAACTTCGAAGATATTGTGTCTCCTTGTCGAACTCCTTTCTCTATTTTAAATTTGATACTGTCAGTGTCTAGTCTAATAAAGGAGGTAGCGTTTCATATATTTTCTTCAATATCATAATGTAATGGGTATCTATGCCTTGTCTTTCCAGTGCCTGAAACATCACCTTTTACTGTATAGAGTCAAATCCCTTTCATAATCCACAAATGTTAGACATAATGGTGTTTTATATTCATTTTCTTTCTCCATTAGCTACTATATTATGTGAAGGTGATGTGATGTGATCCACAGTTGAGAATCCTCTCCTAAAGCCAGCTTGCTCTTTCCGTCGATTCTCATCAAGTATTTTTTCTAATCTGTTAGTAATTACCCTTGTGAACAACTTGTAGATGTAGTTAATTTCCAACCACATTTTAAGAAGTTAATTTCTATAATTTCCAATTTCATATTTATCACCCTTCTTTTCAGTAAAATTATGATTCCATTAGTCCATTCCTTAGGCGTCAGGCCTTTCCTAATATATTTCGTAAAGAGTCTTACCAGTTTCTGTGTCATGTATCTTCCTCCCAATTTTACCAAATCTACAGTAACTTCATCGTAACCCGAGGCTTTCTGATTCTTCATTTTCTTCAATGCATGTTCCACCTCATCAGGAAGGATATCGGGTATGTCATATGTGTTGCTAATTTCTGATCCATCTTCTCCACTGCTGGCATTATTCCCTTGCTCCTTATATAATTCTTTATAGTAGTCTTCTGCTATTTGTCTTCTGCTAAAAATAGTCTTCCCTATTTTTATTGTTTTAAATCTTCTTATATCATCTCTGAATAAGCCAGCCACCGAGGGGGGCAAGCCAGCCTCAGTAGGTGCCGATCCCAAGCCCGGATAAATGGTAAGGGTTGACATCAGGAAGGGCATCCGACCATTAAAAAACTATGCCAAAACAATAGAAAATGATAGAATGACGGAAAATAGATGTGGAATGGCGAGAGCATACCCCCATAAGCAACGCACAGTCACGTCGCCCGGAAACTGTGAGAAAAGGGTCAGGGATACCGAACAAAGGACTGGTTCGGTTAAAGAAGTTAGTCCAGCTAGAGAAGAAGAAGAAGAGGATGAAAAGTGTTAGAATAGGAACATTGAACATTGGGACGATGAATGGAAAGAGTAGAGAGATTGTGGATTTCATGCAAAGAAGAAGAGTGAAGATCCTATGCCTAAAAGAGACAAGGTGGAAGGGAAATAAAGCAAAACAGCTCAGTGAAGGGTACAAGTTGTTCTTTAGGGGAGCGGATGAGAGAGGAAGAAATGGAGTAGGTATTGTAGTTGATAAGGAGTTAAACGATGGAGTGCGTGAGGTTAACAGAAGGAGTGATAGGATTATGAGCATCACACTGGAAGTGGGTGGACACTTGACCACAATAGTATGTGCGTATGCCCCGCAAGTAGGATGCGGGAAAGAAGAAAAGGACAGTTTTTGGATGGAAATGGATCAAGTGGTCATGGCAATACCTGAGAAAGAGAAGTTGATTGTTGGGAACTATTTAAATGGACATTTAGGAAGGAGCAAGAGAGGGGAAGGAAGAGTGTATGGAAGGTGGAGTATTGGGGAAAGAAATAGAGAAGGGGAGAGGATAGTAGATCACGCAGTGGCATTCGACCTGGCGATAGTCACCACCTACTTCGAAAAGAAAGAAAAACAGCTGATAACATACGAGAGTGGGGAAAGGACAAGCCAGATTGACTATATCATGTGCCGTAGGAGGAGGCATCTAAAGGAAATGAGTAACAGCAAGGTGATAAACGGAGAAAGTCTGTCTGCACAACATAGATTGCTTGTCGATTGGGAGCTTGCAGTGGAAAAAAGTAGAAAATATTCAAGACAGAGGGAGAAAAGGATAAAATGGTGGAGATTGAAAGAGGAGGGTCTGAGGAAAGAGTTAGGGAAAAGGTACTAAAAGGAATAAAGTTACCGGAAGACGTGCAAGAGTGGTGGAAGTTAAATAGTTGTATCATAAGAAAAGTTGGAGAAGAGTTGTTTGGGAAAACATCAGGAAAGAAGGTGCCGGAGGGAAAGGAGGCTTGGTGGTGGAATGAGGAAGTGCAATCGGTGAAAAAACAAAAGAAGGAGATGAAGAAAAGATGGGATTTAACAGGTAGCCAGGAAGATAAAGTAGCATATAAATTAGAAAATAAGGAGGCAAAAAGGGCTATGGCAATAGCAAAGGCGAGGGCAGTGGACGAGGCTTATGGGGAACTGGAAAAGAAAGATGGAGATAGGCAATTGATGAGAATAACCAAAGCGAGAGACAAGGCATCAAAGGACTTCTCATCAATAAAACAGATAAAACATGAGAGGGGAGTGGTTATAAAGGACCAGTATAAGGTTAAGGAAAGGTGGAAAGACTATTTTAAGAAGTTATTAAATGAGGAAACCCAAGAACATTATGCGAGTATGGAGAGACGAATGAAAGCGCAGTGGAAGGCATAAGCAGGAAAGAAGTGGAAAGCGCACTCAGAAAAATGAATAAAGGGAAAGCAGTAAGTGTTGATCAGATACCAGTAGAGGTATGGAGAGACTCAGAAGTCTCTGAGTCTCTTTCTAACGGCTTTGCATAACTCAATATACTCAATTTTGTCCTTGTCAGTGTTTATTTTTCTCTTCATTTGTCGTCTTCGGTTCATCATGACAAATGTTTCTTGACTAATTTTTTTCTTTGGATTTATTTTTACCTATAACTTCTTTGGCTTTATCATTTTCAGAAAGTTGTAGTATTCCTCGTCTCCTCGTCGATATCTTGATTGTGAGAAGTCTGCAGAAGCTCCAACTGATTCTTAAGTTCCAGTATATACTGCTTTTTCTCCTTTTCTGTTATCTCAAAGACCTTCGTATTATTTACACGAGTCAGTTTTTTTCCTTTCTTTTCTAACCTCTATATCAAGTGTTCATCTTACCATTCTGTGATCACTTCCAATGTATACCTTGTTCAGGACGGTAACATCACTCTCAATATATCTTCGTGAGGATGAAGTCCATTTCATTAGTTGTTAATCTTCCGTGTCCACTTTCTGTTCACCCTTTCTTGAAAAAAGTGTTCATTACTGACATTCCTCGAGGTTCTGCAAGTCTTTCACCTCTTTCATTTCTTTCACCTATTCCAAATATTACTAGTTTCCCCTTTCTGTGCTGTTTTCTGTCTTTCCAACCTTAGCATTGAAGCCCCCATAATAACGGTGTAGTGAGTTTTCTGTTCATCTAGAAGTCTCAATTTATGTGTACATTTCTTCAATCTCTTCATCATCATTGCTCAATGTTGATGTATATATCATTTTAACTTTAAGTTTGTACCTCTTAGAAATCCTGAGTAGCAGTCTCGGCATCCTTGGTGATGTATGTACTTTTGAGTTCCAAAATGTTTTTTATATCTTTATGGACCAGAAAACCAACTCCACTTTCGCTCTTTTCACTGTTTCCACTGGTGTACAGCAGATTTGCACTTGACAAACTTATACGTGACTCATTTCTTCTTCTTGTTTCAGACAAACCGATGATATTCCATTTTCGAATTCCTTTTCCAGCTGTAATGTCCTGTTTTCACCGATGAGTGATCTTATTGCAACAGGCCAAGTTCAGTTTCCGTGCATGGCAGCCTGATCGTACCCAGAGATTCTAAGCTCCCTCTGCATCCTCTCTGATCCTCTCGCTGGCGTAAGAGGGGGAATGAAAGCCGCTGGGGACTGAGGGCCGTTTGTATCGTCGTGTCGGCATGTACTGGAGGGGTTTGGTCTTTTTTGTTCACGCTGACCAGGCGTTTTGAACAGAACCAATCTACAAGTTCGTTGCCACCAAAGTGAAGTAACAGGGTTTATCATCGAAAAGGTCTGCACGAGTGAATTTTAGGGATGCAGGCCAACCGGACTAAATCTCTCCTAAATCTTCGAAAATCACAAAGGTATTGGATTCATCAGTGTTTTAGACTGAGTGTCTGATAATACACAGAATCTTTGATCTCCTGTCTTAGATTCGTGAACTTCCTGATTTTTTCTCCAGGGATTTTCTGCATGTTGCCAGTGTCAGCTACCGCTATGTCAATCAGATAGGTAGCCTTTACCTTCTTGTCCACAAGGATTATGACCGGTCTGTTGTGCGGGATTGCCTTATTCGTTATTATCGCACGGTCACAGTACAGTTGTGGGTCGGGGTCTCTAGTACTGCGTGGGGTTCATACTTGCAGTACGGTACACTTTCTTCAATCAACTGGTACTTTCTTGCTACCTTCTGATGTATTATCCTTGCTACCTGGCCGTGTCTCTGAGTGTACTCAGTCTGGGTGATCACCTTGCATCCCGTGGTGATGTGTTGGGTCATTCCTGAGACCAGGTGGCACCGTCGACCTGTGTCATCGGACACTCCGGGCTCCTTTGCGATGTATTTTCTATAGTTTCTGGAGTTGATTACCTGGTCTTGGATGACGAGCATGAATCCTTCAGTCTCCGGAAGAGCGTTCCGCTCGTGAGCCATGCATTGGAAGCAATTTTATCTATGTTATCTTGATGGAGTTCATTGTAATGTCTGCCACGCAGTCTTCTCTGCCCATCTTTCTAGCTTCGTTTGTGTCTCCTACTTGTGAGGGGACTCCTCGCTTGGGTTGATTGGGGTATACCGCTTGTTTATCTTCCTTATGGCTGGAGTGCTGCTGTATGTTTCTGGAAGTGATCCTTCAGGTTAGCAATCACTGTCTTCTGTTTCTCGATGAGGTCTATTAGGCCCTTTCCCCCTTCTTTCCGGGAAATTGTCAGTTTTTCCACGGCTGATTCCGGATGGTGTTGGCGGGTTTTGGTCATCATTGTCTTTCTCATGATATCCTCCAGCTCGGTGTTAGTTCAATCTATGATCCCAAAGGAGTTTGTTAGTACTGGGACTGCATAGGTGTTTATGGCTTTAACTGTGTTCCCTCTGTTCTGTTTTGCTTTCAGCATGCTTTGAGTCTCTGATGGCATTTTTCGGTCAGGCAGGCCTTAATTTCCTTGTGCTGTATCTGCTGAGCTTGGATCATCCCTAAGTATTTGTAGGCCTCTCCCTCTGCCGTGGCTTCGATCTCTTTACCAGTTTGCAGCTGGTAGTTTCGGTTGACTCATTTTCCCTGGTGCAGTCCGTGAGTCTTGTATTTGTCTAGACCAAATTCCATCCTAATATCATTCCTGAATTTTTCGATGTCTGGAGCACTTGCTGGAACTGCTTCTCGGTTCTCACTTAGAGCTGGATGCAATTCATGAACATTAGGTGGGTGATGGTGTACATGTTCTTCTTTCCTTCTTTATTGTTATTATTATTAATAATTATTTATTATTATTATTGCTCTTATATTATTTCTCCCTGATTGGGGGGTTCCACCTCATGATGGATACTGCTACCAAGTACACAGGGTGGTAGCTGTTATGACTGGTGTTACTGTTGGTCGTGGAATTCTCTGATTATCCTACCTGTTTTCAGGATTGCGACTTTCTGGAGTTCCTTGTAGGTGTTCGCCGGGAGACCTATTGTTTCTAGGCTGTTATGTAGGGTCTTTGGCTCCATACTTGTGGTTGACACGATGATCGGGATGGTCGTTACTTGTTGCATATGCCACATCTCTTTGATCTTCTGTCTTAGGTTCGTGTACTTCCTGATTTTTTCCCCATGGGTTTTCTGCAGGTTGCCAGTGTTGGGTACCTCTATGTCAATCATATAGGTAGCCTTTTCCTTCTTGTTTACAAGGGTTATGTCCGGACGTTTGTGTGGGAGTGTCCTATCTGTTATTATGTTGCATTTCCTAGTACAGCCTGTGGGTTGGGGTCTCCAGTACTGCCTGGGGTTCGTACTTCTCTTGCGGTATACTTTCTTCGATCAGCTGGTATTGAATATGAATGTGACCCGTTCACCACGTGAAGTACGAGAGTGTGGAATTAGTCGACCTATGTAGCATAGATAAGTTGTAAGTGGTTCATTAGGTAGTAATTAAATTCCGAGCATGATAGGTAAAAGGAAAGATTTATCAGACTTTGATAAAGGACAGATTGTGGGTGCTCGACGAGCTGGTGCCTAGATTTCTCAAACGGCTGAACTTATGGGGTGTTCGAGAGCAGCCGTAATAAGTGTGTACCAGGACTGGCGTCAAAATGATCCAAGAACGACCCGACGGCAAAACTGCAAAGGTCAGCGAAAGTTTGATGTTAGAGGTGAGCGCTGTATCCGACGAGTCGTACATGCGAACAGGCGCAGCACTGTTGAAGAGTTGACTACCGAATACAACATGGGCCAACTCGGAACAATATCTGGCATGACCATGCGTCGCACGTACGGGCTATACCAGCAGACGGCCCCTACGGCATCCTCTCCTAACCAAGGTTCATCGGCGTAAAAGACTCGCCTGGTGCAAAGAGCATGCAAGTTGGACGTTAGAAGACTGAAAGAAGGTGTGTTGGTCGGTTGAGTCATGTTATTTACTCCACACCGTGGATAGTCATGTACGGATTTGACGTCAACAACATGAGGCTGTTGATCCATCATACATGGTATCAAAAGTATAGGCCAGAGGATGCGGTTGTATGGTGTGGGGCATGTTTCACTGGCAGGAACTTGGACCGCTGGTGCATATGGAACAATATCAGTGGTCTCTGCTATCGACAACTGCTTGCTGACAGTGTACACCCCTCTATATTACAATTTTTTCCGAATGGCAATGGTGTCTTCCAAGATGACAATGCCTCGAGCCATCGGGCACTTGATTGTGCAGGAATGGAACACAGTCTTGTCAGGAACACAGTTCTCACTTCCAGTATATCGATTGGTCTCTGAACTCCCTCAATATAAATCCCATAGAGCACATGTGGGACACTATGGAAAGGCATATCAGGCGTCTGGCTACACCAGTCACCTCCATACCTCCATTGCTGACCGCATTACACACAGGCTAGTTGACCATACCTCCCGAGCGCTTCCGACGCCTTGTGGAATGAATGACACATCGATACTGAGGGCAAAAGGAGGACCTACAAAGTATTAGATAGGTGGTCATAATTTAGTGATCACTCGTATATTGTCAGTATATTGCAGTATATACGAGATATACGTCATATATTGTGATCACTCGTATATTGTCAGTATATTGCAGTATATACGAGATATACGTCATATATTGTGATCACTCGTATATTGTCAGTATATTGCAGTATATACGAGATATACGTCATAATTTCATCTATACAGGAGTGCAATTATACTTAGGTCACAGCTTCTGTTCGTTCTTGTCACACAAAGTGGAAGGTATTTGTTCAAACTTTTCTCACAAATTTTATTGAATACTATGATTCAGAAACGAACGAACGGGATGCAAAAATAATTTTGATATTATTTACTTGAATTTCAGGGAAGCATTTGATACTGTTGCACATGAAAGATTGCTGTACAAATTGGTCAGTGGTGTCCCACAGTGTTTGGTGCTCGGCCCATTGTTGTTTGCTGTTTTATTAATGGTATTGATGAAAGTATATCAAGCTTAATGTCTAAGTTTGCAAATGATACAAAAGTTGGAGAGAGGTTAATGACAATAATGAAGGCATGGTGCTGCAACAAGATCTAGAAAATTTAGCAGTTAGACAGGGTCATGGCGGCTGAAGTTTAGCATTCACAAATGCAAGGTACTGCATATGGGAAGAAGTACTCTCTAACGTGCCAACTGTGGGAACCGTTCTCAGATTAGTGGAAAATGAAAAGGAACTGGCGGAAATTGTGCGGTCAGATATGAAAAGTTCTCTGTGCAGTGTAGACAGGCTATCAGGAGAGTTCATCTGGTTTTTTCATTGATATAAAGGAATTTTGCTTGCATGGATAAGGAGCTGATTATCCCCTTATATAAGACAATGGTCAGGCCATGCCTTGATATGTGAATGATGATATCCTGAACTGGGTATCATCATTCTTCTGTTTTTTGGTGATTCCCTTCTCTCTCTCTCTCTCTCTCTCTCTCTCTCTCTCTCTCTCTCTCTCTCTCTCTCTCTCTGTCTCTCTCAGGGTAATTTAGAATTTTTTTTTCCCTGGTGCAGCATAAGTCTCAGGCCTCCTTGCACCATAAGGCTAATAATAATAATAATAATAATAATAATAATAATAATAATAATAATAATAAGTTCTGGAAGCCTCACATTAGGAAGGATGTAGAGCTGTTGGAACAAGTAGAGAGAAGGGCAACGAGAATGGTGAGGCGAACAAAGGGATGCTCTTACCAAGAAAAGCTTCAAGTTTGCAAATTGCAGCGTCCAACGACTAGCACCTGCATGGTGATCTGATTGACATGCTCCGAATGGTTACAGCAAATTTAGTGTTGATGGGACTCTTCCTCTTGCTCAGACTATGCACATGATGGGGCATAAATTAAAATTGAGGAAGGATGGTTGCAGAATAGATGTACCAAAGTTTGCCTTCAGCCAAAGGGTGGTTGATTGTTGGAACAACTTTCCATCTGATGCTGTGGAAATGGACTGTGGAAGTGTGTTGTGGAACTTTGAATATATTCAAAGAAGAGCAAGACAAATTGGTGGAGACGATGGAGTGAAATGTTTTTTTTTAGCTGATGCTGTATAAGCTTGCTTTCTTGCATCATTTGCCACTGTTAATTTTAATAATAATAACATATTCTTTTCATATTCTTAACTGGATATACAATTTTTATAGGGTTTATTTATTTATTATTATTATTATTTTAGGGTTGCCCGTAATTAAATACATTAACCCGTATTTGTGTCTGTAAATTGCGTATGGTCTATGGTCGATTTGCCTGTTTTGCTGGACGAAAAAACCCCCAGTTACTGAGGAGAAAAAGCCTTGCTGTCTACGCCTGAGACCGACTAACTCAGCCATGGAGTGAAAAAAAAAAAAAAAAGCCCATTAAAGTTCCTCGCGTCATCGACGGGATTCGAAACCAGGCCTTTTCCACCCGGTGTGGGAGGACGGTGACAATACCACTGTGCTACCCGCGCAGACAATTTTTATAGGGTTATCAGAAGTGTTGTTTAAAAAGCACAGATACTGTAGACAGTTTTAATTTCTTATGTAGGGTAGCTTCAGAATATTAGTTATATCCGCTGTGATACAATGTGATGGCACAGAACTCTGTAAAACAACCAGAAACAGCCATATACACTCTAATAATGTAGTGCTGTTATATTTGAGAGCAATCTGTGTGTTGTTATATTTGTGCGATGTGTGTTTTGGTTTGTTCTTTAGTTGCTTCTGGCCACTTTGCCACGAGGAAGGCGATCACCTGGAAAGCCTGCACAGTGCCTATCTACACCAACAGGAGATGGATCACAAATAAGTTTGAACTGTGGCTGAACCGACTGTCTTGTTCAGAAAAAAAAAAAAACACACGAAATTTATAGCCAAAAAGAAATATATGAGTTGTTGTAATCATTTACGGGTGACCCTAATATCATAATTTAGTTTGTCTCGTACAGAATGCCTAGAGCAATTTTGGGATAATTCTATCTATATACAAGAAAAATATTAAAATAAAATAAAATAAAATTTTGAATAAGAAATAAACAAATCAAGATGGATTCAGACTATAGGTGGAAGAACCCTGTTTTAATCCTCCTTCGGACTCTGATGCAGAAGAAGCTTTCAGAAAAAAAAAAAAAGTTGTTATACACTATAATAATGAAGAATAAACAACTTAAAGGTGAGAATAGAGTTATTTCCGAAATGATTAGAAAAACTATCTCCCCTATGATAAGGAGCATGGTAGCAATAAGGCTAATACCAATGTCAGTTCTCACTCCACACTCACAGAGCCCTCTTCGTAACACACTTGGTATAATCACCGTCCTCCTCGTCTCACGTCATTCAATCTCGTCAATGACGTAAGGAATTTTAATAGGTTTTTTTCACCATGTGGTTGAGTTAGTCGGTCTCGGGGAGGGGAGTTTTTTCTCCTCGAAAATCGGTTTTTCCGTCCATCACACAGATAATTTACAGACACATGTATGGCACAATATGGTCTAATTTGCTGATGCGTCTAAAATCCAATAACACCAACAACAGCTACACTCACAGGTGTCATCTCTTATGCCACAACTCAAAATCGAAGCCTACGTCTTCCCAGGGATTTAAGCACATTTTCAGTCTGAGATGGACTAAGTCAACGCTCCAAACACCATCCAAAAAACAAAAAACAAGTCATTAATACACTTAGACTGCAACTCACCAATGTTATAGTTATGGGAATCCTAACCATAAGGAGCGTCTGCGCGAGTAGCACAGTGGTATCGTCACCGTCCTGAAAAAGGCCCGGGGATTGAATCCTGTAGGTAACGATGAACTTTCATGGGCTTTTTTCACTCCGTGGCTGAGTTAGTCGGTCTCAGGCGTAGATAGCAACATTTTTCCCCTAGAAACTCGGGTTTTTCGAATAGAACAAGAGGACACATACAATTTACAGACACAATACACATGGGTATATGTAATAATTTACCGGGTGGCCAAAATATAACAAAAAAAAAAAAAAAAAAACTATAAGGAACAAAGGCATCACTTTTGAAACACTTCTGATCTCTTCAGCATCAGCTCCAAGGCTGATAATGTAGACTGAGAAAAGGCGCTTAAGAACCTGCTATTTTACTTCCAGGAAAACAAACAGTACCAGTTTAAGAAGCTATAAGAAAGATAGACAAACCCCATGTACTGCTAAACCTTAACAAGGCGACCTCTCACATGTAGACAGAACAAAGACGGAAATATGGACGAAAACGGCACTCCATGGCAGACCCTACAATGACCTTCATCAAGATTACATAGATAGGATGGCTTCAATGTGTGGCTCACGAACGGGAGGCTCTTCTCATAGAACGGTCAAGGCAGAACTTGACAAACATTTGGAGCGAGGGGGATGGGTGAAATAAGGGTGTTTTTTTTGTTTTTTTTTTTTTGACTGATGCTATAAAAGCTTGCTTTCTTGCATCATGTGCCCTTGCTAATGCTAATGCTAACGAAGGATTCATGATGCGTCTTCCAAGACCAGGCAATCAACACCAGGAACTACGGAAAATACATAACGAAGGACCCCGGAATAACATATGACACATGTCGACGATACCACCTGGCCTCAGAAATAATCCAGCACCTCACCACGGGATTATTATTATTTATTTATTATTATTATTTGCCATATGGTGCAAGGAAGCCTGAGGCTTATGCTGCGCCAGGCAAAAAAAAAAAAAAAAAATTCTGAATTTCCCAGAGAGAGAGAGAGAGAGAGAGAGAGAGAAGTAGAAGGGAATCACCAAGAAAGAGAAGAATGATGATATCCAGCTCAGGACCCTGGATGTGCCAAGTGCATACTCACCAGATGTGAGCCCCCGGGTGGATCACTCACAAATACTAGAGTCCTTCACAAGCTATATTGTGATCGTGCCATAATAACGGGGGAAAAATGATCCACACAACAGTCAGACGAAACCCTCATCGACAAGAAGCAATGGCTATCTACCTTGTTGACATAGCGGTGCCCAATACCAGCAATCTCCAGAAAACCTACAAGGAAACGATCAAGAATTGCGTAGAATTTCTACAGAAAATCAAAGAAATGTGGTGTATGGAACAAGTAATGACCGTCCCGATCATTGTGTCAACCATGGGCATAATGCCAAAACGTCTACCTGAAAACCTAACAGCAATGGCCTCCCAGAGAGCACTTATATGGAACTCCAGGAAGCCGCGAACCTGAGCATCTGTAAGATAGTAAGAGGGTTCCTTGACCAACTGTAATAATAATAATAATAGTAATAGTAACCGAATCGAACCAACCACTTCATGCTCTTGGAACCAGTACCCGTCAAGGGGTAAAAAAGATTGCATAACAGAGAAACAGTTTTAATAATAATAATAAAATAAATATACCTGGTTTTTCATCCCCCAATTTCCAGAAAAGAGAAACAATATACCGACTCTAGTGGCCTTAAGTTCCTTAACACAGATACTAAAATAAAACAACCGAACGCTAAAGCACAATTAATTTTACTGCAATATATCAATTGAATATATCTTTTTTGCTTATAACAACCTTGTGAACATATCGCTCTATTTGGTTTTGTAATAATTAAATCATTTTAAGAGAGAATTTTTTGCTTTCTGAACGTAAGGATATTTGTTTATATGAATTTTATATCACACGAATGCGAAAAATACATATATTCATTCGAAAATCATACTGAACCCTTAATATATTCTTACTTTATATCATCATAAAATGTCTCGTTTCAGTTTCGTTTTGAATGCCATTATGAACTAGCACTTTGCTCGCCATTACTTATGATCAAGTCATGGAAAATCAAATTCATAATGGACCGAATAATGAATATAATTGTTTCTTAAAACGGGGAATGTTATTAAAAGTGAGGGAACGCTGTCTTGATCATTAAATGGTGCTTCTGAAATGCGAATGTTTACCGCCAAACTTTAACATGAATATCGCCTTTTGATAGCTTTTATTTTTTACCTTTATTTATTTAATTTACAGTTAATTTTGCATCAGAATTGATTATTAAGTTCTTATTGAAGTGCAAAGAAGTAATAACGTGCAACTGAGTAAGTTTGCCGGAAATAGTCTCATATTAATTTTTGTGTTAACCCTTAACTTTTAAATCACACCGAATTGTCATAGTTGGGAGGTTTTCTCCTATTTTAAATTGTCTCATTTTCACTTGTTAGGTTGGTAACGATGATTTGTATGTTCCTGCTGTGGTGTTTAGAGAACCAAAAAAAGAAAGAAAAAAAAAAAACATTGTAAGAGGGTCATTTATGAGTATTATCACTCGAGAAATGTGCTGTTTGTTTACTATGCCATAATCGAAGTAGGATGCACATCGGCCGGCTAAGCAGCTTTGAGCATCCTCTTTGAATGATGCATCTTTTGGAAGTATGTTGGGTTTAGCATCACTTCTTATTCGAATAAATTTCTGATTTCGATTTATATTACCTATTCGTTTCGTTCTCAAAATTTTCTCCTGTTATGTGAATAGTTTCGTCATATATTAGCAGTTTTTACTGATTAGTTGCATCCTAGTGATGTTTAGAAAATTATTGCTTCCTTTTCTGACTGAATGAATAAACGAATGTGGAAGTTTTAATATTTTGGTTTCGTAATATAGATAATATGCAAGTGACATCAACAGTATTAATGTTTTTAGATATAATTTGAATATTTCTTGTTGAGTGATTACGATGGTGATTGAACGATATAAAAATATGCAATTATTAAGTAGGTAATAATGAGATAGAGAATTAAAACTTCGAATATTAATATAGCAAAAGGTATATGGCCCATGAATTAAAGTAATAAATTTAGGATTCTCTTGGCCTACAGTAACGTAATGATGTTAATACTATTAATGGTAATGCAATGATGTTAACACCATTATAATATTTAATATAAATCTGGCGTATTAAGATATAGCATTACTATAGTAATTGAAATTCTGATGTTCACTAAACACACAGAACAATATAGTTCTCAGTTTACTATGATGGAGTGTAGTAATTTTCAGTAATATCCTTTACAGAAATGGATAAATGCAAAGATTAAAACTTACCCTAGTTTTTTTCTTTTATTCATTTGCAGGCATTAAACATCCATTAATGATTTTGTTTTTCTCATGTTGGAATAAACAAAAATATTATTATTACTAGCCATATGGTACAAGGAAGCCTGAGGCTTGTTGCACCAGCCAAAAAAAAAAAAAAAAAAAAAATTCTGACTTACCCTGAGAGAGAGAGAGAGAGAGAGAGAGAGAGAGAGAAAAAACAAGAGTCAGCAGTAGAAAGGAATCACCAGGAGAGGGAAAAATGATGATATCCAGCTCAGGACCCTGGGTGTGCCAAGCCCATACTCACCAGATGTGAGCCCCCAGGGTTAATATAGATATTTTTAAAATTGAGGCCCCTTCTTACTTTAAAATCATTATTCCTTGTCCATTAAAGTACATTAGGAAAACTAGGGAATAAATATAGTTAATTAAATTTGTGTGTTATTATATTTGGGCACATAAAATTCTGCTTAACTTAATTTCAGTTGCATTATACTTTTTATTTGTGGTTTCTAAATGTTGTCCTGTAAAAATAAAAAAGAAAACGTTCTTAGTTATATTCTGGCACGACCAATAGGTCAGTGGAGTTTATAATAAATCGTCAATACAAACATTATTCATATTTAGCAGTTACGGGCTTGAACCCCAGTCCACTCAAAGGTGCGGGCTACTGCACTCTCACTCCTGACCACTTGGCTACTTTAGGAATATTTAAATATTTTTGTGTTGATGAATTCTTAGAACAATGACTAATAATGAAGAAATGGGTAATCTTTTGCTTCAAAATTGCTGAACCTTATCTATTCTTGAGTAAACTAAGCATTTTTAGTGTAGAGACAAATTCTGTCAAGACTATGATTCTGTTTACATTCATATGGGGAGATTCCATTGGATTGGAAAAGTGCCAATGTATCTCCCATACATAAGGGTGGCTCTATGCGGAATTTGCAGATGATGTTAAAATTGGTAGAGTAGTTAATGATCACTGTCAAGCTGAGCTTCTTCAGAGAGACCTAGATAGACTTCAGGAATGGTCAGAAAAATGGCAGCTGTGTTTTAATCCAACAAAGTGTAAGGTATTACACCTGGGAAACAGTAATCCCAAAATAACTTATTCACTTGGTGGAGTTCAACTAAACCCAGTACTGGAAGAAAGGGACTTGGATGTTACGATATGGTCAGACATGAAATTCTCTGAGCATTGTAAACAGGTTGCAAGGAAGATCCATGGTGTCCTGTCGATGGGCTTTCCCATTGACAGAACATCTATCGAACTTTTGCAAGTAGAAATAGGAACTTGATAATCCCATTATATAAGACTTTTGTTAGACCACACTTGGAATACTGTGTTCAAGTATGGAGACCGCACCTAAAGAAAGACATCGGGCTTCTTGAAAGGGTGCAAAGACGGGTAATTCGCCTGGTGAGATCGGCAAAAGGGCGTCCTTATGAAGAAAGACTTCGAATATGTGGGTTGCAGAGTTTGGAAACTAGACACCTTAGAGGAGATTTGATTGAGATGTTTAAGGCTCTGAAAGGCATCAGTAAAATGAATGAGGATGAAATTTTCAAGATTATAAATGATGCTAGAACTAGGGGACATAAATTCAAGTTACGGGGGGAAATGTTTAGATTGGACTGCAGGAAGTTTTATTTTAGCCAGCGAGTTATAAATTACTGGAATAAGTTGCCTACATGGGTGGTAGAGGCTGACAGTTTGGGGGAATCAAAGGTCATCTGGATAATACCTTCGGGTGAGGGAAGCGCATAGGATGATAGGTTTAATTTCCTTTTCTTTTATTAATTATTATTTATATTTTTTTTTATCATTGTTTTATTCGGTTTTTTTTTTCTTTTTTGGCTGGTGCAGCATAAGCCATAGGCTTTCTTGCACCATGCGGCCATTGCTAATACTAATATGTTGGTTGTACATTTTGTGGCAAAAGGATTTATATTGATTTAATTTATATTATTTAATTGATTTGATTTATTTATAAATTGATTTAATTTATATTATTAGCCATTTAGTAATTTAAAGTGTTTAGCATTTTGACTTCCACATACCTTTTTTTTTTGTATGTGTTTACATAAAAATATTTAATTAGTACTTGTAATACAGTACTAGACTAGCTGTTAATAACAGAATATATACTTTTGTATAGTAAAGTAAAAAGTAAAGTGCAGCCATTATCAACCCACTGCAGGATGGAAGCCTCCTCAGCAATTCATGCTGAGGGAAATGGACCATAATCTGCCACGCTGGTCCAGTGCGGGTTGGCAGATCGACTGTATTCAGCAGTCAGGGGCTTGAACCCCGGTCTACTCAAAGAGCATGTGCTACTGCACTCCCGCTCCTGCCCACTCGGCTACGGAGGCATATAGTAATATTTTTATAATTTGACCGTCATTTGTATCATAATCAAATTAATCATGGTACTTAAAACAGATATAACCATGAAATATGACATCATTATGAATAATTTGTGTGTCCAGAAGGATAATATGCAGGAGCAGACAAACATTAAGAACTTACTACTACTAGATAACAAGTCAGGGACATCTTTATCCCACTAGGGGCTCCTGGGAACTTGGGATGAGGGGGATTCTTTCTCTTATTCTAATAAATATTTGCAACATCCTTTATAAAGAACTCTATTGTGTTAGCATTGCATACATTTTTGAATTTATAGTAAAGTAAATTATTATTACTATAAACTTCAGCATGACCACACAGATCAGAAGAATTTACAGTTAGTCATTTTGAGAAGAATATAATCATTAACCGTATTTAGTGATCGCATGAGCTCTAACCACAGTCAACTGAAATGCTTCTACTACCACACTCTTTTGACCGCTTGGCTATGTCAAGGCTTTTATGTATATATCTGTTGCTGCCGAGTTAACAAAATGGTTTTTGAGTTCAAGAGAACTAAAAAAACATGGTAGGGGGGGGCTTCACCTTGCAATGCACATATGGACCACAGCCTATCCACTTTAAAAAACTAAATAAGCAAGAACATCTTCAGTGTTCCCAAATAAAGAGTTGACTGTCCTAGAATTACAGAAATTAACTCCAGTCTTATTTAATTTGCATCAGAATGATTCCAGGTCTGTTTTGTTACTACTTTCTATTTATTTTGAGACATTAAGGTTTGAATCTCATCAGAGAGGAATTTTTAAAGGTTTCACTTGGGACATAGCTGATCTGAAACATAGAGTTGTCTTCCCCCCCATCCCAGTGCAAATTGTTCCATAAACAATAAAGAGCACAGCACCAAAGAATCTTCACACAAAACAAACCAAACTATCTTCCTTGAAAATAGCCAGCCTCATTATTCGTTTAATGATCCTGTCACTCTATCTCCACCCTCATATCACATTAATTTCAGCTTTTATGCCCTTCTCTAGTTTTACCTGTTTTGGTCCTTGTTACATTCAGTTTGTTCTATTCTAAATGTCCCAGATGAAATTATTACCTTTCCTGCCATTTTTGCTGTAGCATTTTATCTGGTGGCTTCAGGTAATATCACTTCACTTTTCTGGCTGCAGAGTTCCTTCTCTTCCACAAAACCGGGAACTGTTTGTTACTTGTCTTGTCAAGTAGGACAAACATAATTTCCAACTTTTACAACAGTTCATAATCTTCTAGTGAGCAGTTTCATTTGCTTTTTGGTGTATTTGCACAGAACAAGAGCAGACTAATTTCTCAGAATGTCTACTTATTATTCTTAAATTGCATGTTTTATGCTGTGCAAAAGATAGTTTTTTCAATATTTTTCCTATTTCATATTTTTAGGCATTTTTGCAAATGTGTGAAATGCTCATCTACTAGTCCATCTAACTTCTGTGTGTAACAGCTCAACTCTGAGCAAATGAATTTTGATGAAATTTTATGTTTGGCTCATTTAGAAAAATTTTGTTGAGCCATCCTAAATTTCATTAAAATTGGAAAACTAGAATTTCCCCCTTCCACCTATATATGTCTCGAATCATGTGTATACAAAAAGTGTGACATATACAAGTATTGTGAGGCGCACTATAGCCACAGCAGCTTGTGCGCCATTAAACACACACACACACACACACACACACACACACACACACACACACACACACACACACACACACACACACACACACACACACACACACACACACATGTATTGTATACCTGTATGCAAGCATGACTAAAAGGGAAAAAAGTTGGAGCAACACCGTAAATTTTCATCATGTATTGTTAGTCTTGGTGAGGTTCTTTTCTAATTCCATATCCATTTAATATCGGTATAAATACAGAATAGATAGTTCTTAAAGAGAAAACTACAAAACTAGTGTAAAAGGCATAATTTCATCTTTATCTTAAATTGTGATCATCCTTCGTGACTTACCATGTATTGCACTACCTTGAATAAGCAATGCTTCACTAATAGAGAAGTCTATTGTTACTTATTCTCAGTGGATACCTCCACCATCACCAAGACAGCACCATTTCAAGGCTTGTTTGCCTTTCATCGGTAGGTGGGCAGGTACCCTGGTATTGTCAACATGACAACCCAATTGTGAAGTTAATCCCATAATATGAGAGATGATAATACTCTAATCAAAAACTAAATGCAACTAGGCATAATATCATAAGAACTCGAAATATTAATATCGGTGTAAATACACCATAGATAGCTCATGTTGGCAATACCAGGGTACCTGCCCACCCACCGATGAAAGGCAAACAAGCCTTGAAGTGGTGCTGTCTGGGTGGTGGTGGTACCCACTGAGAATAAGTAACAATAGATTTCTCTATTAGTGAAGCGTTGCTTATTCGAGGTAGTGAAATATGTGGTAACTCGTGAAGGATGATCACAATATGAGATATAAATGAAATGATGCCTTTTACACTACTTTTGTACTTTTCTCTTCAAGAGCTATCTATGGTGTATTTACGCCAATATTAAATAGATAATTTCAAGCTCTTATGATATTATGCCTAGTTGCATTTAGTTTTTGATTAAAGTACAATAAATATGTACAATTCAAAAATGTCCAAAAGTTTTTTTACAGAAATTAAAAAAAAAAAAGCTACAATGCACCCATTTGTGTAATAAGATTTGTACTGCCACTTCTATGTTAAAAACTAATAGCCTAATAGGTGACACGATCAGTTGTAGCTAGTGGCAGACATACCCTGGTTCTAGGCCACTTGTTCTTATAAAAAACGTTATCCCTTTTCCCGACAATGGAGTCTCTCAGTAAAACTAAATCCTTTTGATCCAAGAAGTATATACTGATTATTCTGTTCTGAGATCTGAATCAGGGTGCATCACCCTGATTCAGATCTCAGAACAAAAATTAATTAGTTGCTAGGTACTTGAGTCCCTGACAAATCCCTAATTTTACTTGTTTATAAGGCATATACTGACTTTTTTTTTGTTATTTCATTTCATCTAGCAATGCACCTGCGCCTCCATAGCCAGGTGGGAAGGAGCAGCAGTGCGTAGCACACGCTTCTTGATTAGACCAGGGTTCAAGCCCGTCACCACCAAATATGGAGGATGCAGAAAGGTCAGGGAATGGCCACCGAATATCCCGGAGCAATATGGCTTTATTTGCTAATGCTCCTAAAAACCAAACAACAAACAAACTAACAAACAAACAACAATGTACCATGTTTTTATTTAAGATTGGTATGCTCCTTATGTCAGGGACAAAGAAAAGAAACATAATTTCAGCTAGGATTTTCTACTAGATTGACCTTTGAATACCTGCCACAGGTATTCAAAGGTCAGTTGTATAAGTGACGAATTTATGACTCACTGGTGAATTGCCTACAGCCATTCCTGTGTGATCCATGATATTCTGTGATAAAGCATTCGGAATGGATCATTAAGGTAAGGATTAAACTTACAAAATAATACAGATATAACTTAACAAAACTTTACAGTAATTAAATTTGCAAAATATTACATAAATCAAGCATACAACAAAAATTAATCCACTGTTGAAACTTAAGGCTTTAAAAGAGACTTGCAATAATTAATGTTATAAAGATAAGAATTCAATTTGTAAAATATTACAGAAATTACTTTACAAAATTACGGTAATTAAATTTACAAGATATTATAAAATTAAACAAATAACAAAAATTAACTACTCAACTCCTGACCAAAGCCTCTTGTAATCCACAAGAATAGTAGAGCTTCCACAAGCATGTCTGATCAGCAAGACTGCAAAAAATAAAAAGGCAAAAATACATTTACAAAATTGTATTTTCTTCTCATTGCAACTGAATAAGTTGACAGATATTCAGCATTCATACCTCTTTTTTATTACTGTAACAAAGTGAGACATATTCTTGCTCTAGAATTCTGCTTGCTGGAACAATGTATCACAAACTCTTGGATATTGCTGTCCAAGTGGAAGGTGACTCTTTTTAGGATCTTTTTCAGTGGTCTAAAGGTTATGGTAATTATATGATGGGTGTGCTGTTCCAACTTATATTGATGCAACTATGTCTGGATGATAATATTGTCTTTGAAGTTTTGCATTGTGATTCAACAAAACAGTGGCACACCTTAAGCTGTAACTAGTTGTGAGAAAATTTTAAATTCTTCTTGCGTTCAAAAATTTGAATTTCCAAGTGGTTACTAGAGGTTCTCTAGTTTTACTATACTGAATGGTGCTGTGATCAGTCTTGTGAGTGCAGCACATGGATAATTCAAAGTGGTGGATGTTACAGATATACGTATCAAACAAAGAGCGATATTTGAATTTCTTACTAAGGAAGAAGTGATGCCTATTGAAATCCTTACGTGTCTCAGAAATGTTTATGGTGACAATACTGTACATGTGAGTACAGTTAGATGAGTGTACTTTAACAGTGGGGAAAGTGACATTGTTGACAAGCCCTGAAGCAGCTAGTCAGTGACAACAGACAAGAGCTGGATTGACGTGCTGATCAAAGAGGACCAGCACATCACAACACATGAATTGTGCGGTGCCTCCGTAGCCAGGTGGGAAGGAGCAGCAGTGCGTAGCACACGCTTCTTGATTAGACCGGGGTTCGAGCCTGTCACCACCAAATACGGAGGATGCGGAAAGGTCAGGGAATGACCACCGCATATCCCGGAGCAATATGGCCTTAGTTGCTAATGCTCCTAAAAAAAAAAAAAAAAAAACCATGAATTGTGCGATGCAGTAGGTATAGGGAAACCTGCTGTGATAATCCTCATAAAGGAACGAGGCTACAACAAGGTTTGTATCTGGTGGGTCCCAAAAATGCTGACACATGAGCACAAAGAACTCTGGAAAGTCATCTGTACTGAACTTCTCCAGCGCTATGAGAGTGAAGGAAAGGTTTTTCTTTCATGCATAGTCATAGGCAAAGAAACTTGGGTCCACTGTTATGACCCTGAAATGAAGAGACAGTTTGAGTGGCACCATCAAAATCCACCACACAAGAAGTTCAAAACAAGCAAGACCCCATCTTTGGGACAAAGATGGGGTCTTGCTTGTGGACTTCTTGGAGCATGGCACCACAGTTAACTCTGATTGATATGTGGAAATGTTTTGGGACAAAGATGGGGTCTTGCTTGTGGACTTCTGGAGTGTGGCACCACAACTCAGATTGATATGTGGAAATGTTGAAAAAGTTGAAAGCCTGCATCCATAGAGTTCGACTGGACATAAAACTTAATGAGGTTTTTCTTCTCCATGACAACGCATGACCCTACACCAGTCTATGCACAATGGAGGCCATTGAAACTGGGGTGCACTGTTCTTTACACCTCTCATAGTCCAGATCTTGCACCTTCCGACTATCACCTCTTTGACCCAATGAAGGATGCACTCTGTGGAACCCATTTTGCTGACGATGACTAGCTGAAGCACAGTGTTCACAAAGCTCTCTGGAGCAAGAATGAGGACTTGGAATATAGCATCTGACTCAGAGATGGGAAAATGCATAGAAAATGATGGTGATTTTGTGGAAAAATAACAGTGTGTTTATTAATGATTGAGGATTAAATGATGTAAAAGGCATAGTTGTAGGAATTAAATTTTCTGAGGAAAAAATATAGTTTTGTAATGTACCGTATTTCCCCATGTATAAGACGTATCCTTTTTCGAAAAATTTGGTGTCTAAAAACTGGGTGCGTCTTACACAGTTGTTGTAGATTTTTTTACTTGCATTTCCTGCTTTTTCGCGCTTGTTGTCTTTGCGCTCATTGTTTCACACTTGTTACCGGTATATTAGGTTACGTTTTGCCACGTTCACGTTCACGTTCTGCCCAGAAATGGCACCGAAAAGATTTTCGTACAGTGCTCAATTCAAGTTAAAAGTGATCCAGTTTGCAAAAGTGAATGCAAATCATGCTGCTGAACGTAAGTTTGGTCCTCCTGCAACTGAGAAAACAATCTGAGACTGGCTACGGGAAGAAGAAACCCTACTGAAAAACACCACGGCAGAAGTAGGCCATGAGAGGCAAGTCAGCAAAATGGCCTGATTTAGAGAGGGAATTGAAGATATGGATTGAAGAGCAAAGTGCAATTGGAATTCTTGTGTCCACAAAGATGGTTCAGCATGAGGCAAGAAGAATTGCTGATGAAAAAGAAGTTACTGATTTCAAAGGAGGACACAATTGGTGCTTCAGGTTCACGAAACGGAATGGACTAAGCATGCGTACATGCACCAGACTTGCCCAAAAGATGCCTGAAAGCTATGAGCAGAAGGTCCTTGAATTTCATCGTTTTGTCATTCAATGTCGGAAGGCACATCAGTTTGAGTTGGGACAGATTGCAAATATGGATGAAGTCCCCCTTCAATTTGATGTCCCAAGTAACAGAACTGTTGATAAGAAGGGGGTGAACACTGTAACTGTGAAGACAAGTGGACATGAAAAGAGCCATTATACAATTGTTCTAGCTTGTTGTGCTGACGGAACCAAGCTGCCTCCTATGCTGATTTTCAAACACAAAACATTGCCAAAAGAAGACATTCCTTGAGGAGTGATTGTCCATGTTCATGACAAGGGTTGGATGGGATGAAGATCTGGTTTGAGAAAGTTTGGAGCAGGAAACCAGGTGGGCTCTTACGCAAACCTGCCCTATTGGTGCTTGATCAGTTCAGGGCACACATAACAACAAACTCAAAGAAGATTGCTGCAGAGCAAAAAACAAAACTTGCCGTCATACCTGAAGGCTTGACATCCCAGCTCCAACCACTTGATGTCAGCATTAACAAACCCTTCAAAGCTGCCATGAGAGATGAATGGAACCAATGGATGAAGTCTTCTGGGGACAATTTGACACCAGCAGGAAGAGTGAAGAAACCAACTATAGGAGAAGTTTGTACCTGGATGAAAAGATCCTGGGATAATATCAAGATTGAGATCGTTGTCAAGTCATTTAAGAAGTGTGGCATTTCAAATGCCATAGATGGAACTGAGGACGAGGTAATATATGAAGACACAGATGAGGACAAGCTAATGGATGGGAGTTTTGACAGTGATGAGGAGTTGTATGAATTTCATGATGAATAAAACTTTATTCATCATGAAATAACAAAGTTATTTCATGATGTAATACATAAATAACTTTATGTATTACATAAAGTTATAGTTCAATAACTTTATGTAATACATTTTTTTTTTCAAATTTCGGGCTCCAAAATTAAGGTGCGTCTTATACATGGGGAAATACGGTACTTTTAATTAATTTTTGAAAAGATTAATTAAAAATATATAAAAAAATTCCCGTTAGATCTGTGGGCGAGCAAATGCAAATTTAAAACCAAGCACTTCAACAAATGCTTTGATTAGATATAGGTGTGTGTGTGTGCGTGCGTGCGTGCGTGTGCGTGCTGTGCCGTGCCGTGCCAAGAGTTTCATTCTAGATGTGTCAATGTCATCAGAGCATTACCAATTGGAGGAAAGCATGCAGCAGTAAAGAGATTTTGCTATCAATAGCTGTACATGATATATGTCAATCAACTCATTGTATATAATTAGATTTAACTTAATCATGAATTTTTCTTAATTGTGTGATAATTAAGAAACATTTCTGATATTTTCTGTGGAGAATTCAAAGACAAAATTTTAAAAAACAGGTATTAGAAGTTTCAGTTTTGAATCAATCCTGTGCAACTGATTCAGGTTAATATACCCAGGGGCATTCCTAGGGTATGTGGTGCCAGAGTGCCAATCGCAATTTGGTGCCCCTTTAAAATTTTCTTTATACGTATGTGTAAGTTTCAGATTTTCAGGCACCTCTTGAACATTGCTGTCTGGGTGCACTGCACCCCTTGCACCCTTGGGACATCCCGCCCCTGAATATACCCAGCTGTGCATGGAACATCTGACTCTTAATGGCTTGTAATAATCATTTTAGTATTTTGCCAAAATGTTGCATTCATTGTAATATTTAAGGGCAGCCAGCCTATGAGAAGTGAGCCTTTTTATTTGAAGAATTGTGCCAACATAACTTTCCCAATGCTAGGAATGGAATGGATTTCTTTTGGGTGGCAGAGCTTGCATCCCTCCATTGCTGACTCATTCATTTAGTCTGAGGAATGTAGTGATGGCACCATGCCTTGTTGCACATGATGAACTGCTCTAAGAAATGTTCACTGTCCTCCCATATATGCACCAGATGTTCCATGCACATTCCCAAACAAGTTTTAGGTTGTTCATCACTGCAGCATTTCGCTACTCTGGTCACATAGACTATGATAATGTAAGTGATTATGAATTGTTATAAGCTTTCACTTGTATGGTAACATCCAGGAGATGAGGAAAAATTGGTCAAAAGTCTGTTTGATCCACCCTTAAAAAAAGTGATAAAAAAGTAATGCCATATTAAAGTGTTAGCTAAATAGAAAATGATATTTCATTGACATTTTCTTCACCAAGTTATAATAAATATCATGGATATTTACATGAACGAAGTTATGAACCATTTCATGGTTCGTAACTATTTTTCTATATAACTTAATATATATATTAATTAGTATTTTTTTTTGAGAGTTACAAAAACAGTAAAGTAATTCGTTCATGTAAATATCCATGATATTTATTATAACTTGGTGAAGAAAATGTCAATGAAATATCATTTTCTTATGTTGTGGAGAATTCAAAATACCCTTATATCTCTGAACATGACCTTAAGTTATAAATTTATTAGGATTTAAGGATGAGTTTTATGAGCATTTACATGCTTAGCTCTCTTTATTGTTCATGTGGATTATAGATTTATGGCTGCAGGAAAAAATTGTTTTTAAACTCTTTCCACTAGCAGTTATCTGCAGTACACAGAAGCAAATGACATGTGCATAGTTCTGTTTATGTGATTTGGCATTTATTTAGTAAATAAGTTTACTTTGAACTTGTACTGCTGTCTTGATATAAAAGTGGAGCAGAACTCCTCTGCTACTACATACTTTTTACTATAATATGATCATATATTTGAGATGTTTGCAGCCAAACTCAAATCAGTCAGCTATTATTTTTATGAAGTGCTGTTTTAAAATGAGTGTATATAGTTTATAACTTTTAATTCCTATATTAAAGCACTAATTTCATTTTCAATTAATTTCAATTAAATAATACTTTCAACTTATTTTGTAAACACTTTTACTCTAGTGGCTTTTCAGCACTAACCTTGCCAAAATAAATTGAAATTGGGACATTATTTTTTCTTAATAGAGCTATGCTGCATTTTGCGGAGAGAGAGATTGAGATTGCAATTTTTTTTTTATTACTCGCATATCATATTTGAACATCCCCTATACTTTTGAGATAAAATAAGACTAGATGTCTTCTGTACATAGCCCCCATCCCTGCTAACTTCTGTTTTATTTAAATCAGGAGTAAAACACTTTGCTGTTATTTTAATTATATTGCTTTGCTAGCTATATTAATTAATATTTGTTTCTATCTTTAATAGGCAACAAGAAATATAAAATGGATCTTGCTTGGGAAGAAATGGATGAACAGGAAGATGAAGAGGGTGAGGGTGAAGAAAAGTCATATGAGGTAATTTTTAATGAAAATTGATATACATTACTATTTGACAGAAGATTTTGTTAGTAGTACATTGTTCTTATTAGTCCATAATTATATGCCTATGAGTTGTTAGCAATAGTGCATTGTTGATCAAGTCAGAGAACAAGTGGTGTATTGAATAAACATCACTTTTTACTTCATTGCTGATATCTGCATAATTCCCCAGTTGGAGATAGAGAACCTAGTTAATGTCATTCCTTCTAAAACCCAGTTGTATTATTTCTTCTAAGGAAAGATCTACTGCCACCATGGCCATCTTCAAGAACACCCACAATTAGACAAGAACACTTCCAATGTTTCTTAATTTCCTTACTGCCAGTCCTTCACCTTAATTGACACATCTTTTTTTTTGAATTGTGATAAAGATTAATAAAAAAATTTGTTTTTAAATATGGAATTTATTTGAACGAAGAGGTGCAGGAATTTTTGCTAATATCATTGAGAAGGACTTAATGTAGGAGCATCCAACCTTTTTTGACTAAGTGCCAACACATAAAATGGTAGTCGTAAGCTGCTTGGGTTCTTAGTTAATTTTTTATTTATTAATGCAGGTATCCCAAGACTTACAACAGGGTTCCGTGGTGCAAGTTGAAATTTGGTTGTAAGTTGAATTTCGTACAAAAATATTAAGGGCATATAAATACATAACAAAAGAACAATAAACATAAATTACCTAAATGTTAATGAACTTTATTTCTTTTTAAAGTTTCATATACAAGTGTATGCATACATAATAAATTAAAATAACTGGAAAAGGCAATCATCTTCTCAATTGTCTTCATCATCCGTGTTTTCGCTTGAAAAAGACATTGGTTCATCTTGAAGTTTATTAGTGAGGAAGGTAGAAGTGCTAGATTTTTTTTTTTTCAAGAACACATCCAATTTTATTTGAATGGTGTGCTTTTTCTTTTCATTATAAATTTCTCTATAACATGCAAGGTCTTCTTGAATTAAATGGTTTACCCTTGAGAATCTTTCAGTATTTGAGTCCATATTTTCAAATTTTTGCATTCCATCATATATTTGGCTAAAGGCTGCAGCCATTTCTTTGGGCACAAACATTTTAGAAGGTGGTTCTTTTTGTTCTTCTAGCTCTGCCTCATTTTGTGTAACTTACTTGCCCCGAGCCCCATCAGATCCTCATTGATGAGTTCCTCCATATCCTTTTTAACAAGTGGATTGATATATTCATTTTCAACATCAAGATCAAGTTGTTGAGCAAATTTTATGATATCATTAATAGTCTTTACAATTTCATTTGCTTTTAAAGGTTAAATTTTTATCAGAATTTTTAAACAGATTTTTCCGTATACCATTCACGTGCATTATGGCCTTAGTAGCCCTTGCACCAATAAATCCAACAAACAACAACAACATATACCATTCATGCATTTAGCATTCAATTCAGATCATGCTTCTGAAATGTTCTTTATTTTGTGAAGAATGTTATAGTTCTTCCAGAATTGTCTTAATGTCTGTTCTTTCTCTGTTGCTGCAATTGCTGTGCAGAAGTAATTTTTAAATAATGGGCTTTAAAGGTAGCATTAGCTCCCTGGGCCATAGGCTGTTTTAAACTTGTGGCGAAGGTAAAGAAAGCGCATGAGAAGCACGCAAAAGTTCAATGAAATTTACCGGTAAAAGTACTTTGCCGTAACGGCATTTGTATTGTTGCTCGCTCGGTAAACAGATGGTGGGAATCAAGTGCTAAGTCTGAGACTGTTATACCATTCTCATGTTGTTTTATTAATTTTATTTTTGTCTCTAATCTATTGTATTTCTGTTTATTTTATTAATTTTTTCCTTACTGGCCATAAGCATTTGATATAAACACAAATCTAAAACCAAAATACTGTGCAAACCATGAGTAAATTGATGAAAAATGAGAGATAGACAACCACACAAGAATGCTGCCATTCTTGTGTGGTTGTCTATTTTGTGTGGTTGCCATTCTTGTGTGGTTGTCTAACTAACCAATACAAAACAGTTAATTGCATGATGGGATATGTTTTTGTATGATCGATTGCATCATCGGCCAATATTCCTGTGCATCCTTGAAAAATCTTAATTTTTTTTCTAAATATGTACTTCATGGTTGTATGTCGAGGGATAGCTGTATTTATTGATTAAATTCAATATTCTAACGTTATTATTACCTGTGCCACAGGAGTAGTTTCTTTTTATCATTAATTATGCATTTTCCAAATAGGATTTAATTTCTGTTGATCAACATTTATATTTAGAGTTTAATTACACCATTATTACATGGCACTAATCACATTTTTATTACATGGTTGTAATAATATTGTTGAATATTGAGGAAGATAAAATATTTTACAGAGAAGGGCAGCAAGATTGGTGAGAGGAACAAAGGGATGTGCTTACGAAGAAAGGTTTAAGTTCTGCAAGTTGCAGCATCTGGAGACTAGGCACCTTTGAGGTGATCTGATTGAGGTGTATAAGGCCTTGTGAATGGTTTGAGCAGGCTCAATGCTGACGGGATACTTCCTCTTGCTAAGAACTTGAGGGGGCATAGATTTAAATTGAGGAAAGACAGTTGTAGAATAGATGTGTGGAAGTTTGCCTTTAGCCAGCGGATAGTTGATTGCTAGAACAGACTTCCATCTGTTGTTGTTGAAGTTGATAGCTAAAATAAATTTAAGGCTGAACTAGACAAACATTTGGTGTGACCAGATGGGTGAAATGGGAAGGTTATTTTATTTTTTTTTTTGGCTGATGCTGTATAAGCTTGCTTTCTTTATCATATGCCTCATACTAATTTCATACTAATATCATAAGAAAGCAATATAAAAAAAAAAATCAAATATTACTAAGAACAGATATATTGAAAACTCATATTTTGTGACATGCTAGTTTTAAACTATGGGAGATGGGAGGGGATATAACACTTAGAGCTGCGTATGCAGCTACAGGCCATATAATATAATAAGGAATGGGCCATCTGCAGGCTGCAGATTGGAGAGCCCTGGCCTTAACGGTTTGGGGAAATTGCTAATTTGGGGGATTAGAGGAGTCATTAGAATGAAGCAGGTTAGTAACATGGGTGAAAATTGCACTTGTGTGTAATCTGTAATTATCTTATGCACAGAAAGAAACATTGAAAGAAATAGACTCAGAAATCATCAGCAGTCAAATATCACTGAAAAAAACATGTTTAAGCAGCTATAAAGGATGCATCAGGGTTGTAAAAAAAGCCAAAATGCAAAATTTAATTTGGCTATATAATACCTGGAGCTTTACAAATGAATTAAGATTTTCATTAAATCAACCAATAATAGGAATAACTGAAACATGGTGCCATCCTGAGATAGGAGTGAAGAATTTCATTATAGCGAGTGAAACAGTTCAGGAGAGATAGGGAGGGTTGAAAGAGTGGGGAGCATACTTCGTATCAAAAGCTTTCTGAAAGTGATCAGGTTGCACCCAGTGTCAGAACAGTGATGGATGTTGAGTCTGTGTGGTACAAGATTTTGGATACAAATTCATTATGGGAAGTATTTAAGGGAATTCTATCCATTCAAAAGATCTATCCTGGAAGCTACAAATGCATTTGAACTTTGGAAAAAATAGCAAGCAAAAATTAGCAGCAATCCCAGATTAATTGCTTGCTGTTCTTTCCAAAGTTCAAATTTCATGCTTTTAGTGAATAAATAAGAGCTCTTTTGATAATTTTATTGAAGCAGAATAAGGTGTGAATGGATTTATATTAACATGCTATTCCATTAATCCTTCTTGGTAAGATTCCAAGTAACCTCTCATGAGGGATTGAGTCAAATATTTTGCTAAAATCCAAGTAAACAGTTTCAAAATTATTTCCTAATCCAGCTCATGGAGTAACTGTTCAAAATAGCTAACCAAGTTATTAGTTAAATATGATTTTCCCTTAATAAAACTGCTGTGTATCCTTCAGTATTCCATTTATAACTAAACTACACTGTATTGCTTTCTTTATCATTGCCTCCATGATTTTCATTACCACTGAAATCAGACTGAGTGGTCTAGTTACCCACTAGTTACAAAGGTTTTTTTAATAAACAGTCATCTGTAATTTCAGTATTGCTAATTTCATTCTGCTATACCTCATTTGTGTTGCCCTTCTTCAATGTATTCAAGGGTCTCTTGTTTATAAAGATCAATGTGACTTTTCCACACCCATTACACAAGGATCTGGTCCAATTTGTTTTTTCTTCTTCATATTCATGTACATGAAAAACTCTCTGGCCCAGTTCTTTACTCTCTTAGGCAGTGATTTTTCATACTTATCCTTTGGCAACTGAACTTTTTCTGTTATACTGTTTCAGATCAACTTGTAAAAAAACCTGTTTATTGTAGGCTTCGGCACTTTTCACCACTCTAGTAATTTCCCATGCCATTTATTCTGCTATATTTGACTGGCTAGTTCTGTATTCATCTATCTTGGCATCCTCTTTGTGCTATGTTTTCTTAATGGTATATACACTGATGATAGTATTCTCCACCTTGTCGTGGTGGGGGGGCTTGCGGTCCCGATGACCCGGAGAGCTAAGTCGGCGGTAGCTTAGCTACTGGTAGGGCCTCCCAAGCCGGACAGGTCAAAGGGTAGGGGCCAGACTAAGAGAGATACCCCGGCCCTCCAGGTTGGGGGTTGCTGCAACAGGCTAGCTCCTCGTTCAGTGTAAAAAATACACAAATGCTAAATGACCTACAAGTGAAAATGAAAATGGACTGCACTTTCGGCAACGACTTGGCAAACGGAAAAGGTCTATGATTTTGGGATGCTGGAATATTCAAGGCCTTTCAACTAAAAGAAACTTTCTTTCGGATGAACTGCAAAAATTCAAGTTAGACATCGTTGTGTTATCAGAGACTAAGAAAAAGGGATGTGGAGAGGAAATAATGGGAGAATACTACCATTTTTGGAGTGGAGTTAATAAGAGTGAAAGAGCAAGAGCAGGAGTTTCTATTGCTGTTAAAAAGAAATTGAGACACAACATCAAAAACTGGCAATTTATTAATGAAAGAATGATCTCATTGGAACTGAAAATATATGGGTGAGAAATATGTGTTTTGGGAATATATGCCCCGACTAATGACACTGCCGATACCTTGAAGGATGAATTTTGGGAGGATCTGAGAGAACTAATAGAAAAAATTCCTAAGAACAAAGAGATATTTCTAATGAGAGATTTCAATGCAAAAGTAGGAACTGAACAAAATAGCAAAGTTATTGGAAGATTTGGAGAGAAAGAGAGGAATGACAACGGAGATAGACTATGCAATCTTTGTGAACAGTTCGACTTGAGAATAAACAACACATTTTTCCAACACAAGGATATCCATAAATATACTTGGTCACAGGAGACAAGACAAATTAGATCAGTTATAGATTACATTATTTCAAAACATTCAGGGACATATGTATTTAAAGATGTCAGAGTTTATAGAAGAGCTGAATGTGGATCTGACCATTTTCTTGTTAAAACAACACTGAGGTGGAACTGGATTAAGAAAATGTGTGTGGAAAACCAACAATGCAGGGAAGGAGAAATGTTACAAGTGGATCAATTTAACATTGACCTACTCCAGGACGATAGCATTAGAAACAACTTCACCCAAAGACTGGATGCTGCAATTAACATAGAGATAAAAGGGAATACTTAAGAAATCTATGAATATTTAAAAAATACTGTTAAAAACTCATGAAATCCTAGGTAAAAAGAAGAGCCAAGGACCAAAAAAGACCTGGATTACAGAGAAAGTAAGAGCTGCTGTAGAGGAAAAGAAACTTGCATATCAGAAATGGCTGGGTGATAGGAATGATGCATATAGGAACATTTATGTTGTAAAAAAGAAAATAGCCAATCGGTTGGTAGTAGAAGCGAAAACTGAAGAATGGGAAAGGAAATGCGCAACTATTAATAGCAAATTGGGCTTCAAGCAATCAGCGGAATCGTGGAAGGTCCTTAAAGACTTGAGAAAACAGAATAAACACAATGCTGGTTTGCAATTAGTACCTTTGAAAGACTGGACGGAGTACTATGAAGGACTTTTAAAAGAAGATCGGGAAGAGTTCAAGATGATGGAGGATTTTGGTGTAGAAGACTCGGGCTTAAAAAGCTTAAAAGTTTCTGTTAGGGAAGTGGAACTCCTGCTAAAGGAAGGAAAGAATGGCAAATCACCTGGACCTGGAGGAGTTTACATGGAACTTCTGAAATATGGAGGAAGAGGAGTGGCTGTTCTGATTCAAAAACTGTTAAATAGTATACTGAGAGGAGAAGAAATACCGAAAGAGATGATAACAGGATATATTACATCAATTTATAAGAAGGGCAATTGGAAAAGCTGTTCAAATTACAGAGGAATATGCGTCCTGAACCCACTGTTAAAGATACTTGGAAAATGGATCAGGAACCATTTAGAAGCCCGAATCGAGGTATCAGAAGAACAAAGTGGTTTTTCAGCTGGGAGGGCCGACCGGGCTAGCCAGGTGGGTAAAGTGCCTGCCTGGCAACCCAAAGGTCGTGGGTTCGAATCCCGCCTCAGGCTTGTATCAAAGTGCTGAAAAAAAAAAAAAAAAAACCTTGGGAGGTGCATTATGGCCACAGAGGAAAAGAAACCTTTATGATTTTCATTGACCTTGAAAAGGCATATGACAGTGTTCCAAGAAAACTCTTATGGGAAGCACTGAAAGAGGCAAATATTGATGGACAACTGATTAACATTATTAAGGCAATTTACAGGAATAATAGATGCAGAATTAAAGTGGGATCAGCTTTGTCACCTGAATTCCACACTTCAAAAGGCTTATTACAAGGTTGTTGCACGTCACCAACACTTTTCAAAATTTATATTGACATCTGCCTAAGATCCTGGTCAAAAAAATGTAATAAAATGGGATTGCCGATTAATAAGAACACCTATATTCACAATTTACTTTTTGCAGATGATCAGGTGGTGATAGCACAAGACTTAAAAGATGCAAAGTATGCATGTCGTCAATTGTTTGAGGAATATAAACAGTGGGGTCTAAAAATCAATTTTAGCAAGACTGAAATGTTATCTTCATCGCCAGGACATGTTCTATATATTGCAGGTTTTAAAATCAAACAAGTTGATAAATTCAAATATTTGGGATCAATCTTACAAAGTGATGGATCATCCCAAGCAGAGATCAATAAGTGAATTACATATGGCAGAAAGGCTATTGGCATGTTAAACTCTGTTCTGTGGAGCAAAAATATCCTAAATAAAACAAAGAAACTTATATTTCAAACGATTGTACAAAGTCTTCTATTGTATGGAGCGGAAACCTGGACATTGAATAGGTGAGTGGAAAACAAATTGCTTTCCACAGAAATGGATTTTTGGCAACGCTCAGCAGAAACTTCTTGAAGAGACAGAAAACGGGATGAAAACATAAGGAAAAAAATGGAAGTGAAAAAGACTATTATTGACACCATCAAAGAAAAGCGTCTAACATGGTATGGACATATAAAACGGATGCAAGAAAACAGATATCCAACGGCTATCCTGGAAGAAGGAGAAGAGGAAGACCTAGGAGGACATGGATGGATGGATGGAGTACGGGAGTGCATGACAGCCCGAGGCTTAACCGACCAAGACACCTTGAACCGCACTTCATGGCAGGAAAAAATCCTAACAAGAAATAACTTGTAGGCTGAGGAAACCCATTGTAAATGGAAACACTCCTCTTGAAGAAGAAGAAGAAGATATACACTGAGTGATCACTGAATTATGATCACCTACCTAATACTTCGTAGGTCCTCCTTTTGCCCTCAGTACAGCAGCTATCCAACGTGGCATTGATTCAACAAGATGTTGGAAGCTTTTGGGAGGTATGGCCAACCAAGCTGTGGGTAATGCGGTTAGCAATGCAGGTATGGAGGTTATTGGTGTATCCAGACGCCTGATATGCCTTTCCATAGTGTCCCACAAGTACTCTATGGGATTGATATCGGGGGAGTTCGGAGGCCAGTCGATATGCTGGAAGTCAGAACTGTGTTCCTCAAACCATTCCTGCACAACAAGCGCCCAATGGCTCGGTGCATTGTCATCTTGGAAGACACCATCGCCATTCAGGAAAAAGTGTAACATAGCAGGGTGTACAAAGTCAGCAAGCAGTTGACGATAGTGGAGATCACTGATACATTGTTCCACATGCACCATGGGTCCAAGTTTCTGCCAGTGAAACATGCTCCACACCATACAATCGCCTCCACCAGCCTGCACTTTTGATACCATGCATGATGGATCAAGAGCCTCATGTTGATGCCAAATCTGTACACGACTATCCACGGTGTGGAGTAAATAACGTGACTCATCCGACCAGCACACCTTATTCCAGTCTTCTAATGTTCAACTTTCATGGCGGGAAAAAATTCCTAACAAGAAATAACTTGTAGGCTGAGGAAACCTAATGTAAATGGAAACACTCCTCTTGAAGAAGAAGAAGAAGATATACACTGAGTGATCACTGAATTATGATCACCTACCTAATACTTCGTAGGTCCTCCTTTTGCCCTCAGTACAGCAGCTATCCAACGTGGCATTGATTCAACAAGATGTTGGAAGCTTTTGGGAGGTATGGCCAACCAAGCTGTGGGTAATGCGGTCAACAATGCAGGTATGGAGGTTATTGGTGTATCCAGATGCCTGATATGCCTTTCCATAGTGTCCCACAAGTACTCTATGGGATTGATATCGGGGGAGTTCGGAGGCCAGTCGATATGCTGGAAGTCAGAACTGTGTTCCTCAAACCATTCCTGCACAACAAGTGCCCAATGGCTCGGTGCATTGTCATCTTGGAAGACACCATCGCCATTCAGGAAAAAGTGTAACATAGCAGGGTGTACAAAGTCAGCAAACAGTTGACGATAGTGGAGATCACTGATACATTGTTCCACATGCACCATGGGTCCAAGTTTCTGCCAGTGAAACATGCCCCACACCATACAATCGCCTCCACCAGCCTGCACTTTTGATACCATGCATGATGGATCAAGAGCCTCATGTTGATGCCAAATCTGTACACGACCATCCACGGTGTGGAGTAAATAACATGACTCATCCGACCAGCACACCTTATTCCAGTCTTCTAATGTCCAACTTGCATGCTCTTTGCACCAGGCGAGTCTTTTTCGCTGATGAACCTTGGTTAGGAGAGGATGCCGTAGGGGTCGTCTGTTGGTATAGCCTATACGTGCAAGCGTTCGACGCATGGTCATGCCAGATATTGTTGGTTTGGCCCATGTTGTATTGGGTAGTCAACTCTTCAACAGTGCTGCACCTGTTCGCTTGAATAAGTCATCGGACCCGGCACTCACCTCTAAAATCAACCTTTCGCTGACCTTTGCAGTTTTGCCATCGGGTCGTAGTTTGACCATTTTGATGCCAGTCCTGGTACACTTTAACTACGGCTGCTCTCGAACACCCCATGAATTCAGCCGTTTGGGAAATCGAGGCACCAGTTCATCAAGCACCCACATTCTGTCCTTTATCAAAGTCCGATAAATTCTTCCTTTTATCCATCATTCAAAAGTGATATGAAGTCATGGAAATGCTTGTAAGATCAGGATACAAGTTTTTAAATCAAATGTCCAATGTCAGTTTCTGTTACTACGCTCAAAAGTTCATAAGTTGGATGTATGCAAACCAGGAGCTTGTTGTATTTGCAACAACTTGGCACTCAATCTTGATGTATTGGAGGGCTTATGTAAATTTAAGGGAGAGTTTGGCAGATACTTGGATGAAGCCAGGTGAATGTTTTTTAATAGAATAATTAAAAGAATAGACACTCTTATGCCACATGTGATATAGTAAGATATTTATTGTTTCAATAAATATTACAAATGTTATAAAATAATTGTCTGCCTTAACACATAATCCCAGTACAGCTGGGTTCCATTTTCAGACTCAAGTGAAACTCTCTGTAAGGCCAAAACAGGATAAATTAAAAAAGCAGATTAATTATCAGCCAATTTTTTGGTTACAATATTTACGAGGTAAAAGAAATTAACAATGCGTCTTAAAGAATCAGATTAAAGCACAAATGGATCCTAAAACATCAAGGCTGGAGAATAGTGGAGAAGGTGATGTGCGCGCGCACACACACACACACACACACACACACACACACACACACACACACACACACACACACACACACACACACACACAGTGTGTGTGTATGTAGCTTACCTAATAGTAAAAGTTTACTGTTAAGAAACTTAGATTTGAGAAACTTGTATTAAATAAGTTGCTTCCTCTCATCAGTTTGCTTTATATTGTTTTAATATATAACCAGCTGTTTATCGTGCAGTTTAAATTTGATATTAATTACAAATTTTATAATTTTATTTATTTTTTTCTTCTTTCAGGCTTTTGCATTTGGAAGAGATGCTCTAATTTTTCTTATTGATGCTTCAAAAGATATGTTTTCTGAAAATATAAAGGAATCTTTTTTTCATCTTTGTGTAAAGGTAATATTTTATATATCATATTTGCTATATACACTGAGTAGCTACTTTATTAGCTCCACCTCCACTATCCTCATCCAAGGAATCAGCTGCCTAATCAGGGACAGTGCCATTTGTTTGTGCTAGCCCATATGAACATATGAAACAGTCAGTCAGTCAGATACTGAAGGGTAGTGTGTGCACAATTCAGGAGAGAATGAGTCATCAGCACAACATAAATGTCTTTGGGTGCAGTGTTAGTTGACATTAGATGTGCTGGTGCAAGTATCATGGACCATTGCCCTGCTGAGGTGCCCATGCATAAGTGTCTGGAGTGTGCCGAGATGTGCAGCAACCAAAAAACATCTAGCATGCTTTCCTGTGGCCACAGATAGCTTTGTGATGTGAGATACCAATGGAAAGTAAAAAGAATCATGTAGTCTGACAGGCAACAATCAAATGACAATGCATAAAATAGAGGTGGAAAGGAGCTGTGTCATATTGCACAGTACCTTGGACTCTGTTGCAGATGGAGGTATAGCAGCGGCTGACCTCATGTCCTGTTCTTGTCAACTAAATACAAGCAACTATTGGTACAGTGAATTAACTGTGCACAGGAACACTGATACTGGTCATTTTAGGGATAAAATGGTTTTTCTGGATTGACAAATCCTAGTTCAGTTGTTCCATGCTAGTAACAAAACAAGGGTAATGCAACAATACCCCGAATCAGTGCACCCATTGTGGGAGGTGTCAACACTCTAGGCTGGTGGTGAAAGTATGATGGGTTGGGGAGTGCTTTTGTAGCAGGTCACAGTTTGCAGCAATTTTTATATATGGTATAATAGTGTTTGGTTTTGTTACATCATTAAAAGTTTGTTGATTCATTCTGATATATTGAAAAAAAAAAAAAAAAAATTCTGCGAAGATTAATTCCTCATCTGCAGCAGAAGTTGAAGACGTGTGTACATTCTTCTCAGTTCATACATAAAGATTGGCATATTTGTCTTTAATATGCTTTTTAGTAAACGAGTTCATAGTGCCAACAGCAGCAGCTTCTGGTCAACTTACTTTTACATGTTCATATACCCTATGGTTTGACTTGTAGGCTGAAGTACTCTAAGGCACTCTTGACTGCAAGGCATTTTTGAGGAGGAGACTCCTAAATAAAAACCAAAAAGAAACTTAGTTTCACTTTTATTTTGATTGTTAGGGTATTATCATACTCAAGTAGCAGAACTGCACTTTGCCAAGTATAATTGTAATCGTTGCTTTAATTTTCTGCATCAGTTTTGTTATATTAAACAGTTTAAGCAAGTGCTTTCTAAACTTTTTTATGTTGATACACTATGTATGTGCCAAAAATAACTTGACATCCCACCCAGAACTTTGTAATTATTTGACAACTGTATCCTTTTTTGTTCCTTATATTTTAAGCTTGATGGTAAATGCAACAGTATGCAACTCCCTTTGTTTCAAGCCAAAAAACATGTAGATAAGAGTAAGAGCAAAGGAAGATGTGCTGTACTAAGCACAAGCTTGACTATAGGCATTTGAAAATGACTGTCAGTCAGTTAGCTTTTAGAGAGAAAGAATGTGTCCAGAGCTCACTATCCACCAGTATGAAGCCCTTGAAAAAATAAATGTCCGAAATTTTTAAATGTTTAATTCAGTAATTGTATTTTAGTCAGTCAGTTACATCAATGATGATATGATGCCAAAATTTGATGGCACCTTTTGCGACATAACACATCAGTCACCATCAATCACCTTGGGGGATGTGTGTTGCAACACCCACTTTGAAAGAGAAAGAGAAGAGTTAAAAATCGTTACTTAAATAATACTCTCATCATTTACAAATAAAAGTAAGTAATATAACTTTTTTTATAATATTAGAATAAAAGCCAAACTTAAATATGGAAATACATATATAATTTTGTTTTCCCAAAAAAATTAGTTAATGTAAAGGGTGTGTGTTACATTTCAGGCATCCTCCATATTGCTTATTCATTCCTTCAATCAGTACACAGCAATGAACATAATATCCAGTGCTTCAGCTATGATATGCAGTATATGGATAGATTTAGAGCAGTGGTTTTCAACCTTTTTTTTAATAATGGCACCCCTACTCAATTTTTTGCCTGTTAGATCCGATTCTCTCTCTGTGTATATCCGTGTGTGTGTGTGTGTGTGTGTGTGTGTGTGTGTGTGTGTGTGTGTGTGTGTGTGTGTGTGTGTGTGTGTGTGTGTGTGTGTGTGTGTAAAATATTAAAAAATATATATGTTATATGATATTTATTACAATAATATAATTATAAAAATTACATTTCATAATACAAATTATATATATACAGTATGTAATTTCATTCTTTATGCAGTAGTACTAAGTAAACATTAATTATAGATCACCACAAAATTAAAAAGATACTGTACACTTTTTTATAATGAAATAAACATATAAATTAAAAAATAATAATAAGTTTAAGTAACTTAAACCCAAATTACGTGGCACCGCTGGAATGTTGTTGCGGCATCCCAGTTGAAAACCACTGATTTAGAGAATAAATTTAATGTGTTAATGAATTAATGGAAAAAATAATAATAATTGCTGGATTTCTATTGATCCAATTTTAATGAAATTTGGGACGTCTTGACAAATTGTTCTAAAAGATCGAAATATAAAATTTCTTAAAAATTCATATACTGAGGTCAAGTTACTTGCTGATGGATGAATGTACAAAGAAGTAATAGTTGCCGTATTTCTTTTTATCCACTTTCAGTTAAATTTGGAATGGCCAGACAAATATTTCCAAAAGATCAAACATAAAATTTCTCGAAAATTCATCCACCGGAAGTTGAGTTGTTATCTGCTAAACGGAAAGATAAAAAATAATGATAATTGCTAGATTTCTATTGATCTAATTTTAATGAAATTTAGGATATGTCTAAAAGAGCCAAATATAAAATTTTATGAAAATTCATCCACTAGGAATCAAGTTGTTACAGGCAGATAGACACATGGTGAAAACAATAGGCATTTTATGCATATTAATGCATTTTATGCATATTGACATGGCTAAAAAAATTATAATAATTATACAATTTCATCTTTTTTTTAGTAAGAATAAAAGAAATTTTTTCCATTTAATTTTCTTATGTTGCTTTTTATTTTTAATTTACATTAAAAACTTAAAATTCCATTTTTGCCATTTTTTTTTTATTTTTAATTGTATTTTATGTTACTATGATTATTGTCATAATTCACATTTTTCATGTAGTGTGCTCGGACAACTGTACAGAACAAGATTGTCAGCAGTGATAAAGACTTTGTGGCTGTTGTGTTATTTGGCACAGTAAGTATGACTAACATATTAAAATAACAAAATTTCCATTAAACTTAGTGCATTAATGTACTGAGTTTAATGGAAATTTTTTGTATTAATGTATGTAATAAATATATTAGATTTAAGATTTTCAAGAACATTATTATCAATATTTCATATTTTTATGAAATAATGATAATGTTTTTTAATGTTTTTAATGCATTTAATGTTTTTTTCTAGATTAATAATGCACTTATGTTAATACTTAACTTTACTTTTCAAGTCATCTGCCCTCATTGAAAGTATATTTATGATCCTGTTTTGTAAGGATCTCACTTAGCATGAAACCTATCTGTTGTATAAACTGTGTTATGACTATATTATTATAGGAATTATAGGAATTATAATGTTTAATATTAGTTATTAAAAAAAATCAAAATTTAAAGTTAAAAATAATTTAGTATTAGAATATATTAAAAAATATGTTGGGGAAAACAAATGAGAGATTAAGTTAAAACTACTGTGTATATATTAAACTGTTATATTTCAGGTTCTTTATCAAGATTTGCCAAACCTTTTGTTTGGCAAACCTTCAAAACTGAAGGTTTGCATGCAACAAAAGCAGAACATCTATGAGACAGAGAGTGGAGAGACTTTGTCAGTGATGGATAATTAATTAACGTAACTGCTCGGTTTTGAATGAATGGAGAGGTTATAGGGCATCACCCTAGTTGTGGAAACTGTTTCATGAAGGGTGGATTTGACTTTTATACAGAGTGAGTAGCTGTTTAGAAAAAAAGTAAGGCACTTGGAATACAGTTTTAAAGTATGGAGACTCTACCTATAAAAAGCCATCAAGCTTCTTGAAGAGTCTATAGATAGAGAGGTCTAGTGAGATTTGTAAAAGGGTAATGTATGATGAAAGACTGATTATGCGTGCTATAGAAAGTCTGATAACTAGGGATCTCGTTGAGGTGGTAAGGCTCTGAGAGGAGAAGATGAATGAGTGACAGTGAAGTTTTTACTGTTATAAGTTATTCCAGGCCTTTTTTATTTATTTTTTTAATGAAAACTTCAAACAAAGAGTATATTAGAACCTACAGTACTTAGTACCATATATGAATTGTGGGCATCCGCCTCCCCTACCCACATTAAGAGAATATATGCGACTGAATTCTGGCTGTTGAAGTGGGCCAACAACAAGTACCATCTCCCCCATCAGTTAAGGACCATGCAGCTTGCAGAACAACTGAAACTACAGCATTTGCCCGCCATTGCCTGGAAATGACTCATAACTACAATAAAGATGATGACTGGCATGATATCCTCACCGTGCTGCTGGCAGATTTGTGAGCGACACATCCTGAAGAGTCACCAAATCCCTGAGGATGAAAGCAAACAGACTGAAGATGGCTGATAGGTTCGTACCAGCCAGGACGTTGGAATCAATCTGCTGCTTATCTCAAATTGGAATTGACCTGGAAAGGCTAATAGAAGATGTGAAGTACAGAAAAAAAAAAAACACGACGTGGTTTGCCGAGACTACTGTCGCCTAACAGTTATTGTTGTTATTTGGTTTTTAGGAGCATTAGCAACTAAGGCAATATTGCGCCTAAGGCCGGGGATATGCAGTGGTTATTCCCTGACCTTTCCACATCCTCCGTATTTTGTGGGCACGGACTCTAAACCCCAGTCTAATCAAGAAGCATGTGCTACGCACTGCTGCTCCTGCCTACCTGGCTACGGAGGCACCATCTAACAGTTGTGCGCATTTTTTTGAAGTGTATGTACTGAATGGTGTGCTTATGTGAACAAGTGTCTATAGTGTTTTCAGTAGTTGAAAACACTATAGACACTATACTGAGCAACTTGCATGTTGTTAACTGTCAGGACAGAAATGCAGTGTAAATTTAATGAATCTATATTTTCTATTTGTTTATATTGTTTTATATGTAAATCCCCTTTCATTTATTGCCGTGAAGGGAATTTGTCATTCACCAGTGTAACACTTTATTTACTATAGTAGGACATATAAAGATTTTTTATTTATTTTATATGGATTGAAGGCTGAGAAGACAAGGTCAAGGTGTGTTTGTTTTAATTGCAGTCTGCAGGGTTTCTCCTATATGTCGCTGTAGCATCGGAAAAGGCAAAAGGCAAGGCCGGCAAGTGTATGTGTATTGTTAGGTTGAGTGCCGTCACCTTGCGACTTCGCAGCCAGGGGGCAGGGAACACCTGGTCCCCTGACTCCCAACCCTGGCCATGAGGACGCACGCCAGGGACTATTGGTGTGCCTTCTCATGGCCAGGTGGTGACACACAGGGGATATTTCAGAAAATTCTGAAAAACCCCAATAAGAATAGGATCAGGAAGATAGCTTGAGAAGCATGGGAAGTGGGGAGGGAAGGAAAGAGATAAAAAGGTGGGGATAAAGAAAGAGGCATCCCCTGGAAGATGAAGGAAGATCAGAAGTAAGCTAAAAGAAAAGGACTATTGAACAGAGATTTCTCTATCCAGTTACATATATTATAGCTTAACAACTAAACTAAAACAGCTCTGGAAATCAGAACTAAACTAAATCAGAACCCACAACTAAACAATTAACTAAGCTTTAAATCAGTAACCATCAACACCTTTGACATACCCCAAGACTTAGGAGTATAGCAACCCACAAATTTACAGTTAAGGTTAATATTTAATCCCAACAATAATTATTTATAATAAATTAACAATATACCCCAGAATTAGAGAATATAAAATCCAAGGTAATCATTTACATAAATTTTACAATGTCCCAATAATGGAGAATTATTCAGCCAACTAGATCAGCAAACAACTCAAACATTTACTGCATCTATTGCAATATTATGCAGTCTCTTAAACAAGGCTGGGAAGACTGTTCAGTTTATGTATAACTGTCTGTGGTGGTGCCCAGACTGATGTCCATCTCCATCTATATTCATGTATCCAAGTGGAACATCCAAAAAAAAAAAAAAAAAAACAGTAGGCAGAGCACTTATCCACCAAGAAGTAGGCAACACACACAGGCAACCACATCCCAGTGTCCATCCCCAAACGTGGGTCTACTATACTGTCTGTGTAACACAAAAATCCTGCACCCTCCAGCAGTTGTGCAAGTCTGATGGGTGCCAGCATCTCCTGCTTCTAGGCTGCCCAAACCTAGGAGCAAAAAAAAAAAAAAAAAATAATAATAATAATAAAATAAATAAATAAATAAAAATTTATTCCCCACCTCTCTTTAACCAGCCCGCAGGAAATAATCCCGCTCCAGTAAATTCTACTGATGCCAGCAAAGCAAAACTAATGATAAAAAAAAAAAATTCCCCTTTACAGGCTCGCCAAAGAAAGAATACTCCCAAAGCACAATCCCGCATCAGTAATATTTAACTGATGCCAGCAAAAAAAAAAAAAAAAGTACAGTCATTCAGTCGTACTAAAAACCTAATCTACATTAGGCTAAGAAGACAGAAGGTACTTGTATGAGGCCATAAATTGAAGTTGTAGGGAAGAAATTTAGATTGCAGGAAGTTTTTTTTAGCCAGCGAATTGTAAGTTACTGGAGTAAGTTTCCGCTATGTGTGGTTGAGGTTGAGAACTTTGGGAAATTCAAAGGTCAGCTGAATAGGTACTTATATGGGGGAGGGAGTCAGATACATAATTTATATTTTATTTTATTATTTATTTATTATTAATTTTTTGGCTGTTGCAGTAAAAGCCTTAGGCTTTATTGCACAATATGGCTAATACTGATTTGCCATTAACGTTCATTGTAATTTTCTTTGCTTGACTATAACTGTTTCTCACTTTGTGCTTCGCTAGAAACATTGGAGTTAACAGTTATAACATCAAGAATATTGCAATCTAATTACACAATTACCTTCAAGTTGTATTGTACCATCCATTCTATCTTGGATAAATACAGATCATATTTGAAGATTTGGCTTTCCATCATAAGTGAAACTTGAATGAACATATGTCAGACAGATAATGCTAGCTTTCTGTTTAATGTGGATAAATGTGTCAGTGTTGTTTTTGTATTTTTCAGAATAAAAGGATCTACTGAAATACTTTTTTCCTCCAAATTTAAATGGTTAAAATATAAATTTTGAATTGTAAAATTTCAAAATTAATTAAATTTTAAAAAATTTAAGCATTTTTTTTTTTCAGTTCGCAATTTAAATTTTAGTGGACTCCGAAAAAAGTTTGGAATCCACTATGTCTCCCAGCTGAAACTGAGTTTTCAGCTGTCTAAACCAGTGGTCTCCAAACTTTTTTTGTTTGAACACCCTTATTTTACTTAAAAGGACTAATGCGCGCACCCTGGAATAAAAAATTGAATATATAAGTTTAATATTTTTTTTATTTATGAATCATTTACACAGAAGGCATTATATCTAAAATCATATTTATAAAATCACATATAATTTTAAAAGATCACAAATAAAAAAAATGAAAAAACAAAATGAAATTGTTCAAGTACATAATGCATGTACTTGACCGTGCATGATCGATGGCATGATCAAATAAAGCCATGTGATCAAACAAAGCCACATATTGAAGTATTAAAAAACATTTATTTATAATTTTTATTTTCAATTACATTTCAAAAAACTAAAATTTTCATAATTAATAAATATTGATTTATTAAGGATTATTTCGTGCACCCTTAGGGGTGCATGCATCCAACTTTGGAGACCGCTGGTCTAAACATTAACAGCTCTTTCACTGTACTACAGTGCTGTACAACTTTTGTAATAGTATTTTAAATTTTAAAATCTGTGAGAATAATAATGATGACAAATGTTGTTTATTTTAAAATTTTTTTATACATTTTAATTTTTATTTTTTTAAGGAAAAGGAAAAAAATTCAAGTGATTTTAAGCATATCTATGTTTATCAAGAGTTAGAGCAGTCAAGCGCAGAAAAAGTATTGAGTCTAGAAAAGTTATTAGAATGTAAGTTTTCTCTTTTTTTTTGGTAATTGTTGATTTGTTTCAAGATAAATTTTTATTTTCTTTGTTTTATTTTGTTTTCAATAAGAACAGAGATTATTTCTATTATTGATTAATTGCCACTATGCAGTTTAACCATCTAGCTGTTTGGGCCTTTTAAAAATTTAAATGCAGTATCAGGGTGCAGAGTACTGGCACTGCATCTTCATTTATCTTTCTCTCTCCACTCTTCTTCCTCTATGGAAATATACACACCTAAATAATAGCTATGATCTACCCTGGTATGGACTTGATGAGTTAACAAAACATTGTGTCCCATGTTGCAGATTAAGGGTTCTTGTACAAGGCCACATGTGTCATTGTGTCTTACAGCAGTTGGAGGATATGTGAAGGATATTGACATTTCAAATAAATGGGAAACTAAACCTTCAATAGTCATGTGGCTTTTTGTAACATTTAGTTATGTGGATGCCTACTGTCCTCTAATTTAAAATTCATTTTTGTGCTTGTGGATCTCTTTCTTAATCTCATAAATGGTATTTTCTTCATAATCTTTTAAGAGACTTGATATATAGTTTTTAACTTTCTGGGAGAAAAAGCACTGTTATGATTAATTGAAATATTTGATGCTCAACACTCATAAAAAAATACATTAGTATTTCACTTATATTGAACAAGGAATAAAGACATTGATTTCCAACAGGTTTCTATTTGGCTGTACATTTTGAAGAAATATTTCTCTTGACATGTAATAACTGTAATAACTAAATTGTTCTTTTATTGGCATGGTGAACAGAAAAATTGAAATAGAGAATAGTGAAAGTCTAAGCACTTCAACCTGCATAAAAGTGAAATATGTCTTTAATATCTTGAAAGAAGGAATGTAGATGATTCTCTGGTATTTTCTGTACCACTTCTTCATTGAATGAATTTCTATTCTTATTGCACCTTCAGCTTCATACACGCACACATTCACTGTAATAAGTACAGCAATTCATTCACTGTAGAAGTGGTACAAAAAGTACCACAAACCATTTGAAAATTATCTATATTCCTTCAAGAAATTAAAGACAGAGTTCACACTACACGGGTTGAAGCGCTTAGGTTTGTAGTATTCTCCAAAATAACTGTATTGCATTTTATTACAGTAAAAATACAGAAACAGTATTTTTAAGTTGAAAGGAAATTTTGGAAATTTTTGTTCAAGTGTTACATTTTAAAATACTATTATAATTAAACAATGTATTCAGGACAGTAAAGATTTTACAAAAAAAAATGAACTTTTGAAGATAGTGTGTCTGTGTGTGTGTATATATATGGGATATTTCAATCGAATTTTTTTTAATCAGTGAGGATATAATGATTTTGATTCATGATTGGGGAAAATTTCCTAAAAACTTTACAGTGTCACCTGGTTCATTGCATAGTTGCTATGTCCAACACTGTCAGCTTCAATTGTCAACATCATCAAAGATGGAGATATTTGGAATTACTTATTTCCTAGGTTGTTAAAAGCTAGCATAGGCACTAGAACAAACAGCCTCACTGAGTCCGTATTTCCCCCTCTAGATCCCATTTTCTCTATCTATTGGCAGTGATCCAGGGCCTCATTTGATGTTTCAGCCTTGGTCTTTGGCTTCCCTGCCTCCCCCCCCCCCAAGTATTCCAGTTTTCTTCATAATCTATACATTCATTGATGCACTTTAGCAGTTGTGTTTCTCTCTCTCAGCACTAAAATCGCCTACATTAATTCTTTTACATTGTGCTATGTCACATTAGAATTACACATAAACAAAATAACTTGGATATGGCCGAGTTCAAATCCTGTGAATGATGTGAGGAATTTTAGTCGATCTGAAGCAAGGGTTGTATGGTCCCCCTGCCTCCTGGAAACAATGGTTTTCTGTCCAGCAGACTGACTGAAGAACACATGCATAAACAGACACTATATACTGACACCTCATAGCCTTAGTAGCTTTGGTGCTTAGCACATCCAAACACAAATTTAACAGAAGTTTTAAGCTAATCATTTAGATTAGCAAAAAAATTAATAACTGTTGTTATTAATTTATTTGTGCAGGACAGTCTTCCAGAACAGCCCATAGATCCTGTATATCATTGACAAAACCATAGGTTTTGTCAGTGATATATAGGAATTTTTCTAGCAGGGATAAGAAGGTGATTATCTCATTGTATAAGGCAATGGTCAGGCCACATCTTCAGTATTGCATACAGGTCTGAGGCCTCATTTTAGGAAGAATGTAGAGCTGCTGGAACAAGTATAGAGCAGGAAATAGATTGGTGAGGTGGAACAAAGGGGTGTTCTTATCAAGAAAGGCTTCAGTTCTGCAAATTGCAGTCTGGAGACTAGGCGATTTCATTGAGGTGTTTAAGGCTTTGAATGGATTGGAAAGCTCAGTGCTGATGGCATTCTTCCTCTTGCTCAGACTTTGCAATTGAGGGGGCATTAATTCAAATTGAGGAAGAACAGTGGCAGAATAGATGTGCCGTAGTTTGCCATTAGCCAGCAAGTGGTTGATTGCTGGAACAAACTTCCATCTGTTGTTGTGGAAGTTGATGAATAGCTTAAATAAATTCAAGGAAGAATTATAATAATTGAGACAACAGTCTTTGTTATATTACTCAAAGTTACAGACCAAACCTGTTTTCTGGGATCTGTGGACTGATCTATCCCAAGAGCTAATGAGATCTAGAGAACTTGTAATTACAGGTCATGACCTCAGTTTCAGCTCACAATCAGGGAAGATTTGGTACACACAGTTCTCAACTTGGGAGTACTATGTAATAATGGTCAGTGCATAACGGTAACTTAAATGTTTGATGTTTAATTTTATTAAAGGGATAAAGGAACTGAAATTTGTTATGAATACCTAATGACATAGAACTTTATGTAAATTTCTGAAAGTCTGCATTAAGATTGAGTTTACCTGCATTAGCAATATTATAAATACATACATATCACTATTTCCTTTCGCCAAGCACTAGCCTGAAAGACAGTTGTATTCCATCAAGTAACATGAATGCAAGTATATTAATTTAGTGCTTTCTTTGCAAATTTTTTATTTTTATTTTCATATTTTATACAAAACCAGTGTATTAGATATAAAATTTCACCCTTTAATTTTTTTCAATAATTGCATTGCATGGTATCATGTTTTAGTGAATGATTTCAATAGAAAGCTTTTTATGTTCAATAAAAATGGTGGAGCATGGTATTTTCTTATACTCTGCTGCTAGTCTTCATGCAGAAGATAAATTGGAAGGAAATTATTAGAGTAGTTCTTACCTTAAGTATGATCCCTTTAATCTTTTGAATTTAATATACATTAAACTAATTACATTAAATTGAGGAAACATTATTTTCAATGTATTATTTTAAGTCTTCAGTTAAATATTTACTTGTATAGGATACTCTTGTTAATTTGATATCAGATTACTCAAAATGCAGTTTATTTTGAAGTTATTACTGTACACTAACCAGTGATATTGGATTTTATATGTACTTTAGTATGAATTATTTGAAATGCAACTACAGTGAAATTTGAAGTTTGAATTTTGTTCCCTCAACTCATGAATAGTGTGTCTAATTTGAAAAGACTGCCAAATCCAATCATTGTTATAATGAAATTGGGTGGAACTATAACAAAAATTTGCTAGCGTGTGTACGAGGGGGGGGATCAAAAAGTTCGTACCCTGCCCTAGATAAAACATCAGTAGGAAGATGCTGTTTTTAATATAAGTTGTCTACATATTCAATAACTATCATGTGAAATTTCATTCCCATAGGTGATTGTACACCAGAGGTGGAACTCAGAATCTGAGGAAGGACGCTACGGTTAACAAAGTGGAGTATCAAGCACTAATTGAGTTCCTGCATTTTCAGCCTAAGAAAGCTCAGGAAATTGACGAAGAAATGAAAGCTGTGTATGGGCAGAATTGTCCATCCTATGACAATGTAAGAAAGTGGAAACAGGAGTACCAGTGCAGTCGTACAAGTGTCTTTAACGATCCAAGAGAAAGAGGGCCATCAACATCCACAGACAGATGGTTGCAAAGGTTGAGCAGCTGGTGTTGAGTGACAGATGTGTGACAATTCATTTCATCGCAAATGCAGTGGGAATTAATTATGGGTCTGTCCACAACATTTTACATGATCATCTGCACCTGTCTAAGGTCTCCTCACAATGGGTTCCAAGGTTGCTGGCACCTTTGCAGAAGCAATGTTCTCGCCAACCGTTGAATTTGTGTAATGCAGATGTTGAGAACTTTTTTGATCAGTTAGTGACAAATGACGAATGCTGGGTGTACAATGAAGAAACCATTGTGTGGACGGCGCTTTGATTCATCTCAGGAAGTCATCAGTGAAGTGGAATCATGGTTTCAGGCAAAAAGTGCGGACTTCTATGATCAAGGCATTAAACAACTGATCCATAGATGGGAGAAATATGTAACTGTACACGGAGAGTACATAGAAAAGGATTCAAATTCCTGTGAAGTTTCACCTTTCTAGGGCTATTATTTCTAAGTAAGGGTAAGAACTTTTTGATACCCCCTTGTATAATATAATTGTATAATACATGGCACCATTAAATTTTACATTTCTATTCACCTCCCCTAGCATGAGGAATTGCATGTATTAATTTGATTACCGTTGTAAAATTTTTACGATGGTTATGTGGAATTAAGTCTATTTTTGGTGTGCATAAATTAAGTCACTATTTCAAATATAGATTAACCATGAGGCTGCTTCGGGAGTTTTTTCTGTTATTTTCAATACTACTTTACTGAGCCAAGTTAAAAGTTGAAAGATATAAAAATTTACCATATACCTTCATTTCTATTGAACAGTTCTGTGAAATCCTGATTTTTTTTTTTTTTTTTTTTGTTATGCATATACAGGTAACCCTCATATAACACGGTAGTTAGGTTCCTATAAAATCTTATGTAGTGCGAAACCGTGTTATACAGGACTAAGAACAAGTACAAAAAGGGGGAGGGGGTCATGTTCCAAAAGCTAACAAAAATACACCATTTTTTAACTATTGGAAACTAAATTTTTATTAAAAATAGTAATAACTGAACAAACGACTTACAAACTGCAGTACGTATACATCAAATAATGTACTTTCATTTAATTTTCTTCCTCTTCATCGCTGCTAAGCACAATCAAACAAGAACATTTTCTCTGTTGAAGAATATTTTCACCTTCAGAACTTTCTTCTGCAGCATCTAGATTTCGTGTATCTTCTGCTTTCTCTAAAAATCAGTAATCTGGATTTGTTTGCTTTTGCTTGATAGATCTTTATTATAAATTTCATGGTATGGAGCTCCCTTTTGTTCCTTTCAGTCGAAGGGTCTACAAAAAAATAAATAAAATAAGATCCTAATTGTCAGGCTAAGTTTATACCTTTCCTTATGCTTTTTAATGTAAAATTTGGAATGATAGTGCAGACGAAAATTCTGAAGTTCAGAATTTTCGTCTGCACTATCATTCTTTGAATTGATTTGATCTATCTCCGATGCCATTTACACCAAATTCACTTCTCCAGCCTCTTTTACTTCTACCAGTAATTCTTCACTGTCTTCAGTAGTCATATCATCAAAACCTTCCCCTCCTACCAACTTAGCAAGTTCTGCTATCACACTGATTCCGTTTTCTGCTGATTCAATCATATTTTCGGAATGAACTGACTCTGGCCATTCATTTTTCCAACACGTAGCTAATGTTGATGGCTGATTTTACTTCTTTGAGTGATAAAGCTATGATTCCGATACAATCCACAATTGAAAAAGGTTTCCATCACTTAAATAGATTCAGAATCAATTTTTTCCAAAATTCATTGTAATGATTTTGTGATGTGAGTTTTAAAGGTAAACAAAGAAGTTGTATTAGGTGGTAGGATCATTACTTCAACGTTTGGATGACTTAGATCTTTTGTATGGCCTGGCGCATTATCCATTATCCAATATTAATAAAACTTTGAAAACTAGATTTTTTTCCACAAGTTCAACTAGCACAGAACAGATTTCACGTGGATTTCCCAACAAAATAAAATACAGAGATTTTTTTTTTTCCCCCTTTTTTTTTTTTTTGTTTGCATAACGACAAGCGAGCGAAAAGTGGGGATTCACAAAAAAGAATAGAAGTGTTGAAAAATTACTTCCAACATAATGGCAGAGTTTTCCCCACAGAAAAGCTCAAAAATATTGTGTTATGTGAGGTTTGCTGAAATTCTGTAGCCGTGTTAGAGTGAAACTGTGTTATATAAGTACAATGTTTGCGAAGATTGCCGCAATTTATCAATCTGTTATAGCTAAACCATGTTATACGGGGGTTGCCTGTATAGTTGCGGGTGATATTTTCTTTTCAATGATCAACTCCCATGGTTAATCTTTTCTGTACGTAGCAATTTATTTACATGTACAAAAAAAAACCATATTTAATTGCATACAACCAAATAAAATTATGCAACTGTAATCAAATATTGTGCAGAGAAGAGCAACCAGATTAGTCAAGAACACAGAGGAGTACTCTTATCACAAAAGACTGCTTCTGCAAATTGCAGCCCTTGAAAACTAGGCCTACAGTGAGAAAATGCACTGTAACCTGTCCAAAGCCAGGATAAAAGTGGAGGGTGATGGTGTTGCACCTGAGTAAAGAGAAGAGGCTCTCAATCTCAGGAAGTAAGAGAACCCAACATCTCATTTCCTGAAGCAGCCATCAGGTATGCATAGACACCTTAAAGGGGAAATCCTCCACCACACTAGGAAGCCGCAGGCCATTCCCCTGCACTTATGAATTAAACTGATTAAATGTAAACAAAGAGAGAAAACTGGACGGATATTACTGCAACAAAACTAGTACGGATTTAGGATTATGATTGTAGCATTAGCAATGGCACATGATGCAAGAAAACAAGCTTATGCAGCATCAGCCAAAACACACACACACACACACACACACACACACACACACACACACACACACACACACACACACACACACACACACACACACACACACACACACACACACAGACCCTTCTCATTTCACCCATCCACTCGCTCCAAATGTTTGCCCAATTCTGCCTTGAATCTGTTTAAGCTATCAACTTCCACAAAAACAGATGATGGAAGTTTGTTCCAGCAATTAACCGCCTGCTGGCTAAAGGCAAACTTCTGCACATCTATCCTAAAACTGTCTTTCCTCAATTTGAATTTATGCCCTCTCAGGCGATTATTCTGAGCAAGAGGAAGAATCCCATCAGCACTGAGCATGCTCAAACCATTCAAGGCTTTATACACCTCAATCAGATCACCTCGCAGGTGCCTAGTCTCCAGACACTGCAATTTGCAAAACTTAAGCCTTTCTTCGTAAGAGCCCTTTGTTCCATTCACTAATCTTGTTGCCCTTCTCTGCACTCGCTCCAGCAGCTCTACATCCTTCCTAAAATGAAGCCTCCAGACCTGTATACAGTACTCAAGGTGTGGCCTGACCATTGCCTTATACAAGGGGATAATCACCTACTTATCCCTGCTAGAAAAATTCCTGTATATCTATTATTGACAAGACACCATGAGCTACTCTTGCAGACCATCTGCACTGCTCGGAAAACTTCATATCTGACTGCACAATTACCCTCAGGTCCTTTTCACTCTCTACCACTGTCAGTGTAGTACCACACAGTTGATATGCAGTATTCATATGCAGATCCCATATGCAGTACTTTACATTTGTCAATGTTAAACTTCAGTTGCCACTTCTCAGCTCATCTGCTCAACTTTTCTAGATCCTGTTGCAGAAGCGTATTGTCATTAGTGTCATTAACAACCCTGCCAACCTTTGTATAGTCTGCAAATTTGGACATTAAGACTGATATACTATCATCAATATCATTGATGAATACAGAAAACACAACACTGAACCTTGGGGGACTCAACTAATAACATTAGTCTGTCTTCTCCCACTCAACCATCCCTTTATCCATAGCAGCAATTTGCCTCCAATGCCACAATGCTCCAATTTGTGCAGCAGTCTTCCATGTGCAACAGTATCAAAAGCCTTTCTAAGATAGAAATATATGATATCAAAATTATTCTTTGCATCCAGTTCCTTTGTGACTACATCATAGTATCCAATCAAATTGGTCAGACAAGACTTCCCTTTAACAAACCCATGCTGTGTCCGAGCTAAAACTGAAGTCTTGTCTAGATGATCCTGCAGTGCTTCTTTAACTAGTGCCTCCATTAATTTCCCTGCAACAAAAGTTAAACTAACAAGTCTGTATAACTGTGTCTCCCCTTGATCCTCCTTTGTTAATTGGGGTCATATTTGCACATCTCCAGTCCATGGGTACCTTCCCTGAGTCCAAGGAAGCTCTCATAATTATGGCTAAGGGTTTGCTTACTTCATTTGCTGCCTCCTTTAATATAACTGGATAGATTCTATCCACCTCGGGTTTTTTATCTTCAACAATTTCTCTTCCACTTTACTCTCAGGCCACCTCTGGCATTCCCCTTCCTGAATAACTCCTCATGTGTGAATGTAGGAGCAAATATTAATTTAGTTTGTTAGGTACCTGAGCTGGAAACTAACAAACTAAATGAAAATTTTGATACATGAAATGTGAGAGGAATTAATGGGAAGGAAGTGAAATTAGGGAAGGAAATCCTGAAGACTAAAGTCCAATATCGGCTGTAACTGAGACCAAGTAAAAGGGAAAAGGGATTGAAACTCTGGAAGATGGCATGATGTTCCTCCATAGTGGTGTCTCTAAGGCTGTGAGAGCAAGAGCAGGGGTAGGATTACTCATTACTAAGACCAGCATGAATCCCATCAGTGGCTGGGAATTTGCCAGCAAATGTATCATGGTAGTGAATATCAGGTTGACGCAGGCTGAGATATCTTTGATTTGAAATACACTCCCAATGAGAACGAATGTAATGATGTGAAGGACAAGTATAACGAGCAGCTGCAAAGAACACATGAGCTGGTCAGAGATGACATCATTGTTCTTGGGAACATGAATGGGAGAGTTGGAAAGGTAATGGAGATGTGGGAGAGTGTTATTGGCAGAGAAGGAGAGGAAATTGTCAACAATAATGGTGAGTGTATTTTGCAGTTCTGAATTGTTAATAGTCTTGTCATAACCAACACTAAGTTTATTCACAAAGATATACATAAGTACTCTAGAGTGGAACCATCAAGGAATGAGAAGTCCATTATTGACTACATAATGATTAAGAAGAATAAAATGAAGTTTGTCCAGAACACCATTGTTAAGCGGGGATCAGTGTCCATCTTCTGCTGAATGTGGAATTAGTGTTTGAACCCCCCCCCCTCCCTGTGAAGATCAAGAAAGGGAGAAGGAAGACAACCTGCACTAAGATCAAAACCTATAAACTGAAGCAGGTGGATGTCCAATAGAAATACCAGGATGAGGTCACTCAGAGACTGAGGAAGGCCAAGCACTGGAGAGTCTGAGGACCTGGAATCGGCACGGACACTCTTTAGGACAACTCTACTTGATGCTGCACCCAAAGCCTGTAGTAGTTCCTAAGTTGGTTCATGAAAAAAACAAACAGCATGATAGCGAATCTGTGAAAGCTCGGATGGACAAAAAGAAAGCTTGGTGGAAAAGAGCACCTCTCATCAAGGACCAGCAGGAATTATGAGGAATACAAGGTGCAAAGGGAAAAAGCCAAGCAGACAGTCATAGCAGCGAAGTCAAAATCATGGGACAAGTTTGGGGAATTCCTGGAAATGGCAAAGAAAGAAAATCAGAAACTGTTCTATAGGCTCCTCAAGAACAAGAAAAAGGAATTCCCCCTGAAAGTTCATTAAATCAAAGGAAGGTTTGCTTCTAATTGAGAAGGGTGAAGTTATGAATAGGTGGAAAGAGTATTTCCAGGAACTCTTGGATGGGGGGGGGATGAAGATTATGATAGTGAGGGATGTGATGATATTATAGATGCAGACAGCAGGAGAATGATATCAGTCTGGCCGAGCTAAGTGCGGTTATACAAAACAAAAGATGAAAGCTGGAAAGGCAGCCAGACTTGATGGCATAGCACCTGAGATGGTGAAGTACATGGGTGACTCAGAAGCGAATCTTCTATTGAGAGTGATACAGCTGGCATGGAAGAGTAAGAAGATACCAGCAAACTGAGATTTATCAGTTATTGTACCCATCGTTAAAAAGGTTGACAAGGAGTGCCAAAATCATCAAGGCATTTCCTTGCTTAGCGTTCCAAGGAAAATGAAAAAGTTTGGTGAAATGCAGGCAGTTGCCCTTGACATTTCAAAGGCTTTTGATTGTGTTTGGCATAAAGGTCTTCTAAATAAGCTTCCATCTTATGGTTTGCCATCTGTTTTTTGTAATTGGGTCTCCCCCCCATCTTCCCTCCCTCCCTCTTCTAACTTCTCCACTAATGCTGGTGTTCCTCAGGTTCAGTTCTTTCTCCCACTGTTTCCTTCTTGTATGTTAATGGCCTTCTTCCATTGACCAGAACTCCTATCCATAGTTTTGCTGATGATAGCACATTGCATTCACCTTACAGTTTGAGAAACCTTGCCCTGCACAAACAGCTTCAACTTCTCAAATATCTGCTATCAATTCCTTAAATGCTGATCTCCAGGAATTCTCCATTTGGGAAAAGAAAACTCAGTTGATTTCAACCCTTCTGAAACTCAGTCCTGTCTTATAACTTGCAAAAAGGATTCTTCTGCTCCTATGCTTATCTTTGATGACACTCTGATTTCTAGGCAAGATCATTTATCTCTATTGGAGATTACCTGACTTATAATCTCTTTTGCCATAAACACATTACAAATATTGCTTGCTTCCTTTGTATCTAAAAAACTGGGTTTTCCCTCTCACTCTCGGCATTGTTACTTTTCTTCCAAACAGCTGTTCACTCTGTACAAATTGCAAATCCATCCTACCATGGAATATTGTTTCTACATTTGGGGGCGATGCCCCCAGAACCTCTCTCCGGCTTATAGATTCCATTCAAAAGAGGGCAATTAGGTTAATTAATGACACATCTCTAACAGAGTCTCTCCACTCTCTGTCTCATTGACGTTCTGTTTGTGCTGGATGCATATTCTATAGATACTTCCATGGGCACCATTCTTCTGAATTGGCTTCTGTAATTCCCGTTCTCTCCTCCAAAGCAGTCCGAACATGTGTCGCAACCAGTCAACATCATTTTACTGTCCAACTTCAAACTCACAGCACCAACTTTTCTTCTTCCTAATTTAGTCATTCAATTTCTGTTTTCTAGAACAACCTTCCTTCATATGTATTTCCTGAAAATTACAATCTACAGAAGTTCAAATCTAATGTCAACAAGTATCTTGTACTATAAGTTTTAATACCTCTAGTGTGTGGAGTTTTCATTAAAAAAAAAGTGATGTCAGGCTGATTACTGGCTGATATAGTGTATTTATCAATGAAGTTTACTGAAAGCAGTAATACAAAACATAAAGTGGGATGTCACCCTTTTTACTTGAATTACAAGTAATAAATATTAATTATCTCCAAGATGTAGATCTCACTTCAGCATGACACTATTTTAATGCATAAACATACAATTTGTATATGACTGATATTGGTGGCAAAAATTAAATTATCAGTCTGATTGTCATGTGTGAGAAATTTATTAAATTTCTTCTCAGCACAATTGTTATCTTTATCGTGTTGACTAAATTAATGTGTTAATTTAGTAATTCGTTGACTTAGAACAGGTGGTTAACTTAGTTAATCACTTGTTCTAAGTTAAGTTAAGATTTGCTGTGGTATAGTCATGAACAGGTGGTTAACTTAGTTAATCACCTGTTCATGACTATACCACAGCAAATCTAAAAGATTATTAATATTGTAAATGAGAATTATGAGAATTATGAAAATTCTGGATTGTTAATAAGAGTATCTGACTAAAAATTTCTCTTGATTAATTAATGCCATCATGTTCTAAACTTTATGAATACTTTGAACCTTTTTAAAAATTGAAACATATTTTGATCCCTTGAACTTTGAATTAACCAGGTTTTATTGCATTGTGATTGTTTATATACAGATAATAAACATGATTGTTGCCCTTTGTGATAAAATTAAATTTGATTATTGGTTGGTCAGGATAAATTTTTTTTACCTTAGTAACAAATGGGCCTGGTGTACTGGGTCCATGGTTTTTTATTAACATACACGTATAAGTTATAAATCCAGTTTAATGTAAGAATACAAATATATACTAACAGTAGCTTTCGACACGCGTCTCGAAAGCTACTGTTAGTATATATTTGTATTCTTACATTAAACTGGATTTATAACTTATACGTGTATGTTTTTTTACCTTCTTGCCCTAAACAGTCCCATTTACCAAATTAAGTGGTGACATTCCTTGATTCTCATGTAGAATTCCATGATTTTGCTGAAGGAAAAGATTTCATGAATATAGAAAGCATAAATATAAAACAATTGCAAAATGGGCAGTTATTAGCCAAATAATATCCATTGCATTTGTTATATATTTCCTTGTACTTTTTATATTCATATGGATTCCCTCCTTTGACTTGATAACAGAATTTCATTATGAGAATTCATCTCTGAATTCTCATATGGAATTCTGTCATCAGCCAAATATGCTTACTTAGTTTGTTAAATGGAATTTGTAGGGTAATAAAGTAAATAAAGTAAAAATTTTTATTCTGACTATAAAATAAAATTAAAATTTTTATTTTATTAGTTTATTAGTAAACTAATTTAATTTTATTACATATGTGATAGTGTTTTCTTCAGCATAAATGAATAATATCAGAGTTGTTCCCATTCATGTTAGATGCGTTAATGCTTTTACTCTTGTATTAGGTAATGCAGAAGCTTTTAAAGAACAATATGGACACAGTAGCAATTTTTCCTTGTCAGATGCATTTTGGACATGTAGTATGCTATTTAATAGCTGGTAAGTATAATCACTTCACTTAACATTTCCCAGTCTAAAATAGCTCCTTATATTACTTTAAATGTGGACCAGTTTAGTTAATAGATGCAAGCAGTTACGCAGAACTGAAATTGTAAATTTGATTTTTCCGTACCTTTTTCTCTGCACAATTTTTTTTGTGTAGGATGCAGTAATTACTTTATTGGGAACTTAAGTAGCTTGTAATGACCATTATAGCACTGTGTTATACCATTCTATGGTATAACATGGTACTGCAATAGACATCACATTCCATGTGAATGTGATGATTAACACCACAAAATTTGTTAAAAAAAATAAGTTTAGGGTGTTTTTTTTCTCCCAAGAAATTCCTTATTTTTCCCTTCTTAACGCATTAACACTGGGATGTCCCACCGGTGGGTCGCTGCTTTAATGTCCACTGGGCAAAGCAATCCACCGGTGGGTTGCTGCAGCTAATTATCATCAGATGTTGTGACCCATGGGTGTCTTGTTGTGCTAAGTCTTGTATTCAGTTTTGGCATTAAGCACCCGCTGTTCAAGCATTTTATCAGATTCATCCGTCCTCCATATATATTTATCTACCAAGTGTCAGCCCAGATCAATATTTTTTATTTATTGAGGTTTTTGTGGTGTATATAAAATCATAGTAATTGGAATAGAAAAAGGAACGAACGGTTGACAGTTTTTATTTCAAATATAATTATTTTTGTTTACAATGAATTATGTTGAAGCATTCTAGACACAAAGCAGGTTGACTTTCACAATCTTGACAAAATGTTTTAACTTTTTTTGCCTTCTGATCTGCTTCTTTCTTTCCTTCTTTTTCAGAAATTTTCTTGTAACACCTCCCAAGGAAAGTTAGGAAACTTTCCTTGCTTGACCTGCATTTTACAAAAGTATGAATTCTGCCAGGTGCCTTTGTTACTTTTGTAGTAGTCTCAATATTCAATAAACTGTATATTATACTTTCTCAGAATTGAAGGATGAATAGATGATTATTAGTCCCAAATTTACTCTGTACCACCCGTGCATTGACTAGCATGGTACCAAAGATGATCTCCATTGCAGCTTTTTTATACCATTTTATGGTTTTACGCAGGCTATTATAATTCAAATCAAAAGGGACTATGAAGCCCAATAAGTTCTATTATTATAATAATCTTAAATTATAGGTGAAAACCTCATGCCTTTTTAGCTTTCTATTTATAATATGACTGCAGGCTATTATAATATGATGCCATTTGGTCAGATATATCCACTCCCTTCTTTGCTTGATTGTAGCTGATGATAAACATCGGGTTTTTTGTTTTTTTTTTTTCTCCCTTTCTGTTGTACTTTCCTGTCTCAATAATTTTACATCGATGAGTTTTGCATGTTGTTAGCATCATTACTGGTCTTTTATCGATCCATTTCATGATTTTCACTCCTTTGTTATTCTCAAGAGTGATTGTCTCCATGTTTCATTTTTTCCCCTGTAATATTCCTTGGTATTCCTTTTCAATTGCTTCTTATAGTCCCACAGAGAAAGGTTTTCTTTTCTAATAACTCTTGTGCTAGAGGGAAACTGGTGTAAAAATTATCCGAATAAAGAACACGTCCTTCATTGAGCAGATTAGCCATCAGTTTCATTAAGACGCATTGGGAATGTCCTTTACCTTCCACTGAATCACCCTTTCTGGTATAAATAGAGATTTCATGAGTATATCCCTCGGGCAAATATAATTTATAAAATTTGATCCCATATTTATGAGATTTGTTAGGGCTATACTGGCGAAAGAGTAGCCTTCCATACCAAGGGATCAAACTTTCACCAATGACCAAGTTTTTTCCTGGCTTTAACACTCTTCGAAAATTCCTTTTGGCTTTATCTAATAAAATTCTGATTTTGTTGAGATGGTCTTGTTCATTATCAGAGAAATGCCAATATTTCAGCAGATCTAGGAAACAATCTCTACTCATAGATTTCCTAATGAGATTATTCGCGTATAAATCTTTTTTTGACCAGTATAATCTTATATCTGGGACACGAACAATTCCCATTATCAATAATATTTCAAGAAATTTTTCCATTTCTGGTTCAGTGGTGGTTGGTCTCCAATCAGCTTTTTCTTCTTTTTGGGTGTTTGTATATTACTAGCTGTTGATGACAAACAGTACTGTGCATATCTGTTGGTTTCAGTCACCATCATCTGAAGGATATCGTCAGTTAGAAACAGTTTGTATATGTGGTAAGGTTGGTTCAAATCAACATCAACAAGGATTTCAGCATCTTTATTATATTCATTAATTGAAATTTTAGTTTTTCCTACCTCTTGCCAAATAACATTTTCAGACTCAGATCCATTGGAGATTACTTTAGAATTTGGATCATGATATTCATCACTTTCATCAGATTCTTCTGAGGTTTGGATCTTATCATCACCATCACTGTAATTGGAATGTATGTCGAAATCATCTAATTCTGACCCGTCGTCAGATTCATCACTAAAGAAATATTGTGGCTTCTCTTTTGTCCGCAAGTCCAACTCTGTTCTCGATGTCCTTGGACGATTTTCATCATGTTTTTGGGCACCTTTTTCTTTCAAAAGAGGTACGTCTGAATCATCACTATCATTTATATTCATCAAACATTCATCTTTAGCTCGTTTTCCATAAAAAGAGGAGAGGTTCATTTCAAAACCTTTTAGAAATAAGTATCTATAAATACGATAAACAAAAATTCGAAATATCTAGTTTACCTCAATCTCTAGATTATAGTGATAAACGAAATGTTCTCCACACGTGCATGTATTTGAAATGAAGGCAATATGGAGGCAATAACTATTGTCAGTCTCACAGAGTATGAACAAATTGGAAAACAATGCTCTTGGCAGTACCAGGAAGTAATTTGAGCATGCACATTGGCGACTCACTGGCGCTTATCCCCATTCATTGACAATAATTAGTGCCACAGGGCAGGGCAAACCACCGGTGGGTCACTATCAAATTTTCATGAAAATCAAATGACAACCTGTTTTTCTTGCACATACTGTGTTATTTGTCATTTAAATGAACTGGGCACCTCCGTAGCTAGGTGGGAAGCAGCAGCAGTACAAGAAGCACACACTTCTTGATTAGACCGGGGTCCACGCCTGTCACCACCAAATACGGAGGATGCAGAAAGGTCAGGGAATGACCACCGCATATTCCCGGAGCAATATGGCCTTAGTTGCTAATGCTCCTAAAAACCAAATAACAAACAAACAACAATTTAAAGGAACAGAATTATGAAAAAAACACAGTCATCATTTGGGAAATAAAAGTTGTGGGTCTGTCTGTCTCTTAGGCTTCATGTTAAATAAATGCCCTAGCGGGAATGTGTTAGCATTAGTAGACACATGCGATGCAAGAAAGCAAGCTTATTCAGCATCAACCAAAAAAACCCCTTCCATTTCATTCCTCTATTTGTTCCAAATGCCTGTCCAGCTCAGCCTTAAATTCATTTAGGCTATTAGCTTCCACAACAAAAAATAGAAGCCTGTTCCACCAATTAACTACCCGCTGGCTAAAGGCAAATTTTCGCATATCTATTCTACAACTATCTTTCCTCAATTTAAAACTGTGCCCCCTCAGGTTCTTAGTCTAAGCAAGACGAAGAATCCCGTCAGCTTTCAGCTTGCTCAACCCATTCAAGGCCTTTTACACCTCAATCCACTCACCTCTCAGGTGCCTCTTCTGCAGGCGCTGCAATTTGCAGATTTAAGCCTTTCTTGGTGAGAGCACCCTTTGTTCCCCTCATCAATCTTGTTGTCCTTCTTTGTACTCGTTCTAGCAACTCTACATCCTTCCTAAAATGAGGCCTCCAGACCTGTACACAGTACTTTAAGTGTGGCCTGACCATTGCTTTGTGTAACGGGATTATCACCTCCCTGTCCCTGCTAGCAAAATTTCTATATATCATTGATAAGGCTCCATGACCTGCCCTGGCAGCCTGTCTGCACTGTCAGCAAACTTCATATTTGGCTGCACAATTACCCCCAGGTCTTTTTCACTTTCCACTTCCCTGAGTGTAGTACCACCCAGTTGGTATGTTTCTCTTCGGTTATTGCTACCCATATGCAGTACTTTGCATTTGTCAATGTTAAACTCCACTTTCCACTTCTCAGCCCATTTTTCCAACTTATCTAGATCCAGTTGGAGTAGAATACTGTCATTACTGTCGTTAATAACCCTGCCAACCTTTGTATCATCTGAAAACTTGGACATTAAACCTGATATACCTTCATCAATATCATTGATAAACATACAAAACAACAATGGGCCCAACACTGAACCCTGGGGAACTCCACTAATAAAATTTGTCCACGAAGAACAGTGTCCATTGATTACCACTCTCTGTTGTCTCTCACTCAACCATCCCTTTATCCATTGTAGCAGCGTACCCTTGATACCATACCTCTCCAATTTGTATAGCAGTCTTCCATGTGCAACAGTATCAAAAGCTTTCCTGAAATCAAAGTATATGATATCAAAATTATTTTTGGTATTCAGTTCTTTTGTGACCACATCATAGTATCCAATCAAATTGGTCAGACAAGACCTCCCTTTAACAAACCCATGCCGTGTCTTAACTATTACTGCAGTCTTGTCTAGATGATCCTGCAATGCTTCTTTAACCAGTGATTCAATTATTTTCCCCAGAACACAAGTTAAATTAACAGGTCTGTAGTTTCTTGTGTCACCTTTTGAACCTCCTTTGTTAATTGGTGATACATTTGCACACCTCCAGTCCATGGGGTCCTCCCCTGAGTCCAAGGAAGCTCTCATAATTATGGCAAAGTAATTTGCTTACTTCCTTTGCTGCATCGTTTAATATAACTGGATAGATCCCGTCCACCCCCAGGTGCCTTCCTTATGTTTAACTTCAACAATTTCTCCTCCACTTTGCTCTCAGTTATTACAAAATCACTTAGCTCCCTGTTAGCGTTTGATAAACTTCTGGCACTCCCCTCATTGAATAACTCCTCATGTGTGAATGTAGATGCAAAATACTCATTCAGTTTATCTCTATTGATGATCATGCTCAGCTACCTGAGCATGATCATCAATAGTCAACCCATCTATGTTAAGTGTTCCAATCTGATTTATCCCTTTCCTTCTAGAGTTTACATAAGTAAAGAAGTCCTTGCTGTTTTTCTTTGCATCCTTTGCCAAAGATTTCTCATAATTTTTAGAGAGGTTAGGAGAGGTTTTAGAGATTAGGCCTTTGCCTGCCTAACCTCCTTTGTGACTTGATTACTGTCTAGTTTATACCTGCCGTAGGCTTCTGTATCTCCTGATACTTTATATGCATCCCATACATTCTTCTTCTTCTTCTTCTCTGCCACTAGCCTCATTAATTCATCTGACATCCATTTAGGCCTAAACCTTGAACAGTATCTCTTGGTTGGAATGAAAAGCCTAATAGCCTCCAAAATTAAGTCCCTGAAGGCTTCACATTTTGAATTCAACTTTGGTAACATCATCAGTTGATCCCACTGTACAGAATTTAAAAACTGTCTGAGACCTCTGTAGTCACCTTTACGAAAGCAAAAGCCCTTCCCTTTAGCCTTGATGGTAGTTATATCTTTAAATAATTCCCACATCAGTACATTGTGATCACTGTCGCCCAGTGGTTCCTTTATCTGCAGATTCTTAATGCATGAAGAATCACTACTGATAATCAGATCAAGAGTATTACTCCCTCTGGTTGCCTCTCGAACATGTTTCTGTAGAAAACAGTCATCCAATAAATCCACAAAAGTGTTAATAATCTTTCTGTCAATCTGCAGATTTTATTAGGCATAATTATACTTTTTGCTAATGTTATGATATCATCAACAAAATAGAAGACTGATCAGCTCTGTGTTCGTCCACCTTGGCACCCCTTTCGTTCTGTATTTTCTAAAGAGTATATATGAATTCGTAATTTCTGGGGTATTGCATACAAGGTGGATATTAAATAACGAGAACTTGTGTTAATAAAATACAGGTAGTTCCCAACTTTATGGGTTAGTTAGTTCCTAGCGTGTACTCAAAAAGTGGGAATTTATATTCTATAGACATAATGTTAAAAACAGGGTTACGTTCTCAACAATGAAAGTTGACCATAGTAATGTGAAATAAAGGTCAACAACACAATAGTTTATGCTTAAACAATAGCTTATTTATCCAAAGAAATTAAAACATAGCCTTTAAAATCAAGCAAATTATAATAATAAAGAAATTATTTATGTCATACAAATGTTAAAGAATAATGAGATCATGTTTGCTTATGATCTCATATTTTGTTTCTAATATTATTGCTTGTGGCTGTTTCTTTTTATTAACTTCACTCTCTGCAGTGTTACTTTGTTTTGGCATGCTGCACAGTATTAATAAGGGGGATAAATCTGAAATAAGAAGACAAGACAAATGAAAATGAACAGCAACACAACCACTCTTTGTAACTTCAGTGTGTTAACTGCTTTATGTTATGTGAGTCAGTGAGACTCTCTCTCTTCTGCCTGAACAATTACAGACCAGTTAGTTTAACTTCTGTTCCGGGTAAAATAATGGAGCCACTGGTTAAAGATGCATTGCAGGATCATCTAGACAAGACTGCAGCAATAATTCAGACACAGCATGAGTTTGTTAAGGGAAAGTCTTGTCTGATAAATTTGATAGGATATTATGATATAGTTACAAAGGAACTGGATGCAAAAAATAATTTTGATATCATATATTTAGATTTCAGGAAAGCTTTTGACACTGTTGCACATGGAAGACTATTGTACAAATTGGAGCAGAATGGTATTAAGGGTAAGTTGCTACAATGGATAAAAGGATGGTTGAGTGGGAGAAGACAGAGGGTGGTAATTAATGGGTGCTGCTCTTCATGGACTAATGTTATTAGTGGAGTTGCACAGGGTTCGGTGTTGGGTCCTCTGTTGTTTTGTATATTTATGAATGATATTGATGAAGGTATATCAGGCTTAGTGTCGAAGTTTGCAAATGATACAAAGGTTGGCAGGGTTGTTAATGATAGTAATGGCAGTGTGCTACTTCAACAGGATCTAGATAATTTGGTCAGATGGGCTAAGAAGTGGCAACTGAAGTTTAACCTTGACAAATGCAAAGTACTGCATATGGGTAGAAGTAACCCCAGAGAAACATACCAACTGTGTGGTACTACACTTAAGGTGGTAGAAAATGAAAAAGACCTGGGAGTAATTGTGCAGTCAGATATGAAGTTTTCTGAGCAATGCAGACAGGCTGCCGGGGTAGGTCATGGAGTTTTGTCAATGATATATAGGAATTTTGCTAGCAGGGAAAAGGAGGTGATTGTCCCTCTGTATAAGGCAATGGTCAGGCCACGCCTTGAGTACTGCGTACAGGTCTGGAGGCCTCATTTTAGGAAGGATGTAGATTTACTTGAGCGTGTACACAGAAGGGCAACAAGATTGGTGAGGGGAATGAAGGGGTCCTCTTACCAAGAGATGCTTAAGTTGTGCAAATTTCAGTGGCTGGAGACTAGGCACCTGCACGGTGAGGTGTATAAGGCCTTGAATGGGTTGAGCACGCTGAATTCTGATGGGATCCTTCCACTTGTTCAGATTACAAATCTAAGGGGGCATAAATTCAAATTAAGAAAAGACAAATTTAGAATAGATGTGTGGAAATTTGCCTTTAGCCAGCGGGTGGTTAATTGCTGGAACAAACTTCCATCTGTCGTTGTGGAAGTTGATAGGTTAAATAAATTTAAGGAGGAACTGGACATGCATTTGGAGGGAATGGTGTGATTTTTTTTTTTTTTTTTGGCTGATGCTGCATAAGCTCATACACTTGCTTTCTTGCATCACATGCCACTACTACTACTACAAACAAACACACGCACTGTTGTACTGTATGTATAGTTACATGTGTGACTTTGTATAGTTATGCATGTGGAAATGCCATATTTATGAATGTTTAGCATTTATTTATTGCAATTAATGTTCATATTTTTGATTTTGTTGACATTTGATAATTGAAAAAAAGAACTCGTAAAGCGAAAACTCATAAAGCGGGAACTGCCTGTAAATATGAAATATTTCATACCTTACAAGTTATCCCCTTCAAAATAATTGCCTTGAGCTTGAACACACTGTTCCATAACATTTCTTCCAAGCAAAGAAACATTATCCGTAAGCCCTTTTAACACTTCAGTTGTTTTTTTCTGAATGTCTTTAGTGGACTGAAAATGGGTTCCCTTAAGCACTTTTCAGTTTAGGAAAGAGAGAAAAAAATAACAAAATTCTCACTCAGGGATTTGTTTTTTGGTCAGAAACTGGCAAACAGAGTGCTTTATCTGCTGGAGCTTTGTCTTGATGGAGCATCCGACCATCTTCCAAAATTCAGGTTTCTTCCTTCGAATTTTTTCATGCAGCTTTGTCAGAACTTCAATGTACTATGTTTGATTGACAGTCTGATTTGGTAGGATATATTCAACCATAACAATTCCTTCAATATCAAAGAAAACAAGATGCATGATTTTCATTTTGACTTTGCTTTTTTGTTGTGGGGAATTGTTTTGTCTTCCATTGCATTGACTGTCTTTTAAGTTTCTGGGTTGTACTGGAACAGCAAGTAATTACCGTACTCAGAAAGCTTGGATCTTCATTATTTTCCAAAACATCTTCACAAACTTAGAGTCTTCTTGTTCTTTGATCTTCATTGAAAATTTTTGCCACTATCTTGGTGCACCCTTTTGTCATGCCTAAATTACCAGTTAAAATTTGTCTAATTGTTTCTTTATCCATATTGAGCTCTGATGCAACCATTCTAATGCTTAAACAATGACCACTTCTAATCAGTGTCCTTACCTAATCCTTGTTTTTGCTCCATAAAAAAAACCAAATCAAACCAAATCTTACCTGATCCATGCTTTCATCAGTCTTCACGGATACTTCTCAACCAAATCAAACCAAATCTTACCTGATCCATGCTTTCATCAGTCTTCACGGATACTGGATGGCCTGATCATTCATTGTCTTCTACATTCTCACTTCCTTCTAAAAATCTTTTATGCCATTCAAACACATGAGCTCTCGACATAGTATCTTCCCCATAAACTTGCCATAACAACTCATAACTTTCAGTCAGTGTTTTCTTTAGTTTTGTTAAAAATTTGAGGTTGATTCGTGTTCTATTCTTTTTTTTTCTATCATTTTTCTAGCAAAGTGCAAAACACAAGGTAACTGTGTTTGCAGTGAAACCTGTCTCACTGCAAAGCAAATTAGCATGTTGGAACATGACTTGACACATAACTAGGGAAAGGTTCAAGGTCAACCACTGTGTCTTTGTTTCAAAGGTGGCACTTGATGAGTAGTGGCTGCTTGTGCAATCTCGTTATTTAATAGCCACATATTGTATATTTACATATATTCCATAATTCTAATGTATTCACCCTCCTTAGCTGCACAGTGACTGAGGCAAGGTTGCCCCTTCAACTATTACAGTTTCTCCTTTCTTGAAATTAAAACAATCAATTAAAACTTATCTTTAACAACTGTGACCACTCCTCATCATCCAACTTAGAACTCTGTGATCAGTGTCTTCCAGTGGTTCCTGTATTGTCAGCCCTATGATATTGATTCATGAGTAATGATAATCTCTAGAATATTTTTGCCTCTAGTATTTTCCCCAATGTTCATGATACAGATAATAATCATCTAGTTTATTTATTATATAAAGTGTTTTTAAAAATGGTGAGTTTCCCTGCCACTTACTCCAAACAATAAGGGCGAATTGAAATAACCTATAATTAGATATTCACACTTGCTTGCCTATTCCATGCATGTAGAGGCTCTCATTATAAACTTCACAATCTTCTGATCTGTAGCATAATTTTCACATTACCTTTCCTTCCAACAACCTCACCCCCACATAGATTCTATACTTGAATGCCAAGGTTCTTAATCTGGGAAAGCTTTTGTCATGCTCAGGCTGCTCCTGAGCATGACAACCAAATCCTTCTGTCTTGCATGTCCTTCCTAAATACATCATAACTACTGCATGCAGTGAAACTTATCTTCCAATCTTTTTGGGTGACACAACATTTCCATTAGCTTGTTATATATGTATTGATGATGTATTGTGATGAAAATCAAAATATATCATCTTTTAGCATGAAAACTACCAGGAAGGTCATTTTCATGCTAAAAGTTCTTAGAAAGGTAAGAAAGAAATTTACTTTTGTTTGGTCTCTGGGCATGTTGACATTCCAGGAAATGAAACAGCAGATATGGTGTCAAAATCAACAAGTGCTGCCTATGGAGAGAGAAACTATACCAGTTCAAGATTACATGACAATCATGCAAAGAATGCATGGTTCAGCGGCACCAGATTTGGTATGACAAAGAAAATGCATGGTTCAGTGGCAGCAAATTTGGTATGACAAAAATAATGATCTCATGCAAATCCATCCTGAGCTAGCTCCTTTAGTCATTTGACCTTTAGAAAATCATGGGAAGGAAGTTGTTTAGTGTAGTTGAGAATTAGACATATATATGTTGCTCATGTCTGCTAAAGGCAGAAGACCTGCCACAGTTCGTCAGATGAAATACCATGCTAACTGTTAGACACATTTTTCTAGATTATGTGAGCAGTATAAGGGAATGGTAGAATATAGTCAGTACAGTAGTTAGAGCCACTTACCCTTGCCTCTCTTAGGATACCATCCACCATAGAGTATTAACATTTTTGCACAAAATCAAAATACTTCATAGAATATAAATGCTTTTAGAAGTGTGTTCAAGTTAATGTTTGTCATTGAGAAATATATTTCATAATGTCACAGGAAAATCTGTCACTTAATACATATCGAGTATGTTGTAGTTAGAGCTGCCGATATGTTAAGAAAACAAACATCCTGGGATTTGTAATGCCATCCAGTACTTAGCCCTGTACACAGTGCAGTAAAGCTGCTGGGACAGCACATGGAGTGTTGTCAGTGATATACAATTTTGATAGTAGATATGGAGGTAATTATCCCATTGTGCAAATCATTGGTTACGCCACATCTTAAATACCATAGTGTACAGGTAAAAATGTCATTTCGAGAAAGATATCCACTTACTTGAAAGAATACAAAACAGAGAAACAAGGTTAGTTCTAAATGCAAAGTAGTTAAAAAAATTACTGATGATTGAGTAGTTAAAAAAAAGTGTCTTGGATAATTATTTAAGTACAAAACAGGTGACTGTCATCTGTTTTTTCCTTAAATAATTATCCAGGTTTATACTTCTGCTATTATATGACATCTAAATACTTCCACTTTGTATGACAACTACTTTGAATAGTTGATTAATCGTCTGAAATGAGATAGAAGTACTGCTGAAACAGTTCTTTAGGATTGTATCAATGACTCCTTACTTTAAGTAAATAACAATAAAATTTCATTTGACAAGTACTGTTTCTTTGAAGTATTGCAACAGTGAGGCAATTCATTATGCGAAGGTGGACTCCACATCATATAAATATAAATAAAAAAATATATTTTTATATAAAAATTTGTATTTAAATTTTACATATTTATATATAAATCTTAATTTTTAAGCCTAAAATTTAAAAAAAAAAAAAGTTGGTGCTGTTTTGCTATTATCTAAGTATTGAATTTAAATTATTGTTACAGTATAACTATAATGTTTTATTTTATTTTTCCAAACTAGATGGTATTCTTTAGTCCAGCAGCTGAGTGCACTGCTGTTCATTAAACTTTTATTGATGTTATACGATTAGGAAAATGAACTGAATTTAGAAATATCACAGTTTTTTATTTATTTATTTAGTAGTAAGAGGCTGTCTCATAAAAGGATATTACTATTTACAAATGAAGATAATCCTCATGATGGGAACATCCAGTTACAACAACAAACCAAAGCTAAAGCCAAAGATATTTATGATTTAGGTATAGATTTAATTTTGATGCACCTTCAGAAGCCTGGGAACACTTTTGATGCCAGTAAATTTTATAAAGTAAGTATTTTATATGTGAAATATTATGAAGTGAGTACAAGATAGTAGATCTATCATCATAAACAGAGTTGTGGTGTTCTTGAACAATAGCTATCTGTATACAATTTGTTAATTAATATAGAATAAAGGAGTAAGATGAATGTTAAATGAATTTTAGCATTAGCATTAGCACATGATGCAAGAAAGCAAGCTTATATAGCATCAGCCAAAAAAAAAAAAAAACCCTTCTCTTTCACTCATCCACTTGCTCCAGATGTTTGTCTAGTTCTGCCTTGAATCTGTTTAAGCTATCAACTACAACGACAGATGAAAGTTTGTTCCAGCAGTCAACCGCCTGTTGGCTAAAGCTAATCTCTAGACACTGTAATTTGCAAAACTTAAGCCTTTCTTCATAAGAGCAACCCTTTGTTCCATTCACTAATCTTGTTGCTCTTCTATGTACTCATTCCAGCAGCTCTACATCCTTTTTAAAATGAGGCCTCCAGACCTGTATACAGTACTCAAGGTGTGGCCTGACCATTTCCTTATACAAGGGGATAATCACTTTCTTATCCCTGCTAGAAAAATTCCTGTATATCGTTGACAAGACACCATGAGCTACTCTTGCAGACTGTCTGCACTGCTCAGAAAACTTCATATCTGCCTGCACAATTATCCCAGGTCCTTTTCACTCTCTACCTCTGTCAGTGTAGTACCACACAGTTGATACGTTACTCTGGGATTACTGCTTCCCATATGCAGTACTTTACATTTGTCAATGTTAAACTTCAGTTGCCACCTCTCAGCCCATCTACTCAACTTTTCTAGATCCTGTTGCAGCAGTGTACTGTCATTAGTGTCATTAACAACCCTGCCCACCATCATATTGTCTGCAAACTTGGACATTAAACCTGATATACCATCATCAATATCATTAATGAATACAGAAAACAACAATGGACCCAACACTGAACCCTGGGGGACTCCACTAATAACATTAGTCCACGAAGAGCAGTGTCCATTGATTACCACTCTCTGTCTTCTCGCATTCAACCATCCCTTTATCCATAGCAGTTTTATTCTAAAATTATTATTTTAGAATAAAACTCATCTAATCCATAACCATAATCAGTCAACCACCTTGGCCTAATATGAATATTGATGATCTACATTCATGTGTGAAGAAGTTTTTAGGGATGGGAATAACTAGAAGCTAAATGATTTTATGATAACTGAGAAGAAAGGGAAGAGAAGGTAAAAGGTAAAAGAAGCAGCAGAAGAGGTAAGAAACTTTTGTCTGTAATTATCAGAACATCTCAGATTTGGGATGGTCCCTATAGATTGGAAATGTGAAAATATTTCATCTGTCACAAAGGATGGGGGGGTCAAAGGGCAGAGTGAGTAATTACAGACTTGTAATTACTCACTCTGCCCTTTGACAAATTGTAAGCTTCTGTTGCAGGAGAAAACTAATGGAATCTTAAAAGTAATTATTACAGAATCATCTTGACAGGAATGCATTTATATGAAAATCACAGCATAGGAGAGGTCTTGTCTGACCAATCTGATTAGTTAGCCACTATGATGTAGTAACAATGTAAATACAAAAAATAATTTTGATACTGTTCCACATGAAAGACTACTGTATAAATTGGAGCAGTTGGCATTGGGAGATTAGTTACTGCTTACTGATAAAGGGATGCCTTAAGTAGCAGAAGACAGAGTGGTTATAAATGGGCACTACTGTTGGGCTAATGTTATTAATGGAGTCTCTCAGGTTTGAGTGCTGGGCACTTTACTATTTTCAGTATTTATTAACAATATTAATGAAGTTATATCAGCTTATTGTAGTTTGCAGATGATACCAAGGTTGTCAGGGTGATTGATGATAAGAATTACAGCAAACTACTGCAACAAGATCTAGAAAAATTAGGCAGATGGGCTGAGAAGTGACAGTTGAGGTTTAATATTGATAAATCCAAGGCAGCAGTAATCCCAGAACTACATGCCAATTGGGTGTTACCACACTCACAGTGGTGGAGAATGAAAGAAACCTAGGAATAATTGTACAATCCAATACAAAGTTCTCTGAATGGTGCAGATAAGCTGCTAGGACAGTTCATGTCAATGAAATACAGGAATTTTTCCAGCAGAGACAAGGAACTGATTATCCCATTGTATAAAGGAATTAATTAGGCAGCATCTTGAGTACTGTATACAGGTCTGTAATACTCAAAAAGAAGAGTATGGGTCTATTGCACCAGGTGCAGAGAAGAGCAACAAAATTAATTAAGAACACAGGAGGGTACTTAATTATTTTGTTCAATTCATAGAATAAAGACTTGTTCTGTGAATGGCAGCATTTTGAAACTAGGCACCTGTGAAGAGATCTGGTCAGCGTGTTTATGACTTTAAATGAGTTCAGTGAATTAAATACTGATGGCATCCTTACTCCTTCTTGGTCAACACATATAAGGGAATATAAGCACGCCCTTCCTGGTGTCCCATAACAGACTCCATCTCACTGACAGGTTTCTATCTTTTGAACTGAACTAGTGTTAGGAGCAATATTCCCTCTAAGCTGTGTACACACAGACTTTGAAATTAGTGCACACAGGACATTAAACTGTGCATAAAAAAAATTTTAATTCCAAATAAATTGATAATAATAAAAAAAAAACACAATCGTCCATTGAAAAATGTGAAATTGACCACATGAGACTGGTTATGAGCAGCCCAACTTGGTTGTGTGCATTATTATTGCTATTCAAGACTTTTAGCAACCTATTTGGTGTGATTGCTGGCAGTACTCATATTTTCTGTTAAAACATGCAAATACAATAGCAGCTATCAAATGGCTATATTAATGAAAAATAATTTCATTTTCAATTTTATATAAACTCAATTTAGCATGCACAAGTTTTTGTCACTGGAAAAAAAATTGCACAACTTGAAATTTTTGCACATACAGGCCATTGAAAATTAGAGGGAACATTAGTTAGTAGTGTAGCAAGTGCATGTAGATGTTGCAATTTGCCATTAATGAAAAGTACCAGAGAAATGCCCTCAAGGTGTTTAGAGATGTCCCACTAGCATTACTCCTTTATAGCTATGTTACTGATTTTACAAACTTGCTCTACTGAATTACATCTCTTACTTTTCTGGCCACCTCTTTTATCTTCCCCACTGTGAAGTTACTTTGTTATTACCAGCGTGGATGGAGGTTTGTGACAATGATTTGCACAGTGTCTGTACTTGATCCATGAATTTGGGAACTTATGCAGTTGTCATCTAGTTTCTCCTTTCTTGTTATTTGCTCATTCTAATGATGGAAACTTGACTTTTATTAGGTTTCTTAAATATCTACCACTTATCTTTTGTATCTTTTTTATGGTGTGTTGCTCTGGTTATAGTTAATATATTGTATCTGTTTCATATAATTAGAATTAATATATTTTGTCACTGTTTTATATTTTAACCTATTTTATTTATCTTATTGCTCCTTTTGCTGATATTATGGTAATCAGAATCTTGATGTTGAGGGTCATTGTTACCAGTGGCTTTGTAGTCGGAATAGATGCGAATCCTTGTCCTGCAGTGAAGAGAAATTGTATCACATATTTTCTCTATACAATCAAATAAAGTTTCATTAAATGATTGCCAACTTTAAAAAAATTTGAAAAATTTAAAAAAATGATTGGTTGCAGGATAGATATGTGAAAATTTGCTTTCAGTGAGAGTAATTGATGTTGGAATAAACTTCCAGCTGGTGTTGTGGATAGTTTGAATAAATTTAAGGAAGAATTAGACAAATTATTAGAGGGAATGAACAAATGAGGTAGGTACTTTTTTTTTTTTTTTCTGATACTGTATAAGATTGCTTCCTTGTATTATTTGTCACTACAAATATTAATACTTACTCTTTGATCAGTTAGAACTGACATTTGAATTGAATTTCTAATGGTTAAAATTTAAGATGAAAATATTTACAAAATATGTAACATAAGATGAGCTACAGGCATATGCAAAATATATGAATTTGTGTAGAATAATGGAACTGTTCCATTCCTTTTTACTATGGTAAACCTTTGAATAATTATATTTCTTTTGCACATGCTGACTTTTATGATTTACTTATAAATTTTGGAGAGAAAATGTTTTTTTTTATTTTTTTTTTTATGAGTTTTACAGGCTTATTTTATTATTATTTTTAACAAATTTCAGTCGTATTTGTGTTATATTTTTCAAACATGTATTATGCTGTGTTTTGATTCTTACCTGCCAAATGATAATGTATGTTTATATTAAACATACATTATCATTTGGCATACATATGTTAATAAACATATTTTAATCATTTGACAGGTCTTTAAAGGTGCGTCATGTTCCATAGCTGGTGTGAGACCTTTAGCAATTACATTTTTATGTTGACTTGTGAAGTTACAGTTGTTAGTGCATTATTTACCTTAAATATATAGTGCATTATAAATAGCACTGTGTGACTAAAGTAAATTGCATTTTTTAAAATGCTTACTGACATATACTGCAGTGCTCCACTGTATTTTCGTGTCAGGGAAAAAAAGAAGTAGGTCTGTCTCTCACTAATGTAATTGCCCTAAACCTTTTCTAGTTCTAAGTCTCACCTTTTAGATGCAACCTCCAGAACTAGATATGCTATTCTATTCATAATTACATTATAGACTTGTCTTTTAAAGAAGTTTTTATTTCATTTATGAGTCTTGCATAGAATAATAACTTCCTTCTCCTTACTTCCAAAGGTCTGTCATTGATGGGACACTGTGTGCCATTCTGGCTGCATGTTAAACTTTATATCTGATTTCAGTGTATGCCAAATGTATGCCAAATGATACTGTAACTTCTCAGCCTATTTTTTCTCGAACCACTTTTATTCTCCACACCCCAATCATAAATTACACCGGGTTTCTTTTCTTCGGGGGGAAGACCTTCCATTTAGTTCCATTTTTCAGACCATATTTGAAACCAGTCAAGGCATTTTGAGCTGCAGTCTGATTCTAGTCATTAACCACCCTTCAAACCACCAGACTGACAGTACTCTCTCTATTTTCTTGTCACTGTCATTAAGGAAAACTGGAACCTAGCAGCAATCCCTGAATGGTACCACTTATTATGCCAATGCACTCTGGGGGATGTTGATGCAGTACTAAGAGGGAGCAACAGGGTTGTGATGTTAAAAAAATTAATAAAATTAATAAGTAGTTTTCATTGATAAAATAAAAAGTTAACAAACCTTGAAAGTTTCCAGTGAGAACTTTGTTAATGCGTAATGTTTTCAGTTTTATACACAATTACTCTTATGGTTTTCACTGCTAGATGCTGCTGATAAACCAGGAAAAAATTTTTCCTGGTTTATCAGCCACTAGTATTTTTTTTTAGCATTAGCATTAGTAGAGGCATATGATGGAAGAAAGCAAGCTTATGCAGCATCAGCCAAAAAAAAAAAAAAAAAAAACCGTTCCCATTTCACCTCTCTGCTTGTTCCAAATACCTGTCCAGCTCAGCCTTAAACTTATTTAGGCTATCAACTTTCACAACAAAGATGGAAGTCTGTTCCACCAACCAACCACCCGCTGGCTAAATGCAAACTTCCACACATCTATCCTACAACTGTCTTTCCTCAATTTGAATTTATGCCCTCTCAGGTTAATATTCTGAGCAAGAGGAAGAATCCCATCAGCATTGAGCATGCTCAAACCATTCAAGGCTTTATACACCTCAGTCAGATCACTCCACAGGTGCCTAGTCTCCAGACACTGTAATCTGCAAAACTTAAGCCTTTCTTCGTAAGTGCAACCCTTCATTCCGTTCACTAACCTTGTTGCCCTTCTCTGTACTCGTTCCAGCAGCTCTACATCCTTCTTGAAATGAGGCCTCCAGATCTGTATACAGTTTTATTTTTATTTGATATTACATAATTAAACAGGGATTACCTTGATTTCTTTTATAGGGAAGCTTCTATCCAACACATAGAATGATGTGTTAGACCTGGAGAGTTGGGTAGAAGCTTCCCTATAAAAGAAATCAAGGTAATCCCTGTTTAATTATGTAATAACTAATAGAACACAGGAGATCTAATTGAGCATCTAATAGCTCTTATTACCTTAATTCTACTTTTTTTATTTGAAGACAAATTTGTCTTCAGATAAAAAACATTTTTTTGTGATTGCCCCTCATGGCATGTGGGTCTTATTGGTTTGCTATTGCTGATATAGGACATTGTTTGGACCACACCTTTGGCACTGTAAGGTTCAGGGACTGTTTCAGGAGGGTTGTGGATTTTCTGGGAGAGGTGCAATAGGGTTGGTTATTGGTATGGAGAGATGTTCATAGAGACGCTTCATTTTATTTGTTGAAAAGCCTTGAGACTAGGGGGGACTTGATTGAGATATTTGTAGCTTTGAGAGTTTTTAGTAATAATGGGAGATAGCTTTTGTTCTTTCACCCAGCACATCCTTGAACTTGGTAGGGTTAGTGTTTTTTTTTTTTTTTTTTCCAGGTGTTCTTTGACTATTGGAGTAACTTGGAACTTAGTCTTATGGAACTGAAAAGCATATGCAAACTTCAAAAAGGATTAAGGATAAAATCAGATTTTTTTTTTTTTTTTAAAGATTGATGCTAAACAAACCTGGCTTCCTGTATCATTTTGTTCTTTTTAACATTAACATTAAATGATTGCCGGCTTGAACTTTACTTGTGAAAGATCAGTGCAAAAATTCCAACTCTTTGCTGTTTTGATTTTTAACTTACGGTTCATGGAACCATCTGGGCAGAATCTCTTTTCATATTCAGGTATTTCATCAAAATGAGTTTGTTTCTTTAGCTAAATTTAACTCTTCAAGAATTAGGTGTAATCTCTGAATAAACCAAATCTCTCTCTCTTAAACATTTTCACCAGTTTTGTGAGTTTTAGGCATCAACTTCATACACCACCACTGACGTAATTCTGCCTTCTTTCCACTCAGAATCCCTTACTGTGCACAGAATATAACCCCTGTAAATTTGTTTTATCTAAATTATCTTACTTGCAAATTCTCTGTATTTACCCAAATTTTGATGTTAATTCTTTTTCAAAAAATTATTCCTTGTTTTACAAGACAAAGGAAAAAGCATGCACCAGTTTTTGCTCCAGTAGTATTGGTATTAGCAATGGCCACATGGTGCAAGGAAACCTGTGGCTTATGTTGCACCAGCCAAAAATAATAATAATAAAGAAATAAATAAAATAATAATAAGAAGAAAATTAAAAATAAATAAATAAATAATTAATCAGAAAAAAAGGAAACAGACAACCTATGCATATCCCTCCTCCCGTAGGTAATTATCCAGCTGATCTTTGAATTTCCCCAAACTGTCAGCCTCTACCACCCATGTAGATAACTTATTCCAGTAATTTATAACTCTCTGGCTAAAATAAAACTTCCTGCAATCCAGTCTAAACATCTCCCCACCTCCCGTAACTTGAAATTATGGCCCCTAGTTCTAGAATCTTTATAACTGTGAAAATTTTGTCCTCATTCATTTTACTTATGCCTCTCAGAGCATTAAACATCTCAATCAAGTTTCCTTTAAGGTGTCTAGTTTCCAAGCTCTGAAACCCACATTTTTGAAGTCTTTTCTCATATGGACGCCCTTTTGCCGATCTCACCAGGCATGTTACTCATCTTTGGACCCTTTCAAGAAGCACAATGTCTTTGTTTAGGTGTGGTCTCCATACCTGAACACAGTATTCCAAGTGTGGTCTAACAATAGCCTTATATAATGGGATTATGACGTCCTTACCTCTACTAGCAAATGTTTGATAAATCATCAATAGGACACCATGGGCCTTCCTTGCAACATGTACACAATGCTCGGAAAATGTTATGTCTGACTGTATCGTAACTCCCAAGTCCCTTTCTTCCACTACAGACTTTAGTTCAACCCCACCAAGTGTACAAGTTATTTTGAGATTACTGTTTCCCAGGTGTAATACCTTACACTTTGCTGGGATTAAAGCATAGCTGCCATTTTTCTGACCATCCCCGAAGTCTGGGTTGATGTAGGAAGTGGGGAACCCCACTTCCTACATCAACTTGCCACCTCCCTTAAGATTATAGGATATTTGCCATCAATCCCAAGAGCCCTACCAGCCTGTAGGCTCGAAAGTTTTTTCATTAAATAAACGTGAAATTTGAACATCATTAATTACAGTTTTTTCAACTTCACTCCCATAATTTCTAATTGACACAAAGGGTTTTTCTTCTGTAAATATCAATGCAAAGTAACTGTTGAGTTCATCTGCAACTTCAGTTGTGGTATCTAATACTATCCCACGTCCATTACATAAGGGTCTGATCTGGTTTGTCCTTCTCTTCTTTGCATTTATATATATGAAGAATTCCTTATCCTCCCTCTTTGCCGGCGATTTCTCATAATCTGCCTTTGCCAGCCTATTACAGATCAATTTGTAGCTGTTATAGGCTTGAGTATTTTTTATTGCTCTGTAACTTTTCCATGCCATCTTTTTCTGCTCAAGTAATCTGGCAACTTCCTTATTCATCCAACTTGGAATCTTCTTCGTGGAGTATTTTATTAATGGTATATTAGCATTCAAGGCTTTTGTGATTAATGTTTTGAACGTATACCATAATTCAGTTGTATTTACTCTCTGTGTGATATCTACCCAGTTAATAGAGGCCATGTGGCACCTCCTTTGAAATTATAACTCATTCCTTTGTCTTTAACTACTGCTACCCTCTCTTCATCGTCTACCATAGAGCTCCGTGATCACTTTCTGTTACTGGTTTCTGTACTGTGTCAGCCCTATTATGTCATCTAGTTCATGGGTAATGATGAGGTCTAGAATATTCTTTTCCCTAACATATTGGTACAAATAACAATCATCCAGTCGATTTAAAAATTTTGTCCCCCATGTCAAGTTTTAGAGGCAAATTAAAATCACCCATAATAAGACATTGATGCTTACTTACCCATTCCATTTGAGGAATGGGCAAGTAAGCATCAGTGAGGTAGCTAGTAGGACTAACCAAATTCTTGCATGAATTTTTATTAATTGCTAGATGAAAATAGAAATAGAAGCAGCTCAATAAAATCATTCTCATTACTTTATTTTAATACCTGTATGGCATATAAAAAAGTATTTAATTGTTTTATGGTTTTTTTTTTTTTTTTTTTAATCAGGATATTGTTTACCTGACTGCAGATGAAGAAGGAACAAGTTTACCTGATGCATCAGAAAGATTTGAAGAACTTTTAACAAGGTATTAAGTTCACTTTCATTTCTTTGATTTAATATTATTACTTTTGGACATCATAATTGAGGTGTATAAGGCCTTGAATGGTTTGATCAAGCTCAATGTTGATGGGATTCTTCTTCTTGTCAAGATTAATCACCCAAGGGGACATAAATTCAAATTGAGGAAAGACAGTTGTAGAATAGATGTGCAGAAATTTGCCTTTAGCCAGCTGGTGGTTGATTGCGGGAACAAACTTCCATCTTTTGTAGAAGTTGACAGCTTAAATAAATTCAAGGCAGAACTGGACAAACATTTGGAGCGAATGGATGGGTGAAAGGGGAAGGCTTTTTTTTTTTTGGCTGATGCTATGTAAGCTTGCTTTCTTGCATCATATGCCTCTACTAATGCTAATTAAAACTATTTTTCATATCTATCATTTAGTACATGATGAAACAGTGGTCCATTTCATGGAATTTCAATATTCAGCTAGCCAGTTCATAAATAACCAGCAGTTTCTGTATTAGTTTAAATCAGGTTGGTAGAACTAAAGTTTAGTTATTTAAATTTCCATTCCTGGGGGAAATGCTTATGAGATAAGAAAGCCAACAACATAGAGGGTTTTATAAAATATTACAAGTTTATTTGATCTTTTGTGATACTGAATAAAACAAGTGAACTGAAATTGAAAAGCAAAAAATTAAAGATTTAAAAAATTAATAATATTAAAGTAATGTTAGTATTGAGACCAGTGTTAAAATGGCAAAGAATGCAAGAAAGTGGAGCTTATATATATAGCATTCTTTATTTACAAAGACCACTGGGAAGTATTATTCTTTGTACTTTTTCAATTTGTCCAGAACAGTCCAAGTGAAATCATTTTTATTTTTATGTTCAGTATAGCAAGAAGAGGCTCTGTAACATTTTTCTGACATTCAGCTGACACATTTTGCTACATTTGTGATGCTACATCTGTATTATAAATAGTACAGGTGACGAAAAGTACTGAAGCCTACAATAGCTATAAGATAATCTGTGATAGTACTGTGATATCTGTGATACACAGAAAGGGGACAAATTTTTCACATATATGACTACAGAGAAGTGATTAAATCAGATCAGATCCTTGTACGATGGATACAGCAAAAATTGTAGATAACCCAGTTGAGGTTGCTGTTGAATTGAATAAGTACTTTCCATCAATCTCTACAAATAAAAGGCCCTTTGTGGCAAGGCAAAACTGTGAGTGAAGTATTAAATTAGAAATATTGAAATTGCAGAAGGTGATTTGTTAGAAAAACTTTCAAGCCTAAAGGAAAGTAAGGTCCCTTGGCAGTGATGGTATATACATCCAGTAATTTTGAGGGAGGCAGCAAGAGAGAGAGAGGGAATTGAACCATTCAGATTAATTACGAGGGCATCATTTGAATGATAGATTCGTTTGGATTGAAGTGGTGGCACTTTACTAATAGATAAAGATGATTCTAAGAGATAGACAACTATAGAGTGGTCAGTCTGACTTAGTAGTAGGGAAACCATGGAAGCAATAATGAAGTTTGCAATACAGGGACATCTAGGTATAAATGGTATTCTGAATAAAATACAGTACATGTTTGTACATAGAAAATCATTCTTTACCTAATCTTTAACTGTTTTGAGTCACTTGAGTGGATTTAGGAAATAATTTTGACATTGTTTACTTGGACTTTGCCAAAACATTTGACTCTGTTCCATATGACAGGTTGCTGCATAAGCAACAAGAATATGTTTATATAATGGGTGATATCCTTATTGATAGCAGGACAGCTGAGGATAGAAGGCAGAGGACTGATTAATCGTTACTCCTCAAATTGGGCTGGTGTCAGAAGTGAAATCTATACAACATTGATGGTTATACTGCATTTGTAATGTGGTGGGGGGGGGGGTACTGATAAGTTCTCAGCCTGTAATAGAAAGAAACAAGATAATCCAATTATATACATAGTTTATTCAACATATTTGCATTTCAACTCCACACACACTTTCTACACCATTGTTCCAACACATATGAACCTTGCAAATAGAAATCGAAAGACTGCTCCCCAAGCCAGGCTTTTGTAGCTCATATAATTAATGTCATCATTTGATTCAAATTTGATACCCTTAAAATCTTTTTGAAATTCAGAAAGAGGTAGTAGTCTGATGGTGCAAGATCTGATGAATATAGAAGAATAAAGAAGCTGAAAGTCTAGTTCAGTTAATTTGACAGAAGTTTGACAGCTGTGTGTGCCCCAGAATATTGTCCTGCAAAAACCTCTAGTTCAGTTAATTTGACAGAAGTTTGACAGCTGTGTGTGCCCCAGAATATTGTCCTGCAAAAACCACTCCTTGGGTGAGTTTTCCCCTGCGTTCTGCCTTTAATTCCTCCTTCAGTTTTGGTTTGTTTAAAAGTGATGAATAATGCTAAGCAGTTATTGTTTTACTACACTTTTTCTGAAAAAAATTCCATCCTTGACCCAAAAGACAGAGGAGGTGATTTTTCCCAGCAGACTTCTGTGTGAAACTTCTTTGGAAAGGGGGGGGAGAGCCATTATAGGGCAAATTTCATTCAGAACTACAATTAATGAATAAAAACAACACTTTTATTCATGAATAAGAAATAAATAATTTAATCAATGAATAAAATAATTGTTACAAAATAAAAAGTTATTCTTTTATTTGTTACCAGAATGCATTTTTATTTACTGAATTACAAATAAAAAAAAAATTGTGAATAAAAAAAAATAATTTCTCAATATAAAAATTATTTGTGAATAAAATTAGTTGCAAATAAGGAATTTATTTGTAATTCATGGTCAAAAAAAATTATTTGAGAATAAAAATTAGAATAATCAAAAAGGCAAGTTTTTTATTTGAATGGGTTGTAAGGCCTTACCTCGCAATTGTATTTGGCCATCCTCTTTATACTTGCCACTTCAAGGTCCATTATAATCATTCCAATTGTTCCAAATTAGCTTTCAGTACTACCTATTTTTCAAAGAAGTCATCAGAAAGCATATGAGACTTAGGAACAGTAATAATAGAGGCAAAAGAGAAAAGTCTTTCTGCCTGCTACAATTTTTGTTCAATTTATATCAAAATCTGAATGTATATTGTCTAAAAGGTCAGCAATTCTATTGAAGGAATGTGTACTGCAAAACCTATAACATGCTAGCACAACTGATTTTCCTTCTACATCCAGTGTAATCCAGTAAGCGGTCATGCCTAAAAAATGTGCCGATTGAACCACGTGGAGAAATACCACGTGTGGAGGTACCGTGAACCTGCTATTTAAGCAGATGTTGTAGAAAGTCATATTACTGTTGAAGAAGAGAGCTGACGCTCTCGAAAGCTCCAGGTTTTTAGTGCTTTTAATTTTATATTTTAGCTTATTTTATGGTAAACGATTTTTATCACAGTTTTTAGTATTCTGCAATATACAATCATTAGTTTATTGTAAATAATTTGTTTTTATACTATTTGTAAAAATTTTAGTTACAGTAAAAATTTTGTTCAATGGTCAGTGTATGAGTTTATTTCCTAGATATGAGTTTTCCTGACCTCAGAGGCCTCTTTCAGGATATGCCTAAAAAATCTGTTTCCTAGTTGACCATGTGTCAGCTGGTCGTAAATACAAAATTTAAGTTCCTCTTTTATTTGAGAAATGTTACTGTTGAATAAATCATCAATACAACATCCGAGATTATGACTAATGCTAATTTCAGCTTTTGAAATTAGCATTAGTAGAGGCATACGATGCAAGAAAGCAAGCTTATCCAGAATCAGCCAAAAAAAAGAACCCTTCCATTTCACCCCTCTATTTGTTCCAAATGCCTGTCCAACTCAGCCTTAAATTTATTTAAGCTATCAACTTCCACAACAAAAGATGGAAGTCTGTTCCATCTACCCGCTGGCTAAAGGTAAATTTCCGCACATCTATTCTACAACTGTCTTTCCTCAATTTGAATCTGTTCCCCCCTCAGGTTCTTAATCTGAGCAAGAGGAAGAATCCCATCAGCATTCAGCTTGCCCAAGCCACTCAAGGCCTTATGCACCTAAATCAGATCACATCCCAGGTGCCTACTCTCCATGTGCCGCAATTTGCAGAACTTAAGTCTTCCTTGGTAAGAGCACCCCTTTATTCTCCTCACCAATCTTGTTGCCCTTCTTTATACTCGTTCTAGCAACTCTACATCCTTCCTAAAATGAGGCCTTCAGACCTGTACACAGCACTCTAGGTGTGTCCTGGCCATTGCCTTATACAAGGCGATAATCACCTCCCTGTCCCTGCTAGCAAAATTCCTATATATTGTCAACAAGGCTCCATGACCTGCCCTGGACCCTGCCGTCGATCAAGACTCCATGATCATTAATGATTACTGCTGATAATCAGATCAAGAGTATTACTCTCTCTGGTTGCCTCTCGAACATGTTGCTGTAGTAAACAGTCATCCAATAAAACCACAAAAGTCTTTCTAGTGTGCAAGTGACCAACCCACGAGTTCCAGTTGATATCTGGAAAGTTAAAATCCCCCATTATAAGACATTCTGATTTACTGGCCCACTCTATTTCTCTGCACAATTGCTCATTATACTCATCAGATTCATTAGGCCTATAACACACACCTACTCTCATTTTACCTTTCCCTGTACTTATGTGACACCAAACAGATTCAACATTGCATTTTCCACCAACATCAATTGGATGTACTTCCTTAGATTTTATGTGTTTCTTAACTTACAGCATAACCCCTCCTCCCTTCCTGTCTTGTCTATCCTTTCTGTATGCATTGTACTCCCCAAATTCCAATTCTGCACTGCTTATGTTTGTGTGCCACCACATATCTGATATCCCAACAATATCTGCTTTTGATGTCTTGACTATCACTTCAAGCTCATCAAATTTATTAACTATACTCCTAGCAATGGTGTGAATGCAAGTGTACATGCACCTGTTTCTACTCTTAGTTATCCTATCACAGCCCATGTATTTCCAGGACTGCTGGGAGTCATTGTTCCACTATGACTCCCAGCAGTCCTGGAAATCTCCATTGCCTTGCTTTCCAGGCTGCTGCTCATTCTAATAGAAGCAGTGCATGAATCACTTTTGCCTCTACCTGCGGCCACTGTTAACCTTTTAGTCTGTGTATCCCCCCAAGCCAGCAGTTTTCCGACCCACCTAACACTGCCTTGATAGCATCAGCAAATATTCTTGCACCCTTTCTGTTTAAGTGTACCCCATCCCTGTAGAAGCAGTCTCTCCTATCAACAAGCACAGACCAGGCTGAAAAAAATTCTAACCCTTGAGCCTTGCACAAATCTCTCCAGGGCTGAATTGATCGACAAGACTCTCATCATATACTCCCTCCTATCGTGTCTGGGCAGAATTGCAGACACTTTCATATTCAACCCTAACTCGCAATTTTTTTTCCAACATTGATCTGTACTTTTTGAGTAAATCTGCAGATCTCTTACTCAATATCATTAGTTCCAATGTGTACAACAATGTCACCTTTTGTGCCCTTAAAAGATGATATCTGCTCTACAACTTCATCAACTTTTGCATCTGGCAGACATACCCTGGTCCTGTTCCGCCTATCCCTCTTGCATAGTATATTCCCCGTCTCCCTGACAATAGTTGCAAACAATAACTAGTTCCTTTGGGAACAGTGCATTCTGCCTTGGAGATTCTCTGTATTGCCTGATGCATAGGAGTGTGATGCATTTGAGAACCCTTTGTTTCTCCCCCGAGGCACAGCACTCTCGTTAGTTTGTGATCTTTGTTTCGTAGCTCTAGTCTGGGTGATGATTTCCTTTTAAATGCAATTTAATTAACAGTGAAATTTAATAGGAAATATTTATGTTCTCAAACATTTTTAAAAAGTATAAATCCTCAGCAGTTCTCAGAGGAACCATAATGTGAATTAGGAATTTTGTAATGTCACCATTAAAAGACTGTTGAGAGATACTTATCTCTTAACAGTCTTTTAATGACGACATTACATTGATACCATTTTCTTTTTTACATCAAATTCATGACTTTTAGGTGCATTTTTTGACTTGCGATATTCCTCATAATCTTGGAAGGTTTCAATTCCGTGCTGTCTTTTAAAGTGAGAAATAAAATTAGATGAATTTGCAGAACCTTTAATTTTTACTGTCCTCGGTTCACACTTTACACAGGATGCAACAACCCTTTTTTCTGCAGATGAACTTACTTCAGTCAACATCTTAAAAAACATGCCATCCACAATGGCTAATTGGAACTGACTCACTTTCATGTTCATTGCTGATGGATTCATTCATTCATTCCCGAAGGTCCAGGCTTCGCAGATATTTCAAGGCTCGAAAGACTTAAACTTGATCAGGTATCACTGTCACTTTGTTCCATTGTGAATAAGTTATTAAAATAAAGTTTATTTCGATTTTAGCAAAGCATTTGACTCTGTCCCTCATGAGAGGTTATTGTATAGGCTTAAACAGTTTGGGATTACTTGTAAGATTCTATGATGGATTGCTGGATGACTGCAGGGCATAGGGCAGTGATTAATGGGTATTCTTTAGATTGGTGTAACATCAGGGATGGGATCCCTCACGGATCACTGTTGTTTCTCATTTTCATAAATGACATCGACGAAGAGATAGAAGGCATGATGTCAAAATTTGCAGATGACATAAAGATTGGCAGAGTAGTTAATGATCAGTGCCAAGCAGCGTTCCTTCAGGATGACTTGAACAGACTTCAAAGATGGTCAGAGAAGTGGCAGCTATGTTTTAATGCTGCTAAATGCAAGGTCTTACATTTGGGGAATAGCAACCCACAAATAAATTATATACTTGGTGGGGTTGAATTAAAAACAGTGGAGGAGGAAAAGGATCTGGGAGTTACAATATGGGCAGATATGAAGTGTTTTCTGAACAGTATAAACAGACAGCTAGAAAAGCCCATGGTGTCCTGTCAATGATTTATCAAACGCTATCCTGTAGAGATAGGGAGGTCATGATCCCACAGTATAAGGCAATTGTAAGACCACATTTGAAATACTGTGTTCAAGTATAGAGACCTCATCTAAAAAAAGACATTGAGCTTCTTGAAAGGGTCCAAGAGACTGACAACTCGAATGGTGAGATCGACAGAAGGACGATCGTATGAGAAAAAGACTCATTTTATGTTATATGGACTATAGAGCTTGTCAATCAATCACCTCAGAGGTGACCTGATTGAGGTTTATAAGGCTCTGAGAGGGATTAGTAAAATGAATAAAGGTGGACTCACTGTTCCAGAATTCCAGAACTAGGGGTCATAAATTCAAATTACAGGGCTTGAGGTTTAGATTAGATTGTAGGAAGTTTTCTTTTATCTAGCGAGTCGTTGATAGCTGGAACAAGTTGCTCTTGCAGGTAGTTGGGGCTGACAGTTTGAATAAATTCAAAGGTCTACTGGAACTTAACTGTGTGAGAAGGGAAGCACATAATTTGTGTTTTCTTATCTACTTGGTTGAGTTTTTTTTTTTTTTTTTGCCAGTGTAGTAGCAGCCTGTGGTTTACTTGCACTATATGGCAAATATTATTACTATAAAATAAATGCAAAATAAAAACATTCTGAATTAGCAACTGCATGGACATGGAGTAGGAGAAATCTGGGAAAGCATTAGGGCGGGCTTAAACTTGAAATAAGATTTAAATTTTTTTTTTTTTTTTTTCGTATTTATAACTGCATTATAAGAGCCCTTTCCTGCATAATAATGGTGTTAAAAAATAATCCGTGTTTAAACGAAACCATTTTATAGCAATGGCAGTGTATTTCATTTATTTCTTTTAATTCAATTTAATCAAATTATTAAATTAATCAAATAGTGTTTGTTTCTAGTAATTTATTCATAGTGTGACTGATGAATAATGAACAGATGAATAACAAATAAATTTTTATTAATTTTTATTCAAATAAAAAGTTATTTGAATAATACCCAACCTACTTCACTCCAACTGTTTTTTAGTCTCTCAAACATAATGAAACAATCTTGTTTCGTCCATGGTCACAATTTGCATCAAAATCCATTGGCACCTTGCTCAAAGTGTTGCATGATGGGAGTTAAAGATAGGATGCATTCAGATATTTGGGGACCCATTTGTCAGAAAGTTTCTACATGTTGAACAGCTTGTGTAATCGAGACCCACTAATATTAGTAAAATCATACAAATGCAAACTCATTGTGATTTTCTGTTGTATATGATTTGTGTCCTCATTTTAGATTAAAGTTTCCACGTGTCCAAAGTGCCATGAATAACATATCCAACATGTTCCTCAGACATGTCTAGAGTCCCAGCTATGTGTTATCAGAAATTTGTTTATCAGACAGTATAATGGTGTGAATGGCAGCAACGTTTTTCAGGCACTGCTGCAGAAACTGGTGTTCCCAAACATTCTCAGTGTCAGAAAACCCCATTTTTAATTTTCAACCCAACTTTTGATGGTTGCATAGCATGGACTAATGTCACCAACATATTCTGTTGAGATTCGAGATTCTGTTGGATTGGAAAAGTGCCAGTGTATTGCCAATACATAATGGCGGTTATAAGAGTTTTGGGAAATTATCGACTGGTTAGTCTAACTTCATTAGTAGGAAAATCATGGAGGTAATGATTGAGGGTGGAGTTCAGGATCATTTAGATAGAAATGGAATTCTGAAGGATCAGCATGGTTTTATAAAAGGAAAATCATGTTTAACAAATCTGTTTAGCTATTTTGACAGGGTCACTCATGAGCTGAATTTAGAGAATAATTTCAGCAAAGCATTTGACTAATTCAGTTCAGTGCCACATGTGAGCAGTTACTTTATAAGCTGAAACAGGTTGGAATCAGAGGGATAGCAGGATGGCTTCAGGGCAGGAGGCAAGAGTGTTGGATAAACTTCAGATTGGGTTAATGTAAGAAGTAGGATTCCGCAAGGATCAGTATTGGGACCACTTATTTTTGATTTTCTTAAATGACATCAATGAAGGGAAAGGGATAAATTTGCAAATGATGTAAAGATCGGTAGAGTAGTTAATTTTCACAGCCAAACAGAGCTTCTTCAGAGTGACCTAGATAGATTTCAGGGATGGTCAGAAAAGTGGCAGCTATACTTTAATTCAGCAAAAATGCAGGGTCTTACACCTGGGGAACAGCAACCCCAGAATAACTTGTACACTTGACAGAGTTGAACTAAAGTCAGCAGTTGAAGAAAGGGACTTGGGAGTTATGATACAATCAGACATGAAGTTCTCCAAACATTGTAGACAGGTTTCAGGGAAGGCCCATGGTGTCCTATCTGTGATTTATCAAGCATTTTCTAGTAGAGAAAAGGATGTCATAATACCATTATATAAGGCTATTGTTAGACCACACTTGGAATACTGTTTTCAAGGATGTTGAACAAAAAAGACATCAAGCTTCTTGAAAGGGTCGAAAGACGAGTAAATCACCTGGTGAGTTCGACAAAAGAGTGTCCATATGAGGAAAGACTTTGAAAATGGGGTTGTACAGCTTGGATACTAGGCACCTTAGAATAGACTTGATTGAGATGTTTAAGGCTCTGAGTGGCAAAAGTAAAATGAACAAGGATGAAATTTTCAGTTATAAATAAATGATTCTAGAACTAGGGGCCATAAATTCAAGTTATGGGGGGAGATGTTTAGACTGGATTGCAGGAAGTTTTATTTTAGCCATTGAGTTATAAATTATTGGAATAAGTTACCTACATGTGTAGTTGAGGCTGACAGTTCGGGAAAATTCAAAGATCAGCTGGATAGTTACCTACAGGTGGAAATGCATAGGTTGTGTATTTCCTTTTCTTTTATTATTTATTAATTATTTATTTAATTTTATTATTATTATTGTTTTACTTCTTTTTTCTTTTTTTTTTATATTTTGGCTGGTGCAGCAAAACCTTCGGCTTCCTCGCACCATATGGCCATTACTAATACTATTAGCATGAAAATTTCCTTTGGTATTTTCCTGGTTTCCTCAGTTTTGTTGGAAGTGACATTTTGGGCTGACGTCCTTTCTTCAACCTTCTAGTAAAAAATAAAAATGGATATTAGAGTTTTATTGAGGCAAATGGGCTGTTTAACATAAAATAAGCTTTCATAATTTGACACCCATTTGTCAAAAAAAAAAATTCGTGGGTATCCGTATGCACAAAAGATGCTTTATGTGAAAAGATCTTTGATGAAAATCAGAACCGTTTTAAAATTGAACAGCTAGAAGCGAAATCACGAATGAGCATAACATTTTATGCTCACTCCATCTACTTACTCTACCGAATCAACATTTGGAAGAGGTTAGTGAAATCCAAGCCAATAGCCGAATTACTCATTTGATTGTAGCCATTTGTTGCAATCCACATTTTCATTACATTCCATCGTTGCTGCTGTAGATGTTTTCACATCAATAAATTTCTGAGCATTGAAAGGGACTGAATAGCCATTGTGTTCAACAGCTATTCAGTCGTGTTCAACGATGCTGAAGTCAAATGCAGAGCACTGTCGAGAGTATTGAGCAAGCCAACCTAACAAAATAAAGATGGAGGTAGCAACGAGCGAGCAAAACTGATAAACTATCGAGATTGTGTAAAAGACAAACAGAAAATCAAGTGTTCGATTTAGCAGTGTCTTCAACCAGCAATGCCACTCCATTGAACAATAATGTACCCGAAGTGAGTATTAATTATGTACAACAGAACATTTCTCCAATTGCGGAGCAGATGAGTTTAAACAATCAAGCTCCTTTTCCTTACACCGACTACTATTTACATAAGAACGTGCATTGAGAGTTTCAAAATATATTTATGAAAACATTATCACTGTTCTGTATGCTACATTTGCGATCTATAGTTCGAAAATAACACAAAGAAACGAGCTGCTAAAGATTCACCATTGATACATACTGCATTTTCTGATGTTGATATTGACGCGATCTTTGTGTGTAATAGCTGCAGAGAATCACTTAAGAACAGAGGCTTATTTCTCCACGCTTACTGTTCATGCAAATAAGGCACCTGAGGCACGCATATGGACAATATGGCATTCTGGGCCAAGTGATCAATGTGCCTGTTTCAGTCAACACAATGGTCCATCGCTTGCCAAGGGAGATTGACTGAAACAGGCACATTGATTACTTGACCCATTTATCTTGTACAATTCAGCATGTTCAGAGAAAATTTACGTGTGACTCCTTTCATGATGGTAATGAGTGAGCTCAGACGATCTGGCCAACATGGAGTCACTCCATATCATCTCCTTTACGTAGCAATGAAGGTAATGAGATTGAGAATGAGAGACTCTTTGACGGTGGCTTTCAAATACATAGGTAAAGATACAAAACTGATCCATGAGTAAGTTCACTCCAAAGAATACATTAACAGAATACAAAGAATACATAAATTTCGATACATTAACATGTGTCGAAAACAAACTCGACCTGGGCTCAACATAAGCATAATCTATTTGCCATGATTAGACAGCCCTGCAAACCTACAATGTTCTTGACTCTGAATGCCAATGAAATCGGTTGACTGCACTTGCTTCGGCTATTGTGCAAGCTACAGAATAAGGGACGCGATATTAGTGATGACTTCAGGCAGAAGGTGGCACTAATGAATGAAGATGCTGTAACTTGTGTGATATACTTCAAGAAGATTGTGGATGTAATTATGAACATATTGCAGTCGAAACATTATAGCCTGTTTGGTCAATTTTACATGGTCAACTTTTTCAAGTGCATGGAATTTCAACATCACAATAGTCCACACGTGCACATGTTTTTGGGGCTAAATAGCACTCCCAGAGATCCTTTGGGCGAGAAAAAGAAGATGCCATCGCAATGATCAACGAGTTAGTGTGTCTCCAATAGTGAGGCTTCAGAGAGCTTCAAACTCACAAACATACATTCACGTGTTACAAGAAATTAATGCCGGTTAATGACAGACATGTTAATTTAAAGCACCATTCATGCCTTGTCGCAGGAATGGTGCTTCAAATTGACAAAATCGTGTCGATGTGTGATTTTACGGCACGGAAATGACGTGCCAAAAAATCATCATTTCCAGTTTGTCGATTTGATTGTCAAACTGGAAGTGCAGTCCTGAGATGACTTTCCATGCAAAATTGCAATTTTTGGTCAGTCAGTCAAATCACCAAACCGCAAATGACATAATTTCTGTTGTTGACAACTCTTATTGACACCTCTTTCATGCCCTTGGAATTCACTATCCTGTTATGATTTTGCAACACATTTTCTTGTCACAAAATTTTCATTTCTGGTTTGTCAATCAAATCGAAAAACCAGAAGTGACGTCAAATGACATCATTTTGGTGTCGCAAAATCATGACAAATTGGTTTTCCGTCAGTCTGAAATTTAGTAAGCGCTGCCAGAAAAAAAAAGGAAGTGGGTAAAAAAAAAAAAAAAAAGGTAAAGTGCAGCCATTATCAACTGCAGGATGGAAGCCTCCTCGAGCAATTCGTGCTGAAGGAAAATGGACCATAATCTGCCACGCTGGTCTGGTGCGGGTTGGCAGATCAACTGTATTCAACAGTCAGGGGCTTGAACCACGGTCTACTCAAAGAACGTGTGCTACTGCACTCCCGCTCCTGACCACTCGGCTATGGAGCCATGGAAGTGGGTAGGTTGTTTTAACAGCATCTCCTCATATCATATTTAAGTCTGGAGACTATCTAAAATAAGACAGAGCTTGGATATTGTCCAAAGAAGTGCAACCAGATTAGTGATGAGTGTAAATTCTCAGATGGTAGATGATTTTCATCAACCGGTGAAATACCACCACTTTGCTTATTGGAGGCTTGAAGTGGTGAAACCCATGTTTAGTCTCTAGAGCAAAGTTTCCGGCATCCCCCTCCCCCCATACTTCTCCTTCAACCCATGCACAGTACTAAGTACTATAGGTTTTGATACCTTTCGTGTTTGGGGTTTTCATTAAAAAAAAAATATCAATGCACGTGTGCATTGATTTTTTTTTTTTCTAATGGACTGCCAATTAGACATTTAAGGGGAGATCTGATTTGGGTGTATAAGCCCAAAGGGGTTGAGTAAAATGAATGAAGTAGGTCTGTTCTCCCTTGTAGCTCACCTTGTAGATCTTTAGAACCAGGAAGATGCAAATATGAAATCTCAGGAATAACAGAAGATTGGATCTCATGAAGTTGATCTCACCTGTGGAGAGCAGGTTGCCAAATGCTAGAATTGAATAAGTTGCTTCCTAGTGTGGCAGAGGCCATGACTCTTCCAAGTGGAATTAGATGGTTACTTTGTGGAAATGTGAATAGTAATAATTTTCTATTTTATTTTATTTAGTTATTTTTGTATTATTATTATTATTATTTCTTATTTCCCTGCATTATTTGACCTTTCTTATATTATCCTATGCAAATATTTTTATTTAATCCATCATCTTGAAAAAAGACTGAAATGGACTTCATTATTCACCATGTCAAAATAAGTGGAAAATAAAGTGCATTAATTCTGCTTAGAACTTGCTTTTTTGATTATAAGGGGTGTTTGAAATGTTCATGGCCTGAGTATGAAGGGTTTTTTGAGGAGTCTGGTAACATGTTACTTTTCAACATGTCACCTTTGGTGTCAATACAATTTTGCCACTGATGCTGCAATGCTTTGATTCCACCTGTGCAGAAAGTTTTTCTCTTGGGCCTCTAGGAATGCATCCACTGCAGCCGCAACATTACTGTTAATGGGAAAATGGATGCTAGCTAGGTATTTTTTCAAATTAGGAAGTATGTGAAAGTCTGATTGTGCTAGGGATGGTCAAAGATTTCAAAGCTGCACTCAGGCAGTGCAGCCATGGCAGTGACTGATCTGTGAGCAGGTGCATTGTCTTGGTGAAACAAGGCTCCTTTGCTGAGTTTGAAAACATCAAAGACAAATGCTGCAGTTTTTCCTTGTCATTTGTCTTTAATGTTTTCATGCATATGCCTTACAAGGTCTATGTTATATGCCCCTGTGACTGTCTGGCCTTTCTGAAGGTAATCCGCTAGTAACACTCCATTGGCATCCAAGAAAACTGGTACTGTCATCTTGCCAGCAGAAGGAATCAACTTTTCTTTCTTTGGAGGAAGAAAAGAGCTTTGTTTCCACTGTTTTGGATTGCTCCTTTGCCTCTGGCTGAAACTGGTGGACCCATGCAGTGTTCATGGTCACAAACCTTGCAAGGGAATTTGCTGGATCTTGAAAATAATGGAAATGCTCACTTGACAACTCTTTAGTATTTTTGATCTGCTGTCAGCAACTTTGAGACCCATTGTGCTGGCACATTTTTCATATTGGGAACTTCTGTTATTATGTGTTACGCACGTTCAAATGAAATGTCCGAGATGCTGACTATATACTGAACTGTCACTCATCACCATCATGCACACTGTCAACAACTTCTGGAGTGATGGATGTTGTAGGTCTTCCACGGTGTTGTCATCTTCTAGGTTCTCCCTCCCGTGTTTAGAGGGCTTAACCTTTTTTCTCCCAAATATTAGATGACTGCATGGTGGCTGATTTTGTCCATCTTTCTTCATTCACACTGTAACAAACAAAAAAAAAAAAAAAACACACATTACTGAAACTGCATGAAACTTGGTGGGTTACTATTTGAAGTGTTATACATTAAGTAAAGAAATTTTTAACATTGTATCCTTTCATACTCAGGCATGAAAAAGTCATACATGACTTTTTTATAATATTGTCACATTAACAACTCTCTTTAACCATCAAATTTTGCAATTTATTTTTAGAGTTCAATCAAAGGAACACATGAGAAGAGAACATTTAAGATTTTCACTAGGTGAGGGACTAGAGATGACAGTATATATATGTAATCTTATTCAGATTGCAGGAAAGCCACTTCCAGTTAAGCTTGCTAAAAGTAATAATGCAGAGTTAAAGATCATGTCTAAAACATTTCTCAAGGTAAGGCATTATTTTGCACATATCTAAGAATTTTTTTAGTTCCTCTGTATATTTAAGGAAGTAATATAAACTTAGCCAGTATAGTAATGAGAAGGTATAAACAATAAGTACTCAACAAATCACTGAATCATCAGCCTTAAATTTCCATATTTTCATTTGCTGCCCTCATTTTTTTTTGTCCAACACCGTTTTAATGGTATCTTGTTTTCCTTTCTCTTCTTTTTTTTTTTTTTTTTCCCTTTCTTTTCTTTATAGCCTTTATCATTACTTGTTTTCTTCTACCTTCTTCAATACATCCTGAAATAAAACAAAATTGGATTGGACGTATATTGGGGTGGGAGGAAGGATTTTGCACATTGTTTACTAGATTTAAACTCAATGACTTTAGTAGAGTTAAAATTGCATTAAAGCTCTTTTTCTCTGACCAGTGATGTGTTTAATTTCAACATCATAATATCTGCATGAAAAGCATTTCCTTCATGACTCATAAATATTTGTTATCATCATTAATCTTACCTTGGTGTCTTTATAATAGGCATTCCAGTAATATAATAATAAATAACTTTTTCTCACAGGATACTGGAGAAATACTTATGCCATCAGATAAAATTATGTATCAAGAGTATGGCGGCAAGAAAATATATCTGGAAGTAGATGAGTCACGTTCATTGAGCTGTTTTGGTGACCCAGGTTTGCCATTCTAATGTTACTAATATTACTAATTTAAATTTATTACTAATCTAAAACTTGAAATTAAAGTTTTAAATGCAAATATAATTTATGTTAGACATTAATCTTTTAAATTGTCATTGCTTAAGGTCATATACAGGGTGTCCTTGAAATCGATGTCAATATTTATTGAGGGAGGATTTATTTATTAAAGGAATATTTATTAAAGCAAGATATATTTCTTTGGTCTGTAATTTTAAAGGTCTGATCTCTTCGATTCGACTTTCCCATCTCATATTAGATAATGGTTTTAGTGTTAGTTTTTTTACATATTTAAGTAAAATACTCCATCGCTTCGTGGATATAGAAAAGAAATTGTAAAATTCGTGAACTACACTGAAGAAATTAAGTTTCAAACGAAATTTTTGCAGTGTCATTGACGACTAAATTAAGACTATGGGCTGAGCAAGGAACATAAAAAGCTCTAGAGTTAGTTTCCAGTATTTTTTGCTGTAGCCCATTGTATTTACCCCTCATATTAGCAGTATTATTGTATCCCTGTTTGCGAAGATTTTGAATGTCCAATTTTAGTCTATAAATATCACTTAAAATAAATTCATAGAATCCCTGTCCAGTTGTGTCATCTACAAGACAAAAGCCTAAAAAATGTTCTCTGATTCCATTTGTGCTTGCTTCTTTATTATAATGTACGAAATGGATTATAATTGCCATTCGTTCGACACGATTTACATTAGGAGTTGTGTCCAAAATAATGGAATAATATTTTGCATCTTTGACCATTTCTATTATATTTTGGCTAATAGCATCAGAAAGTAGTTCAACAATTTCATTTTGAATTTGATGTCCCAAATAATGAGCGACTGTTTTTTGAAGTTGAGCTTAGAACATGGCGTAAATGTTCCGCCATAACTGCATCAAATTTGAAAAAGTTTCCATTAAGTTCAAAAAATTGCCATTATTATTTACATATGACAGTTCAGATGATCTGCGGAAAGCTATAGATTGTCGGGCTAAAAATTGTACTGCATGAATAATACGTTCAGTTACCCAGTACTAGTACTTTTTTTTCTGTCTCATACAACTTATGGTTCTCGAGAATCAATTGTGATATTTTTTGCTAAATTCGTTTGAAATTGAGCAAAACTACTACTATTTTTGATATGAGATTCACTTTTTTCATGTTTGCTTAAAATATGTGACAAACGTTGCCAGTCTTTGCATCCAAATTCATTATTAAGTTGCGATTTGCCATCTCCAAAAAGTTTGCAATGCAAACAAAGTACTGAGTATACTAGCCATAATCTCAATACTTTTTCTCCATTTGGAAGTAACCTACCAAATAAGAAGTGGAAAATTTCCTTTCTAAATTATCTCTTGGAAAATCCCATTTGATTATTTGAGGAGGAGGATGTTCAACTAAATAGTCTTTGTTTTATTGTTAAAGATTTTGGCCATGTACCTGGATCTTCTAATTGGGAGAAATTTTTAGAAATGTCAATTTCTGTTTGTTTAATCGATTCTGGAAGAGTAGTAGTAGATGTTGATGGCACACTCTGTTGTATTTGCATTTCTGTTCTACTTGTTTTTTTTCTGGTTGTGTTTGATCAACTCTACTCAGGGGCTCACATCTGGTGAGTATGGGCTTGGCACACCCAGGGTCCTGAGCTGGATATCATCATTCTTCTCAGCCGACCGAGCTAGCTGGGTGGGTAAAGTGCTTACCTGGCAAACCAAAGGTCGCAGGTTCGAATCCCGCCTCGGGCTTGGATCAGAGTAGAAAATGCAAAAACTTTGGGAGGTTCAATATGGCCACAGAAGCCAATGCACCAACAACTAACAGAAAAAAAAATCATTCTTCTCTTTCTTGGTGATTCCTTTCTACTTCTCTCTCTCTCTCTCTCTCTCTCTCTCTCTCTCTCTCTCTCTCTCTCTCTCTCTCTCTCTCTCTCTCTCTCTCTCTCTCTCTCTCTCTCTCTCTCCATGTTCTGAAAAATTTCAGAACATGGTGATTTTTCAGTCTTCTTTCTTTTTTCTGAGAACTTGCTTAAAGAACCAGACAATTGGTTGCACAGTTCCTCTCGTGCAGCCTTCCGTTTTTTCTTTTGAGCACCAGATAATTTTGTTGATTTTTTTCTCAGACATCTAGGGTAAATAGGAATTAGTTTATTATTTAATGAACAGAAAATTGGAATTTTCTTTTCGTACGAGAGAATTCATAGCTACTCAAGATAAAAACAAAGGGAATAGTCATTCAAATAAATTTAATTTTTAAATTTCAAAAATTGATCCGGATTTCTGAAAAATATGTTACTCATTTGACAATTTTCGTTATATTAAAAGCACTAATTAATTTTCAAATTTTAAAAATTATGTCGGATTCAGAACTACAGTAATTCTTTTGTTGTTATTTTGAGTTGAATTGAAATTCTTATAACTAATGAGAGAAATGGAAAAAATTATAAAATTTTATTTACCATGAAGCAAATGAATAGGAATTCACATAAACTATAAATATTAAAAAACAATAACACTCAATAAAGAAAATTGCTTTATGTTTTTACTCCACTAACTAGAAATGTCGAGTAAAGACCTAAGACAATTGCGGACCTATATATATATATATATATATATATAGAAAAAATAGATCTTTAATGTATTTCTGTTCTTGGAAAATAAACAGTTAGTGCTGATAACAAGTTTCAATTCTTTTTCTATGAATCTCTGTGCCCAAAAATTAGTAACTATTCTATAAAATTGCATAAATAATGTAAATTAACATAATTGTTTAATTTAATGTATTATTAAAAAATAATTTTCTAACATTATTCCTACCACTGCTTATAAAGTACTTGTTTTTGGCAAGCATTTTATTAGTGTGTAAAATATCACTTTTTGATAACAGTGCCTAAAAAGTATTTCACGCACTAGTGTGTGTGAAATAAATCAGTATGGCCATCACAAATGTCAAATTATATAAAATATCAACAACTGAACTGATCAATTTGTAGATTTAAGTTTTTTTTCTTATTTTTAGTTAATACAAAACAAGTTTAGTACAAGATTTATTATGATTTGTAAGAATTACTGAATCTAATAATTCGTTTGACATGTTTGCATTTTTATGATACCAGCATACAGTTACCAAAAAATACTTGCTATCAATTGCCAACTCTTATTAGTCGTGTTAATTATGCATGTAATTATAATTTATTATCAATTATTGTGATCCTAGAAAAAAAATTTGTATGTAATACGTGTGTAAAGGGCTGTTTTTGATCTCGTGCTACTGTTTTCGTGTTCGACTAATGCCTCATGCATATACCTTCACACTCAAAAACCCTGCTTTACATATTTATTACATAAATAACTATTTCATATGTTTATATTTTATATACTTATATTTTTTATATATTTACATTTTATTATTTATTATTATTATTTAAAACCCAATTTGGCACCCCTCTTTAACTGGTGCAAGCGTGTGCACAATCTGCATACTTGCTTGCGCTGGCCCTTAACAATGTCAAGACATACAAAGTGAAGTAAACTAAAAAAAAAAAAAAAAAAAGAAGCTCAGTCTAACTGATGTCATTGCAAGGAAAGCACCTTTCTATATCTTTTATCACATGCAAATTTGTTAAGATCAGTAAGTTTGTAGACCTGGGAGAGCATCCGAAAAGGGAGGAATCAATCAGTCAGGAAAAGTCTCGACGAATTTTAGGCGGCCAGTCCAGGAGTAGTCCACAAAGCAGAGATAGGGATTCTTCAGCAACATGTATTCCATGTGGATGGCTCAGAGATAAGTCCCGCAACCATTTTCACTGTGACAACCAACCTCCGGGAATCAATAAGCTTGGAGAGACAGGTAACCCCCCATTGCATTTGTTAATGCTGTTCTAGCTTTGTGGTGGCAGATTGGATTTCCAATTGGCCCATTTTGGTAGCTAATATTCAGATGACAGACTTTTTAGTCATTTGGGTGGCTGAGGCCCAGACTTCCAATGCATACAGTAATGAGTAGATAATCATTCTGATGTATTTCCTGATTATTTTAGGATCTTTAATGTGCAACAGATATTGTTTTGTTGTCCAATGAACACTCGAAGCCTGTGAAGCGAGTTTATCCAGCTACATATTAAAACGGAGTTTAGGGTCAAACATTATACCTAAGTCAGAATGTGAAGTAACAACATTGATTTGGATGTTACCAAAAGTGGGATCGCAGAAGGATTAGTCTTCAGAGAGAACATGATCATGGTTGTACCAGAATTGATTGTCAGGCCAAAGTACTGTAGAAAGGATGCAATTTTCAAAAGACTATTATTAATGTGGTTAGTGGTTGTGATGAGGTTGGGATTGGGGTAAGAATCTTAAGGTCATCTGCATTGGAGATCATTTTTTTGGTTATTCCGCACCAGTGGGGCAGTAATTTCTGTGAACAATCCAGAGGATACTCCCCCTCCCCAATGGTACTCCAGCGGTAACAGTCCTCCAATAACATCTTCCTCCAGTGTCAAGTTGCAACAACCTCTTGCTAAGTAGAGCAGATAGAAAGCACAGCATGTCTTCATGTTATAGTATGATTGTAAAAGCCACGAAAGAGAAGGGACATTCACAGCATCAAAAGCAGCCTCAATATCTGTAAGTTATGGCAAGCTCATAATTGCTCTCAAACACTGCTAGTATGCCATTTGTGGTTGCGAGGAGGTTTGTAGTCATCGATTGCTGCGAGAGAGCATAGTGAATCTGGGGAGGCCTATCTGTGAGTATTTGTTTGGTGAGGACTGGTAGCAGCATTTTTTCCAATAACTTCAGAAGTGTTGAGGCTTTAGAGATTGGGCTGTTATGTTTAATTAGCGATGGGTTAGGTATCTTGGGTATAGGCCTGATAGTATAGCTGTTCCACTCAACTGGAAAGGAGCAGGTCTTCTGGATGTCATTGTAGATAGACAGTAGTGGTTGAATAATAAAAGGGCTGCGGAACTTAACGATGAATTGGGGAACATTATCAGCTCCTGCAACAGCAGTTGGAGCCAATGAGTTGATGACTTTTATAAGTTGAGGTGAAATGAAATTATAGCTTTGAAGGATATCCAGATAAGACATGTGACCTGGCATGTCAAGTTTTGGGAGCAGCACACTTGATGGTTGTATGAAGGCAGTAAAATTTGTGAAACAAGAGGGTTGTGATTGGAGTTAAATGATGTTTTGGGGGGGGGGTCACGTGTGTGGATGAGAACATAACGTCGAGCTGGTTAATTCCTCTAGTGGGCATGTCATTGATGAGGAGAATTTGAGCGGATTTCATACCTTCAATTAGGCTCTCCTTCAGAGATTCACATTGAGTTGGTATGTTGAAATTGCCCATCACAACATGAGCTGCGAATGGGTAGAGGTGATTTAAGATCCAATTAGCAACTTCGGTAATAATATCCCGAGTTTGGCATTGGAGGAACATGGACTGTGCAGATGTCAATAATGGCCTTATTGTGAATGAGGGTTAAGATCAGTGCTTAAAAATTGGCAGACTCATTGGACCTCTTATTAATTAAATTAAACTTTTATTTAAAAAGGTTGCCACTCTGTCGAAACTAGAGGTAAACTCAACTTGAAATCTTCCAGGCAGAGCAATGGCAATGCACTCCTGATCAGGTTCTAACCACATCTTGGTAATAGAAAGAATGTTGATTTTTGCTTGCAAGAAGAATCACCTCCATGTTAATCTTGTTACATACACTACGAACATTTTGATACACGAGAACAAAAAAATCTGTGAGGGGAACCTTCCTGATGGCAGGACGCACCTTCATTGCTTGGGATTGATTTGACCTCTTGGTGATAAGAGTTTCAATAGGAAGGATACAGTGGTTTTGTGCTACCTAATGTCAAATGAGGATTCACACTTAAACAAATGAATTTGGGAACTCACAGCAATCGGTGGGTAGCAATTTAATTGCTACCTGAAGCCTCTGTTTAGTTGATAGAGTGGGAGGTTTTGGAATATTTTTACTTTCGAACCTAGGGGCCAGATTGGAGGGTTCAGCAAGCTATCAGTGGCAATGGTTACAAGTGACCTGTAAACAGCTGTATGTGGGGTGTTTGGCCTTTATCTGTCTTATGTCAACTTGTACATTGCATTTTCTTAGAACATATTTGTATAGCTCATCCACAGTTGTGGACGGGTCTATTTTTGTAATGAATAATTTCTTGGACGAAGGTGCTGCTTTAAGGCTTGAGAACCTATCAGCTCCAAGAATGAATCAAGTCATCCTTTGTAAGGGTTGATCTGTTTCTTTACTTGCATTTAGGCCGCATGGCAGGTTACTTCAGCTATAAAAAGTGGGGTTGAGTGGTATCCTGAGTTGCAATTCAGCCTCATGATTCCAGCGGGGATGTGGAACCCTCCTTATTGCATGCTGGGGTTGAAGGGAAAGTTGGTTTTGATGAGCATAGGCTTGACTGTCTGGCAGAGGCTCAATTGTAGGGTCAGGTGTATGACAGTCAGAGAGTGCAGTCTGTTTTTGTAACTGAGGGATGAGATCTCCTATGTTAGAATGGATTATGGAGGAGCTGTCTAGGACTAGTTGTGATTCTGTAATGCTGCAAGCTTGATTTTTGCTAACATGGTGTACATTTCTGTTGTGGGTTTTTCTGCTCTTTTTTGATTGCTTGAAACAAATGAATTTGGGAACTCATAGCAATTGGTGGGTAGCAATTTAATTGCTACCTGAAGCCTCTGTTTATGATTTAGTAAGGTCGATTTGGAACCTGCATCAGTCTGTTGATCACCTGGGACTTTGGGTAGTTCGCTGGCCTATCTGTAAAGGTGGGAGAGTGCGTTTGGTGGACATTATGTTGCAATGGATAAACTGGAAGCTGTGTTCCACTTACTGGTACTATTTCAGACTGATCCAGTGGATGGGGTGGTCCTTCACATAGGGCTTCTCAGATCTCCTAATTCGCATCTTGTGATTCTGTTTATTAAATATATCCAACAGGATTAGCCTGATGTCTTTATTCTCCTGATGTAATCCCGAAACATAATTGGTCAGCTTTGCAAGTTGCACCTTGGAGATATTTGTGTGTGTGTGTGTGTGTGTGTGTGTGTGTGTGTGTGTGTGTGTGTGTGTGTGTGTGTGTGTGTGTGTGTGTGTGTGTGTGTGTGTGTGTGTGTGTGTGTCAACCTGTGCCTGGAGATTGGACAGAATATGTGTTGAGAATTTGCCGGTAGACTTCAGAGTCTCGTACAGTGCACTTTGATCATATAATTGAGGACCTTGATTTGGGCCATTAAGACTTCTGTTTGAAACCAGGTCACTCAGTTGTTGCACTTCCAGCCTTGTGGCAGCAATAATGTTCCCGAGACCTTGTTGCGCTAAGGTAAGAGCATCTATTTTGTCGATGAGGTGCACTAATGAAGGTTCTTGAGACAGTGGGATCTCTGTATTACCTGCCATTGTTGCTCTATTCACTTTATCTGTTTTCATAGAAATTGCGGTGATTGCTGAACAACAAGAACTACATATAAATGTGCACTTAATCTTTTTAGTGATTTTGCATATGGATGAGTAAGGACTACATGACTACATAAATTTGCTTGGCATATTATACAGGTTATTGTTTGTTTTGTGGAAGAGAGACAAATGCTGCATTTTATACCCGTGCTACACAAGGGCTTCATTTAGCCTGTTTTTGCAATATTCAAGTTATGAAGCAATTACTGTAAGTCTGCTAGTTAAACTCAGTGCAATCTGAAAGAATGTACTGCTGTTGTCTTTTTTATACTGCCTCTAGATCTATTTTTAGCTGAAAGCAATGGAGAAGCTTCCGGCAACACAACCTGTGGGGGGTCACTTCTGCACCTGCTCCTTACTATGCACCTCTGCACCTGCACCTGCTCTGCAAGACTCATGACCTTGACATAGCTAGGGCAGTCTGACTACGTGAATATAGTAATTTATTAACACAACTTTTTGAAAAACAATTATTAAAAATTTTACCTGATACACTTGACATAAAGGATGGAGATTAACACTGTAAGAAGGGTACAATATATCCTCCAGATAAGCAAACTTTCAGCACTGTTGGTGACCTAGATCGTTCCAAAAAATATGTGGATTATGGAGCACTGAACATGCGTGGCACACACACAAAGCAACTGTGATGATTTAATAATTTTTATAGTATATATGTGTGTATCATCATATTTTTTATAACTGATTTATATTACAAAATATGCTTAGTTATTTTTTGTCCTAAATTAGTGCTCTTTCTCTCTCTTTTTGGTCTTTATTTAGGATAAAATTAATTAGGCGTTTGCTGGCTTTCTATTTATGGATATTTAGTTATTATTATATATTATTTGCATTTGCTTATGTACAAAGTGCCTATTGTCTTCACCATGTCTGCCTGTCCATTTATGCATAATAATGTAAATGGACGGATAGACAGACAGACAGACACGTGAAATTCCTCCTATTGGATGGAATTTCATGAAATTTTATATTTAGCTCTTTTTGAAAGTCAAAATTTCATTAAAAACAGACAGTGATGAAATGAATGTACAATATGACAGATACACAGAAACACGAAAAATGCTACATTTCAATTGTTATTAAAATCCAGGAAGAAATAAACAATGTATATTATGAAAGTGTTCACCATACATTGCTGTTTGTTTAATTTATTAAAATCGCAGAGCATGAAATACATCTTACATTTCAGTTTTTATTAGAATCCAGTAGGAAATAAGTGCATTACAAAAAGTTGAATATTATGTCGAGCAGTGTACAGTAAAGTGAAAACAAACATATGTATTTTTATTAATTAATATTTTAATTGCAACAAGTTAATATTTACTTTTCACTTTTATTAATCACAGAAATTGAAAATTCATCTTATTTAAGAAAAAAAAATTTAATACACCTGAAAGGTAATGAAAACATTACCTAATTTTAATATTTAGTTATTTAATAGTATTGGAAACAATATAAGAGATGAATGAAGTGTTATGGGCAATGAGTGCCTTGGTAGGACGGCCATATCCCGGTGTAACCAAACTTTCCGGTGTGAAGTGGTTTCTCCATCAAGACATTGCCAGGCCCGATATGGCTAATATTGTGCAGGCAGTGATCACTGCCATAGGTGCCGAGGTTCTGCCACATCCCCCTTATTCACTGGGCTTAGCCCCATGTGATTTCTTCCTGTTTCAACGTCTGAAGAAAGCTCTGAAAGGCCAGTGTTTCATACCCAACACACCGATGTTCGCAGAGTCTTTTGAAAAATGGCTTGCAAGAAGTATTTAATGCGCGAGTACAATAGTGGCAAAAGTGTGTAAAGTTCAACGGAGAGTATTTCGAGAAGGAGAAATCCACAGAAGGTTCAGATGATGACAGTTAAAATAAGATCTTATACTAGTCAGCGAATTAAATGATCACCCCTTGTATTAACCATATGGTTCAAAGAAACCCCAGGTTTTTGCTGTACTTAGCTTTGTCTTTAGACATTTACTGACACTTCATGTATCAGTAATAAAGTATTGGTTATGTTTAATAAAGGAATATAATAAAAAAAAATTGTTTTCATTATAGATTTAATTACATTAAGATTTATTGATTTTTTGCAAGTTTTTTTTACTAGATACCAAAATTTCACTTTGATCAAAAATGACTTGCAATTGATTTGTTTCCCATTTTCTAATTATAGGTCTTGTTTTAATGGGTTTTAAACCCATTTCTTGCTTAAAATATAATCATCATATTCGTCCTGCACGGTTTATATATCCCGATGAGAAATCTATTTTGGGAAGTACAAGATTGTTTTTTGGTTTACTGCAGAGGTGTCAGAAACGAAATTGCGTACCTATATGTAGGCTCATTCCCTCAAAAAATAGACCTCCAAAATTTGTAGCCTTGTTACCACAGGTATGTTGATTGTTTTTTTTTTTTTTTTTTAAGATTGTTTTATTTAAGTTTTTTTTTAAAATATTGTTAAGGGTTTGTAAAAGATTTTTATGGGTCCTTAGCGGATCTAAATCTTCAACTAAGAATAATGGAGTGCTACATCTGGTCCACACTACTCTATGGTTGCGAGACTTGGACATTAAAGAAAGTAACAATTAAGAAATTGGAAGCATTTGAGATGTACATGTATAGAAGAGTATTACGTATTCCATGAAAAACTGAAGTTACAAATGTGGAAGTGTAAATGTGGATCAGTCAGCAGAGAAAGGAAATTGCTGTCTCTAATCAAGAAACAAAAAACTTATTTTTTTGGGTCACATTATGAGACATCAAGAAGAATATACAGTGCCACAAATCATTCTGACTGGCAGAATTAATGGTGAGAGGAAGAAGAATATCATGGCTGGATAATTTAAAGGAATGGACAGGCAAAACTGTGGAACAATATTTCATGATGTTTACAACAGATGCCAATCGCCAACCCCAGATGGGACATCAACCTATGATGATGATAAGTGAATAAAATTCACAATTTTTCAGCATAAATATTTTCAGCTTTTATAAACCAGTCTTACCTCTATTAAGTAATAAATAAAGTATTTTATGTATAGTTGTCAAATATCTAACAAATTGCTGTTATTTAAAAAAAAAATTTATCTTTTGTATGATTTTTTTAATAAAAACAGTAACAGAATTTATAACTCTGAAGAGTGAGACAGCCAAAGTGTTTAACTAAATTAATACAGTCGGTCCTCGTATAACATGCGTTTACATTACATGAATTCGATCATACACGATTTATAAATAGGGGAACGTTATCTTATATAACACGAACCGAATTCGCTTATGCACGATTCGCCTTTCTGTTTACAAAAAATGGCAGTCGAACGCGGAATCACCCCAACAGAACGCAACACGATAGGAATGAAGAAGATTCTGAAAATGTATTTATGTGTTTTATATCAGTGAAGGGGAAACACATTTCACCATAATAACGTAAAAACCAACAAAATTCCAGCTATCGGTATAATCGCAAATGCAATTAGATGGAGTTTACTACCAGTTTATAACAGATTCCACTAGCAGAAACAAAACTGGAAATTGTTTTTATTGTTTTATGGTAGTAACCCCCAGAAATGTGCTTTAGTAAAATGTGGGGTGTTAATAGTGTATCTCGGCCTTTACGGTGTTGTTTATTCAGTTGCTACCCGCGCACAGCTTTGTTTATGTGCATCAAGCGTGCCTCCTCATTTTGTAATTGTGCTTTATTCCCTAAAAATTAGTAAAATACTTAAAAGGTGTGAAAAGGAAGCGTCCTGGTGAAGACACTGCAGATTCAGAGAAAAAAAAAAAAAAAAGCAATATCGATAAACAAAGGCGGACTGGGTCAAAAATTCTTACCCGGGAAAATTTAGTGGCCTCATACTACGGTTTATGGCCAAAATCACACCGGCCTCCGACCCACCGGGATTTCTCGGGTAAGGCTTATGGCCAGTCCGCCTCTGTCGATAGAGAAAAAAATATGAAATTGTGAAACGCCTTGAGCGAAATGAAAGACAGTGTGATATTGCACGTGCTGCAGACCTAAATGAGGCAACGCCGAGAATTACAAAGAATGCGGAGAAAATAAAAACAACTTTCATAGCGGGAACAACTCAAAGTGTAATTAAAATCCATTAGATTAAGACACAAGAATTGGAAGGGATGGAACGGCTGTCATCTGTTTGGATAGAAAATCAAACAAAAAACGAGTTTGCTTACGATAGAAGCAAAAGCATTAGCAATATTTTATTACGACTTACATATTATAATTTATACTTACGTATTATAAAATACGTAAGTATTTTATTACGACTATTTTATTTAAAATAATAATTTTTTTACGAATAAAATACGTATTTTATTCGTAAAAAATACTTTTTTAGTATTAAAAAATACTAAAAATACTTTTATAATATAATAAAAAATATTTATTTTTTATTATTTATTATATTATAATAAAAAATATATTATATTTTTTATTACGTATTTTAATCATTATAAAATACTTACGTATTTTATAACGATTAAAATTACCCGGTTATTTATTGTGTTTGGTAATGTTTTGGTTCCAAATGTGTGTTCAATCTTGGGTGGTCAGCACCTAACCCCACTTTTCCCATAGGGCCTGTTGTTTATATTGCACGATTTTGCATTGCACGAGAGTTTCTAGGAACACAACTATCGTGCTATATGAGGACAGACTGTACTCAGATACTTTATTTAACCTGCCAAAAATATCCATTAAATTCACCAAGCATATTTGCAGTACCATCTGTTGAACTCTCTATACATTGAAGTGGATATGGACACAATTTACGGGTTATTGATAATAGTATTTAGGTATTACTCCAGTAACAGAGCCTTATAAGAGTTTGACTTTCAAATTTTTGCAATTATCACACTTTTTCTCAATTGTCATCATTCATTGCATAACCTAACAACGACATCTATCTGTCTTTTTGGTAAGTCAAATTTGCCTGCATTAATCATGTATGTAGATTTTTTTTAAATTAAAACACCATAATGTTTTAATACTTTAACACTGTATCTAACAGGTGTAACCTTTCTTTTAAAATTTTGAGGTGTTTTTTTTTTTTTTTTATTTTATTTGGAGTATACTACTTGTCCATCTTTTCTTGATGGATTGCAATACATAAAAGTTTCAGAACTGTATACTCTTTAGTTTTAATAAAAAAAAATTTTAGTATTTTAAAAAAGCTGTTTTTTACACATTTTATTTAAAAAAAAAAAAAACAAAAATTATCAATTCTGTTGGAAATTTAAATCTGTAGTTGTTGATAAAAGTTGAAAGCTGATTCTGAATTTGGAGCTGGTTATATCAAAATGATTGCATTCATTGTTCTATATACTTGAAGTTACCCTTTCATTGGTTTCAGGATTGTTTTAATATACAGGCTAACTTTTTTGAGTACCACATACCTGGGGTGTCTCATAAGTTTTAAGCTTAGCCAGGAAGGTGCGTTTATACATCAGTTAATAATGAATTTTTTGATGATCAATTCGAGCATGTGCTTGGATTCCACTGCCCCACAGTGGCAGCTGAATTCTGTAGTAATAGGTAAAGTGTACGTGTAATAATTCATATTTTGAATTATTTATTACTCCAGTATTAACAGTGTACTGCTGCTGTTCATCTAAACTGATTTAAAATCACCACTTAAAATTTTCACCTGTTTAGCTAACAGTGGTGTATACCATAAGCAATATTCTGTCAGATCTATTTTCAGCAGCTGTTTGCTTGTTTATTATGGATATCCAAATGTCATGAGCATCATTTATCTTCTTGGTGATAAGGTTGCTGGTAGTCTTTTCATATAAATCATCTTTATATCTGGAATATGTTGACCTTAAAGTAAACAAAAATGCATTAATGGAATTTCCAGAATAGGCTCTCATAACTGAAAGATATGTGGGAGACTGATTCTCTTGAAAACTAGCCACCAGAGGCAGTAGTAAAGATCACCTAAAAGAATGACTTTATATACTGTGTAGTGTGTTTCCACAGTGGAAGTCTATATCTCTCAGTACATAAAATTGATCTTTTTCTTTTTTGGTATATTTAACAAATTCTTATTGGTAATATGTGAACCTGCAGTCCATACTCATTTTAATAAATATAGAGTGCATAAAATACTGGTTACTCCAGTGGCTGAATTGCATTATAAACCGGGCCATAAGCGTTTTTGTAGCCAACAACATCCATGCTTGATGAACTAAAAGTTATTTCCCTTGAGCAGAAACTAGCAAAGATGCATAAGTAAATGCCACAAAGCATTTTACCAAAAAAAAAAATAGATTGGTCTTACATTAGCATTTTAATTAAATTATCAAATTGAGGTGCACATTTCTCTACCTCACATTCTACCTTATTAATCACAATGAAGTGGCTAGGTTATGGGTACTTGTTCTCAAACAGCTTATTCCCATTGCCTGGAATGTTGTATCCTTTGATATTCCTGCTAATTTCCTGAACTTTTATCAAACAGCTTATTCCCATTGCCTGGAATGTTGTATCCTTTGATATTCCTGCTAATTTCCTGAACTTTTAATGTGCATGTTATATTAGTCTCATATGAGTCATGTCAGCATTTCTGTAGTATTACAAAGCCTAGGTAATTTTATATAATTTATATTATATTTATATTATATATAATATAAATTTATTATAATTATTACAAAGCCTAGGTATGTATATAAAGTGCTTAGCATCATAATACACAGCCATTTCTGAATAAACAGAAAATTTTTAAGGTGGCATCGTTTTAGGTTATATCTCATATTGTGAATGCCTTCACAACGAGTTGCCATGATATTGCACTACTTCGAATAAGTAACGCTTCACCTAAGGAGAAGACTAGTGTTACTTATTCTCAGATAGGTACCACCACCCAGACAGCACTGTTTCAGGGCTATTTGGCCCTTCGTCAGTGAGTGGGTAGGTACCCAAGTGATGCAATGATGGCAAAAACAGTTATGAAGTATAACTCCACAATATGAGAGATGCCTGAAGGTGTATGGTGTATTTAGACTAATTCGAAGTAGTGCAATATCATGGCAACTCGTTGTGAAGGCATTCACAATATGAGATATAACCTAAAACGATGCCACCTTAAAAATTTTCTGTTTATTCAGAAATGGCTGTGTATTATGATGCTAAGCACTTTATATACATAGTCTAAATTTGTTCGCAGCTTGAGGCTCCAGCCCTAAATGCGCCTTAGTCTAAATACACCATACACCTTCAGGCATCTCTCATATTGTGGAGTTATACTTCATAACTGTTTTTGCCATCATTACATCACTTGGGTACCTACCCACTCACTGACGAAGGGCCAAATAGCCCTGAAACAGTGCTGTCTGGGTGGTGGTACCTATCTGAGAATAAGTAACACTAGTCTTCTCCTTAGGTGAAGCGTTACTTATTCGAAGTAGTGCAATATCATGGCAACTCGTTGTGAAGGCATTCACAATATGAGATATAACCTAAAACGATGCCACCTTAAAAATTTTCTGTTTATTCAGAAATGGCTGTGTATTATGATGCTAAGCACTTTATATACATAGTCTAAATTTGTTCGCAGCTTGAGGCTCCAGCCCTAAATGCGCCTTAGTCTAAAGCCTAGGTAATTTAAATAAACTATAATAATATCATAATATTATTATGATATTATTATAGGTTTTTTTTTAAATCCTTTCAATGTGAATACATTTCTCTTTTAGGAAGAGGAGTTAGATGAACATGGTGTGCAGGTAGCCCCACCAGGGTTCCAAGTTATTTTTCTGCCTTATATGGAAGATTGTCGAAGTTTATATTTAGGACAAAGGCATGAACCTGATACCAGATTAGTAGATAAAGCAAAAGATATTATCAAGAAGCTACAATTCAAATATTCCCCAGAATCTTTTGAAAATCCTGGTAAGTATTAATTATTCTCCAGCTATACTGTCCTACCAAAGTATTAGAGAATTAAGTTATAACAAATTGATCCTCCTTTAGCAGCTCTCAGCATAATTTACAGGAATGAACTAAAATCACAGATATTCTTGTGATGTTAGTTCTTTCCTCTCAGAGTGTACATTTTAATCTTCCCATATTGGCAGCAACTATTACTGGTTTCTCATGTGTCCTTCAGATGATCTCGCAAGTTCTTTCATTAAATTCAAATCTGAAGATTTATGGAGCTGTAGATACCACTTATTCTGTATGATAAAAAAAAATATTCATCCGTGCACACACAGACAGTTGCAAAAACAGCTTTTAATTTAGAAAACTAATACATTGGCTACCTCACCATTCCTCCTGCAAAGCAGCTGCCAGAGCCTGTTGGAAGAAGGCCATTTTGGCTGCAGCCTAGTCCATTTATCTCAATTTGTTTCAAGTATTCATTGGGAAATGCTCTGAGCTGGCCAGTCCCACTTTTTGACATCATTATCTACTTCTGGCAGAAACAGGCCTGGTATGACACTCACTTATGATATGGAGCATTGTGCTGTTACCAACGGGTTCATTTCCATAGTATGAAATGGGCCTGTAGGAAAAGCATAATCATCCAAAATGTCTAAATAGGCCATGGTGTCAGGCATTACCACAATTGAGCCAACTGTGGCAGCCCCACTATCAGGCCACCTCCATAAACTTAGTTCAAGTATTATAAGGATAAGCTCTAACAGGAAGCACAATCCAAGGCAATCCCCATTCTCAAACATGTCCATCATAAGAGTCATCACTCCACAGCACCTTTTGCCACTGTTATAGAGTCCATCTATGAATGTTGAGAATGACACCATTCCAGATGCTACTTCAATAATGTGAAATAGCATTTGGAGTGGTATGGTTTCACATTAATGATTGTAATATAGGGCTTCTGCACGGCTGCCCTACCATTGAAACCAAGGCTGTGCAACTCCCTATGGATGGTTGATGCACATGTTGTTTTCCACAAACAGTGTGATCGAGGCACAATGGCCCTTGTCATGATTCTTTAAACTTGTACTATGAGGGTTTGAGGCTCTCCAAATCTTTTTTATTTTTTTTATTACCAACAATCTTCCTTATTTGAATATAATTGCCACAGTGAATTTTGGGAGATTCTGGAAAGTCACAATTGAGCATACAGAAAGGTCATTAATATGGCATCTAACTATAAACTCGCATCAAAAATTTGTATACCAATATAAATTTCATGGATCCATGAAATATATATTGGTATGCAAATAAGGAATTTGTTAGAAGTTGTTTATTGAATGGCAACTGCTATTCTTGGAAGAATGCACTGTAGATTCCAAATGATAGTACATAGCTATATATACAGTTAATAGTAAATAACAATTCTATGCTGGTGTTGAATGCTATGGCATTCAACACCAGATTTGTATTTGGGGGGAATGAATCAAAAAAAAAAAAAAAGTCTCTCTATCTCTCACACACACACATGATTGTGCACAGACTTTTACAATAATCAACATAGGTTATTTTGTTCCATAACAAATACACAATAAAAAGCATCCTGCATGTCAAACATTGAAGTTTTTTACTGTTCAGTCATTCTTTTTTATGTGAGTGAATGTATATGGTCAGAGGTTTAGCACTGACCATAGCTATTGGCAATAGTAATTTAAATTTGCACTTTGTGCATTGGAATTCTGCATCTGATGAGAGTGACTAATTTCTGACACTTGGTATGCTCTCTCCTGAAAGCATTAATTGCCTTTAAAAACTTTTTTTCATCTTTGTCTTCTTATAGCTGATAGCTGTCGCAAAGGTTAAACAGAATATTTCTTGAACAATAATATTTAAAAATTTGTCTAAATAGGATCAGATTTTAACTTGAATGCTGTTTAATATATGATAAAATAATAAAATAGTGGTTCCACAACATAGTGATTCCTCTAATTACTTTTTTTTTTTTATGTATACATTGATAGACTTTGGTCCTTCGTGAAATGTAAATTACATGTCATGAAGTGTCTATTAATGTGTGAAATTAGTTTTATATACTTTAGTTAATATGTGTATATATATATATATATATATATATAAAATTGATTAATCCATTTTTGGCTTATTTAATATCCATAGATTCATGTCATAACTTATGTTCAAACACAGTAATATCAATCATATCTTTATTACTAGCTGGTGTTATTTGCACTTGGCGCCTCCGTAGCCAGGTGGGCAGGAGCAGCAGTGCATAGCACACGCTTCTTGATTAGACCAGGGTTCGAGCCCGTGACCACCAAATACGGAGAATGCGGAAAGGTCAGGGAATTACCATTGCATATCCCCGGAGCAATATGGCCTTAGTTGCTAATACTCCTAAAAACCAAATAATAACAACAGCAACAGTTATTTGTACATTTATAGGAATATCAAATTTAGGAATTAAAGCTTTTCTGCAAAGGTAATATGTATGTATGTATGTATTTCGTGCAGTAGCGACCATTAGTAGACTAGTTTCAATCTCAGTTGATAATAGCTATAATTACATAATAAAATCATAATATTAGGATACTTAATAAGCTATCTCATTATAGCAGATGCCTTATAAACAGTATCACAATTTCATTTCAGCTCTCCAGACACATTGGAAAAACATTGAGGCATTGGCTTTGGATAGGGATGCTCCTGAAGGAATTACTGACTATACAAGTAAGTGCATTATTATATAATATTTGAATGACTATAACATTATATGAACTGCACAAATTCAAGTTAGACATCGTCATGTTATCAGAGACAAAGAAAAAGGTATGTGGAGAGGAAATAATGGAAGAATACTACCATTTTTGGAGTGGAGTGGAGTTGATAAGAGTGAAAGAGCAAGAGCAGGAGTTTCTATTGCTGTTAAAAAGAAATTGAGACACAACATCAAAAACTGGCAATTTATTAATGAAAGAATGATCTCATTGGAACTGAAAATATACGGAAGAGAAATATGTATTTTGGGAATATATGCCCGACTAATGACACCGCCGATACCTTGAAGGATGAATTTTGGGAGGATCTGAGAGAACTAATAGAAAAAATTCCTAAGAACAAAGAGATATTTCTAATGGGAGATTTCAATGCAAGAGTAGGAACTGAACAAAATAGCAAAGTTATTGGAAGATTTGGAGAGAAAGAGAGGAATAACAATGGAGATAGACTATTCAATCTTTGTGAACAGTTCGACTTGAGAATAAACAACACATTTTTCCAACACAAGGATATCCATAAATATACTTGGTCACAGGAGACAAGACAAATTAGATCAGTTATAGATTACATTATTTCAAAACATTCAGGGACATATGTATTTAAATATGTCAGAGTTTATAGAGGAGCCGAATGTGGATCTGACCATTTTCTTGTTAAAACAACACTGAGGTGGAACTGGATTAAGAAAATATGTGTGGACAACCCACAATGCAGGGAAGGAAAAATGCTACAAGTGGATCAATTTAACATTGACCTACTCCAGGACGACAGCATTAGAAACAACTTCACCCAAAGACTGGATGCTGCAATTAACATAGAGATAAAAGGTAATACTGAAGAAATCTACGAATATTTAAAAAATACTGTTAAAAAAATAGCTCATGAAATCCTAGGTAAAAAGAAGAGCCAAGGACCAAAAAAGACCTGGATTACAGAGTAAGTAAGAGCTGCTGTAGAGGAAAAGAAACTTGCATATCAGAAATGGCTGGGTGATAGGAATGATGCATATAGGAACATTTATGTTGAAAAAAATAAAATAGCCAATCGGTTGGTAGTAGAAGCGAAAAATGAAGAATGGGAAAGGAAATGCGCAACTATTAATAGCAAATTGGGCTTCAAGCAATCAGCGGAATCGTGGAAGGTCCTTAAAGATTTGAGAAAACAGAATAAGCACAATGCTGGTTTACAATTAATACCTTTGAAAGACTGGACGGAGTACTATGAAGGACTTTTAAAAGAAGACTGGGCAGAGTTCAAGACGATGGAGGATTTTGGTGTAGAAGACTCGGGCTTAAAAGTTTCTGTTAGGGAAGTGGAACTCCTGCTAAAGGAAGGAAGGAATGGCAAATCACCTGGACCTGGAGGAGTTTACATGGAACTTCTGAAATATGGAGGAAGAGGAGTGGCTGTTCTGATACAAAAACTGTTAAATAGTATACTGAGAGGAGAAGAAATACCGAAAGAAATGATAACAGGATATATTACATCAATTTATAAGAAGGGCAATCGGAAAAGCTGTTCAAATTACAGAGGAATATGCGTCCTGAACCCGCTGTTAAATATCCTTGGAAAATGGATCAGGAACCATTTAGAAGCCCGAATCGAGGTATCAGAAGAACAAAGTGGTTTTTCAGCTGGGAGGTCATGTATAGATCATATCTCAACAGTACGACAGATCCTTGAAAAATGCCAATCAAAAGGAAAAAAAAATCTTTATGATTTTCATTGACCTTGAAAAGGCATATGACAGTGTTCCAAGAAAACTCTTATGGGAAGCACTGAAAGAGGCAAATATTGATGGACAACTGATTAACATTATTAAGGCAATTTACAGGAATAATAGATGCAGAATTAAAGTGGGATTAGCTTTGTCACCTGAATTCCACACTTCAAAAGGCTTATTACAAGGTTGTTGCATGTCGCCAACACTTTTCAAAATTTATATTGACATCTGCCTAAGATCCTGGTCAAAAAAATGTAATAAAATGGGATTGCCGATTAATAAGAACACCTATATTCACAATTTACTTTTTGCACATGATCAGGTGGTGATAGCACAAGACTTAGAAGATGCAAAGTATGCATGTCATCAATTGTTTGAGGAATATAAACAATGGGGTCTAAAAATCAATTTTAGCAAGACGGAAATGTTGTCTTCAGGGCCAGGACACGTTCTAAATATTGCAGGTTTTAAAATCAAACAAGTCGATAAATTCAAATATTTGGGATCAATCTTACAAAGTGATGGATCATCCCAAGCAGAGATCAATAAGAGAATTACAGACGGCAGAAAGGCTATCGGCATGTTAAACTCTGTTCTGTGGAGCAAAAATATCCTAAATAAAACAAAGAAACTTATATTTCAAACGATTGTACAAAGTCTTCTGTTGTATGGAGCGGAAACCTGGACATTGAATAGGTGAGCGGAAAACAAATTGCTCTCCACAGAAATGGATTTTTGGAGACGCTCAGCAGGAACTTCTAGAAGAGACAGAAAATGAATGAAGACATAAGGGAAAAAATGGAAGTGAAAAAGACTATTATTGACACCATCAAAGAAAAGCGTCCTACATGGTATGGACATGTAAAACAGATGCAAGAAAACAGATATCCAAAGGCTATCCTGGAATGGATACCTCCTGGAAGAAGGAGAAGAGGAAGACCTAGGAGGACATGGATGGATGGAGTACGGGAGTGCATGACAGCCCGGGGCTTAACTGACCAAGACACCTTGAACCGCACTTTATGGCGGGAAAAAAATCCTAACAAGAAAGAACTTGTAGGCTGAGGAAACCCATTGTAAATGGAAACACTCCTCTTGAAGATATAGAAGAAGAAATTGTAATGTAGGGAGATGCTGAAAATTTCAACTTCTTTTCAGTTTATAGAGATGGCTTGACAGCAGAAGTGTCCATGGGATCTGCTACTGTCTTTCCAGACACAATGATATCTGACAAGATTTCTCCCAGAATGCAACATATACAATGGAGAGTTGCATACTGTAGAGTTAGCCATGGATCACATAAAAACCTGTCACTACCAAAAATGTAATTATATGTACCGATTCTATCAGTTAATAGCAGGTCCATCAGTGATGAGGTATTATCCTTGTCTTGGGTACAGCAGATGCCATATTATCTTTTGGATTCTAATTTTGATATTCACTTCTGCTGGATCCCCAACCACATTAGGATAAGAGGAAATGATTTGACTATCATCACAGCCAGATCAGCAATATATTAGTAGTAGAAAATGATTCCTTGAATTTATTCAGCGTACCCACTTCCATAATAACAGATGAAAGTTTGTTCCAACAATTGACTCGCTGGCTGAAGGCAAACTTCCACACATCTATAGGCGCCTCCATAGCCAGTTGGGAAGGAGCAGCAGTGCGTAGCACACGCTTCTTGATTAGACCGGGGTTCGAGCCCGTCACCACAAAATACGGAGGATGCGGAAAGGTCAGGGAATGACCACCGTATATCCCGGAGCAATATATCCTTAGTTGCTAATGCTCCTAAAAGCCAAATAACAACAACATAACAACCACACATCTATGCTACAACCATCCTTACTCAATTTGAATTTATGCCTTCTCATGGGCAAGAGGAAGAATGATGGAGGAAGAACACTCCATGATAACCTACATCAGGCCTTGAAATCCATGGTATCATGCTTTCTGGGCTGCAGCATGTTCTAATAGAAGCAGTGCAAGAATCACTTTCACTTCTGCCTGTGGCTATTGTTAATCTATTCTGCGTATCCCCCCCCCCCCCAAACCAGTAGTTTTCCAACCCACCTAACACCACCTCAATAGCAGCACAAGCAAATATTCTTGCACCCTTTCTACTTAAGTGTATCCCATCCCTATAAACACAGTTTCTCCTACGCACAGACCATGCATCAGAAAATTTTTACCCCATCAGCCTTGCACAACAATCTCTCCAGGGCCCAATTGATTGACAAGGCTCTCATCATGTACTTTGCAAATTTAACTCTAACTTGCAACTTTTCTCAGCATTGCTCTGTACATACTAAGTAAGTCCTCAGATCTTCTACTCCTAATGCCATTGGTGCCAATGTGTATGACATTATTACCCTTTGTGCCCTTAAAAGATATCTGCTTTAGAACATCAACTTTTTCAGCTGGCAGACATACCCTGGTCCTATTCCACCTATCCTTTTTGCACAACATATTTCCATTTCCCTGACAATAGAGTCACCAACAATAACTACCTCCTGTGGGACCAATGCATTCTGCCTTAGGGGTTTCCATTGTGTTACCTGATGCACAAGTTCAAGCTCTGACATTGAGGTGGGCAGCTGAGAGCATGATGGGCCCCAACTTAATTTCTTCTAGGACATCCACCCTGTTTTTCAAGCTCTCATAAATACCCATCAGAACACGGAGTTGATGCATAATATTCTCACACACACACACACACACACACACACACACACACACACAGTCACCCTCCTTGACTGTATCATGTCCCATGCCTGATAGATCTGCAAACATCAAGCAGTACATTCCATGAGGTTATGATTTGGAGGACAACCTCCCCCCCCCTCAGTTCTCTCCAAAGCCACAGCACTCCCACTACTTTGAGCCCTTTCTTTGCTGCTCTGGGCTGAAGAATGAAATCCATTCAAATTCAATTTAATTGAGAATACCACAGTAAAGTAATATACTTAAATGCACTAATAACACTATGTACTGGTTATGTAACAATTATACATATTAGGTTACATTATTAAATATATATATTATGATATTGAGTTTTGTATTATGTTATTGAGTTTACGCTATACTGTTATATTGTCATTTAGTTTACACTATAGAAATTTATGCTATAACACTTGTAAAGTTATAAGTTAATTATGATAGCTGATAAAATCATCTGTTAGAGCCAACCTAACTCACTGTTAGTGATTTAAACTTCTGAGTTACCTAGTTACCACAAATAAGGTACTAGAATTCTCCTACCATGCACTACAGCTCCAAGTTACAAAAATGGTTATGCACCATAATAACAAAAAAAAGTTGGTTGCCCCAGTTATAATTTTTTGCCATAAAATTGCAACAATTAACATATTAATCAAAGATGATTTGTAAAAATAATTTTGTTAGCTGGAATTTTTTTTTCCCAGTTCTTTTTGTTTTGTGTAATAAGTAATACTTAATATAAAAAGCCATATTCTGGGATTGCCTTGCATTCTGGGATTTATTAAATTTAATGAAAATTTTGGTTAAAAATGAATAGAAACTGAAATAAGCAGATGTAGAAACAATTTATGGAGGAAGAATTTATGTATATGGCATATAATTGTAAAATTTTCTTAATTAGGGACATTTTGGCACATTCACACACACACATATATATATATATATATATATATATATATATATATATATAAAGTAATAAGGAAATAAGAAAGGGAGAGCTAAAAAAAAGATTATAAATAGTTTACAGGTAGAAGAGGAAAAAATAATTTATAAGTAAGAAGAGGGGGGGGGAAATAGACACAATATGCAGAATTAGAAAAATCAAGAAGAAAAAATATTGCTGTATGACTCACAAACCTTTGTCGGCTGTCTTTGTTGTCAGGTATCAACTAGGATTGCAAGTAAAAATGGCAAAATGTGTATCTATTTCTGATGTAAAATACATGCTGATAAAGGTACAGACAAGACATAAGTAAAAAATGGAATTTAGTAAAAAATGGAATTTAATGAAAATTTTGGTTAAAAATGAATAGAAACTGAAATAAGCAGATGTAGAAACAATTTATGGAGGAATAATTTATGTATATGGCACATAATTAACACAATGTAGTTGACATGCGAATTTCTTCGTATGGAAGGAGAACAAGACCAAGAAAAGAACTTACCATAATCAACAGGTGCAAAAGACAACTCTAATCTAGAAACTTTGAAATATATATAAAGTTATATTGTAAGTAACCAAATTTTTAACTAAAAATTAGTATTTCTATTTTTTTTTTTCTCTTCTCCTTATAAACTATTTTTACTCTTCTTTTTATCTTTTTTCTCTTCTACTTATAAACTATTTTTATCTTTTTTCTCTCCTTTTCTTATTTCTTTGTTACCTTCTTATTACTTTATTTTCCTTGCATTCTGGGATTTAGCTTATGCGGCCTTAGATCGCTTTTTCCTGTTTTCTTGCTTCCTTTTCCTTTTGTATATTTTTATTATTTTTTTCCTCGTATATATTACTTATATTTTAGATTAGTAAGTAATGAATGTGGCTAGTGGGAATTAGGTGGTCTAATAGAACTGGAAGTCAAAATCATGTAATCAAACAATTGTTCCATGATTTCGACTTCTGGTTCTATTAGACCACCTAATTCCCACTAGCCATATTCATTACTTACTAATCTACATTTATTTATGGTCATTGGGTTCTTTCTACTATACATAGTAGTACTGCAGGTCTATAATCCTCCAAAAATACCTTTTATAATTATAGCTGTATCTATTACTATTATACTAGTATTTATATTATATATATATATATATATATATATGCATAAGTACCTATTGTCTTCATCATTTCCAGCATGTAACAGCTCAACTCCTCGTGGATGGATTTTAATGAAATTTTATATTTAGTTCTTTTAGAAAGATTTGTTGAACCATCCCAAATTTTATTCAAATTGGAAAAATAGAAATCCAGCAATTATTTTTTTTTTAAATGCAATTTGTATGTAAAAAAAGAAATTCATAGAGTAAATGTATTTTTAATGCAGCATCATTAACTATAGACGGTGCATGCTTCACATGTATGTAAGACTTATAAACGTGGTGTTGCTTATGAAATGATATATGTGTGTGTGTGTGTGTGTATATATATATATATATGTATATATATATAGAGAGAGAGAGAGAGAGAAATGAGACTTAAAAAATATATATATATGTGAGAGGAGAGTAATAAATATTATGCAGTTGTAATTAAACTGAATGGCTAAGTTTAGAGAATGTAAAACTATTAAGTGTTCTATAAATTTATAATCATTAATTGATAAGGAGATAAGTGTATTTACTTTTCACTAATGGACAACTTCTTGAGGAGTATCTGACCAATGGCCACTTGGCCATTCTGAACAAACCAAATAACCTCCCTACATATTCCAGCACAATGTGGGAGGCCACAATAGACATCTCACTCTCTACAAGATCCCTAGCAAGCCACCATAACAAACTGGACAGTGCATGATGACTTGTCAATGTCCAATCATCGTGCTATCAGCTGTCAACTACTCAACACAATCTCTCACACTGCCACACCAAGACTCCGATAACAAAGATACTCCATTGACAAAGCAGACTGGAACTGCTTTAAAGAAGCCCTCAAAAACACTGAACTGAATGTAGACATAAACAATAGATCTAACGACTGCCTGGACCTACATCAATGAGCTATCACTGACACTATCACAAAGGCAGCAGACTGTGCCATCAAAAAGAAGATATCTACCCTTGTGGTGCTGGGAGCTCCAGACCCTCAGGCATGAAGTTAACACCAAGAGACGAGTGTTCCAATGCGCCTGCAGATCCTGGCCTCTGGCAGAGGTAGAGGTTCTGCATCAGTGCTAACAGGAGACAGGGAACAGATACACCGCAATGAAAAGAAAAAAAAACCTCCTGGGAGCACTTTGTATCCACCATCGGAAACGACACCCCCCCCTCCGGAGGGTGGTCAACAGGATCACCACAGACAAGCTCTCCATAGGGGAAGTTGTTCCCTCAATAAGGATTCCACAAAACTGCATGACCAAAACATGGCAAGAATCGATGTCTACAAACCAGTAATGCTCCCCAACACACTGGAACAATACACCCTATGCGCAGAAAACAACGACTATCACACAGACCAAGTGGAGGCCCCCCTCACTGAGACCGAACTTGCCCTGGTAGCCTACAAACTACGGAACAGGAAGTCCCGGTCTGGACCTCCTATAACCAGAGTTTATTAATAAGATCATTGAACGTACACCTCACCTGCTCCTAGACCTTTTCAACAGTTGTCTTCAAAACGGATACTTCCCTCTGGACTAGAGAAAAGCCAACATCCAACTAATTTTAAAGAACCTGTCAAAACCTCAAGACTATCCAGAATCATACTTGCCCATCACCCTTCTCTCCGTCATAAGTAAAACCTTCGAACACCTCTTATGACAATGTGCTGATTGTGGATATCACTATCAACACTGTCCACTACAACAATGTCGGCCTTTCTTCCGACAAACAGTATGACTCAAAAAGGGCAAATCCACAACAGATGCCCTGGATAACATAATGCTGCCAAATGCATGCAACCAAAAGTATTTCCTAATGATATCCATCAACTTTACCAGGGCATTTGATACCCTCTGGTGGTCAAGCATCATCGGCAGACTCAGAAAGGCCAAACTACCAAGCAACTTATACAACTGTTTAAAACACTACCTCTCCCAAAGGAGCATCGTGGTAAGAGCACCCTATTGCCAAGTGAATTGACAAGTCCAAGCTCAAAAAAGGGGAAAGAATGGTGCCCTGTGGGCATCGTTCTTGGTTTTTGAGCATAGTCCTTGATGAGTTTCTCAACTTAGACTTTGGCAACGTCAAAACCCAGGCTTATGCTGACAATATGGTACTGATGCTGGCTGCGGATAGTAGAGCCCAATTGAAGGCATCTGCCAATAGGGCAATTTCCATCCTGCGGACTGGGCAACGCACCACCATCTAGCAATCTCCCCTACCAAGACCCAGTCAATCTGCCTGAAAGGCCATCTCAACTTGAACAGACCACCACTAATTAAGATCCACAATAAAACGATCAAACTGGTAGAACAGTTAAAATACCTTGGCATATACCTGGATAAAAATCTCTTCTTTCAACCTTACCTGCTTTTCTACATACAAAAGAAGATGAAATTCACTAATCGTAAGAATAACAAGAAGGGACAGGGCTAAAAAGGAGACCCCCTCACCCTATTCTACAGAGCAGTATTTATACCAGCTGTCACTTACGCTGCTGCCGTTTGGTTCAGAAAGGCAGTCAACCAAAGGAAGCTAGAAATGATTCAGCTCTCCATGTTGCTCACTACCACTCGCACTTGCTGCACCATCAGTACGTGCGCCCTACAGGTCTTCACAGGTGCCCTGCTAGACTTGGAGGTTGTCCGACAGGGCATGCTTTCTAACCTGGCCAATAGGCAATCAGCTACCTTCCTAGACTACTACACCATAGATATAACCAACAGCTGGCCGACAGAAGAAAAATTACTCACCACCCACCTACAAAAGATCTGGCAGCAGAGATGGGAGACCTCTAGAAAAGGGGCAATTACCAAGAAATTCATACCAGCAACCTGGCTATCCCCAGGCCTGAGGACCACATACCTATTAACCGGCCACTGTGCAATTAACGAGAAACTTGCCACACTGGGGCTCACTGACGACCCACACTGCTCATGTGGACAACTGGAGACATGGGATCACCTCATGCACCACTTCCCCCTCTATGAGGATCTCCGATCCATCCTGATTACGAATATCCACTTTATCCCCAGAGACCAAGAGCACTACCTCCTGGAGTCAGAATAAAAATACACAACTTTCTCAAAATATGACAAAAATCTCTTTGCAAGATGTTGGACCAAACTGCCAAGACAGCTGCAACAGGTAATGTAAAAGCCAACACAATGCAACTGCATCACGGATTGACTGGCCTCTGGCCAAACAACAGACTATGTCAATCTGCCAAAAGTCACCATACAAATGCAACGAGCAGAACCGAAGTGACCACACCCACAAGCGACTGTGAATTAAACTAAAAAGAACGCGCCTACATCAAGAACAAGAGAACTAGACTAGAAGACAACTATCTCCATGCCGACCAGGCTAGCCGGGTGGGTAAAGTGCCTGCCTGGCAACCCAAAGGTCGTGGGTTTGAATCCTGCCTCTGGCTTGGATCAGAGTAGAAAATGCAAAAACCTTGGGAGGTGCAATATGGCCACAGAAGCTGATGTGGCAACAACTAGCAAAAAAAAAAAAAAAAAACCATCTCCATCTGAGACCTGCGTCTCAAACATGACAAAATTCCGGACTGGACTCAGAATAACATTGCAGCCTTGCTGCCCAATGCTACTATTGGTGATCCAAACCAAACTCGTTTTGTCTGGTTCCCTTTCCCCTGGCAGGGGATGGAAATGGGTCCTATTTCCTTCTCCCCCCCTCACTGACTCTCTGGGGTTGCCTTCTCTATTGTCCCTATATTTCTATCTCTCCCCCACTCTATCTGTATGCAAGCAAATGCCCTATAAGTCCAAATTTAACTACACCCAAATTACGCAACCCAAAAATAATTTTCGACCTCAAATTCCAGCGCTACCTCTATCACTCCAAGTCAAAAAACTTTTTTTTTTTTTTTTTTTAGGTTCTAGCCACTGAAATCTCAGGAAACTAGGTGGCAGGACCTGCCAGAGTAACTGTCTCAAACTACTGGTGCACCTGGTCTGCCTCCACAGGGCGAAGTGCAGGTAATTAGCATTAGCATTAGCATTAGCAGAGGCATATGATGCAAGAAAGCAAGCTTATTCAGCATCAGCCAAAAAAAAAAAAAAAAAAACACACCACTCCCATTTCACCCCTCCGTTCGTTCGAAATACCTGTCCAGTTGAGCTTTAAATTTGTTTAGGCTATCAACTTCAACAACAAGTGATGGAAGTCGGTTCCACCAACCAACCACCCGCTGGCCAAAGGCAAATTTCCGCACATCTATCCGACATCCGTCCTTCCTCAATTTGAATTTATGCCCTCTGAGGTGATTATTCTGAGAAAGATGAAGAATCCCATTGGCATTGAGCATGCTCAAACCATTCAAAGCCTTATACACCTCTATCAGATCACCTCGCCGGTGCCTAGTCTCCAGACTCTGTAATTTGCAAAACTTAAGCCTTTCTTCGTAAGAGCAACCCTTTGTTCCATTTACTAATCTTGTTGCCCTTCTCTGTACCCGTTCCAGCAGCTCTACATCCTTCTTGAAATGAGGCCTCCAGACCTGTATACAGTACTCAAGATGTGGCCTTACCATTGCCTTATACAAGGGAATAATCACCTCCTTATCCCTGCTAGAAAAATTCCTGTATATCATTGACAAGACACCATGCGCTACTCTTGCAGCTCGTCTGCACTGCTCAGAGAACTTCATATCTGCCTGCACAATTACCCCCAGGTCCTTTTCATTCTCCACCACTGTCAGTGTAGTACCGCAGAGTTGATACGTTGCTCTGGGGTTACTGTTTCCCATATGCAGCACTTTACATTTGTCGATGTTAAACCTCATTTGCCACCTCTCAGCCCATCTGTTCAACCTTTCCAGATCCTGTTGCAGCAGCATAGCGTCAGTATTGTCCTTAACGACCCTGCCATGTTGGGCCTCAGCAGGGGTCCGGCAGCTAAATGGCCAGAAGAACAACGGTACACAACACTACTCATAAACAATATCCATATACTTTTAAATCTGTGGCCTTTACAGCATTTTGTATCACAAGACAATGTATACTACGTGGAGATGGTGCCATTTAACCCTAAACTTTACTTTTAATCATAGCAAAAGGGAAAAATAATTCAATTAATTTTAGAATAAAAATTTGAACATGCGTGAAATGCAATGCACTGTGTACATTACTAACTTGTTAAATCTTTATAGCATCAACTTCCTTATTTTTAAAAGTCTGGCTATTTTGGAGTATTATATTTTATTTATTTCTTAAATGATTATTATTACATTATAGTGCCTCAACACGATAAGATGCACGACAGAGCAGGCAAAAAAATAGATGAATTCAAAGAATTAGCATTTCCAGAGGGGATGGAGTCTTCCACTGTTCGAAAAAGGAAACAGGTGAGTATTCATAAAATAAATACACTTGCAGTCCAGTGACTGATATTTTGATATTAAACATCATGAGTAAAATTTAATTGGTCACTGGGGATAATATCAGTAAATTCTTTCTTTTTACCACCTGTCAAAGGCACTATAGGTCATATTTGTAATTGGAATTACTCTTAAAAAAAAATTCAACAAGCAAACTGTGAAACGCTATAAACTTATCCTGCTTGCATCTCTGTTTTGTATATTCATTATACAAACAGAAGGTAGATAATGGAAGAATCCTGGGTGTGATTGTGCAGTAAGATTCTCTGAGTGTAGGACAGCTCATTTTATTCTGTCAGTAATACACAGGAATTTTGCCAGCAGAGACGAGAAAGTGATTTTCCATTATATAAGGTAATGGTTAGGCCATATGTTCAATACCACATACAGGTCAGGAAGCTTCATTTTAGGGAGGATGTGGATATGTTTGAACAGGTGCAGAGAAGAGAAATGAGATTTCTCTTCTCTGCACTTTTTGTGTCCTGGACTAATAGTAGTAGTAGTAGCAGTGGCATTTGATGCAAGAAAGCAAGTGTATGAACTTATGCAGCATCAGCCAAAAAAAAAAAAAAAAAATCACACCATTCCCTCCAAATGCCTGTCCAGTTCCTCCTTAAATTTATTCAACCTATCAAATTCCATCTGTCGTTGTGGAAGTTGATAGGTTGAATAAATTTAAGGAGGAACTGGACAGGCATTTGGAGGGAATGGTGTGATTTTTTTTTTTTTTTTTTTTTTTTTTTGGCTGATGCTGCATAAGCTCATACACTTGCTTTCTTGCATCAAATGCCACTGCTACTACTACTACTATTAGTCCAGGACACAAAAAGTTACTCTTACTGTCAAGGGCTGTGGATAGAACTGAAGCCCTTGAACTAGACACCTGCAAGAAGACACTAATTGTAGTGTTTAAGGCTTTAAATAGGATTGAATAAACAAAATGATGGCATCCTTTACTCTTTCTCAGATAGTACATAGAAATGGACATAAATTGAAAAAAAGGATGGTTACGGGATAGGCGTGTGAAAATTTGCTTTCAGCCAGAGAGTGATAGATTGATTGTTGGAACAAACCTCCATCTTGTGTTATGGAAGCGGATAGTTTGAGTAAATTTAAGGAATGATTAGACAAATTATTACGGGAAATAGACAGATATGGGTGAGTTTTTTTTTTTTTTTTTTTTTCTGATGCTGTATAAACTTGCTTTCTTGCCATTTCTTTCTGTATTTGCCATTTGTTAATACTATATTCACCCACTGTAGATTCGCCCATTAAAAATGTTTGGGGTGTTAATCAGATGTTTCAGATATTTTCCCGATGTTTGCTTCCATATATATATATATATATATATTTTTTTTTTTTATTTATTTTATTTATTTTTTTTTTTTTTTGTTTTCTTTCTTTCATGCTAATATCACAGACCACACCACACTTATGATTTCCATGTCTACTCTAGCTTTACTGCCAGCTAATTTTGTCCCCCCAGTTTCTGGGTAGTGAATCTTATATCTACTTTAACCATTTCCCCCCCCCCCCAACCTAAAATAGCTTTACTCTGTGTATTATATTACATCTGATTAAAAATTCTTCTCAACTCCATTATGGTGGTACCTCGATTTATATATAATGCACAGCACCTTCCTGACCTTTGGGTATATGTATAAAAATACATAAAGATAAAAATAATAGGATTTAATCACATTACTGAACGACTAAGCAAGTAAGAAAAAGTATTAAATTATTGAACTGGGTTATGGATCTGGGGCACTGCTATAACTAGTAGTGCCCTGGATCCATAACCCAGAAATACCCGGCAACCATAATGAAATATAGACAAATGTTTATATTCAGTGTATTGGGTAGGGGTGCTGACCTGTCAATTGTAATTACCATGGAAAAAATTGAGAATGCCAGCAAGGTAAAAGCAGATAACCTGAAATAATTAAATTAGATTAACATAAAAATAATAATGATAATATCAGTGGTACCTAAAGTAGTTGGACTTTAAACTACTTCTTCAGAGGGTCATCAGCCAAAACCGTAGGAGCCACCACAATAAGCAGGGTCTCTGTTACTGTTATGATGTATATGTGCAAAATGTACACATCATAGATCGACAGGAATAGCATCTCGATCATCGAGATACTATTCCTCTGCTATCACTCCTTTTTGCTTCTTAAAGTTTAGTGTCTTTTCTACTCTACCTTGTTAATCATTAATTCTTCCTTTGCTGGCATTTTGCCTCATTTGTTTAATTGCATACTTTTTTTTATGAAAACCCCAAACACGAGAGGTATTAGAACCTATAGTACTTAGTACAGTGCTTCGGTTTGAGGTTGAGAAGACGAAAGAAGATATTTGTTGACGTTAAACTTGAACTTCTGTAGACTGTAATTTTCAGGAAATATGTATGAATGAAGGTTGTTCCAGAAAACGGCAGTTGAATGAATAAACGAGGAAGATGTTGATTCTGCGAGTTTGAAGTTGGACAGTAAATGGATGTTGGCTGGTGGTGGCACATGTTCGGATTGTTTTGAAAGAGAGAATGGGAATTATAGAAGCCAATTCAGAAGAACAGTGCCCATGGAAGTATCTGTAGAAAAGGCATGCAGCAGAAACAGTACATCTATGAAACAACAAGTGGAGAGACTCTGTTAGAGATGAATCATTAATTAACCTAACCGCCCTCTTCTGAATGGAATCTAGAAGCCTGAGAGAGGTTTTGGGGGCACTACCCCAGTTGTGGGAACAATATTCCATGGTAGGGCAGATTTGCGATGTGTACAGAGTGAACAGCTGTTTGTAAGAAAAGTAACGCCAAGGGAGAAAGAGAAAACCAAGTTTTTTAGATGCAGAAGAATCGATATTTGTAATGTGCTTGTGCCAAGAGAGATTAGAAGTCAGGGTAATCCCCAAAAGAGATATATTGTCTTGCCTAGAAATCAGAGTGTCACCAAAGATAAGCATAGTAGCAGAAGAAACCTTTTTGCAAGATATAAGATAAGACTGAGTTTTAGAAGGATTGAAATCAACTAAGTTGTCTTTTCCCCACTGGGGAATTACCTATGAATGAGTATTTTGCGTCTACATTCACACGTGAGGAATTATTACAATTTGAAAATGGAAGAAGGTTATCAAATTGTAGCAGTGTGCTTAATGATTTTGTAATAACTGAGAGCAAAGTGGAGGAGAAATTGTTGAAGTTAAACATAAGAAAGGCACCTGGGGTGGATGGGATCTATCCAGTTATTTTAAAGGAGGCGGCAAAGCAACTAAGCAAACCCTTAGCCATAATTATGAGAGCATCCTTGGACTCAGGGGAGGTTCCCACGGACTGGAGATGTGCAAATGTGTCCCCAATTCACAAAGGTGGATCGAAGGGTGACACGAGTAATTACAGACCAGTTAGTTTAACTTCTGTTCCGGGTAAAATAATGGAGTCGCTGGTTAAAGATGCATTGCAGGATCATCTAGACAAGACAGCAGCAATAATTCAGACACAGCATGGGTTTGTTAAGGGAAAGTCTTGTCTGACAAATTTGATTGGTTATTATGATGTGGTCACAAAGGAACTGGATGCAAAAAATAATTTTGATATCATATACTTGGATTTCAGGAAAGCTTTTGACACTGTTGCGCATGGAAGACTACTGTACAAATTGGAGCAGAATGGTATTAAGGGTAAGTTGCTACAATGGATAAAAGGATGGTTAAGTGGGAGAAGACAGAGGTTGGTAATCAATGGGTGCTGCTCTTCGTGGACTAATGTTATTAGTGGAGTCCCACAGGGTTCGGTGTTGGGTCCACTGTTGTTTTGTGTATTTATCAATGATATTGATGAAGGTATATCAGGCTTAATGTCGAAGTTTGCAGATGACACAAAGGTTGGCAGGGTTGTTAATGACAGTAATGGCAGTGTGCTACTGCAACAGGATCTAGATAATTTGGGCAGATGGGCTAAGAAGTGGCAACTGAAGTTCAAATGCAAATTGACAAATGCAAAGTACTGCATATGGGTAGAAGTAACCCCAGAGAAACGTACCAACTGTGTGGTACTACACTTAAGGTGGTAGAAAATGAAAAAGACCTGGGAGTAATTGTGCAGTCAGATATGAAGTTTTCTGAGCAGTGCAGACAGGCTGCTAGGGCGGGTCATGGGGTTTTGTCAATGATATATAGGAATTTTGCTAGCAGCGAAAAGGAGGTGATTGTCCCTCTGTATAAGGCAATTGTCAGGCCACGCCTTGAGTACTGCGTACAGGTCTGGAGGACTCATTTTAGGAAGGATGTAGATTTGCTTGAGCGTGTACAGAGAAGAGCAACACGATTGGTGAGGGGAATGAAGGGATTCTCTTACCAAGAGAGGCTTAAGTTCTGCAAATTGCAGTGGCTGGAGACTAGGCACCTGCGCGGTGATCTGATTGAGGTCTATAAGGCCTTGAATGGGTTGAGCACGCTGAATTCTGATGGGATCCTTCCACTTGTTCAGATTACCAACCTACGGGGACATAAGTTCAAATTAAGAAAGGACAGATGTAGAATAGATGTGCGGAAATTTGCCTTTAGCCAGCGGGTGGTTAATTGCTGGAACAAACTTCCATCTGTCGTTGTGGAAGTTGATAGGTTAAATAAATTTAAGGAGGAACTGGACAGGCATTTGGAGGGAATGGTGTGATTTTTTTTTTTTTTTTTGGCTGATGCTGCATAAGCTCCTACACTTGCTTTCTTGCATCATGTGCCACTACTACTACTACTACTACCTGGAGATCAGCATTTAAGGAATTGGTAGCGGTTATTCAAGAAGTTGAATCTGATTGAGCAGGGCACGTTTTCTCAAAATGGAAAGTGGAATGCAATGTGCTATCATTGGCAAAACCTATGGATAGGATTTCCAGTCAGTGGAAGAAGGTCATTAATATACAAGAGGAAAAGAGTGGGGGAAAGAACTGAACCTTGGGGGACACCAGCATTAGTGGAGAAGTTAGAAGACAGAGAGCCATCTACCATCACCCTCAGTGAGCAATTAGAGAGAAAACTGGATAAACAGTTACAAAAAACATAAGATGGAAGCTTGTTTAGATGACCTTTATGCTAAACACAATCGAAAGCCATAGAGATGTCAAGAGCAACTGCTTGTGTTTCACCGAACTTTTCCATTGAATTAGTCCATAAATGGGTAACATAAGCCAGAATATCACCAGTGGATCGACACTGACGAAATCCATACTGGTGATCGTTGATCAGATGGAAGGTTTCTAGGTAGTTTTAAGAGTTGGCGGTGAATTGATTTCTCCATTACTTTAGAAAGAGTAGAAGTAATTGCAATGGGACGATAATTGGATTGGAGGGATTTGTCGCCCTTTTTAGGAACCGGCTGGATATGAGCAAATTTCCAAGCAGAAGGAAAAACACCTTTGGAATAAGAAAGTGAAAAAAGGTGACAAAGAATAGGAGTAAGTTCAGGAGCACAGGTTTTAAGAACAAATGGAGAAATACCATCAGGACCTGGAGCTTTCTTACCATCAAGATTCATCAAAATCCTTCTGACATCCTTTTGACGGAAGACCACAGGAGGCATTGAATGGAGCATGTTGGGAATGGTGGGAGGTGTTTTACCAAGATCATTAATACATGAGTTGGAAGAAAAATGGGATGCTGGCATTTCAACATTATCCTTGGCTGAAGTGACAACAGAACCATCTGGTTTTCACAGATGTGGGTGCAGAGATGGGCAAAGGTTGCGGCCAGTAGCTTTGGCAAGAGACCAGAATGCTTGGCTACCATTAGGGTAAGAAGCAAGTTTTCTACTCTAAGCCTGTTAAAAATCTAGTTTGGACTAATTAATAATTGCTTTACCATTGTTGCAAGCTTTGGTGTATGCAGAAAATGAAACTGAAGAATTGGAAACAAGCAAATTATGATATTCAACGTTCTTGTCTTGAACAGCCTTAGCACATTTATTGGAAAACCAACCTTGAACAGCCTTAGCACATTTATTGGAAAACCAACCTTGAACAGCCTCAGCACATTTAAAGTGGAGTGTGGAATAAAGGATTCCATTCCTACAAGAATAATTTCACTGACACGATCTGAGCAAACGTTGACATCAGAAGTTTTGAAACAGTAGTCCGACCAAGGAAAAGAAGAAAAGAAATCTCGCAGGTCATCCCATTTTGCATTCTTGTAATGCCAAACAATATGAGATTGGGAATAGTCATGAGATAAAGGCTCCATTGGAGAAGAGACAATCACCAAGTTGTGATCTAAGGGGCCTAAAGGACCACTCACTTTGACCGTGTACTTAAAAGTGTTGTTTGTGAGGAAAAAGATCAAGCGTATTGGCTGTATGGTTAGGATTGTCTAGTATTCTTGTAGGTAAATGAACAATCTGTGCAAGGTCATTAGTAATTGCAAAAGCCTCGACCAGCTGGGTCGGTGTGACTAGAAAATGGAAGCCAGCTGGAGTTGTGAACATTAAAATCACCAAAGAAAATTAGCTCACTGTTAGGAAAGTTGGACCGGAGAAGTCAAGTTGCAAAGAGAAGAAATCAAAGAGCTCCAAGTGATTAGTGGAGTTGGGAGAACGGTAGAGACAACAGATGAATTTGACAGAATGAGGTAGAGAGATTTTAAGCCAGAGAAGATTGAAAAGAGGAGATTCCAAATTACCAAGTCTCTGACAGGGAATATCGGAACGGACATATGAGCAAAAGGTCCACCTTTGAGGTGAAAGGAATCATACAGCGAATAATTTGGGCAGTTGAGATGAGCAGTGGTTGAATCAACTGATAACTAAGATTCTGTCAGAAAAAGTACATGTGTTTTGGTAGACTGTAAGTTGAAATGGACATCATTGAGATTAGAACTGAGACCACGATCACGTATATTTGTGAAATGAACTAGGAAGTGTTTGGGAGGTTTAGATCTCTTCGTAGATAAGTTTGCTCTATTAGTTTGACAATTCATAGTGTATTCAATAGTAAGAAAAGGTCGAGGGGGACATGCTGTATGAAGTAATGAAATTTTTGTATATGGCATACACATGGTAAGAATATACCCAGATCCTTGACATAATGTGGCCTCGACAATACCCCCCCCCCCAAACACACTACTTGGACTCTCCAGTTACTATCTGGCTGGAGGAAGTCCGAGTACTCTAGATAATGAGATAGCTATCTCTCACTATCTAGAGTAGAGGTAGCAAGATTGTACACTAGCTGATCTGGAAGCCTCCTATAGAGTTACCAATAGGTGTACTAACCGACGTACTTACTTCCCCGTCACATGAGTATGGCTCACTTTGATGATTCGACACCTTCTTTCTCCCCTCTCACTTGGGGGTTACTTCAACAGATATAAATATACTGTACAGAGAATTATCAGACTTCATATTTGGGTCTCTGATGTTGCCATGTAATCACCACACATAGCTAACTTCACCGATTCCGGTCTACGCAAGCAGTAAGTTGGCATTAACCTGATTTAATTCTGTTATCTAAAGTTACTTTGTTTAAATTTCTTACTGTAATTTGTCTTTTTGAATTCAAACTTTCATTCTTTTTTCCTTTAACTAGATTTAATTGGCATTATTTTAGCTTTTTAACTCTGTTTTATACTTATATATTTATTTTTATTTATATTTGAATTTTATTCCTTCCTTTTGATCTCTGTCGGGTTGGCTATGATGTTTACATTTTGCACGTATACATCATAACAGAAACAGAGACCCTGCTTATTGTGGTGGCTCCTACGGTTTAGGCTGCCGACTCTCTGAAGAAGTAGTTAAAGCCCTAGGACCCACTACTTTAAGTACCATCATTATTATCATTATTATTTTTATGTTAATCTAATTTAATTTCAGGTTATCTGTTTTATCTTGCTGGCATTCTCAATTTTTTCCATGGTAATTACAATTGACAGGTCAGCACCCCTACCCAATACACTGAATATAAACATTTGTCTATGTATAAAAATATATATAGAGGCAATATGAAAAAAAAAATAAAACAAGCAAAGAAACAAATAAAGAGAGAATTAGAGATGGAAGAAATATGAATCTAAAAATTTTGGTAAATATTAAGTATGGGACAAATACAGCCAAAGTTATAAGCCAATGAGTAATAAATTTAGACTGCCACCCTGACTATGCGAGGCCAAAAAAAGTGTGAAATATCACTAATATGATACAATAAACCAACTACAAAAGAAAAATAGATATAGGACAAACAAAGTAAGAAAAAAAATAATAATAAATGACCATTGCATCCAATCTCATCAGAGTTACCCTGGATACAGCTGTGTGAACATTACTGCATACCCCACATATTGCTTCTATATATTATGGGACATATTAGTATGATGAGTGGCCACATGGGGCAATAAGCCTGTGGCTTATGCTGCACCAGCAAAAAATAAATAAATAAAAATAATAATAATAATGTTGCTGGATATTGCTTATGCAGCCACTTACATCTGTAGTCATCTCTTTCTTTCGTTCTTTTTACTATTAAACATATTATTCCTACAGTTTTATATATATTAGCATTAAGCACATGATGCAAGAAAGCAAGCTTATACATTATCAGCCAAAAAAAAACCCCTTCCCATTTCACTGATCCATTCATTCCAAATGTTTGTCTAGTTCTGCCTTGAATTTATTTAAGCGATCAACTTCCACAACAACAGATACAAGTCTGTTCCAGCAATCAACCACCTGCTCGCTAAAGGCAAACTTCCACACATCTATTCTACAATTAGTAGAAGGAATCTATGAATCTTTGAATCTATGCCCTTCAGATTTGTAATCTGAGCAAGAGGAAGAATCTCCTCAGCATTTAGCCAGCTCAATCCATTCAAGGCCTTATACACCTTAATCAGATCATCTCGCAGGTGCCTAGTCTCCAGAAGCTGCAATTTGCAGAACTTGAGCCTTTCTTCATAAGAGCACCCTTTTGTTCCCTTCACCTGTCTTGTTGCCCTTCTCTGTACTCGTTCTAGCAACTCTACATCCTTCCTAAAATGAGGCTTCCAGACCTATACACAGTACTCAAGGTGAGGCCTGACTAGTGCCTTATACAAGAGGATAATCACCTCCTTATTCTTGCTTGCAAAATTCCTGTATATCATTGACAAGACCCCATGACCTACTCTGGCAGCCTGTCTGCACTGCTCAGAAAACTTCATATCTGACTGCACAATTAAATGAGAATGAAATATACCCCCAGGGTATATTTCATTCTCCACTACCCTGAGTGTAACACCACCCAGTTGGTACATTTCTCTGAGATTACTGCTACCCATATGCAGTACTTTGCATTTCTCAATGTTAAACTTCAATTGCCACTTCTCAGCCCATCTACTCAACTTTTCCAGATCCTGTTGCAGCGGCTTACTGTCATTACTGTTATTAACAACCCTGCAACCCTTTGTATATCGTCTGCAAACTTGGACATTAAGCTTGATATACCATCATCAATATCATTTATAAATACAGAAAACAATAATGGACCCAATACTGAACCCTGAGGGACTTCACTAATAACATTAGTCCACGATGAGCAGTGTCCATTGATTACCACTCTGTCTTCTCTCCCTCAACCACCCCTTTATCCATAGCAGCAATTTGCCTCCAATGCCACACTGCTCCAATTTGTGCAGCAGTCTTCCATGTGCAACAGTATCAAAAGCCTTTCTAAGATCCAAGTATATAATATCAAAGTTATTCCCTGCATCCAGTTCTTTTGTGACTGCATCATAGTATCCGATCAAATTGGTCAGGCAAGACTTCCCCTTAACAAAACCATGCTGTGTCCGAGCTATAACTGAAGTTTTGTCTAGATGATCCTGCAGTGCTTCTTTAACCAGTGACTCCATTATTTCCCTGTAACAGAAGTCAAACTAACATCTGTAATTGCTCTTGTCACCCTTTGATCCCCCTTTGTGATTTGGAGATACATTTGCATATCTCCAGTCTGTGGGGACTTCCCCATGTTCAAGGATGCTCTAATAATTATGGCTAAGGGTTTGTTTACTTCCTTTGCCATATCCTTTAATATAACTGGATAGATCCCATCTACCCCAGGTGCTTTTCTTATGTTTAATTTCAACAGTTTCTCCTCCAGTTTGCTCTCAATTATTACAAAACCTCCATTTTGCTCTCAATTATTACAAAATCATTTAACTCCCTGTTAGAATTTGATAAACATCTGGCCCTCTCCTCCTTGAATAACTTCTCGTGTGTGAATATAGATGCAAAATACTCATTTAGTTCGGCAGCTGTCTGAGATTGATCATCTGCAGTCAAACCATTGATATCAAGTGCACCAATCTGATTCATCACCTTCCTTTTAGAGTTTATATTAGTAAAGAAGTCTTTGTTGTTTTTCTTTGCATCCTTTACCAACGATTTTTCATAATGTCTTCACTTGCGTAACCTCCTTTATGACTTGATTACAGAGTAGCTAGTATCTACCATAGGCATTGGTGTCACCGGAAATTCATCTGCATCCTATACATCATTCTTCTATGCAACAAGTCTCATTAGTGCATCTGACATCCATTTGGGCCTATTAGCTTCAAAAATTACTTTCTTGAATGCATTCAATTTAGAATTTGCTGTTTGTAGCATCATCATCATGTCTGCCAGGGGCAAAGGTTGATGACGTTGTAAAGCGGATATCATCTTTTAAGGTCACAAAAGGTGTTATAGTTGTACACATTGGCACTAATGATATTAAGAGTAGGAGACCGGCAGAATTACTTAAAAAGTACAGGTCACTGTTGAAAAAAAAGCCGTGAATTAGGGTTGAAATTGAAAGTGTCTGTAATCCTGCCCAGACACGATAGGAGGGAGTATAGCATTAGCATTAGTAGAGGCATATGATGCAAGAAAGCAAGCTTATTCAGCATCAGCCAAAAAAAAAAAAAAACAACCACTGCTCCCATTTCACCCCTCCATTCGTTCGAAATACCTGTCCAGCTGAGCCTTAAATTTGTTTAGGCTATCAACTTCAACAACAAGCGATGGAAGTCTATTCCACAAACCAACTGCCCGCTGGCTAAAGGCAAATTTCCGCACATCTATCCGACATCCGTCCTTCCTCAATTTGAATTTATGCCCTCTCAGGTGATTATTCTGAGCAAGAGGAAGATCTGGGGTTACTGTTTCCCATATGTAGTATTTTACATTTGTCAATGTTAAACTTCATTTGCCACCTCTCAGCCCATCTGCTCAACCTTTCCAGATCCTGTTGCAGCAGCATAGTATCAGTAGTGTCCTTAACAACCCTGCCAACCTTTGTATCGTCTGCAAACTTGGACATTAAGCCTGATACACCATCATCAATATCATTTATAAATACAGAAAACAACAATGGACCCAACACTGAACCCTGAGGAACTCCACTAATAACATTAGTCCACGTTGAGCAGTGTCCATTGATTACCACTCTCTGTCTTCTGCCACTCAACCATCCCTTTATCCATAGCAGCAATTTGCCTCCAATGCCACACTTCTCCAATTTGTGCAGCAGTCTTCCATGCACAACAGTATCAAAAGCCTTTCTAAGATCCAAATATATAATATCAAAGTTATTCCCTGCATCCAGTTCTTTTGTGACTACATCATAGTATCCAATCAAATTGGTCAGACAAGACCTGCCCTTAACAAACCCATGCTGTGTCTGAGCTATAACTGAGTTCTTGTCCAGATGATCCTGCAGTGCTTCTTTAACCAGTGCCTCCATTAATTTTCCTGGAACCGAAGTTAAACTAACAGGTCTATAATTACTTGTGTCAGCCTTTGATCCTCCTTTGTGAATTGGGGTTACATTTGCACAACTCCAGTCCATGGTTACCTCCCCTGAGTCCAAAGAAGCTCTCATAATTATGGCTAGGGGTTTTCTTACTTCCTTTAATATAAGGAAGTAAGCTAGGGGTTTGCTTACTTCCTGCCTCCTTTAATATAACTGGATAGATCCCATCCACCCCGGATACCTTTTTTATGTTTATCCTCAACAATTTCTCCTCCACTTTCCTCTCAGTTATTAGAAAATCATCTAGCTCACTGCCAATGTTTACTTCACCTACGACATTCCCCTTCCTGAATAACTCCTCATGTGTGAATGTAGATGCAAAATACTCGTTTAGATTGTTAGCCACCTGAGCTGGATCCTCAACTGTTGAACCATCAACATCCAGTGGACCAATCTGATTCATCCCTTTCCTTCTTGAGTTTAAATAGGTAAAGAACTCTTTTCTGTTTTTCTTTGCATCCTTTGCCAAGGATTTCTCATAATCTGCCTTTGCCTGCCTAATCTCCTTTGTGACTTGGTTACAGACCAACTTATATCTATCATAGGCTTCCATGTCACCCATTAATTTGTATGTATCCCATGCATTTTTCTTCTCTGCCATATGTCTCATTAGTTCATCTGACAACCATTTAGGCCTGAACCTTGAACAATATTTCTTGGTTGGTATGTAAAGCCTGGTAGCTTCCAAGATTAGTTCCTTGAATGCTTCCCATTTTGAATTTGCTGTTGGTAACATCATCAGTTGGTCCCACTGTATAGAATTTAAATACTGTCTCAGACCATCATAGTCGCCTTTACGAAAGCAAAAACCCTTCCCTTTACCCCTAATGGTAGTTACCTCCTTTAGTAAATCCCACTTCAGCACACTATGATCACTGCCACCCAGTGGTTCCTTTATCTGCAGATTCCTAATGCATGAAGAATCACTACTGATAATCAGATCAAGAGTATTACTCCCTCTAGTTGCCTCCCGAACATGCTAGTGTAGAAAACAATCATCCAATAAATCCACAAAAGCCTTGCTAGTGTGTGAGTGACCAACCCACAAATTCCAGTCAATATCTGGGAAATTAAAATCCCCCATTATAGGACTCTCTGATTTACTGGCCCATTCTATTTCCCTGTACAGTATCTTATTATACTCATCAGAGTCATTAGGCCTATAGCACACTCCTACTCTCAATTTTGATTTACCTATGCTTATGTCACACCAAACTGACTCGACACTGCCCTGTTCCTCGATGTCGACTGGCTTCACTTCCTTGGATTTTATGTGTTTTTTAACTAATAGCATAACCCCTCCTCCCTTCCTATCCTGTCTATCCTTTCTGTAGACGTTGTACTCCCCAAATTCCAGTTCTGCATTCCTTATATCTGTGTGACACCACATCTCTGACATCCCAACAATATCTGCCTTTGATGTTTTGAGTAATACCTCAAATTCATCAAATTTATTTACTAAACTCCTAGCATTGGTGTACACGCAAGTATACATGCACCTGTTTCTATTCTTAGCTACCCTAACACAACCCATGTGTTTACTTGTACCGCAATGACTTCCAGCAGTCTCTGAAATATCCTGCATCTTGTTTTTCAGGCTTCTGCTCATTCCAATAGAAGCAGTGCAAGAATCTCTTTCACCTCTGCCAGTGGCTACTGTTAATCCATTAGTCTTTGTCTCCCCCCCCAAGCTAGCAGTTTTCCCGACCCACCTAACACTGCCTCGATAGCATCAGCAAATATTCTTGCACCCTTTCTATTTAAGTGTATCCCATCCCTGTAGAAGCAATCTCTCCTGTTAACAAGTACATTCCAGGCTGAAAAAAATTCTACCCCTTGAGCCTTGCACAATCTTTCCAGGGCCGAATTGATCGACAAGGCTCTCATCATATACTCCCTCCTATCGTGTCTGGGCAGAATTATATAATGAGAGCCTTGTCATTCAATTTGGCCCTGGAAAAATTGTGCAAGGCTCAAGGGGTAGAATTTTTTTCAGCCTGGTCTGTACTTGTTAACAGAAGGGACTGCTTCTACAGGGATGGGATACACTTAAATAGAAAGGGTGCAAGAATATTTCTACTGATATCGAGGCAGTGTTAGGTGGGTCGGAAAACTGCTAGCTTGGAGGGATACAAGGACTAATAGATTAACAGTAGCCACTGGCAGAAATGAAAGTGATTCTTGCACTGCTTCAATTGAAATGAGCAGAAGTCTGAAAAACAAGATGCAGGATATTTCAGAGACTGCTGGGAGTCATTGCAGTACAAGTAAAACCATGGGTTGTGTTAGGGTAGCTAAGAAAAAGAACAGGTGCATGTATACTTGCGTGTACACCAATGCCAAGAGTTTGGTAAATAAATTTGATGAATTTGAGGTATTGCTCAAAGCATCAATGGTGAATATTGTTGGGATATCAGAGACATGATGTCACACAGATATAAGGAATGCAGAACTGGAATTTGGGGAGTACAATGTGCACAGAAAGGATAGACAGGATAGGAAGGGAGGAGGGGTTATGCTATTAGTTAAGAAACACATAAAATCCAAGGAAGTGAAGCCAGTCGACATCGCTGGACGGTGCAGTGTCTAGTCAGTTTGGTGTGACATAAGCATTTGGAGATCAAAATTGAGCGTAGGAGTGTGCTATAGGCCTAATGACTCTGATGAGTATAATAAGAAACTGTACAGGGAAATAGAGTGGGCCAGTAAATCAGAGAGTCTTATAATGGGGGATTTTAATTTCCCAGATATTGACTGGAATTTGTGGGTTAGTCACTCACACACGAGCAAAGCTTTTGTGGATTTATTGGATGATTGTTTTCTACATCAGCATGTTCAGAAGGCAACTAGAGGGAGTAATACTCTTGATTTGATTATCAGTAGTGATTCTTCATGCATTAAGAATTTGCAGATAGAGGAACCACTACGTGGCAGTAATCAGTGTGCTGAAGTGGGATTTACTCAAAGAGATAACTACCATCAGGGGTAAAGGGAAGGGTTTTTGCTTTCGTAAAGGTGACTACGATGGTCTGAGACAGTATTTAAATTCTATACAGTGGGACCAACTGATGATGTTACCAACAGCAAATTCAAAATGGGAAACATTCCAAGAACTTATCTTGGAAGCTACTAGGCTTTACATACCAACTAAGAAATATTGTTCAAGGTTTAGGCTTAAATGGATGTCAGATGAACTAATGAGACATATGGCAGAGAAGAAAAATGCATGGGATACATATATATTAACATGTGAAACAGAAGCCTATGACAGGTATAAGTTGATCTGCAACCAAGTTACAAAGGAGATTAGGCAGGCAAAGGCAGATTATGAGAAATCCTTGGCAAAGGAAGCAAAGAAAAACAGCAAAACGTTCTTTACTTATGTAAACTCTAGAAGGAAGGGGATGAATCAGATTGGTCCACTTGATATCGATGGTTCAACTGTTGATGATCCTGCACAGGTAGCTAACAAACTAAATGAATATTTTGCATCGACATTCACACATGAGGAGTTATTCATCGAGGGGAATGCCAGAGGTGTATTCAACTCTGGCAGTAACTGAGAGTAAAGTGGAGGAGAAATTGTTGAAGATAAACACAAGAAAGGCACCTGGGGTGGATGGGATCTATCCAGTTATATTAAAGGAGGCAGCAAAGGAAGTAAGCAAACCCTTAGCCATAATTATGAGAAATTCCTTCGACTCAGGGGAGGTACCCATACACTGGAGTTGTGCAAATGTGACCCCAATTCACAAAGGAGGATCAAAGGCTAACACAAGTAATTATAGACCTGTGAGTTTAACTTCTGTTCCAGGAAAATTAATGGAGGCACTGGTTAAAGAAGCACTGCAGGATCATCTAGACAAGACTTCGGTTATAGCTCGGACACAGCATGGTTTTGTTAAGGGAAAGTCTTGCCTGACCAATTTGATTGGATACTATGATGCAGTCACAAAAGAACTGGATGCAGGGAATAAATTGATATTATATACTTGGATCTTAGAAAGGCTTTTGATAAACATATTTTGCATCCCATAGGAATAAATGGAGGTATCATGTAAATATTGTAATGTGAAACCAATAACACATTTTTTTTTTTGGTAATTTCTTCCAAGACCTCGGAAGTTGAAATTTTCACTATATAACTAAGCTATTTATCTTACTGAAAGGTCATTTTTATAACAGAAATTGCACTACATTTTCATCATTATCATATGTTCTGTTACAAGCATCAATTTTAAATGCCTTTGTAATATTTTTCTAAAACACATTTCTGGAGGTTCTGGTATTTTTCTAAAACACATTTTATTGACAATAAAACTATTTTCACTTTCCGGTTTATTGGGCTTTTTTTTTAGCCCAATCTATTATAAACAGATAGTAAACTCAATCTTATTGCATTTGCGATAATACCAATAACTGGAATTCTGTGGGTTTTTACGCTACAGTATTATAGTGAAATGAGTTACCTTTCACTGAAATCTTCAATCACATAAAAAACATAAATAAATTTTCAGAATCTTCTCTTCATTCCTATTTACTTATTACCATGTACAAATTGGAGCAGTGTGGCATTGGAGGCAAATTGCTGCTATGGATAAAGGGGTGGTTGAGGGGGAGAAGACAGAGAGTGGTAATCAATGGACACTGCTCATCGTGGACTAATGTTATTAGTGGAGTCCCTCAGGGTTCAGTGTTGGGTCCATTATTGTTTTCTGTATTTATAAATAATATTGATGTTGGTATATCAAGCTTAATGTCGAAGTTTGCAGACGGAGACAAAGGTTGGCATGGTTGTTAAGGACACTACTGACGCTATGCGCTGCAACAGGATCTGGAAAGGTTGAGCAGATGGGCTGAGAGGTGGCAAATGAAGTTTAACATTGACATATGTAAAGTACTACATATGGGAAACAGCAACCCCAGGGCAACGTATCAACTCTGTGGTACTACACTGACAGTGGTAGAGAATGAAAAGGACCTGTGGGTAATTGTGCAGGCAGATATGAAGTTCTCTGAGCAGTGCAGACAGGCTGTTGCGTGTCAATGATATATAGGGATTTTTCTAGCAGGGATAAGGAGGTGATTATTCCCTTGTATAAGGCAATGGTCAGGCCACACCTTGAGTACTGTATACAGGTCTGGAGGCTTCATTTCAAGAAGGATGTAGAGCTGCTGGAATGAGTACAGAGAAGGGCATTCAAGATTAGTGAATGGAACAAAGGGGTGCTCTTACGAAGAAAGGCTTAAGTTTTGCAAATTACAGTGTCTGGAGAGTAGGCACTGGCGAGGTGATCTGATAGAGGTGTATAAAGCCTTGAATGGTTTCAGCATGCTCAATGCTGATGGGATTTTGCCTCTTGCTCAGAATAATCACCCGAGAGGGCATAAATTCAGATTGAGGAAAGACAGATGTAGGATTGATGTGTGGAAATTTGCCTTTAGCCAGCGGGTAGGTTGAACAGAATTCCATCCCTTGTTGTGGAAGTTGATAGCCTAAATAAATTTAAGGCTCAGCTGGACAGGTATTTCGAACAAACGGAGGGATGAAGTTGAAGTGTTTTGGTTTTTTTTTTTTTTTTTGGCTGATGCTGCATAAGCTTGCTTTCTTGCATCATATGCCTCTGCTAATGCTAATATTCTTCAGATTTGTTTGGCCTGTAACACTCCACTGTCATCTTTCCTTTACCAAAAGTTGTCTCACCCTACACAGACCCAACGTCCGCCTGGACTTGAACTGGCTCTGAGAACCATTTAATAGCTTTCAAGCAGCTTTTGATAAAACAGCATTACTCCCCCACTCCTTTGTTCCTCCCTGTCTCCTCTGAGTTCATTGTACTCACTGTAATGAAATTCATCATTACCACCTCTGGATGGCACCATGTTTAGTTATTCATACAATATCACCATTAGTTGATCTTACTAGGAGTTCAAGTTTGCTCATTTTATTTTACAAATCCATTCTATTATCTAGTTAGGCTAAGTTGGGAGAACATCCTCCCCTAAGCTTTGCAGTGTCTTCCTCAAGTATCAAGTTAATCTGCAAGACTAAGTCCATCCCTCCTCTAAATTAGGGGAGGGGGAATGGACTGGGATTTGCTTTTTTTACACTTGCATCTACTTTAAGAGTACAGCCACTCACTGGCTTACGTAAGTTGGAATCTCCCTAAGTGCTTATGCAACACTCGCAACTATGCGTGCTGAATTTGATTGAAGCAAAAAAGAAATGTTCGATGAATGTAAATAGAATTATTTATTCAATTTTTTTTATCTCATGCATAGGAAAAATTACAAAAAGAGAGAGGAGACATGCATAATGTCAGCAAGTTTTACCTTTCGAGCATCATTGCAAGAATTAGCTCTCCAGCTGATAAGCACGCCGCTGCAGAAGTTGAGGACTGTGGAGATTTAGAAGGGATTTTTCCCAACACATCAGAAAATTTCTTTGCAGCTGCAGAATCAGCACTGGTGACTTCACCACATACTTTAATGTTTTGGAAATCAGCACGATGCTCGAACCTATTAAACTACCCATTGCTTGCCACAAACTTGGCTTGAGATTTGCCGTACTTATCCTTAATATCTTCGTAAATACTTCTTCCTTTTGCTTGAATGGCCATTGGACTCGGGTACACTTGCTTCTGAATCTTCCATCGATATTATTAATAGTTTTTCCATCTTCGATATAGCACCTGAACGCTGTTTTGTGATCACTGTTGATCTTAAATGCGTTGATCCTTTAACATGTTCTTTTATACGTGCACTATCCCTTAAAATAGTATTCACTGTTGAAGCAGCAAGACAATTCTGTGCAATAGACAACAAACTTTGTCCTGCTTCATACTTCTTAATTAATCATCTTCATTTCTAAATCAATTTTGTTTCGTTTCCTAGCACTTTTCCTTCACCATTCGTCCCTCCCCCTTCACCATGGTAATAAGTAAATAGGAATGAAGAGAAGATTCTGAAAATTTATTTATGTTTTTTATGTGATTGAAGATTTCAGTGAAAGGTAACTCATTTCACTATAATACTGTAGCGTAAAAACCCACAGAATTCCAGTTATTGGTATTATCGCAAATGCAATAAGATTGAGTTTACTATCTGTTTATAATAGATCGGGCTAAAAAAAAAGCCCAATAAACCGGAAAGTGAAAATAGTTTTATTGTTTTATGGTAGTGACCTCCAGAAATGTGTTTTAGAAAAATATTACAAAGGCATTTAAAATTGATGCTTGTAACAGAACATATGATAATGATGAAAATGTAGTGCAATTTCTGTTATAAAAATGACCTTTCAGTAAGATAAATAGCTTAGTTATATAGTGAAAATTTCAACTTCCGAGGTCTTGGAAGAAATTACCAAAAAAAAAAATGTGTTATTGGTTTCACATTACAATATTTACATGATACCTCCATTTATTCCTATGGGATGCAAAATATGTTTCCACAATTTTTTTAAATTTGCACCAGCTGGCAAAAACTTACGTAAAGTTGAATTTCCGTAAGTCAAGTATTATGTAAGCCAGGGAGTGGCTGTATATACAAATATTCTTAAGGAAGATGCAGGTGTAACTGGTCAGTACCCTTAGTCTGAGTCTTATAAGACTCTTCACTATCTGTCCCCCAATTAGCAGTTTCCTGAGCAATTAAAACTTCCTTTGTGCCATCAGCAAAGACCCTTACTCATCTTTTGTTCAAACGAATTTCATCCTTACAAAATAAATCCAATTTATTAACTACCAAGCTGAGAAAAAACATCTCCCTTGAGGAGAGTCTGCCAGGTCACAAGTTGTTAATCCATAAAGCCTTCATCATATAGTCTCTCCTATCATGGGCAGAATTGCAGACAAAATAACATTTCGATCTCTCACACAGCATTTTCCCAGGATGACCTTATTTTCTTGTTTTTTTTTTTAAGTTCCCAGATATATAACCCTATGCCTTTTAGTCCCCTTAAGAATTGATAACTGCTTAGTAGCAGTTATCAATTCTTAGATATCAATAGTTATCAAGTTTAGAGCCTAAAACACATACCCTGGTTTTGTTAGTCTTGATTACAGAATACATTCCCAGTTTCCCTAACAATTGAATCACCAACTAACAATACCTCACTTGGAACTGCAGTTGATGATCCATTCCTGATGTCCAATCATTCAAGAGCATCCATTATTGCTAGACACTTGTGTAATTGCCTAACACTTAGGTTTGTTACTTTCTAAGTCTTGTCCATTAGTAAGCAAAGTTTTGGCTTAAGGTCATTGCATTCCTTACACCTTAAGCATATGAATGTATTACCATCAGCTAGTGACAGTTCAGCATGCATATGTCAGTTTGTTCTTTTAATGCATCTTTGTATTAAACGTTCCACATTCTGATTTGTAAAAGTTCACAGGTGTTTAAATGTATGCAGTGTATCTTATTTGAGTAAATTATTTCACAGTCAACTTTTGGTGACTTATTTTATTTCACTTCTGTCAGGTTTCTAAATATGACAGTGCATACTTATTTCCTTTTTTACTTAACTGCTAAAAATTCCTGCACTCCCAGCATCTTTAGTTAACTAAGGAGAGAAGAAATATGAAAGTGGAGAGTCCGAGCATAGTGCTCAGACTTTCACCATTTGATCTGCAAGAAGTGTATCTATATGTTTTTTCAGTAATTCTAGTTTGCAGTGCTTGAATTACAATTCTGGTCATTGTTGATAATTTCTCATAATTTTGTAATATCATTTTTAAAAAGAAATGCCATTAAACTTTTTCTGAAGTGTATTTTAAATGTTATCCTTCCTTTACAGCCAACACAGTCAGCAACTGGTAAAAGAGCCAAATCAGATGACAGTATTGCAGTAGTTGACATTCCTAAAGAAGCTGAACTAGGACAAGTATTTTTATTTTTCTATTTCCTTGTATCTGTCTCTCCCCCCTTTGAAAGTGCTGGTGTTTATTTTTTCAGTGAATGAAAGATAGCTTGGTACATATAGTTAAAGCACACTTTATAACGAACTCCCAAGGGAATAAAAAAAATGGTCGACATATCAGTGGCTCATATCAGCCAAAGAACTATGAAAAGTTTTAACATTAAATGTAATTCTACTAATGCAATTAAGAAGAAGAAGAACTCTTTATTGCATACAGAAGGCACATGCCATACACAATATCCTTCATGGCTACAAGCCAGGGGTTTACAGGAGAGACTAATACAATGTAATAAACAAGGATGAGATAGGAGAAATAAAACAATATTATTACTAATTATACAAATTTAGGATTAAACATTGGAGAAAAAAATGACAAATTTACATATGAAAATATATACACAACAGCATGTTATCAAGTTAAATTATTCTCCAGGGAGTAGTCCTTTTACAGTGCTGGAGTCATCTGAGCAGGCGCAGAAAGTTGTAACAATGTAGTGATGGATCCATGGCAGTGATGGACAGGTCCTCAGGAGCATTTTTGTTTTCCTGCGACATAGTCCTGAGAAGGAAGTCGATGGAGTAAGTTCTGCCTATATTTTTTATTTAGTTCCGAAATAATGCCAACCATCGTTTTTACAGCAAAGATGAGTCTTCTCTCATGGATAATGGCAGGAAGACGTCTGATGTTTAGAGCTGCTGCCATGTGGGTGGTCTTTGGTGCAGGGGGAAGCTAAAATTTCCATATGGCCCACTTCAGTAGCCAAAATTCGCCTGCCAAAAATCCGTCTGAGATGCGTTGTGGCAGTTGAGGTCCAGACTTCTGCGCCATAAAATATGACTGGATAGACACAAGTCTTAATATATCTGCGCCCAACAGCCTGGTCATGGACATGCATAAGTTGTTGCTTAAGCATCCACTGGAGTTGACAGAACTTTATTTGCAGGTGGTCTGTGTGGTAGAACACATGCTTCTGGTCAAAAATAACACCCAGATCGGTGTGTTGCTGAACAGCAGAAATCACAGATCCTCTTAGATTGGGTTGCACCATTGTTGGGTTCCGCTTGAGCAAGAAAGTCAACTGTTTTCGACTTCTCGGGATTGATATGAAGGCCAAAACCAGAGAGGAAGGCCTCGAGGTTCTGAATTTTCTATACGATTGAGGTATTTATGTAGTCAGCAGCGTCTCCAGAGTTGTTAGCAGTGAACAGCTTTATATCATCAGTGAAGGAGGTGATAATATAAAATGTATTCTAATTCAGAATAATCTAATCCAGAGGTTCCCAAATGTTTATACCCTGAGCCCCTTAAAATTTTTCATAAATTTCACCTCCCCCAAGTTCCAGAACAAATGCAAATAAACAGATCCACATAAAATTTAGCTATGAATATACATAGTACTTTTATAAATTAATATATACTTCAGTACACTTAATCTCAAAGAAATAAAAAAGTAAAGTACAAATAATACAGTTGAAGCTCTATATAATGACCCTTCAGGGAATGAGAATGAGTCGTTATATTGGAAGGACATATCAATCGTTCATAAAATCAGAAACAAAACAAGTAAACGCTTGAACATTTAATATAATTCTACTAATACAATATAGTATAATCTTATTTATAATATGTACTACAATATTAAACAAGAAAATTATGATTATAAATTTTGCACTGATTTTAAAGTCTAGTAAGGTTTATTAAATTGTAAATTTCAATACTAATCAAGACCTAACAAGAGAATTGTTTCTTACTTTAAAATAATCTGTCAAAACACTGTTTCAATGGTAGAGTATGTTTTTAAAGAGAATTATAAAGGTGCACGATAGCAATTATTTCACTTTTGCAGTTAGGCTGTGCTTGAAAAAATTGATATACAAGTTCTAGTCCTTGGTGAGTATCTTTCACTGAAACTTCTTTTTCAACCACAGTAGTTCTTCATCTTCAGTACAAATTTCAGAAGATTCCATTATGTCTGCAATGAGTTCCTCTTCATTCGTGCATATCCTGAAGCATTCAATGTCCACATCCACTTCTGCGTAATCTTTGAAACTTAAGTTTTCCTCTAAGTTTAGGTGATGACACACTTACTAAAATATTTGTTCCTTATTATTTGACTACTCTTTGCAGTTAATAGAGGAAGAATATGCAAAACTTCACACGTTGCATTATTCAGGGCAGTAAATCCAGCATGTTTGAAGCAGTTGGCAATCACTTTTTCATCAACTTGATCCCATGCTGTGAAACACACTGCCTGCAGGATGTTGATTTCGCATTGAATTTTACTTTCAAGGCATAGCACAATTTTGTTTAATAGCATTTTTTGGTAGTTTTCCTTAAAACGCTGGATTACACCTTGATCAAGTGGCTCTAGAACTGATGTAATATTTGGTGGTGTGTAGGTACTCGACAGTGATTGCACATAGGTCATTTACTTGACAGGGGTGCAGTTATCCACAAATAGCAAAATTTTTCAGTTCTCACTCACCCTGCGATCTAAGTCTCTGATCCATTCTTCATAGATTTGTGATGTCATCCATGCCTCTTGGTTTGCTCGAGACAATCGGTGATGTCTTCAAACCTTTAAAGCATAGAGGCTTCTGGGCTTTCCCAATGATTAAAAGAGGAAGCTTCTCTGTGCCAGACATGCTTGTTGCTAGGAGAATGGTAATCTGTTTTTTGGCCTTTTTTCTGCTACTAAATTTCTCTCTCCTTTAAATGTAAGTGTTTTATCCAGTGACAATTTAAAAAAAAAAAAAAAAAAGTCCAGTTTCATTAGCATTGAAGATTTCATTGTTATATGTCAGCAAAACATTTTTTAAATGATTTCCTTCCATTCCTTTGTAGCGTCAATGTTCAAGGCTGCACTTTTTTGAAAGATAGGCCAGGATGAGTCTTAAATTTCTGGAACTATTCATCTGAACTTTTAAATCCTTCAATATCCATTTGATGCACAAATGATTTAGCCTTAGCTTTTCAAAGATTATTGTCTACAGGAAAATTTTTTGCACGCATCATCATTAGCCATTCCAAAAGCACCTTTTCTAGATCTGGATACTTCGCCTTGTGACCCAGTGCAGCAGATTTCTCTAAATTTTCAATCTTTTCCAATCTTTCAAAATCGCAAACAGAGTACTATTAGGAATGCTGAACTGTTTAGCAATGTCAGTCTTAGCATGCGCACTGTTATCTACAGCTTGAAAAATCCTAATTTTATCTGCGATTGGCAAAGCTATTCGCTTTCTTGGAGCCATACCAATAAACATACACTTTAACAAATCAAATGAACTTCTAGCTGAAGTTCATTTCATTACCACACTGTGAGAAAAGAGCATGGAAAATCTTAACAAATGATCTCTCATGGTCAGGCTGCAAGCTCATCAATTTATTCAATATATTTGAAGCGTTCTGTCATTTTTAAATGCAGATATTGTAATAAAAACATAAAAATACAAATAAAGAGGCAGAAATAGAGAAATCCTTTTATTTTCAATGTAGTTATACTGAATATAAAGTAGTAGCATTAGGTTAATGACAAATTGGCCGGGATCAACCACATAGGATGTTATTACATATTGGGTCATTATAAAGAGCTTCAACTATATAAATAAATAGAAGCTTCATACCTGGATTAGTGGGATGGTTTGACCATATTTTGTTAAAGTGCTTTGTGAAAACAAGTGTCCCCCCCAAATAACTAAATAACTAAGTGTGCCCTCCCCTGGCTGGACATGCCCCACACTTTGGGAGCCTCTCTACTACAGTATTAAACAAGAGAATAAAGATTGTATATTTTGCATGACATAGTAAAGTTAATTTGTAAATTACATATGTGTGGTAATTATTGTATACAATAGTACATATGTACAGTATCTATTTAAGTAAAATTAAATGCATCATATCTTTAAGGTATAATAATCTCTAATGCATTAGGGCTTAAAGCCTCAAGCTGCGAAACAGATTAGACTATGTGTATTTTAGACTATGTGTACAATTGCATCATTTATACACAGCTAAATATATTAGCAAATTTGCAATAGTGGCATCGTTTAAGTTACATCTCATATTGTGAATACCTTCACAACAAATTGCCATGACATTGCACTACTTCGGTGGCGCCTCCGTAGCCAGGTGGGAAGGAGCAGCAGTGCATAGCACACTCTTCTTGATTAGACCGGGGTTCGAGCCCGTCACCACCGAATACGGAGGATGTGGAAAGGTCAGGGAATGACCACCGCATATTCCAGGAGCAATATGGCCTTAGTTGCTAATGCTCCTAAAAAAAACCAAATAACAACAAATAAATAAATAACAGCACTACTTCGAATAAGTAACGCTTCACCCAAAGGAGAAGACTGTTGTTACTTATTCTCAGTGGATACCACTACCCAGATGGCACCGTTTCAGGGCTATTTGGCCCTTCTTCGGTGGGTGGGTAGGTACCCAAGTGATGTAATGATGGCAAAACAGTTGTGAAGTATATCTTCACAATATGAGAGATGCCTGATGGCGTACGATATAAGTTAAGACTCTAATGCATTAGGGCTTAAAGCGTCAAGCTGCGAAAGAGTTTAGACAATGTGTATTTTAGTGCAATTGCATCATTTATACACAGCTAAATATATCCGTTACTTATTCAAAGTAGTGCAATGCCATGGCAACTCGTCGTGAAGGTATTCACAATGTGAGATGTAACTTAAACGATGCCGCTATTGCAAATTTGCTAATATATTTAGCTGTGTATAAATGATGCAATTGCACTAAAATACACATGGTATAATAATCTATATAATATTGGTGTAAACACACCATAGACAACTCTCAAACACATTAGTAGTGTGAAGGGCATCATTTTATCTGTATCTTATATTGTGCTCTTCCTGCACAATGAGTTGCCATGTATTGCGCTACCTCGAATAAGTAACACTTCACTAAAAGAGGACTATTGTTACTTATTCTCAGTGGCCACCACCACCCAGACGTCACCATTTCAAGGCTTGTTTGTATATGTGTGGAATAATAACTACTATCCACTTGTCCGTATTAGACTTAGAAAAACAAAAAAGTAGAGGGAAAGTTATAGTAGGAGTGGAAGAAGAAAAGAAACAGTGTAAAAGAATGAAAGGAACAGTAACTCCTTCAACTCGCACCACTCAAAAATTCATAAATTCCTTGAATAGGCAACGCTTCCCCAGTAGAGAAGACTGTTGTTACCTATTCTCGGAAACTGTGAATATCAGGCTCCCCCTGGTGACCGTTTCAAGGCTTGTTGGTCTTTCATCGATTGGTGGGCAGGTACCCTGGTGTTGCAGACATGACAATCTGGTGTGAGGATAATCCTACTATATGAGAGATGCCAGAAGGTGTACGTGATAATATTTTTTTTATTTCTTTTTTTTTTATTTTGTTGGGAGAGTTCTTATTTTTATAATTTCTCAATGAGGTTTTGCGCGAGTTAGATAATGATACACCTTTAGTTTGGGATTCCTTATGCCTTTCTGGAACTTTCTGTTTATCAAAAAAAAGGTGATCCATCACGCAGACTAGAAAAAGCTGAAAATGCTTTTTCTTTATCTTTCACAATTTCCTCCTCTAAGTCTCAATATACCATAGTTAGACACCATAGTTACAGCTCTTGTTACTTATTCTCTCTAGGTAGTGGTGCCCAATCCAGTAACAATAGTCTTCTCTTTTAGTGAAGCGTTACTTATTCGAGGTAGTGCAATACATGACAACTCGTGAAGGAAGAGCACAATATGAGATATAGATAAAATCAATGCCCATCACACTACTAATGTAGTTTTTTGTTTAAGAGTTGTCTATGGTGTGTTTTACACCAGAATTATGTAGATTATTATACTCTTAAGGATATGATGCCTTGTTGCATTTAATTTTACTTAAATATTATTATGTACACCTTCTGACATCTCTCATATTGTGTGATTATCTTCGCAACTGGATTGTCATGTCTGCAATACCAGGGTACCTGCCCACCCACTGATGAAAGGCAAACAAACCTTGAAACGGTCACCAGGGGTAGCATGATAGTCACGGAGTTTCCGAGAATAGATAACAACTGTCTTCTCTACTGGGGAAGCGTTGCCTATTCGAGGAATTTATGAGTTTTTGAGTGGTGCAAGTTGAAGGAGTTACTGTCCCTTTCATTCTTCTACACCTTTCTTTTCTTCTTCCACTCCTACTATAACTTTCCCTCTACCTTTTCCTTTTCCAAGTCTAATAGGGACAAGTGGATAGTAGAGTTATTATCCCACACATATACAAACAAGCCTTGAAACGGTGCTGTCTGGGTGGTGGTGGTGGTGCCACTGAGAATAAGTAATAGCATAACATTAGCATTAGTAGAGGGTGTATGATGCAAGAAAGCAAGCTTATGCAGCATCAGCCCAAAAAAAAAAAAAAAAAAAAAAAACTTCCCCTTCAAATAAATTCAATAAACTTCCACTAAATAAATTTAAGGCTCAGCTGGACAGGTATTTCGTTCGAAATACCTGTCCAGCTGAGCCTTAAATTTACTTAGGTTATCAACTTCTACAACAAAAGGTGGAAGCCTGTTCCACCAACCTTCTGGCATCTATCCTACATCTGTCTTTACTCAGTTTGAATTTCCTCTTGTTCAATTCTGAGCAAGAGGAAGAATCCCATCAGCATTGAGCATGCTCAAACCATTCAAAACTTTATGCACCTCAATCAGATCACCTCGCAGGTGTCTACTCTCCAAACACTGTAATTTGCAGAACTTAAGCCTTTCTTCATGAGAACAACCCTTTGTTCAATTCACTAATCTTGTTGCCCTTCTCTGTACTCATTCCAACAGCTCCACATCCATCTTGAAATGAGGCCTACAGACCTGTATACAGTACCATTGCCTTATACGAGGGGATAATCACCTCCTTATCCCTGCTAGAAAAATTCCTGTATATCATTGACAAGACACAATGAGCTACTCTTGCAGACCGTGTGCACTGCTCAGGAAACTTCATATCTGCCTGCACAATTACCCCCAGGTCCTTTTCGTTCTCTACCACTGTCAATGTAGTACCACAGAGTTGATATGTTACTTTGGGGTTACTGCTTCCCATATGTAGTACTTTACATTTGTTAATGTTAAACTTCATTTGCCATCTCTCAGCCCATCTACTCAACTTTCCTAGATCCTGTTGCAGCAGCGTACTGTCATTAGTGTCCTTAACAATCCTGCCAACCTTTGTCTCGTCTGCAAACTTGGACATTAAGCTTGATATACCATCATCAATATCATTTATAAATACAGAAAACAACAATGAACCCAACACCGAACCCTGAGGTACTCCACTAATAACATTAGTGGAGTACCTAGAGAAATTGTTGCCATCATTGCCTCAACAATTTCTCCTCCACTTTACTCTCAGTTATTACAAGATTATCTAGCTTACTGCCAGAGTTGAATACACCTCTGGCATTCCCCTCCCTGAATAACTCCTCATGTGTGAATGTAGATACAAAATACTCATTTAGTTTGTTAGCCACCTGAGCAGGATCATCAACAGTTGAACCATCAAAATCCAATGGACCAATCTGATTTATCCCTTTCCTTCTAGAGTTTACATAGGTAAAGAACTCTTTGCTGTTTTTCTTTGCATCCTTTGCTAAAAGATTTCTCATAATCTGCCTTTGCCTGCCTAATCTCCTGTGTGACTTGGTTACAGACCAGCTTATATCTATCATAGGCCTCCATGTCACCCATTAATTTATATGTATTCCATGCATTTTTCTTCTCTGCCACATGTCTCATTAGTTCGTCTGACTTCCATTTAGGCCTAAACCTTGAACAATATTTCTTAGTTGGTATGTAAAGCCCAGTAGCTTCCAAGATAAATTCTTTGAATGCTTCCCATTTTGAATTTGCTGTTGGTAACATCATCAGTTGATCCCACCGTATAAGATTTAAATACTGTCTCAGACCATTGTAGTCGCCTTCACGAAAGCTAAAACCCTTCCCTTTACCCCCGATGGTAGTTACCTTGAGTAAATCCCACTTCAGCACACTGTGATCACTGTCACCTAGTGGTTTCTTTATCTGCAGATTCTTAATGCATGAAGAATCACTACTGATAATCAGATTAAGAGTATTACTCAATCTAGTTGCCTCCGGAACATGCTGATGTAGAAAACAATCGTCCAATAAATCCACAAAAGCCTTGCTAGTGTGTGAGTGACCAACCCACAAATTCCAGTCAATATCTGGGAAATTAAAATCCCCCATTATAAAACTCTCTGATTTACTACCCCACTATTTCCCTGTACAGTTTCTTATTATACTGATCAGAGTTGCTAGGCCTATAACACACTCCTACTCACTATGTATATGTAAACACACTATGTATAAGTATAGTGCGAAAGCATCAGTAATACATAGCCAAATCTGAATTAACAGAATATTAGCAAAACGGCATCGTTTTAAGTTTTATCTCATATCGTGAATACCTTCACAACGAGGTCCCATGATATTGCACTACTTCGAATAAGTAACGCTTCACCTGAGGAGAAGTGTTCTCCTCAGGTGAAGCGTTACTTATTCGAAGTAGTGCAATATCATGGCAACTCGTGAAGGTATTCACAATATAAGATAAAATAAAATGTATTATTGATGCTTTTGCCCTATACTTATACATAGTCTAGACTTTTCCATAGCTTGAGGCTTCAGCCCCAAATGCTTTATAGTCTAAACACATCATACACCATAAGGCATCCTTCACCTGAGGAGAAGTGTTCTCCTCAGGTGAAGCGTTACTTATTCGAAGTAGTGCAATATCATGGCAACTCGTGAAGGTATTCACAATATAAGATAAAATAAAATGTATTATTGATGCTTTTGCCCTATACTTATACATAGTCTAGACTTTTCCATAGCTTGAGGCTTTAGTCTAGACTTTTCCATAGCTTGAGGCTTCAGCCCCAAATGCTTTATAGTCTAAACACATCATACACCATAAGGCATCACTCAGGTACCTACCCACCCACCGAAGAAAGGCCAAATAGCACTGAAACGGTGCCATCTGGGGGGCCAGATGGCCACTGAGTTTCCTCGAATAGGCAACAACAGTCTTCTCTACTGGGGAAGCGTTGCCTATTCGCGGAATATATGAGCTTTGAGAGTGTGAGTTGAAGGAGCACTGTCCCTTCTTCCTTCTACAGGAGCACTGTCCCCTTCTTCCTTCTACAGCATTTCCTTCCTCTACCTCTCCGATTATCACTTTCCTACATCTTTATCTCTTTTCTAAGTCTAATAGGGATAGTATGTGGATAACCGAGAACTGTATCCCATACCATATTTCAAAACGGTGCCGTCTGGGTGGTGGTATCCATCTGAGAATAAGTAACATTAGTCTTCTCCTCAGGTAGTAGTAGTAGTAGTAGTGGCATGTGATGCAAGAAAGCAAGTGTATAAGCTTATGCAGCATCAGCCAAAAAAAAAAAAAAAATCACACCATTCCCTCCAAAGGCCTGTCCAATTCCTCCTTAAATTTATTCAACCTATCAACTTCCACGACAGATGGAAGTTTGTTCCAGCAATTAACCACTCGCTGGCTAAAGCCAAATTTCCTCACATGTATTCTACATCTGTCCTTTCTTAATTTGAATTCATTCAAATTAAGGCTTCCATAGGTTCGTAATCTGAACAAGTGGAAGGATCCCATCAGAATTCAGCGTGCTCAACCCATTCAAGGCCTTATACACCTCAATCAGATCACCGCGTGTTACTTATTCGAAGTAGTGCAATGTCATGGCAACTCGTGAAGGTATTCACAATATGAGATATAACTTAAAACGATGCCGTTTTGCTAACATTCTGTTAATTCAGATTTGGCTATGTATTATTGATGCTTTTGCGCTAGACTTTTCCATAACTTAAGACTTCAGCCCTAAATACTTTATAGTCCACACTCCTACTCTCAACTGCCAATTAGTAGTTCCTTTACCTGGATATTCCTAATGGATTAAAGGTCACTGGTGATAATCAGATCACATGTATTGCTTTGGTCCCTCCGTAGCCGGGTGGGCAGGAGCAGCAGTGCGTAGCGCACGCTTCTTGATTAGACCGGGGTTCGAGCCCGTGACCACCAAATACGGAGGATGCGGAAAGGTCAGGGAATAACCACCATATATCCCCGGAGCAATATGGCCTTAGTTGCTAATGCTCCAAAAAACCAAAATAATAATAACAACGTATTGCTTTCTTTCATTGCCTGTCTGAAATGCTGGTGTAGAACAGTTATCCAATAAATGCACAGGTCTTGCTAGTCTGTGAGTGACCAACCAACAAGTTCCAGTCAATATCTGGAAAGTTAAAATCCCCTTTATGAAACATTCTGATTTATTGGACCACTCTATTGTCAGCACAGTTGTTTTTTATACCTATCACAGGCCTATAATTTTGCTTTCCCAGTTCTTCTATCAGACCAAACTGAGTCAGCATTGCACTGGCCACTCAAGTCCATTGGATGCACTGCCTTAGAATTTGTTTCTTAACTGAGAACATATCCTCTACTTCCTGTCCAATCTGCCCTTTCTGTAGACACTACTCCCCATGTTCTAATTCTTGAACCCCTTATGTCTGAGATGACACCATATCTCCTATATCAGCATTTGATGATTTCATTATTACTTAAAATTCAAATTTATTTACTAATCTCCTATTGTGTATATGCAGTTAACCTGCTGTTTTTACTCTAGGTAACCCTAACACAGCTCAGCTCATCTATATTCTTGTTTCATGCGGGCCCCAACATCTTGAAATCCCTGCTTTTCACGCTGCTGTTAGTCTGTGCATCCCCCTCCCCTTCTAGCAATTATCCAACTCGCCTTACACTGTCTCCATAGTGTCAACAAGTTTTCTTACACCCATTCTATTTAAATGTATCTCATTCCTGTAAAAACAATCTTTCCAAGGCCAAGTTGATTGACAAGACTCTCATTGTACTCCCTCCTATCATGTGTAGTCAGAATTGCAGATACTTTCAATTTTAATCCTCACTTGTGACTTTTTCTCAACATTTCCCAATACTCGTTAATTAAATCCTCAGATCTCCTACTCTTAACATCATTAGTATCAATGTATATAACAGTATCACCTTTTTTCCCCTCAAAAGATGATAGTTGCTCTAATGTCATCAACTTGAACCCCTGGCAGACATACCCTGGTCCTGTTCGACCTGGCCTTTTTGCACAATATATTTTGCTTTTCCCTGAAATTGAGTCACCAACCATAACTACTTCCTCTTGGACCAAGGATCCAATGTGCAAATGATTTGGCCTTAATTTTTAAAATATTTTTGTTTAAGGGAACATTGTATTCAAGCATCATCCTTAGCCATTTCAAAAGTACCTTTTCAAGGTCTGAATACTTTGCTTTTATTCTCTGATCCTTGGAGGTGTGATTTATGATTATGTGCAGTAGACTTCTGTTATTTTACCCAATGTTTATATATACTCAGTACAGGTCTAGCTTAGAATCCCGACAGTATCTATAAAAATTGTAAAAATATATGAATATAATTCTATATATTTATTAGTTTTTTAGTAAGTAAAAATTTACCTTATTAGATTTAATTTTGTATAGAAAGAATATAAAAAATAAAAATTTTAATGACAAGTACCTCTTTCAATTTGAAGATCATGTTTTCTGTTACAAAAACAAATAAAAACGACTTAATTAATTTTACTTTATTATATTGCATTTAATTGGTAATTTTTCAAGTCAAATTTTGGTATTTGTATAAGACTTTTGAGCAATAATTATAGTTATAGCATTGAAATGCTAAAGACAAAAAAAACTTGAAATAAGAATACTTTCAGAATATGAAAATTTAGAGTAATGTATTTTGGCAGCTGTGTAACGTTTGTCATTAATATCATTAGCATAACTAAAACTGTAATTATCAGGTATTTATTTATTTATTTGTAATTAGCTGTACCTTCATGAATTTCTTAGACCAGTACATTAGGCATGGCCATCAGCGCCAACAGGAAAAAATATCCCATTTTCTTCTTGTTATTATTATAATACTTAAGATTATTTTCACGATAATATCCCCTGGAAAAAAAATCCCATTTTCCTATTATTATTATTATAATACTTAAATGTTTGATTATAATTTGTATGATTTTTTTCAAATTTTAATCTGTGACTTTGATATCATTAAACTGCGATTATTGTCAGTAATGTGGTTTTTGTGAACTGATTGTATACTGTTAGTATAATGTGTGTTGTTTATTCATCAATATGACATAAAACATTAACATTAACATATACTGTTTGCATAACTGCAATGTACATAATCCATGTGTTCAAATAAACTTTTAATGTTTTTAGTGGCTGTTTTGATTACATGAAAAACATTTTTTATTGCAAAAACAGTTTCTGAGATAGACTGTTTTTTTTTTTTTTTTTTTGTTTTTTTAAATCCAATTCGTATGTTGGGATTTTGGGCGGCACCGACTCAGTACACCATTCATCAACCGGCTGATGAAGGGATACCTAACCCCAAAAGCTTCTATTTTATCATTTATATATATTTTAACACTTATTTTATATCTGTTTTAATATAATTTTTATGCATATGTCTATTTATTTTAATAAAGTTTAACTTAAACCAGTCTGTCGGTCATTACTAGAAATTATATAGTGATATGCAGCCCGACATTCAAGGCCTGTTTTCTATTGATCCTTGTCCAGAGATGCTCAACATTTTCTCTAAAAGAATTACTATAATTTTCCACTTCAGCACTTTGTTTCTAGCAAACATTTCTCTAATTTCTGTATTGCTTATTTCACAGTCCTCATATTCCTTCTGCTGTGAAAGGGCTTTAATCTGTAAAGAATGAAGCAAAGTACTCATTCATTTCATTCACTGTATCTGATTTGCACTTTTCTTTATATTTACATGTTGGTGAGCCGGCCTGAAATGAAATTTTTTTATTCATAGAATTTTTAGAAAATTTTATAGATTTTTAGTCAAAAAATTGATGTCAATTTTTATATTAATTTTCGAAATTTCTTTCTGCTTTTTTTTTTTTTTTTTCCCAGCTCGGCCATCTTACTGTCAGTGTCCTTAAAGAGTATTGTAAAAACCATAAAATCAGGTGTGGAACAAAGAAAGCAGAAATAATTGAAGCAATCACAGACTTTCTAGGGCTTGGATAACCTACCGTGTGTTGTGTTTAATTTTACTATTGTTAGTACAACTGGAATCTGTCAAGTCTTTCAAAAGTATTTTTGTGTTGTAATTATTGCCTAAACGTTTTGAAAGTGTTAAACACTTAAAAAATAACCAAATAAACATTTTTGCATTGTTTTAATGTTTCTTTTCAATAAAGTTTGTTATTATAGAATTTCTATCGTGATACATTTGCACACAGATGAAAGAATGAATATACAATGTTTCATAGTAATGCTTGATTAAAAAATGCAGTGCACATAATGCACTGCACTGGGAACCACAGGTGTATGTTATTAGTGAAATTTAAAATTTCTAATAAGTCTAAAACTTGAATTTTAAAAAATCTTTAGTTATCAAATTGCCATCTTGTTAAAAGTTAGTGTCAGCTGTGCCATTACCACCACCCCTCAGTGAAAGAGGGCGAAACCATTTTGATGTTAAAAATGTTTTTACCAGTGTTATTTGGAAGAAAGCATTACGCTACCTAGAAACCGTCACAAACCCGATGTTCATGCATTGTACTTGTTGCTGCAGTGACGCAACAAGTACAACGCATGCACCAAAGAAAACTTAATTGTACACAAGTGCAGTGACAAGTACAATTGAGCAGTTACATGCTACGATGTACCATTATATCAGCATAATGATTAATATGCAAGTGGCTGTGCCAAAATCTACAGCCCAGAGTTCGAAGACATATCGTGAAAGAAAGGGAAGTTGGACAGAAATGCAAATCCAAATGAAATTCAACAAGAGTGTTTCGTTATGCCTGGGAATTCTCAAACTGCACCCAAAAAAACTCTAACTGAAATAATGAAGGAATATCATGAACGGGAGAAAAGGAAATTAGAAATTCAAACTTCTGAATCATAATGAAATTCCACCAGAGAGTTCTACTTTGCCTGATACTTATCAGGAATCTAAAACTCCAGCAGAACGAATGAAATATTGTGAAAGAAAAAATGCGAAATTAGAAATGGCTAATAATGAGATTCCTGATCACATTCCTATAGTGTACACGAGCTGACAGTGAGTGAAAAACTAGTGTACAAAAACCCATTTGGATTTAGTTGCAATGTGATCGTTTATGGTTTCAATTAGATTTGAAACCACTTCCGACAACTTCATATGAATTAGCATTAGTAGGGGCATACGATGCAAGAAAGCAAGCTTATGCAGCATCAGCCAAAAAAAAAAAAAAAAAACCTTCCCAATTCATCCTTCCATTCATTCCAAATGCCTGTCCAGCTCGGTCTTAAATTTATTTAAGCTATCAACACCCACAACAAAAGATGGAAGCCTGTTCTATCAATCAACTACCTGCTGGCTAAAGGCAAATTTCTGCACATCTATTCTACAACTACCTTTCTTTAATTTGAAGCTGTGGCCCCTCAGGTTCTTAATCTGAGCAAGAGGAAGAATCCCATCAGCATTCAGCTTGCTCAACCCATTCAAGGCTTTATACACCTCAATCAGATCACCTTGCAGGTGCCTACTCCAATTTGCAGACCTTAAGCCTTTCTTGTTAAGAGCACCCCTTTGTTCCCCTCACCAATCTTGTCCTTCTTTGTACTCGTTCTAGCAACTCTATCCTTACTAAAATGAGGCCTCTAGGTGTATAAAGGGATAACCACCTCCCTGTCCCTGCTAGCAAAATCCCTATATATCACTGACAAACTCCATGACCTGCCCTGGCAGCCCCTCTGCACTGCTCAGCGAACTTCATATTTGTCTGTACAATTACCCCCAGGTCTTTTCCACTTCCCTGACTGTAGTATTGCTACCCATATGCAGTACTTTGCATTTGTCAATGATAAACTTCAGTTGCCACTTTTCAGCCCATTTGCCCAACTTAACTGGATCCAGTTGGAGTAGCATACTGTCATTAACAACCATGCTAACCTTTGTATCATCTGCAAACTTGGACATTAAACCTGATATACCTTCATCAATATCATTGATAAATATACAAAACAACAATGAGCCCAACACCGAACCACGGGGAACTCCACTAATAACATTTGTCCACAAAGAGTGTCATCTTCCACGCAACCAACCCTGTGTCCATTGTAGCAACTTACCCTTAATGTCATACCTCTCCAATTTGCACAGCAGTCTTCCATGTGCAACAGTATCAAAAGCTTTCCTGAAATCCAAGTATATGATATCAAAATTATTTTTGGCATTCAGTTCCTTTGTGACCACATAGTATCCAATCAAATTAGTCAGACAAGACCTCTTTTTAACAAACCCATGCCATGTTTTAACTATTACTGCAGACTTGTCTAGATGATCCTGCAATGCTTCTTTAACCTGTGACCCGGCAACCCAAAGGTCGCGGGTTCGATTCCCGCCTCGGGCTTGGATCAAAGTACTGCAAAAACCTTGGGAGGTGCAATATGGCCACAGAAGCCGATGCGCCAACAACTACCAAATCAAATCAAATTAACCTGTGATTTCATTATTTTAACCCAGAACACAAACTAACAGGTCTATAGTTACCTATGTCACCTTTTGAATGGGGGATACATTTACAAACCTCCAGTCTATGGGGATCTCCCCTGAGTCCAAAGAAGCTCTCATAATTATGGCTTTGGGTTTGCTTACTTCTTTTGCTACCTCCTTTAATATAACGGGATAGATCCCGTCCACCCCAGGTGCCTTCCTTATGTTTTATTTTAGCAATTTCTGCTCCACTTTGCTCTCAATTATTACAAAATCACAGCTCCCTGTTAGCGTTTGATAAACTTCTAGCACTCGTCTCAAATGTTGGGGAGTTACTCCCCAACATTTGCTATACAGTATATGGCAATGAAAATTATACAAACGCCTACCACAGAAAATTTGCAAATTGCATTTAAATCAGTAGGAATAACAGCTAACATTACTCGTTCTATATTGGAATCGAAAGAATTTATAAAGAAGTCATTAGGGATTTCTCCAGAATTATGGCATTCACTACAATTTCATGAATTAGGACAAGTTGTTCGAAAGTCCGATAGTACATTTTCCAAAATTCTTACAAAAATAGGCAATGGAGAAGCGTTATTACCATATGAACTTAAAATTATAGAACCGAGGTTTGTTACCAAAAAAGATGCTACTAATTTATATCTGCAAGGGATTCGACTATTTTTAAGAAATAGTGATGTAAATGCCTATAATACAAATGCTTTAATTTTCAATGAAACCCATTTCAACGAAGTGGTTTCACAAGATTTATACCACGGATATCATTCTGAAGAACAATTAGCAAGTATGCGAAATAAAATTCATAAAATGTCAGTGACTGAAACTGGAGGACTTCCATACATTCTGCCATTATTGAAAGCAAAACCGTACATGATTACTAAATATAGATGTGGTCGATGGATTGGTAAACGGTGCAGTTGGTACTTTAGTATATTTCGAATTTGAGGACGACAAAACAGTTAAACGAGTATGGATGAAATTTCCTGAGTCAAAAATAGAACATAACCTTCAATCTCGTTATAAACAATATGTGAAAGATAAACATTTATCTAGTCAATCCGTACCTATTATAAAACGATCAACCTTCTTTCCATTCAAGTACAATAGGAAATTAATATGTAGACGTACACAATTTCCTGTAGTATGTGGTTGTGCTTTGACTATGCTTAAATCTCAAGGAGATACCTGCGAAAAAGTTTTGTTTAATTATGAGAAAGATCAGCAACTTGTATACGTGGCGTTATCTCGAGTGACCTCATTGCAAGGTTTATATATTACAAATCCCCACGACGATTTCACATTTCACCACGGCGAAGTTATCTACTAGTAATAGAGAACTTCGTGCTGAACTAGGTCGCGTGAAAAATAATAAGCTACCGTCTCTGCAGGATGGACTGCAAGATTTCATACAAAGTAGTATATCTATATCGTCAATGAACGTACAAAGTTTACGGGCTCATGTTTGAGATATCGAAATGGACACAATCTTACAGCAATCCAAAATATTGCTATTAAGTGAAACGTGGTTAGATAATGATGAACATATACAGGGTGTCTCAAAAATATTGGTACAAACGTTTAGGGGAGGTAGGTAACATCTAAAGGAATGTGAATCGCATAGGAGCCCATAATTGGAAACGTCACGGGAAAGTAGTAGCAGAGGCACAAGAAGCAGAAATGACACAACACAGTAATTAGGAGCAAACATTTTTTGACATAATATTAACAATGGAGTACGAGGTGGATGCATTTCTTGATGTTACAACAGATGCTCGAAGGTTCCACCATGAGACGCAATGCATGCGTGACACCGACGCAGCATGGGTGGGCGGACATGGTCGAACACACCTAGAGTTTCTTTGACAGTAGCAGCAGCGCAGACGAGTCTCGCCACGAGATCCATTTCCATCTCCACAGGCAATTCATACACAATAGATTTGAGGGGGGGGCCCACAGAAAGAAATCAAGGCTCGATAAATCAGGTGAGCCAGGGGGCCAGGCAACGTGTCCACCACGGCCAATCCATCGACGCCCAAAACGCCTGTTCAAATGGTCAGAACACACCTTCCATAATGGGCAGGCGCCCCGTCATGTTGAAACCAAATGTTGCGTCTCACATTTGCTGGAACATTGTCAAGTAACCCTGGTAGAACTTGTTCAAGAAAGATCCGATATTTTGCGGAGTTCATGCGGGATGGTAGCACTTATGGTCGGTGACTGCTTAGTTGGCCCATGGTAACAGGTATGGGCCGACTAAGCAGTCACCGACCATACCTGCCCACACATTTATTGCGAAGCGATGTTGTGCCGCATGGGGGCGCACACAGTGTGGGTTGTCGTGAGCCCACACATGAGCATTGTGCTGATTGAATAAGCCTCATCCGTGAACAAAACATAGGCTGGAATCTTGAACACTTTCTTGGAGAAACCACTGCGCAAAAGCCAGACGTGCAGAATAATCTTGGGGAGCAGTAACTGAACCCTTTGGAGATGAAAGGGGTGTAAAGAATCGTCGTGCCAGACACGCTGTACACTGCAACGAGACACTCCCAAGGCAGAGGCAACGGCACGGTACTGGTAGTAGGATTATTCTGGACAGCATTCAACACACTTTCTTCCATGGCGGGAGTTCGCGTCGAAGGTGGTCTGCCCTCACTACTCCTGTTACCTCTAAATGACCCATAATCGCACAGATTTTGATGCATGCGCGCAAACAAACGGCGATCCGGCACATGTCTGTCTGGAAAGCGTTCTCCATAAATTGGTTGAGCGGCTCGTCCATTGCCCTCTGCTAATCCATACACTAGGTGCATGTCAGCCAGCTCACAGTTCGTATATCGATGCATGCTCTTCGTGCGGCGACTACTGCTTGAATGAGTAAACCAAAATTTTCCCTCTCGCGAACTGATGAACAGCGCCGTTTACCGACTTACTGTGACGTTTCCGGTTTTGGGTTCCTATGTGATTCACATTCCTTTGGATGTTACCTACCTCCCCTAAACGTTTGTACCAATATTTTTGAGACACCCTATATTACATAAACCATTCCAATGTGTGACTCAATTTAAAAGGTCGGATGTTCGTAGCAGTGGTGTTGCGATATATCAACGTGAAGGTTCAGCTATCATCAGTACACCACATATCTTTGCACAACGTAATATCGGCAATGCAACAGCGTTAGCAGATGAAATTGGAGACATTTGTGGATCATTGTGCAAATTCGATAGTGAATATATTTTAATCGTTGCCATATACATCACTGCAGGGATGTCGTTAGATATAATTCATAAACAAGAATTTGATGCCATATTCCATTGAAGGTGCAAAATTATTGGAAGAGCCACTGGATTGTATACCCATAGTTCTCGCTGGTGATTTCAATCTAGAATTAAATTCTGTGGCTGGAAAGAAGTTTTGTAAATTTATGAATGGTGTCTTCAATTTAGATATTAAGTCAAGTACTATACGTAATGGAACAATAATCAATGGAGTATTCACTTTGGAATTAAAATCATATGAGTGTCAAAATTATATATCTTATTTCAGTTACCATAGACCAATAATTTTAGTGTTATTATAAAACCCCGGGGGCTCACATCTAATGAGTATGGGCTTGGCACACCCAGGGTCCTGAGCTGCATATCATCATTCTTCTCTTTCTTGGTGATTCCCTTCTACTTTTGACTCTTTCTCTCTCTCTCTCTCTCAGGGTAAATCGGGAACTTTTTTTCCCCTTGTGCAGCATAAGCCTCAGGCTTCCTTGCACCATATGGCTAATAATAATAATAATAATAAAAATATTTTTACGAATTATTTCATTGTACACTAGTACAATGAAAAATTCCGTTCATTATATTTCATTGTACTTTTAATGCAGAAATACTTTTTCATTATTATTTTTTTATTATTTTACTGTACCAGTTTCATAATGAGTTCCTGCAGTAAAGACGTTTTTAACGTCTGCCGCTGTGACACTCAGTCTCAGAGTAGAGTGGCAGCAACTCATGTACCTGTTACATAATTTTGACGTTTTTTGGTCATTCAGCGCACCGAGGTGTACCCCTTTGACGTCTGGACTTTATTAGCGTAATTTTTCACTCTAGTTCTGTTACTGTCCAAATTTTGCACTCGCTGTATCACTATCGGCATTGCTGAGTCAGCTTTGGATTATGAGCAGCTGTACTACTACTATGGTAATCTGTTCTATGAAGCGTTCTTAGTCTTACACTTATCCCAGGTTTGTCAACTGTATCTGCAGTCAATTCATTAAGGATTGCCTTTGCAGTATCGTCTGTTTATGCCATTGACATGGTTGGGGAATAATTAATGGTGGTCTACCTGGCTTAGGATGGATGGTCGTGTTATCTTCCATCTACCACTGTATTGGGGGGGGGAGGTAGTAAAGTGAATTGTAAAATGGTCACGGCAACAATTATTAGGGGGGGGAGTGAATTGTTAGAATAGTCTATAATTGTTATAAAGGCTGTCATTAAGAGGTGTTTGCATGATTAAATTTTCTCCTTAATCAGTAATCTTCCCCCCAACATAGTTATGGCTTAATCTGTGTGTCTGGTGGCTTTGTTTAGGACCAGATTTCGTATATCCTAATACATAATAGATGAAATGAATAATCTATTTCCTCTACTATGCATGCGATTTGAATCTGTTTCTTGCGTTGTGTAACTAAGAAAGAATTTAATTAATAATTTAATTAATTATATATATATATATACATATATATTTCCTTCCTAGCGCAATATTTTTAATTGAACTTAATCAACCCCAGGTGAATACTGATGTGATCTGAAGTCAGCAACGAGGCAGTATTTATAACAAAACAATCATTTAATACAATATATAAAACACATTACAAAAGAAATACACATATATATACTCATTCTCACTTTTATAACATTCCATCTTCTTACTAAAGATTAGGAAATTATCATCATTTGATTTAAACCGTTTTAAAATTATACCATGATTCCTTATAATTATATTTCTCTTACAAGGGCCATATCATTAATACAACTATCTATACTATCCAAAACATTATGTATATCTATTTGCCCTTGTTGAATATCAACTGGGTACCATCGTCTTTCACCTTTTCTCTCTTCTGTATAATATTTAAAATAGTTAATATTTTAAGCATTTAACATTTAAGACATTTAATATTTTAAGAACATACATTGGAATATCAGACCTTTATGTTAACCAAATAATATTCATGGTACCTAACTGTTGAACCGCGACATGTAATACAAATCATATGTAACACATATAAAACATTTGGAGAAATCAGAAATCAACTTAGAAAGGAATCATCTTTAAAACTGCATCACCGTAATATTCCATTTAAACTATCTCTCGTTCTCACACATACATAATGAAACATTTTAGCTTACCGTTATCTCTCTCTTAGGCTTGCTTCAAGCTTTCTTCCTTCTTTCTTCTGCTTGATTCTGCTGGTGGAAAGTTACTGGCTCTTCAATACGATTTTCGCTGACCACTTTTGCTAAGTAGCGTTTCACTATATATAAAATGTCGCGAACTCTCTTTGATTTTCTAGATCGAACTTTCTTCCAATTTTCTTACTAATGCTATGCTTAACAACAGCAACGCCAACACCTTTTCTTTTCTCCTAACTCTCTCTATCCCCTAATACACTCTCCATCTGCTTTTATATTCAGGGTCAAATCTTTTGGGTATCTTTCCATCGCTCGTCTCATTGGATGGTCTAATTCCAAGGCCAAAATCTTAGGTAATCTTTGTACCGTCATGGTCAAAGAATCTATTGACTCTTCTTCTAGACCACTTAACGAGCAGCAAACCCTATGTACGTCACGATTTTCTCAGTTGCTACGAAGGCGTTGCCGACGTTGATGTTATTTCTGACCATTTTTGGGCAAGCTAGATGTTATTCAATATCACCATCATTCGGAAAGAACTCAAGGTATTTTGTTGTTTATGCGGGGAAGGAACTGTCCTTCCCCTGTTATAGCATCTTCCCATCGTTGTCGAATGCTCATGTGTTTATAGGAGAAGACACTTTTCCCTTGACATCTTGACCCTCCAACGGAAGTTTATACAGCCGAAACTGTACTGTATATACTTTTCTCCTAAGCAAGGTTACGAGTGGGCTGGGCCTTTAGAGGATGTTTAATATTCTATTTCTAATTTCGAATAACATTTACTTGACTTTACTGATTTCCGTCCTTGCTGATGGTATTACAATTTCTATGAATTTCAACACAATTCAAATATATATCAGCAACCAGGGAAATCAGACTAAAAGTTAATTTATTCATTACTGAATATTTAATTTATTCGAAAAGAGAAAGGTGGGATTCATACCGCTCGTAACAACTGGCATAAAATGTTTAAAACAATTCATTTTTCATTTCCCACTGTGTACCCTGCCAATTGACATTTCCACCATATGAAACCCTACTATCGTACCACTTGTGAAGAGATCGAAGTCCTTACTCCATTCTGTTCTATTGATCTCTCACTGAGTGCATGCATTTGCATATTCTACTTTTAACCGTATTATATTGCACTGACATAATTTTTGGAATATACCATTAGTTCTTGGGCAAATTTATGATGGAGAATAGTATAAGGTATCCAATTTATGATGGAGAATGGAATAAGTATATAAGTCAGTGGCTAGCAACCTTTTGCTCATTGAGTTATTTTAAAAATACCTTGAGACTTGACCAGTTACACTTTTCTGTATGTGTATTTCTATTTGAAATAAAATAATGCTTTTTTAATTGAATTATTAATTTTTTTACTTTTCAAAATTATAATTTTTAATTGTAAAAGAAATTATTAATTTTATGAAGTAATAATATTTCTGTCATTAGTGTTCTTCAGATATAATTTTTTTTTCAGCTCAACAAGGTTGACCAAAATGTGCTTTATAATTTTATTATCATTAGCTATGTGGTGCAATGAAGCCTGAAGCTTATCGCCAGTTCATTATGCTCCACCATTTTCCAGCCACTGGTTCTGTGCACAGTTCTTTTTTTTTTTGGTGATTCAACAAAATCCGAACTCATGTATTTCTCTCTTAACTAAAGTTAAGGTTCATGCGATTTTTATATTCAAATATGTGGTAAGGAGTTTGTTTTTCGAAATCTCAATATAACTTCCATCACAAAATGCGTTTATCCCATTACAAAGTTTTGAAATAATTCTAAGTTTTTTTGGCTCCCCTGACTCAACCCTAGTTGCCATACAGTGCAGAGACACATCCCTTTAACCGTTTTTGTAAACATGCTACAGCATGCATCATCTGAAAGCTGAGTGGGGCCCATCTTTTTGCACACTTTACTGAATCTCAGTTTGCTAAAGAAACTTGAACAAATCAAATGCCCATGATTTTCAGAATAACAGGCTGATTTCCATGAATGGGAGCCTTTTAAGAGCAAAAAAACTGGAAATACTGTTATCCACACACCAGGTGGATATGAATAATAGACTATTATTAGAAGTCTATTATTCATATCCACCCGGAACAGAATATGAATAATAGACTTCATTAAAAGTTGAAAAGATGATGTGACCAAATGATTTTTGTGAAATTAAAGTGCTCGTATAACACATTAAAGAGATAGTTGCAAACTGCAACCAATAATGCTGACGAAGTTCTAGCTGTATGAAGCATTATTTGGTTGCAGTTTGTGACTATATCTTCAACAAACCAAATTATGATATTAGGGTCCCCTGTAAATGATTACACACTCATATATTTATTTTTTCTGTAAATTGCGTGTGTTCTCTGGTCGATTTGCCTGTTTGCTGGACGAAAAAATCCCAGTTTCTGGGAAAAAAAAATTTTGCTATCTACGCCTGAGACCGACTAAGTCAGCAACGGAGTTAAAAAAGCCCGCTAAAGTTCCTCACGTCATAGACGGGATTCGAAACCTGGCCTTTTCCACCCGGTGTGGGATTACGGTGACGATACCACTGTGCTACCCTCTCAGACTATATCATCAACAGGTATAAAGTATTTTAATTTCAAAAAAATCATTACTAGACTTGTTCACATTTGTGTTTCTGCTCCTTTCATAGGTACCAATATAGGTGGCATTCAAATTTCCTAAACTGTCAGCCTTAACTACCTATGCAGACAACTTTAGTGATTAACAAAACTGACACTGTGGGAAACTCAGTTTGGCTTTCTGGTATAATTTAATACTGAGATTTCAACTTTGTTATTACTAAACACACAGTCTTATGTTAGAGTAAACGACATTAGAATCCTAAGAGAATGAAACTTGATCTGCTCTGCTTCTTTCATGGATGCAGCCACTGAGACTATATCATGGATGAAGCAGACCAGAGGCGCCTCCGTAGCCAGGAGCAGCAGTGCGTTGCACACGCTTCTTGATTAGACTGGGGTTCGAGCCCATGAGCACTAAATACAGAGGATGCGGAAAGGTCAGGGAATGACCACCCATATCCCCGGAGCAATATGGCCTTAGTTGCTAATGCTCCTAAAAACGAAGTAACAACAAGCAGACCACAAGTAGAGTTCTCAAGGAATTGGGTCTTTGAGTGGAGATAGCAGGCAACATGGACCGAGTTTACTGATTTTTGATGTAGACAATTCTATTTACAAACTACTGGTTAATAGCACTATCTCAAGAAACCTAAAAGAATATATGGATCCTGATGACAAAAATCGAGGTACTCAGGTACTCTTTTCCAACTGGTCAAGAGCACCAAATTCACTCAACTAACTGAGTTATAGCAGTTACCATAACTGTAAGAAGAATCCTCTTTTCACAAGGTAAAATTTTTATTAGCTGAGGTTTGTACAAATTTAAAAACTTTTCCAGTCACAAAATGTTACAACTGCCTTGGATATGGGCATACCTCTACCAGTGTCAAAGGAGATCTGTCTAAGACAGATTTCCTTAGACACTGTCAGGTAGAGGTAATGTTTACAAGGATTGTCAGAGCAGATTTCTTCCTCCACAATGTGCCACACTCATCTGCATATTTCCAAAGCGAACTGTAAATTTATGAGGCAGCCACGTGATCAGTCAGGGATGGGGAAATGTCTGGCATATAAAGCAGCAGAAAACCTGAGCCAAGTCACCAATTATCGCACATAACACATCAGCCAACAGACTCAAAGTTTCACAAGCCAATGCCCTGAAAGTCTTTGCAGTTGCCAGACAACTGCACTAATTTATGGAAAAACATGACTCAGATGCTCTCCTTCCAGAACCTTATTCAACTGGGGATCAAGTAGTAAATTACCTAACGCATATATAGAAAGATACAATGCTCCAATGGAAACAGCTTTGCATCAGTAATCAAAAACGTTACAAGGCTTCATTCTCTTACACATTGAGTAGCCACACTGGAAGGAATCTTTGCTAAAATAACACTCATCTGCATATTTCCAATACTCGATGAACATCACCACCCACATAACTCTATTCAACGTAGCTCTAGACTGCCTTGGGATTAATATCCTCATTGCAATAGACTCAAATGCCAAATCCACCATGTGGCATAAGCAGTCTACAGACCTCAGAAGCACCTTGCTCGAGAATTTCCCGGCCTTCAACGATGTCCTACTGAACAAGCCAAATCAGCTTCACACATTCCCCACCATGGGTCAGTCAAACATATGTGCTGCCATAGCTGAGTGGTCAGGTACAAGGGTGCATAATTACATATGCCTAGAGTGACCGGGATTCAAGCACTTGACTGCTGAATGCAACGAAAATGTATTCAATTATTTTATTGGTCTCACAATTGCTTCTAACTGTGATGAGACATTGAAAACTAGATGGTTAATGAGCTCTCACCACTAGTGACCACAGAGTGATCACATTCAACATCTCCAATGATATCCCTACTCCACCTCACTACAATGACAGCAAGATTTGATTTAAAATCAGCCAGACCATCATGGCCAACCCAGACAAAAATTCACAGGATTCACTCAATATTACAAAACTTCCAATGCCTTTCAAAATAGCATGAGGATGATATGAAAAAATATTTTCATTTCTATCCATTTCGCTTGCTTTCAAGAAGCGTTCATTCCTCATAGTGCCCAATACTTTTTCCGCGGCCTGTACAACTAAAAGAAGGCGCCTCCGTAGCCAAGTGGGAAGGAACAGCAGTGCGTAGCACACGCTTCTTGATTAGACCGGGGTTCGAGCCCGTCACAACCAAATACGGAGGATGTGGAAAGGTCAGGGAATGACCACCCCAGAGCAATATGGCCTTAGTTACTAATGCTCCTAAAAACCAAATAACTAACAAAAAAAAAAAAAAAAAAAAAAACTAAAAGAAATAGCGTCACTTTTGGAGCTTGTACATTTTACTTTCGTTTCGAACGCCCCAGGGGATATGGCCGCTGAAATATTACACCACTATTAGTCAGTCAATGACGGCAGGTCGTTCTCCTGTGTGCGGACAAGTGTCAAACACGTAATATCCCCAAGAACGGTGAAGGCAGAAGGCGACTATGGTCAGCAGTAAGAAAATTAGCAGCACAGGCGACATGTTTCCTCGCGTAATCAGAATCCTATAAACACATTAACTGTCATTTCGACATTCCGTGCTTGGTACAGTATCAATTTATTTCTGACACCCCCCCCCAGGAAAACGACTGAAACTGCCCTGTACAAATATCGTATTGCTTTCTTCAAATAACATATCATTGTCTTGTAGTGTCTAGTCGCAATAGGCGACAGGTCCCTGGTGTAATTTTTTCCCCACATTATTGACCCGTGAAACCAGGAGTGGTCATGGGGAACGCAGCGGTATATATTTGAAAAGGGAAAAGTGAGAGTTAAATTTGGGTGAGACTTGACAGACAGTAGTGAGCAGTGGGAGTTTTTGGCCGGTTTTTGTGAGTGTGTGTGAGCGAAGAAGAAGGAGGAAAAGGGAAATAATCACTAGGAACAGATGAGCAAAAGAGCCACAATGAACGTTTGGTCGAGAACTCCCCCCCCCCCCCGAGGCGGTGCAGAATTATTCGAGTGTCAACTTTTGTTGCTTAATTACAAACTATTCTAAATTTACCCAAAGTCGTAACCCCCCCCCCCCTTTACACTTGTTTTAATGCATTTACAAGACATTTTTCCTCATAAACTATCAGACAATTGTATCATTTTCTTAGTATTCAGTTTTAACAGCTAATGTGACTTATTAACTTAATTGTAAAAATACTAATTATACTATTAGGTTAATATATTTTCCTGTTCTAGCATTAGAACAGTTGTGTGTTATGACAAACAACAATCATTTTGATACCTGTAAGAGTGACAAGCAAAAAGCCGACATGAAGAACACTATTATCCAGTTATACCAACAGCAGTAATGTTTTAACCGGCTATCTAGTTGTATCTAATCTGCCTCGTACAAGTGTCACACAAATCATGATATATTTTGTTTAATAATCTGCTGTATAATTTTGTATTTTTAATAAACCCTGTTTTGTTTCTTTACCCTTTTTGTCTCTTGACCATTCTTCCTAGTTGCACATAATTCACTGAATAAGCTTATTTAAAGAACCATTAATTGCAGTCACTCCAGGGCCCTCTTATCTAAGAGGTACCTCTGGGTGAAAAATCACAACGCAACTTGATGTTGCAATTTGCTCTTTACTTCTCAGAGTAAATTTTTTGTCCTGAATTAACTGTTAGATGATCATATTAAACCCAGGTCTTCTGGAAACACATATTAGCGTGCGGCCTTGTCGGAAGCCGAGTGATTCATAGAGAACGTTAATTGGCAGGCACTCTAAAACAGAAGTAAACCTGTGGGACAATGATTTCACTCAAGAAGTTGGCCAAGCCATTTTTTCAGGATTAATTCGAAATAAAGAGTGAACACCGATCATTGTTCTTTTACGTTCCCAGACCTCTTGGCCATGATTTTTCTTTATAACATCACCAACTGTTCAGAGATCTATTTTTCTTGGCCTATCTAATTATTCTGAGATTTTTTTTCTTCTTTATTTCTGGAGTTGATAGGCCCAGAATCTTTTTTGGAAAAACGGGTAATTAATTCGATAATTTAAAGCTGTCGAGAATAGCATTTGGAACTGTAATTCTGTAAATTCTCCAATGGGATCAAGAAAACGATTTTAAGTTCGATCCTTCTAAAACTCAGCCTTGCTTTATTTCTTGCAGAAAAGCTTGTACTGCTCCGATGCTCATATATGATGTCACTCAAATTTCTAGACTAGATCACTTATCTCTATTAGGGATTTCCCTAACTTCTAAACTTCTTTTGCACAAGTATATCATAAGTGGTGCTTAATTGGCATGGGAAAAAAAAAAAAAATTGCGTTTTCTTTTCAGCTCTCTGCATTACTTTTATTCTGCCCAACAACTCACTCTGTACAAATCTCAAATCCCCGTTAACAAGGAATGTTGTTTCCACATCTGCAGTGGTTCTCCTTAAACCTCTCTCAAGCTGAATTCATTCAAAGGAGGACAGTGAAGTCAATTACCGACCCATCTTTAAAATTGTCTTTCTACTCTCTGTCTCATAGATTCAGTTTCTGCTGAATGCCTTTTCTATAGATATTTCCATGGAAAAAAAAAAACCCAAACTATTATATCAGGCAGCTCGAATATTTAAATTCGTATGCCATGCTGTGTATCATGTGTGTGTTAATTTCGTGTGTTATATGGTCGATTTGATTTGTCTGTTTTGCTACACACAAAACCCCAGTTTCTGGGGGGAAAACCTTGCTATGTACGCCTGAGACTGACTAACTCAGTCACGATGTGAAAAAAGCCCGTTAAAGCTCCTCGCATCGTCGACGGAATTCGAACCCGGACCTTTTCCACGAGGTATAGGTATTTCCATGGGCACCGTTCTACTGCACTGGCACCTTTAATTCCAACCTTCTCTTCCTAACTAGGAACAGACACGGGTCTCAAGCAGTGAGTATTCATTCGCCATCATATTATACTGATGTGCAAAATTTAAGGACCAGTCTGGTTTTCACTTGTAGCTTCTCATAGGAGTGGCCTTGATATGGGAAATGCATACCAAAGGAACCTCGTGAGGTACAGAAATGATGAAGGAAACAACAACGGAAACAAAATGGTACAGAGGGACTTTATTCAAAAATGGCAACATTGCACTGGCTGCCATGATACAGATGCATCACTGCCAAAGATGGAATGAAGGGAAGAGGTGATCCTCAGTAGGAGATATGGCCACCCCTAATGTCGATGCAGACTTTGCACCGCCTGTCCATACTTAGAACAATGTCATTGATAAGTTCTTGCGGTAACATCGTCCATTCCTCTGTTAGCGCCATCTTCAGCTGGTGAACATTTTCTGGTGGGTGTGGATGTGCCACTAGGCGTCTCCCCAGAGCGTCCCATATGTGTTTGATGGGATTTAGATCAGTGGAAACGGGCAGGCCAATCCATACGAACAATGTCCTCACTTTCCAAAAGCATATCAACAGCTGCAGTGCAATGGGGTGTGGCGTTATCATCCATAAACACGAACTCGGGGGCCAATGGCACCTCGGAACAGATGTACGTGGGGACGGATTACCTCAATACAGTAGCGTGCACCGCTTTACAGTATCTGGAGTTGTGTACGTCCATCCATGATAACGCCTCCCCAGACAAGAACATCTCGACTGCCATATCGATCCCTTTCAGTGATGTGTGTGGGGTGATACCGTGTGCCAACCTCTCACCAGATTAGCTGACGTCCAGAATCGCTGCTGAGACTGAATCAACTCTCATCAGTAAAGAGCACCTTAAGTAAAGATTTTGTGGTTGTAACCTTTAGAAACAGTGCTGGTCCTTAAGTTTTGCACACCAGTATACTAATACTAACACGATTCATAATTTAATCTGCCAATCTAAACTGTACTTCAGTGTAGTGGTGCATTGTCCTATAGGCAAAAAAAAAAAAAAAAGAAAAAAAAAGACATCTGCCTAGGGCCTCGATCAGAGGGTGTTCCAAAATGGAGGGAACCCTAGAGTCTGCCACAACAACACATGAATGCTCTTTTTTCTAATATTTTTAAGTCATTTTTATCGGAAACTGAATTTTCTAGCTTCCAAGGTCAATGAAGAAGATTAAGATTGATTTGAAAGATTAATTGACTTGAAGATTAATTTGAAAATTATGTTTTTTTCAAAAATTATATTATTGATTTTGATGAAATTTTATATTTAGTTATATTTATAACTAATCATTAAATAGTTGAGTTAATTGGGAAAAAAATAAATAATAATAATAAAGATTGTCTTGTATGTAACCGGCGCCGCTGGCGCCATTATGCTTAAGGCAGTAGAGTAACAAGCAGAAGGTAGCCACGATCTTATCAAGCAGTCTGGAGTGATTGTCCATGCAGAACTGAGGTGCTTCGGAATAATTCGGCAGTTTTTGATTTTAATTATTGCAAGAAACCTAAAGGAAAGAGTGTAAGAACATTAAATAGTGACATAATAACACGGAGCGCTGAACTAACTTCAGCTCTCCGCGTTCTTCTGTCACTCAGTATTTAATGTTGATGCCGCCCCTTTTTCTTTATATGGGGGCCCCCCGAATTCCATTTTGCCTTGGGCCCCATGAAGGTGTAACTCGCGACTGCTTGGTGTTCGTGACATATGCGCACGTAGTGCGTATGTAAACATCTTAAAAAGAACTCTCAACAATATGTCAATTGTTGATTTATTGAAATATTAGGAACTAGTTCTGGTAATGTTACTGTTTTGCTTTTAAAAATCGAGATCTTTTTCAACCGTACGATACAGCAATATTGCGATGACCATTCTCTCGTTGTGATATTTATTTTTTATTTCATTTTATCATTAGTGTTCAGCAGAGAGGGAGCATTTGGTAATCTGTCAATGATACGGTTGAATCACGTTTGTTTCGGTAGTTGGCTGGATGATTTCCGCTTGAGGGCGGTGGTTATTTGAAACTCTGTCAGCTTAGTAACTATTTTTTTTGTGAAGCTTAACTTCCATCTATTTCTTTATTCAAATATACTCAACTCATACTTTACTGTACCACCGAATATTTCAAAAGAAAATCATGAGTGATTTTTTGTGGAGTCTGAAAAATGGAGACCTTGATCAAGTTAAAGAACATATTGAAAGTAAGGTAGGGTTAGTGAACAAATGTTCATGTTTTGTGTTACTTTGTACTCTTAATATTTTTTGTTAATGAGTTACGAATTGTTAATTATGAAATCAGTTTTGTGGTTAGTAAATATTGTTAAACTCATATGGTCTTACATCATCAAGATTAATGTATTTGTGAATAAAGTGACTTATTGACCGAGTTTCCCTTCGCACTCAATGCTCAAATGTTACTTGAATAAAAATGTATTTATATGGTACATGAAAATCACAGAAAATTTTATTTTAGAAAAGAATGCATAGTATCAGTAGTGTTCAGCGTATAATTTAGGTCGATTAACCTTCTTGCTAAGCTGCTACTGTAAGACAAGTGGAAATGAAGTTTGGATGACCTCAGAGCGCCGATCCGAGATACTGGATGACGCCCATGGAATTAATTTTTTTTTTTTTTTTTAAAGGGTGACGTTATTTTTTAAAGGCAGGATTTTGATAGTCCGCAGTGCATTTTGAAGCATATATATATTTTTTATACTTAGTAGACGCTTTAAACTTTTAATTAGATACCTAACTTTAGCAATTAAAAGAAAAAAATATAGTAAAATGCAGAAATTAAAACGGCTACTTTTGTATGAAATACTGTATACTCTTCTAAGAACAGTAACTCAAGCAATTGCCTAAGTGATTTCTAACTTGGATAGTCCTACCTTTAAATAAATTTATGTAATGATGAACTGCAATAGCGAGGAAACTAAATTCATAACCCTTTCTCTCTTCGGATTTCACCAAGGTTGTGGACGTAATGCTTATAACGATTATTTTGCAATATTCGTAAGGTACAAATTTTAACTTCAGCAATGTTATATTAACTGTCAAGACAGGGACTTCAAAAGAATTTCTCAAGTGATGACCATGTAAATTTTAGTATTCCTTCATTATTTTGACTTTGAAATTGAATCATTGTGCACTGAATTTCAAGAAGAAATTCTTTAAATTCGGCACAGAAAAAATATGGCTATAGAAAAATCTGGTCTGTCACTGTTGGTTACACAGTACTGTAATATTCCCATTTCTGTAAATTTTCAGTAGAACTGTCTTTGTTAATAACTTTTTAATTAAAACAGTTAAGAATAAATGGACTGCTTTATTTGAAGTTGCTTTTTTTTATTTTATTTTAATATATATTGTGGAATTCACATGCACTTGCTGTGTGATACTCTTTGATCTAAGAAAGACTCATTGTTGCTACAACTTTGCATTGTTGCAGTTAATTATATATATGTGAATTTTTTTCATAATTTTAACTCTCATAAACAGTGGGTTGCATTGCAAAGTGCAGTTTTAAATTATAACTTTTTTTTCCCCCATGGCTATAAGTAATATGACTCTAAATAATTTATAACCTCTTTCAGAAAAAAAATTCTCACTTCCATATGCTGATATGCCTGCTGGCATTACTTTTTTTTGATATGTTCAAGTGACTGTTTAAAAATTTATAGAATAAGTTGAGAATTTGTCATTCAGGAATATTAAAACTAGAATATTACTGATCATCGGGATATCAAGAAGTGTGGAATCAACTTATTCACATCATTCTCTTTTCATAAAAACTGCAACTTGTAAACTTATGATTAATTTATTTGCTTACTGACATTCATGGACACACTATTTAGACACTTTCTAGAACTTGAAACTGGCCATCTATCTTCAAAACAAAATGTGTTGTTTTCCTGCTGGTTTTTCCTGCACTTGTCACACTTTTTTTTTTCTCTCTTAAGCCTGTTTTCTCTTAGTTGTCATAAAGATGACATTGGAATCGGCATATAGCCATTTAAGTAAAAGAACTGTTTGCAAAGCCTAATATTCATCATACATTGCTTCAGGAATCATTCATCTGGCTGGTGACATAATTTGGTCTGTTTCTGATGTGTCTAAAACTCTAGACAAAAGCTGAAAATTCAGCCTAATCAGTAATAATCAGCAATTTAGCACAAAGTCTTCTGTACTTGTTCATTAGTTTTTTAATTAATGTATTTGTATTTCTCTATATTTTCTTATTTCTAACATTGCATATTTCTTCTAATGATAATCTTATTTATGAAATGTGCAAACTGTGCCCAAAGAAATTCATAGTTATACAGTCTTGTTAGTTTTCACATTCTTTTACTTCAGATGAACCTTGTCCTTCCTTATACACAGTCACTTTTGTGATCTCTGTCTCCATCATTGCTGATGCTACTTTCAAAAGCTTAATAAATAAATCTTTATTTGTCGTACCAAATTTAAATATAGGTTTACATTGGTAAGTGACAAATTCCCTTCACGGCAGAAAATGCCAGGGGATTACCATAAAATGTGAATAAAAGAATGTCTAAAATATACAAGAAAGGGCAACAAATATACAATAAATATACACGAAAAGATGACATATAAATTGCATTACTCTTCACTACATTTCTGTCTAGAGTCCTGGCAATTGTAATACAAAAGTTCATCTTGACATCGCATCCACTGATCAACTTGTGAGAGATATACATTGTTCAATTGCACACACACAGTTCTTGACAGAAATTCACACAACTGCTAGGCAACAGTAGCCTCAGCGAACCACACTGTGGTTTGTTTTCTATATTTTAGATCTTCTGTGAGCCTTAGTAGGTCAATTCCTATACGTGTTAGGCACTGAATTGATTCTAACGCACTAGCGGGTATAAACCTGTCGGCCATCTTCAGTCTGTTGGTCTTCATTCTCAAGGATTTTGTACCTCTTAATGCAGATGGCGGGATGTGCCACTCACAAAGCTGCCAGAAGCATGGTGATGATATCGTGCCAGTCATCATTTTGATTGCGGTTATTAATCGTTTCCAGGCAATGATGTCTGGTAAACGCTGCAGTTTAAGCTGTTCAGAGAGCTGCATGATCCTTAACTGTTGAGGGAGATGGTGCTTATGGTTTGCCCACTTCAGCAGCCAGAATTCACTTGCATATATTCTCCTAATGTCGGTAGGGGTGGCTGACGCCCACAATTCTGCGCCATACAAAATGACCGAATACACCGTGGTTCTTAAATATCGTGCGGTTGTTGCAGTCTGTTTCACGTGCAAGAGGTGCTGTTTTGTTGCCCAACGTAAGTAGTTCATTTTCTTTATAATCAGGTCAATATGAGACTTGAACGTAAGTTTCGTATCAAATGTTACTCCCAGATCTCTATGCGTCTCAACAACTGGGATAGGTTTGCCATTAAGTTTCGGGTGTACGAGCGTAGGGGATTTTTTGAGCGAGTACACCATAATTACAGTCTTCTGCGGATTTAGGGCCAAGCCAAATTTGTCTAAGTACACGAATAAGTTCAGAAGCTTATAATTAATCTGTTCACACAATTCACTATTGGTCATGGACGGTTGGATGGGTGTTAGGATCTTAATATCGTCTGCATAAGTGCACACATCATCCCTACCCTTGCAGAACGGGATCATCATGGCGGTAAAGAGGAGTCCAGATAAAACTCCACCCTGTGGAACTCCTGCATGGAGTTGGCGTTGGAGGATCTGACTGTCTGTGCGGTAATAAATGGACCGACAAGTAAGTAGGGCCTGTAGGAACTTCAGCAAATTTCCTTTTATTTGGAAGGCGTGTTGGAGCAGATGAAGTAAGGCATGTACATCCAGGCTATCGAAGGCTAATTTGACTTATGATTGAAATTTCAGGCACTGATATCAGTATTACATGGTATCCTTGCTATTACTAACATTATGAAGGGTAGTCAATAAGACTATAAAGTGTTTAGGGCATAAGCCTCAAGCTATGGAAAAGTGTAGACTATGTATTGACTATCCTATGTATAAGTAATTGCATTTTCATAGAAATATTTGGCTTAAGGATTTAAAACTTAGCTGGCATTTTCATCCTTCTCTATGCAGCTAACATCTACAGCTATGCATTTTATCTGTCTGTGGTTAATCTCCTTTAGTACTTTTGAATAGAACTCACTTTCAGCAGAAAATCAAGCTTCCACTTCATTAATTACCTCCTCATCATGCTGAAATCTGTAGCATCATATTGGTTTCTTCATTTTAGGCTAGTAGAAGTATAAAGGTGAGAAGTTCAGAGAATAAGGTGGATGCTGCAGATTTTCAAACCGACACCTGATTGCAAAGTCCACTGTGAGATGAGAGCAGGAGCATTGCCAGCTGGGAGGCAGACACCTTTGGTTGTGCTTTATGATGTAAACAGACCCATAGTTATTTTTGTTCACTTCATTTGCTTTAAAATTTATTGTTATATATCTGTCTTTAAGGATTAGCTGTTATGTTTTAGCCACAATGACAGGGTGTGGCTGAGATGGACCTTCCTTCTGGTGGGTCCATCCTCCACACTGCTCAGAGAACCTCGTATTGATTGCACAGTTACCACCAGGTCTTTTTCATTCTCCACTATCCTAAGTACTACACAATCAGTATGCTATCCTGTGCAGTACTTTAGTACTTGCTAATTGAAGTTTGTCATCTGTCAATGCTAAACTTTAATTGCCACTTCTCAGCCTATCTGCTTAATTTTTTAGATCTTGTTGCAGTTGCATATACTCTAATTACCATTATTAACTACACTGCCATATTTTGTACTAGCTGCAAATGGACATTAAGCCTATTGTGCCTTCATCGATATCATTAATAAGTACAGTAGGGCCCACTCATATGGCGGGTTAGGTTCCAGATCCCCCCCCTGAAAACTGAAAATCGCGAAAAAGTGGAACGTAGCCTTTTTTCACTTGCGAATGCATATAAAAGCCTAATAACATGTTTACGCTATCATATGCTGTAAACAGACTGAATAATAAAATGGTGCCCAACACCCTTTTCGGACTCTGTTGCTGAGCATGTCATGCCGAAAAAACGTAACAAGCGACGAACATAATGAACGTAGATATAATTGAAAACCGCTGTATTAGCAGAACGCTGAAAAGCAGGGCCCTACTGTATAGAAAAGAACAATGGAACTAGCACTGAATACTTTAGGAATTTCACTAATAACATTAGTCCAATAAGAGCAGTGTCTATTGATAACAACTCAGTCAGCCTTTTATCCATACTACTAACTTGCTTTTAATGTCCACAGTTTGCACAGCAGTCTTTTATGTGCAACATTAGTAAAAGCTTTCCTGAAATCTAAATTATACGAAATCAGAATTATTTTTTACATCCAGTTCCTTTATTACTGTGTCAGTGAGATTTGTCAGACAAGATTATCCCAAAACCATGCTGCAATTGCAGTATAGCTGCATTCCTGCTTAGTCGGTCCTGCATTACTTCTTTAACTAGTGACTTCATTATTTTCCCTAGAACAGAAGTCAAGCTAACAGGTCTGTAATTACTCCTGTCACTCTTATCTCCCTTTGTGAATTAGGGACACATATGCAGTTCATAGGAACTACCCCTGAATCCAAGGATGCTTTAATAATTATGGCTAAAGGTTTGCTTACCTCCTTTGCTTGTAATATAATTTGATAGATCCCATCTATGTCAGGTGCCATTTCTATGTTTAGCTTCAATAATTTCTCTTCTGCTCCCTCTCAGTTATCATAAAATCATTTAACTCTTTATTAGAATTTTATCTGGCATCCCGATCCCTACAAAATTTCTTTTGTGAATGTAGATGCAAAATATCTATTTGGTTTGTTGACCTGACCAGGATCATCAACAGTTATGCCATTCATATCTATTGGATCAATGGGATTCATCCTCTTCCTTCTAGTGTTTACATGAGAAGTCTTTGCCAGAGACTTCTCATAATCTGCCTAACCTTCTTTGTGATTGCAAACTAGTGTATATCTACTGTAAGCTTCCACATCAGCTGATAATTTATATGTATTGCATGTATTTTTATTCTCTGCCATGTGTCTAATCAGTTTACCTGACATCCATTTAGGTCTAAGCATTGAACAGTAGCTCTTAGTATGAAAAACATAATAGTTTCTATGATTACATCTTTGAATGCTTCTTGTTTAGAATTTGTTGTTGGTAACTTCATCAGTTGATCCCATTGAATAGGTTTTAAAAACTGTTTGAGACCACTATAGTCACCTTCATGAAAGCCAAAGCCCTTTGTCCTTGACACTAGTTACATCTTTAAGTAAGTACCATATCAGCACACTGTGTGTAGGTCTTTTATGCAATAGAAATCCTGTGTGTGTTCGTTTGTATTGTGAGAAGTTCAGTTTTGATTTTGTCATCATCCAGGCCACCTTCCTTTTCAGAAATCTGCACTGTCTGCCCACTTTATTAGGACTATAGTATAATAGCATGTTGGACTCTCATGGCATTGACATGTGTTAAGAGATGACAAGGAATATTGGGCAACAGTAGTCATGTAATTCCATTTGTGTAACAAAACTGTCCTCAATTTCTGGAATGATATTGGTAGAGAATTTCACCGATGGACATGGTTTTCCTTCATGTGATGCTTGGTGGGATTGAGTACCATGGATTGGATGGACTTGCAGATATATCATTTTCCTCAAACTTCTTTCACTCATTTGGCATGGTGGATGATTGCAGTGTCACTTGAAGGTACTCCTATGTATGGGAGTAAACATGTACTGGATGTACCTAATCCACAGCAATGATCATCAGTTGTGGATTAGGTCAGCACTGTGAATGCCAGATCAGATATGCTCTGGCATTCACAGTGCCCACAATTTGGCTCAGTGGGCCCAGGGTAGGCCACAAAAACAAGTTTCACGCCATTACGCCTACTCCACAGCCAATCTCTATATAAAGTGGAATGGTTCAAGTCTCATGTGGTTTCCTCCATTTGTGCATTCTTTCACTGGTCCTAAAAATTTTAAATCAGGGCTCAACAGACCACATGACTTTCCTCCATTGCATTCATGTTTTTTTCCTAGCTCCAGTACAGTCATATTTTCCAGTTTTCTGAAATCAGTGGCTCCTATGAAACTCCTATCCTGTAGTGTATTCTTTGTTGAGTTATTTACGTGGTGTGGGGTACTGATATCTTTTGGTGGTTGTTGTTATTTGGTTTTTAGGAGCATTAGCAACTAAGGCCATATTGCTCCGGGGATATGCGGTGGTCATTCCCTGACCTTTCCGCATCCTCCGTATTTGGTGGTCACGGGCTCGAACCCCAGTCTAATCAAGAAGCGTGTGCTACTCACTGCTGCTCCTGCCCACCTGGCTATGGAGGCGCGAATATCTTTTGGTGTTTTTACATTAAATATAGATGTTAACTGCTTCATAATTTGGAAAGGATTGTACTTGATAATCTGCTCCAGACATTGGATCTCTCTCTCACACACAAACTTGTTTTTTTGGTGTTTTTCCTTATATTAAAGAATCAAATGATGTCTTTGAACACTCTTCATAGGTGCAGCTATCTTTTCTGCTATAACACCTGCTAAATGTGCTCTGGCAGTCTTCTCCCCTTGTAAGTCTGAGATCCTGTTAATTCCCCATTGTGACTGATTTGGGCTTAAATAGCTCACACTTTATCATGTTCCTGCATACAAAGTACACCATGATGAGACCTCTCCAAGTTAAATAGTTCTGCATAAATTATGCATAAAGCACAATTGCTAACTCCAACTGGATTTAGATAAGTTGGGCAAATTGGGCTGAGAAGTGGCAACTGAAGTTTAACATTGACAAATGCAAAGTACTGCATATGGGTAGCAATAGCTGAAGAGAAACTTACCAACTGTGTGGTACTACACTCAGGGAAGTGGAAAGTGAAAAAGACCTGGGGATAATTGTGCAGTCAAATATAAAGTTTGCTGAGCAGTGCAGATGGGCTGCCAGGGCAGGTCATGGAGTCTTGTCAATGATGTATAGGAATTTTGCTAGTAGGAGAGGTGATTATCCTGTTATACAAGGCAATGGTCAGGCCACACCTAGAGTACTGTGTATAGGTCTGGAAGCCTCATTTTAGGAAAGATGTACAGTTGCTGGAACGAGTACAAAGAAGGGCAACAAGATTGGTGAGGGGAACAAAGGGATGCTCTTACCAAGAAAGGCTGCGAATTGCAGCACCTGGAGAGTAGACACCTGCGAGGTGATCTGATTGAGGTGTACAAGGCCTTGAATGGGTTGAGCAAGCTGAATGCTGATGGGATTCTTCGTCTTGCTCAGATTAAGAACTTAAGGGGGCACGGATTCAAATTGAGAAAAGACAGTTGTAGAATAGATGTACAGAAATTTGCCTTTAGCCAGTGGGTAGTTGATTGGTGGAACAGACGTCCATCTTTTGTTGTGGAAGTTGATAGCCTAAATAAATTTAAGGCTGAGCTGGACAGGCATTTGGAATGAATGGAGGGTTGAAATGGGAGGGGCTCTTTTTTTTTTTTTTTTTTTTGGCTGATGCTGCATAAGCTTGCTTTCTTGCATCGTATGCCTCTGCTAATACTAAAGCCCAAACCTCAATAGTTCTAATAATATGGCTAGTCTGTGTATACACAAGCATCTGTTATTTATGTTGCATTGCTTTCTTTTCACATATATATGCACAATGCTTGGAATGGATCACTTGAAAAACTAAACAAGATAAACAGTCCAAAACAAATTTTCACTGTGGATGAAATATTTATATGGGCTTTTTTTTGCCAAAGAGGAAAAGTCTGTGCCAGGATTTAAGAAATCTAAAGTCTGCTTAACTTTTTCTAGTGTTGCAGGAGATTTTAAACTTGGGTTACAAGTTTGCCACTCCCATTAAAGTACTACCTGGTTACCTTCTCTTTGGAGAATAAATAAGAAGGCCAAGGTTACACGAACAGTTTTTCAAGAATGGTTTGTAGATTATTTTTGTCTGGCTGTTATTAAAAATTATAGAAAATAACCTTGTAAATGCACTGCTGGTATGTAAGGATATTTTCTTGGATAATGCCCAGGGCATTCACAAGGTATATAAAATATGTTTGAAGGCAAAATTTAGACTGTTTTTGTACCACTAAATACAAGTGGACTATTACAACCTATAGATCAGAGTGTCATCACAAATTTCAAGCACTATTACGTGGGCAATCGCATATGAATAGTGTCTGCAAAAATCTATGGCCAGATCAGCTGGATAAATTGATGTGAGAAAAAGGGAGGGTGTGGAGATGAAGTAGAAACAGTTATGAGCTCTTAAAGCATAGTGTTTATGGGAAAGTAACTCTCGAGTAACTTTCCAGTCTCTATGGAACCAATTAAGGACGTTTTGAGGGATGCTTGTACAGTATATGAAGGAAAATAAAAGGTGCATGAAATATTTACACTTAAATATTTCTTAAGAAATCATTATGCATTATTTATTACAAATGATAAGAACTTTCACTCATATTTGGAAAACAAAATGGAATACATTGAGTGAGCATGTTTATGTCCTTTTTTTTTTTTTTTTTGACAAACAAGTTTCTGAAGGTATTAATAATGGCCATATGGTGCAAGGAAGCCTAAGGCTTATGCTGCACCAGCCAAAAAGAAAAAAAAATAAGAGTAATATAATAATAAAAGAAAAGGAAATAGACAACCTATGCATTTCCCTACTCCCATAGATAACTATCCAGCTGACCTCTGAATCTCCACAAGCTGTCAGCCTCAAACACCCGTGGAGGCAAATTATTCCAGTAATAAACTTTCTGATTAAAAGAAATCTTCTGCAAATCATGCTAAAATCTCTTCCTCGCCCCATTTGAATTTATGGACCCAAGTTCTGGAATCAATAGTGAACATTACACCAATTTTACTTTCTCCTCTCAAGAATCTTCTTAGTTAGGTTTCCTTTAAGTGCCAAGTCTTACTCTTGTTACATGTTTTTGAACCTAAACAAAGGAAGTTATATACTTTACATTTAGCATCAGCTTGAAAAAAAGGAACAAAAAAGGACTGAGTGTAGAATTAATTACAGAATTCTGGGTAGGGTGTCAAATTATTTTTGGCATGTGCATAATGTGTTAGCATCAAAAAAATTTGGACAGCATTGACATACAGATTCATGCATTAAGAATCTACAAATAAATGAACCACTAGGTGGCAGTGAGAAACAGTGTACTGATGTGGGATATACTTAAAAATGTAACTACCATCAGTTGTAAAGGGAAGGTTTTTACTTTTGTAAAGGTGACTGTGGTGGTCTCAGACAGTTTTTAAATTCTATACTGTGGAAACAACAGCAATTGAATTTTAAATTCTACACTGTTTGACCAAGAGTAAATTCTAAATGGGAAGCATTCAAGGAAGTAATCTTGGAAGTTATGAAGCTTTTCATGCCAACTAAGAAATATTATTCAAGATTTAGGCCTAAATAGATGTCAGATGAACTAAAGACTTGTGGCAGAGAAGAAAAATGCATGGGATACATATAAATTATCAGGTGACACAGAAGCCTGTGGTAGATATCAACTAGTCTGTAATCAAGTCACAAAGGCAGATTACAAGAAACCTTTGGCAAAGGATGCAAAGAAAAACAGCAGACTTTTTTACTTCTGTAAACTCTAGAAGGAAGGGGATGAATCAGATTGGTCCACTTGATATCAATGGTTCAACTATTGATGATCCTGCTCAGATAGCTGACAAACTGAATGAGTATTTTGCATCTACATTCACAGGTGAGGAGTTATTTAGGGAGGGGAATGCCAAAAGTTCATAAAACTCTGACAAGGAGCTAAATGATTTTGTGCTAACTGAGAGGAAAGTGGAGGAGAAATTGTTGAAGTTAAACATAAGAAAGGCGCATGGGGTGGATGGGATTTATCCAGTTGTATTAAGGGAGGCAAAGGAAGTAAGCAGGCCCTTAGCCATGATTATGAGGGCATCCTTGGATTTATGGGAGGGGGGGTTCCCATGGATTGGAGAAGTGCAAATGTATCCCCGATTCACCGAGGGGGGATCAAAGGGTGACACGAGTAATTACAGACCTATTAGTTTAACTTCTAGGGAAAGTAATGAAGTCACTGGTTAAAGAAGCAATGCGGGATCATCTAGATAGGACTGCAGCTATAGTTCAGACACAACATGGATTTGTTAAGGTGAAATCTTGCCTGACCGATTTGATTGGATATTATTATATGCTCATAAAAGAACTAGATGCAAGAAATAAATTTGATGTCATATACTTGCATTTTAGGAAAGCTTTTAATACTTTTGCACTTAGAAGGCTGTTATATAGATTGGAGCAGTATGATATTAAGGGAAAGTTGCTGTTATGGATAAGAGGACGGTTGAGTGGGAGAAGACAGTGGTAATTAATGGACACTGTTCGTTGTGGAGTAATGTTATTAGTGGAGTCTGCCATGGTTCAGTGTTGGGACCATTGTTGTTTTCTGTATTTATCAATGATATTGAGGAAGGTATAACAGGCTTAATGTCCAAGTGTGCAGATGATACAAAGGCTGCAGGGTTGTTAATGACAGTAACACTGGTATCCATCTACAACAGGATCTAGAAAAGTTGGGCTGAGAGGCAGCAACTGAAGTTTAACATTGAGAAATGCAAAGTGCCGCTTATGGGTAGCTTATTTATTTATTTGGTTTTTAGGAGCATTTGCAACTAAGGCCATATTGCTCAGGGGGATATGCGGTGGTCATTCCTGACCTTTCCACATCCTCCGTATTTGGTGGTCAACGGCTCGAACCTCTGTCTAATCAAGAAGTATGTGCTATGCACCGCTGCTCCTGCCCACATGGCTACGGAGGTGCCGATATGGGTAGCAGTAACCACAGAGTAACATACCAACTGTGCTGTACTACACTGACGATAGTAGAGAATGAAAAAGACCTGTGGGTAATTTTGTCATCAGATCTGAAGTTTTCAGAGTGGTGCGGACAGGCTGCCAGAGCAGCTCATAGGGTCTTGTCAAAGATATACAGGAACTTTTCTAGCAGGAATAAGGAGGTGATTATTCCTTTGTATAAGGCAATGGTCAGGCCACAGCTTGAGTACTGCATACAGGTCTGGAGGCCTCATTTTAAGAAGGATGCAGAGCTGTTAGAATGAGTACAGAGAAGGGTAATGAGATTGGTGAGGAGAACAAAGAAGTGCTCTTACCAAGAAAGGCTTAAATTCTGCAAATTGCAGAGGCTTGTGACTAGGTACCTGTGAGGTGATCTGATTGAAGTGTTTAGCACTTTAAATGGTTTCTGCAGCTCAACATTGTGATGGGATTCTTCCTCTAGCTCAGATTATACATTTGAGGGGGCATAAATTCAAATTGAGGAAAAACAGTTGTAGAAAAGATGTGCGGAAATTTGCCTTTAGCCAGTGAGTGGTTGATTGCTGGAACAAACTTTTATCTGTCGTTGTGGAAGTTAATAGCATTAAAAAAATGCAAGGAAGAACTGGACAAGCATTAGCATTAGTAGAGGCATATGATGCAAGAAAGCAAGCTTATGCAGCATCAGCCAAAAAAAAAAACTACCATTTCACTCCTCTGTTCGTTTGAAATACCTGTCCAGCTGAGCCTTAAATTTATTTAGGCTATCAACTTCCACAACAAGGGATGGAAGTCTGTTCCACCAACCAACTACCTGCTGGTTAAGGCAAATTTCCACACATCTATCCTACATCTGTCTTTCCTCAATTTGAATTTATGCCCTCTCAGGTGATTATTCTAAGCAAGAGAAAGAATCCCATCGGCATTGAGCATTCTCAAACCATTCAAGGCTTTATACACCTCTATCAGATCACCTTGCCGGTGCCTAGTCTCCAGACACTGTAATTTGCAAAACTTAAGCCTTTATTCTTAAGAGCAACCCTTTGTTCCATTCACTAATCTTGTTGCCCTTCTCTGTACTCATTCCAGCAGCTCTACATCTGTCTTCAAATGAAGCCTCCAGACATGTATACAGTACTCAAGGTGTGGCCTGACCATTGCCTTATACAAGGGAATAATCAATTCCTTATCCCTTCTAGAAAAATTATTGTATATCATTGACAAGACACCATGAGCTATTCTTGCAGCACGTCTGTACTGCTCAGAGAACTTCATATCTACCTGCACAATTACCCCCAGGTCCTTTTCATTCTCTACCACTGTCAGTGGCGCCTCCGTAGCCAGGTGGGAAGGAGCAGCAGTGTGTAGCACACGCTTCTTGATTAGACCGGGGTTCGAGCCCATCACCACCAAATATGGAGAATGCGGAAAGATCATGGAATGACCACCGTATATCCCGGAGCAATATGGCCTTAGTTGCTAATGCTCCTAAAAACCAAATAACAACAAACCACTGTCAGTGTAGTACCACAGAGTTGATACGTTGCTCTGGGGTTGCTGTTTCCCATATGTAGTACTTTACATTTGTCAATATTAAACTTTATTTACCACCTCTCAGCCCATCTGCTCAACCTTTCCAGATTTTGTTGCAATAGCATAGCGTCAGTAGTGTCCTTAACAGCCCTGCCAACATTTGTATCATCTGCAAACTTGGACATTAAGCTTGATATACCATCATCAATATCATTTATAAAATACAGAAAACAACAATGGACCCAACACTGAACCCTGAGGAACTCCACTAATAACATTAGTCCACGATGAGCAGTGTCCATTGATTACCACTCTGTCTTCTCCCCCTCAACCACCCCTTTATCCATAGCAGCAATTTGCCTCCATTGCCACACTGCTCCAATTTGTGCAGCAGTCTTCCATGTGCAACAGTATCAAAAGCCTTTCTAAGATCCAAATATATAATATCAAAGTTATTCCCTGCATCCAGTTCTTTTGTGACTGCATCATAGTATCCAATAAAATTGATCAGGTAAGACTTTCCCTTAACAAAACCATGCTGTGTCCGAGCTATAACTGAAGTCTTGGCTAGGTGAGCCTGCAGTGCTTCTTTAACCAATGCCTTCTATTGGAATGAGCAGAACCTGAAAAACAAGATTCAGGATATTTCAGAGACTGCTGGGAGTCATTGCGGTACAAGTAAACACATGGGTTGTGTTAGGGTAGCTAAGAATAGAAATAGGTGCATGTATACTTGCGTGTACACCAATGCTAGGAGTTTAGTAAATAAATTTGATGAATTTGAGGTATTGCTCAAAACATCAAAGGCAGATATTGTTGGGATATCAGAGACTTGGTGTCACACAGATATAAGGAATGCAGAACTGGAATTTGGGGAGTACAATGTGTACAGAAAGGATAGACAGGATAGGAAGGGAGGAGGGGTTATGCTATTAGTTAAGAAACACATAAAATCCAAGGAAGTGAAGCCAGTGGACATCGCTGGACAGTGCAGTGTCGAGTCAGTTTGGTGTGACATAAGCATTGGGAGATCAAAATTGAGAGTAGGAGTGTGCTATAGGCCTAATGACTCTGATGAGTATAATAAGAAACTGTACAGGGAAATAGAGTGGGCCAGTAAATCAGAGAGTCTTATAATGGGAGATTGTAATTTCCCAGATATTGACTGGAGTTTGGGGGCTGGTCACTCACACACTATCAAGGCTTTTGTGGATTTATTGGATGATTGTTTTCTACATCAGCATGTTCGGGAGGCAACTAGAGGGAGGAATACTCGATTTGATTATCAGCAGTGATTCTTCATGCATTAAGAATCTGCAGATAAATGAACCACTAGGTGGCAGTGATCACAGTGTGCTGAAGTGGGATTTACTCAACGAGGTAACTACCATTAGGGGTAAAGGGAAGGGTTATTGCTTTCGTAAAGGCGACTACGATGGACTGAGACAGTATTTAAATTCTATACAGTGGGACCAACTGATGATGTTACCAACAGCAAATGCAAAATGGGAAGCATTCAAAGAACTTATCTTGGAAGCTACTAGGCTTTACATACCAACTAAGAAATATTGTTCAAGGTTTAGGCCTAAATGGATGTCAGATGAACTGATGAGGCATATGGCAGAGAAGAAACATGCATGGGATACATACAAATTAACACATGACACAGAAGCCTATGATAGATACAAGTTGATCTGTAACCAAGTTACAAAGGAGGTTAGGCAGGCGAAGGCAGATTACGAGAAATCTTTGGCAAGGGATGCAAAGAAAAACAGCAAAGAGTTCTTTACTTATGTAAACTCTAGAAGGAAGGGGATGAATCAGATTGGTCCACTTGATATTGATGGGTCAACTGTTCATGATCCTGCTCAGTTAGCTAACAAACTAAATGAATATTTTGCATCAACATTCACACATGAGGAGTTATTTAGCGAGGGGAAAGCCAGAGGTGTATGCAACTCTAGCAGTAAGCTAGAGAATCTTGTAATAACTGTGAGTAAAGTGGAGTATAAACTGTTGAAGATAAACACAAGAAAGGCAACCGGTGTGGATGGGATCTATCCAGTTATAACAAAGGAGGCAGCAGAGGAAGTAAGCAAACCCTTAGCCATAATTATGAGAGCTTCCTTGGACTCAGGGGAGGTACCCACAGACTGGAGATGTGCAAATGTGACCCCAATTCACAAAGGAGGATCAAAGGCTGACACAAGCAATTATAGACCTGTGAGTTTAACTTCTGTTCCAGGAAAATTAATGGAGGCGCTAGTTAAAGAAGCACTGCAGGATCATTTAGACAAGACTTCAGTTATAGCTCGGACACAGCATGGTTTTGTTAAGGGGAAGTCTTGCCTGACCAATTTGATTGGATACTATGATGCAGTCACAAAAGAACTGGATGCAGGGAATAACTTTGATATTATATACTTGGATCTTAGAAAGGCTTTTGATACTGTTGCACGTGGAAGACTGCTGCACAAATTGGAGCAGTGTGACATTGGAGGCAAATTGCTGCTGTGGATAAAGGGGTGGTTGAGGGGGAGAAGACAGAGTGGTAATCAATGGACACTGCTCATCGTGGACTAATGTTATTAGTGGAGTCCCTCAGGACTCAGTGTTGGGTCCATTATTGTTTTCTGTATTTATAAATGATATTGATGATGGTATATCAAGCTTAATGTTGAAGTTTGCAGACGATACAAAGGTAGGCAGGGTTGTCAAGGACACTACTGACACTATGCTGCTGCTGCAACAGGATCTGGAAAGGTTGAGCAGATGGGCTGAGAGGTGGCAAATGAAGTTTAACATCGACAAATGTAACGTACTACACATGGGAAACAGCAACCCCAGAGCAACGTATCAACTCTGTGGTACTACACTGACAGTGGTAGAGAATGAAAGGGACCTGGGTGTGGTTGTGCAGGCAGATATGAAGTTCTCTGGAGCAGTGCATATGGGCTGCAAGAGTAGCTGATGGTGTATTGTCAATGATATATAGGAAATTTTTCTAGCAGGGATAAGGAGGTGATTATTCCCTTGTATAAGGCAATGGTCAGGCCACACCTAGAGTACTGTATACAGGTCTGGAGGCCTAATTTCAAGAAGGATGTAGAGCTGCTGGAACGAGTACAGAGAAGGGCAAGATTAGTGAATGGAACAAAGGATTGCTCTGACGAAGAAAGGCTTACGTTTTGCAAATTACAGAGTCTGGAGACTAGGCACCAGCGAGGTGATCTGATAGAGGTGTATAAAGCATTGAATGGTTTGAGCATACTCAATGCTGATGGGATTCTTCCTCTCGCTCAGAATAATCACCTGAGAGGGCATAAATTCAAATTGAGGAAAGACAGATGTAGGATAGACGTGCGGAAATTTGCCTTTAGCCAGCGAGTGGTTGGTTGGTGGAACAGACTTCCATCCCATGTCGTGGAAGTTGATAGCCTAAATAAGGTTAAGGCTTAGCTGGACAGGTATTTTGAACGAACAGAGGGGTGAAGTGGAAGTGGGTTTTTTTTTTTTTTTTTTGGCTGATGCTGCATAAGCTTGCTTTCTTGCATCAAATGCCTCTACTAATGCCAATGCTAATTAATTTTCCTGGAACAGAAGTTAAACTCACAGGGCTATAATTAATTGTCAGCCTTTGATCCTCCTTTGTGAATTGGGGTCACATTTGCACATCTCCAGTCTATGGGTACTTCCCCTGAGTCCAAAGAAGCTCTCACAATTATGGCTAAGGGTTTGCTTACTTCCTTTGCTGCCTCATTTAATATAACTGGATAGATCCCATCCACCCTGGATACCTTTTCTATGTTTATCCTCAACAATTTCTCCTCCACTTTCCTCTCAGTTATTACAAAATGAACTAGCTCACTGCCAGAGTTTATTTCACCTGTGGCATTCCCCTTCCTGAATAACCTCTCATGTGGATATAGATACAAAATACTAGTTTAGTTTGTTAACCACCTGAGCAGGATCCTCAACTGTTGAACCATCAATATCCAGTGGACAAATCTGATTCATCCCTTTCCTTCTAGAATTTACATAGGTAAAGAACCCTTTTCTGTTTTTCTTTGCATCCTTGGCCAAGGATTTCTCATAATCTGCCTTTGCCTGCCAATTCTCCTTTGTGACTTGGTTACAGACCAGCTTATATCTATCATAGGCTTCCATGTCACCCATAAATTTATATGTATCCCATGCATTTTTCTTCTCTGCCATGTCTCATTAGTTCATCTGACATCCATTTAAGCCTAAACCTTGAACAATATTTCTTAGTTGTTTTGTAAAGCCTAGTAGCTTCCAAGTTCTTTGAATACTTCCCATTTTGAATTTGGTGGTGCAACATCATCAGTTGGTCCCACTGTATAGAATTTAAATACTGTCTCAGACCATAATATTTGCCTTTACGAAAGCAAAAATCCTTCCCTTTACCCATGATGGTAGTTACCTCTTTGAGTAACTGCCATTTCAGCACACTGTGATCACTGCCACCTAGTGGTTCCTTTATCTGCAGATTCTTAATGCATGAAGAATCACTACTGATAATCAGATCAAGAGTATTACTTTCTCTAGTTGCCTCCCGAACATGCTGATGTAGAAAACAATCATCGAATAAATCTACAAAACCCTTGCTAGTGTGCGAGTGACCAACCCACAAAGTCCCGTCAATATCTGGGAAATTAAAATCCCCCATTGTAAGACTGATTTACTGGCCCACTCTATTTCCCTGTACAATTTCTTATTATACTCATCAGAGTCATTAGGCCTATAGCACACTCCTACTCTCAATTGTGATCTCCCAATGCTTATGTCACACCAAACTGACTCGACACTGCACTGTCCAGTGATGTCGACTGTCTTCACTTCCTTGGATTTTGTCTTTCTTAACTAATAGCATAACCCCTCCTCCTTTCCTGTCCTGTCTATCCTTTCTGTACACATTGTACTCCCCAAAATCCAGTTCTGCATTCCTTATATCTTTGTGACACCACTTCTCTGATATCCCAACAATATCTGCCTTTGATGTTTTGAACAATACTTCATATTCATCAAATTTATTTACCAAACTCCTAGGATTGGTGTACACACAAGTATACATGCACCTATTCCTATTCTTAGCTACCCTAACACAATCCATGTGTTTACTTGTACCGCAATGACTCCCAACAGTCTCTGAAATATACATGCACCTATTCCTATTCTTAGCTACCCTAACACAATCCATGTGTTTACTTGTACCGCAATGACTCCCAACAGTCTCTGAAATATCCTGCATCTTGTTTTCCAGGCTGCTGCTCATTCCAATAGAAGCAGTGCAAGAATCACTTTCATCTCTGCCAGTGGCTACTGTTAATCTATTAATCCCTGAACCCCCTTCCCAAGCTAGCAGTTTTCCGATCCACCTAACACTGCCTTGATAGCAGTAGCAAATATTCTTGCACCCTTTCCATTTAAGTGTATCCCATCCCTGTAGAAGCAGTCCCTTCTGTTAACAAGTAGAAACCAGGCTGAAAAAATATTTTCCCCTTGAGCCTTGCACAATCTTTCCAGGGCCGAATTGATCGACAAGGCTCTCATCATATACTCCCTCCTATCGTGTCTGGGCAGAATTGCAGATACTTTGAAATTCATTGCTTTTTTTCAACAGTGGTTCTTGTAATTACTTAATTAGTTACGTAATTACTTAACAATACGTGTTAAGTAATTATGGCAGAATTACTAACAATACTTGTTAAGTAATTCTGCCAGTCTCCTACTCTTAATATCATTAGTGCCAATGTGTTCAACTGTATCACCTTTTGTACCCTTAAAAGTTGATATCCTCTCTACAACGTCATCAACCTTTGCCCCTGGCAGACATACCCTGGTCCTGTTCTACCTATCCTTTTTACAAAGCATGTTCCCCGTTTCCCTGACAATAGTCACCAACAACTACTAGTTCCTATGGGACTTGTGAAACGTTTGGAGAGGCGAATGGGTTTTTTTTTTTTTTTTTTTTTTGGCTGATTCTGTATAAGCTTGCTTTTTTGCATCATATACCACCACCAATGCTAATGATAATTCCACTTTTATTATAAGAAATTATGACCCAGGTTTCAGTATGATGGGAACTGTATTTAATGGCTCATATTTACTGCTTATAAAGACAGTAAATATTAGCAGATAAATAGACACCAGTTAGCTGCTCATAACATTGATTCTGTGAGGAAGAACAGTTATATTCATTAATCTATATTAAATTTATTTTATAAAAGTAAATTTTGATTATTTTAATTTTTTTTTATTACAAGCATGTGGCATAATTCCTTTACATAGCAAAAACATTTGATAACACATGGTATGGATTAATTAGCATTAGCATTAGTAGAGGCATTTGATGCAAGAAAGCAAGCTTATGCAGCATCAGCCAAAAAAAAAAAAAAAAAGTAACATAAATAAATAAAAATAACCACTTCCACTTCACCCCTCTGTTCGTTCGAAATACCTGTCCAGCTGAGCCTTAAACTTATTTAGGCTATCAACTTCCACGACAAGGGATGGAAGTCTGTTCCACCCACCAACCACCCGCTGGCTAAAGGCAAATTTCCGCACATCTATCCTACATCTGTCTTTCCTCAATTTGAATTTATGCCCTCTCAGGTGATTATTCTGAGCAAGAGGAAGAATCCCATCAACACTGAGCATGCTCAAACCATTCAAGGCTTTGTACACCTCTATCAGATCACCTCGCTGGTGCCTAGTCTCCAGACACTGTAATTCGCAAAACTTAAGCCTTTCTTCGTAAGAGCACCTCTTTGCTCCATTCACTAATCTTGTTGCTCTTCTCTGTACTCGTTCCAGCAGCTCTACATCCTTCTTGAAATGAGGCGTCCAGGCCTGTATACAGTACTCTAGGTGTGGCCTGACCATTGCCTTATACAAGGGAATAATCACCTCCTTATCCCTGCTAGAAAAATTCCTATATATCATTGACAATACACCATGAGCTACTCTTGCAGCTCGTCTGCATTGCTCAGAGAACTTCATATCTGCCTGCACCACCACCCCCAGGTCCCTTTCATTCTCTACCACTGTCAGTGTAGTACCACAGAGTTGATACGTTGCTCTGGGGTTGCTGTTTCCCATATGTAGTACTTTACATTTGTCAATGTTAAACTTCATTTGCCACCTCGAAGCCCATCTGCTCAACCCTTCCAAATCCTGTTGCAGCAGCATAGTGTCAGTAGTGTCCTTGACAACCCTGCCAACCTTCGTATCGTCTGCAAACTTGGACATTAAGCCTGATATACCATCATCAATATCATTTATAAATACAGAAAACAATAAAGGCCCCAATACTGAACCCTGAGGGACTCCACTAATAACATTAGTCCACGATGAGCAGTTTCCATTGATTACCACTCTCTGTCTTCTCCCCCTCAACCACCCCTTTATCCATAGCAGCAACTTGCCTCCAATGCCACACTGCTCCAATTTGTGCAGCAGTCTTCCATGTGCAACAGTATCAAAAGCCTTTCTAAGATCCAAGTATATAATATCAAAGTTATTCCCTGCATCCAGGGAATAATTGGGGAGTATTGATTAAATTAGCTTATGGACTCACTGCTAAGTGGCATCCAGGTATTTGTTAATCCAGGGATGGTCATTCCCTGGTTTTCTTAAAACCCCACAGCCATCCATTACAAGAATATTACATGATCACATGAGAATATCACATCTTGAGTAGAATAGAAGATTTTATCTCTCAATGTACTTTATTTTATGATCAAATTTAGAAATTTAATACTGGCTGTATATTACATAACTTGTTTATTGATTGTTTGAGTATAATAGAAATGTTAAAACTCTGTGCAGTAAAAGTTTATTAATATACTAAATGCCACAAGGCATATGTTAAGGATTGGTAATATACTATAAAAAAAACAGCGAAATCACCATAATTTATCTGTAATAAAACTATGAAAGTAGTATCAATGGCATTGATTTAATTGTATCTCATATTGTGACTATTCCTTCACATCGAGTTGCCATGTATTGCACTACTTCGAATAAGTAATGCTTCACCTATAGAGGACTATTGTTACTTATTCTGGTATACCCTGAGAATAAGTCAGGATGAAGCGTTACTTATTCAAAGTAGTGCAATACATAGAAACTCATTGTGAAGGAATAGTCATAATATGAGATGCAATTAAATCGATGCCATTCATACTACTTTCTTAGCTTTATTTATTATGGATAAATTATGGTGATTTCACTGCTATTTTTATAGAGTAAAAACTTATGCGTATTGAAAAGGTTGAATAAGTTTTGGCTTAAATCTGTTGCAGCCACAGTTCTTATTGCTGAGCACTTTTTTTCTTTTTTTTCCTTTGTCACTGATGCTGTATTTTCCAAATATTTTTGCTTTCTAAAGCACAGTTATCTTAGTAATTGAGAGTCACTAGCAAACGAAATGTAATATTTTTATAGATTGAACCATGATGCAGCTTTATAAACCATAAATTTTAAACGTGATTTATTAAACAAGTATTAAATATATCATGTTAAATGGATTTAAAAAACAAATTATCTGTGGTGTGAAATTTGTGAATATAAATGACAAACTTATTTTATTGCCAGAAGGTTGATGTGAATACAAGTATTGATGGACGACCACCAATCCATTATGCAGCAGATTATGGACAGACTGATGTAGTTAGATATTTATTAGAAAAGGGAGCTGATGTCAATGTAAGTATTACATTTAAGATAACCATCTTTCCTGCAGAAATATATTGTATTTCATTAGTAGGAAGAAAGTTGAGCATTTAGGTTAAGAAAATATTTCTAAATTAATACACTGGTGTGCAAAATTTAAGTACCAGTCAGCTTTTCACCTGTAGCTTCTCATAGGAATGGCCTAGATATGGGAAAAGCATGCCAAAGGAACCTCATGAGGTACAGAAATGATGAAGGAAACCACAACAACGGAAACAATGGTACAGAGGGACTTTATTCAAAAATGGCAACATAGCACTGGCTGCCATGATACAGATGTATCACTGCCAAAGATGGAACAAAGGGAAGAGGTGGTCCTCAGTAGGAGATATGACCACCCCTAATGTTGATGCAGGCTTTGCACTGCCTCTCCATACTTAGAACAATGTTGTTGATAAGTTCTTGCGGTAAACATTGTCCATTCTTCTGTCAGCGCCATCTTCAGCTGGTGAACATTTTCTGGTGGGTGTAGGCATGCTGCTAGGTGTCTCCCCAGAGCATTCCATATGTGTTTGATGGGATTTAGATCAGAGGAAACGGGCAGGCCAATCCATACGAACAATGTCTTCACTTTCCAAAAGCATATCAACAGCTGCAGTGCGATGGGGTGTGGTGTTATCATCCATAAACATGAACTTGGGGCCGATGTTACCTCGGAATAGATGCACATGGGGAAGGATTACCTCAGTACAGTAGCGTGCACCAGTTACAGTATCTGGAGTTGTTCGTCCATCCAAGATAACGCCTCTCCAGATGAGAACACCTCAACCACCATATCAATCCCTTTCAGTGATGTTTGCGGGGTGATACCGTGTGCCAACCTCTCGCCAGATCAGCTCTCATCCAGAATCGCTGCTGAGACTGAATCTACTCTCATCAGTAAAGAGTACCTTAAGTAAAGATTTTGTGGTTGAAACCTTTAGAAATTGTGCTGGTCCTTAAGTTTTGCACACCAGTGTATTTAGCTTGATACAGAGGTCATGTAAACTAAAATTTAATTATTATTATTGAATTTCTAAAGAATGCTATGATGTTGCAATCAACTGCCATTGTGAAATGATTCACTATCCTGTTAACAGATGTGCCATAATTTTCATTACTTGCCTAACTTAATTGTACACAGTTTTAAGTTCAATTTCTGTCTTGGAGACGCTTTAGTTCTTTTGGTGAGCAGTAGACCTTTTGACTGTCAAAGGCTTGGGTTTATGGTTTAATTAGGGACACTTCTATTACCTGAGTCATCCTAAATTTAAATTTTAATCTATTTATTTAAAGCTCAGCATCAAGATAGCTGTTTTTAGGCTAGCTAGTCTTTCATTAAACAATACAAAATATTACAAAACAATACAAAAACCCCATACAAAATATTAATCATCTGTGTAATTTTCCAATTCGTAATGTGCAACCTCTCCTTTAGCAGAAATAATTTCATGAATTCTCATTGGTAGGGATTTAGCTAGGCCTGTTAAATAACAATGTGGAAAACAGTTGTGTTTGTGATTCATTCAAGTATTATGGATGCCATTGTTGTGGATCAGTTTCTGTTCAGGAAATGCCAACATTCCCTCATGTTCCTCCTGCCAGTTTAAAACAATAGAGGCTCTGTGAACTGGACAGTTGTCAACCTGGAAATTGAGTGCCCCTGGAAATCATGAGTTAAAGCTAAAGGTACAACTTAATCATCCAGAATAGTTGTGTAGCCAGCCTGATTCAACCGATTGATATTTTAAGTATGGGATCCAGTTCATAATAGTTAAAACATAACGTGTTCATCCACAGTCTGGGTGAAATGCCTCATTACATCTTTTGTGATTATGTTGTCACAGTCATCTAATGCTGCTGCTACCACACTGATTTCAGTAATTACATAGGCTGGCAAATTGAAACTTGTAGAACCTTCCCTAAGTTTGTCATGATGACTTAAAGTTTTTTTCATTTTTTGTAGTGTCATATTTTTCCTTATGGTGCAAATTTTATTTGATTTATTCAAATAGCAATTTATGTAAGTTTTTTTGGTGTATTTATAATAACTAACAAAAAATATTAAATTCTAGAAGTAAAAGAAAAAAAAAAGTTAGAAGGAGAATAATGCAGAAACGAACATTTATACAGATTCAACAGATTTCCTATACAGGCAACTCTCATATAACATGGTACTTGTACAACGCAGTTTTGCTCTAACATGATTGATAAATTGCGGCGATCCTCGCATAACATGGTATTAACATAACATGGTTAGAGAATTTCGGCAAACCTCACGTAGCAGGGTATTTTCGAGCTTCTGTGTAGGAAAAACCCCCGCTGTTACTGTATATTGGATGTAATTTTTCAACATTTCCACTCTTTTGGAATCCCTGCTGTTGACTCGCTATTAAAAAAAAAAATTATTGAGAAATTCCTGTATTTTATTTTGTTGGGAAATCCCCGTGTTATGTTCTGTTCTATTGAACTTGTGGAAAAATCTAGATTTCAAAGTTTTATTACTATTTAGATAGCACACCAGGCCATCCAAAAAATTTAAGCCATCCAAATGTTGAAGTTATGTTCCTACCACTACAATTGAGGTTAATACAACTTGTTTCATTCAGCCATTAGATCAAGGCATTAGAGATCCACCTTTAAAAAACTCATTACATCAGAAAATCGTTACAATGGATTTTGGAAAAAATTGATTCCGAATCTATTGAAGTAATGGAGGCATGGAAACATTTCTCAATTGTGGACTGTATCAGAATCATAGCTTTATCGCCCAAAGAAGTAAAACCATCAATGTTAAATGCATCGGAAAAATGTATGGCCAGAGTCAGTTCATTCAAGAAATATGGTCGAACCGGCAGAAAATGGAATTGGTGCGATAGTAGAACTTTCTACGTCGGTAGGAGGGGAAGGTTTTGATGATATGACTACTGAAGCTCTCGTGGGTAGCACAGTTGATAAAATTGCCCTCCTTCCCACACCAGGCGGAAAAGACCTGAGTTCAAATCCCGTTGATGATGGGGGAAATTTTTATGGGTCTTTTTTTACAACATGGCTTAGTTAGTCAGGCAAGGGTAGCATGGTTTTTTCTCCCGGAAACTCTGGTTTTTCGTCCATCAAAACAGAAAATCGACCTCGGGACACACAATTTATAGATAGTATGCGTAGAGCAATATGGCCTTAGTCACCGATGCTTTTAAATCACTCTAAATCAGAATGTCTTCAGAATGAAGACATTCTGAACATCTTCAGAATCATATCTGAAGACGTTCAAGAACTACTGGTAGAAAAAGAGGCTGGCGAAACAATTTGGTGGAAATGGTAGCGGAGGTAAAACCAAATCAATTCAGAGGATGATAGCGCAGATGAAAATTCTAAATTTCCAAATTTTACACTAAAAAGCATAAAGGAAGGCATAAATTTAGCCGAGCAATTAGAATCTTATTTTTTGAATGTAGATCCTTGAATGAAAGGAGCCCAAATTTCAAAAGGGAGCTTCAAAAATGCTTAGTTCCATATGATGAAATCCACAAAGATTTAACAAGCAAAAGCAAACAAAACCAGATTACCGATTCTTTAAAGAGAGCAGAATGTAAACCCCTTTTTGTACTTTTTCTAAGTCCTGGATAACACAGTTTTGCACAATACACCATTTCATAGGAACCTAACTACTGTGTTATATGACGGTTACCTGTAATAAATTGTGGGTCTCTTTTGGACTCAAATGAACACTTTGCAGTTTTTATTTTTTTCATTATTCCAAATATCTCTTTTCAAAGACCAACAGTAATCCACTATGATGTTTGCATTCCACCTTCCCTAGTATCTTCTTTCCATCTTTTTATATCTTGATGGAATTGCTCACCTTGTTTCTTGTTGGAGAAACAAGATGAGCAATTCACATCCTAATTTTTTAAGCATATTTTCTGTGATACTTTAGAAATTTACATCTTTTTTGTTTCCTAAAAAATTTTTTGAAGTTTTTTGCAAGATTTTTTGAAGCTAGTCCATATTTCATTTACAGTTGTGGTCATTGTTTCTTCAGATTACTCATCTGAAGTTAATTTTCTTATCTTTAAGCATATTTTCTGTGATACTTTAGAAATTTACATCTTTTTTGTTTCCTAAAAAACTTTTTGAAGTTTTTTGCAAGATTTTTTGAAGCCAGTCCATATTTCATTTACAGTTGTGGTCATTGTTTCTTCAGATTACTCATCTGAAGTTAATTTTCTTATCTGCAGTCCAACAAATAAACTTGGAAATTTCATTGCAAAGGTATTTAAAGTGTATACAGTTCCCTATATCTCATATTTTAAAAATTATATATGGGGTTCTAACAGTTGCCAGGTTCAACTGAATCACCAGTGTTAAGAGTTACAAATTACTTTGTTGTGGCTTTATTATTTAATTAAAAATAAAACCGTGGCAAAGTAATAAAAAACATAATTTAAACATAAGAATTTTAAAATTCCTCAGTTGAAAATAATGTCCTAAAAATTTATTTAAATTTTCCAAAGTCAACTTTATGCAACATCCAAAAGTCTTTTAGCTGTTCTTGGCAAACTATGCAAAAGCCTGGCTCCACCAGACTTTTGCATTTAATATGGTTTGAACCTGGTCTTAGGCTGTCTCTGTCTACATTGTCCTTATCCATTGCAAACTTCATGCTCTGTTGCCTCACTTGTGTATGAAGCATGCCATTATAGTGTAATCTTATTGTTGACTAAACAACCTTACCTAGAACCTTCAAGTCTCCAAACTGATTGTCCTTTGCATTTAACTCTCAGGTTTTTGTCTCTTTTAAAGTGAACTAAATGTGTAACTTGAAAATAAGTGGTCCCCCCCCCCTTCCCATTATGAAGAAGTAAGGCAGCCATTAAGGTGAGAATCTCTGGCTTATCTCCCTAAGGAAGAGTAGGTTGTTGGCTTGGCATCTTAATACTAGATCATATGCAGAAGGTTTTGGAAGACCCAAATTTCTAATCAGATCATTTACTCATTTTGTGTGAACACAGTTTTTGTGTCTGGAAACACAGTCACTGTCACTATATGTTACATTCATAATCTGATAAGATTGTGTTGAGTTTCTGGTGGAGAAAGTATAGATAGGTCAGGTTCTTGCACAGTGGGTATTACAAGATGGTTGGTTTGAGTATGAAATAGCTTTTATTTTATTTTAGCCTTTTGCTTTACCCAGGGGATCACATCTGGTGAGTATGGGCTTGGCACACCCAGGGTCCTGAGCTGGATATCATCATTCTTCTCTTTCTTGGTGATTCCCTTCTACTTCTCTCTCTCTCTCTCTTAGGGTTTTTTTTTTGGCTAGTGCAACAAAAGCCTCAGGCTTCCTTGTACCATATGGCTAATGATAATGATAATAATGATAGTAAGTAAAAATAACAATGATTTCTATGGCTTCTTGGTTCACACCGGACCATGGGAATAGCAGAAGGCACAGGCATTTTCTCTTACTTTGACTATATTTTTCCATTTGTTCAATGCAAATGTAGCAAACTATGTGCAGAAGCAGTGGTGGAAACTTTATCCCAAATTATGCACAGTTCATCTTTTAAAAAAGATGCACTGTGCATACCACAATTGAACTTGTCCTACTGCACTAGAAAACTTACAAACACAGATGTGAACAGTTTTGCTTTCGTTGTATAAATGAAACTCTGTGAATGTCAGGCTCCCCTACTGATTATTTCAAAGCTAGTTGGCTTTTCATCGGTGGGTGGGGATGTACCATGGTGTTACAATGATGACAACCTAGTTGCAAAGTATAAGCTCTGAAACGGTGCCATCTGGGTGGTGGTATCTGCCGAGAATAAGTAACAGTAGTCGTCTCCAATTAGTGAGACATTACTTATTCGAGAGAGTGCAATATCATGGCAAATCGTTGTGAAGGCATTCACAATATGAGATATAAAATGATGCCAATTTGTAACTGCCTAATAGTTGGCTGTGTATAAACATGATGCTATAGAACAAACTTATACATATTTCAATACTTATTGAATTGGACAAAGAGGACCTATTTTTTGCTTAATGATGGCCGATTAGCTGAATGAATATGTTGAAACTGTTGTTTAAAATCCAGGTGGCTTTGGTAAATTTATTTGCAAGGCAGCTGCTGTGCTGAAAAAAAATTTGAATTTTGTATTATAGATTACCCCAAAATTTTTATGTGAAGTAACCAAGGAAGTCCACATGGCCTGGGAGACTATGTTCGGAAAGGGGATCAGTTTATAAGTAATTTGTAGACATTCTGATTTTGAAGGATTGATTGACAGTTTAAAAATTTAGGTACTGTGAGAGCTTGTTTAAAATGTTACAAAGAGATTTGAGAGGTAGACAAAGGCAAGGGGTGCAATGTTGAAAAAATGTTCTGTATAAGCTAAAGCATTTTTAGGAGTTTAGAGTAATGTTAAATGAACATTGAAAAAAGTAATGCTGAAAGATTACTGTCCTGTGGAAGGCCACTGAAACCATTAAAACAGTAAAAGGATGACACTTTCTTGTATGTAGTGTGTAATATGCATATTGTAATCTAATTCCTGATTACTTACCAAAACCAAAAAAAACAAAAAAAACTTAAATGTCAAAGGAAATAGTAAAGGATATGACTCAAGTGCAGGCATTAAACATTTCAGCAGCCTCTTATAAAGTAATTCAATAAAACTTGTGCATTGTCTTTTAACCATTCTTTCCTTTACCTGGCCACCTCCACTTTAATTCTGAATGAAACTGAAGATAATCCCAAAATCCTCTTAATACTTTCTCACCGCGTACGACTTTTCCCAGATGCTTACCTGTTTAAACAGATAAATAAATACAGTAGACTTTCACAATAACAGCACCTTCGGGGATTCAAGGTGCCGTTATTTCTGTTATCTAGAAAGATTTATTTTTAATATATTTAATGCAGAAATAATGAGGCTAAATAAGAAGTAGAGAGATTAAGAATGCAATTTTATTAACCGCACGTAATAAACATGTTGATGATCCAGTGATATATTCTGCCATTAATACACCCTACTTGCACACCGTCCTATTTTCTTTATTATATCAAGTTTAGTCTGCGCGGGTAGTGCAGTGGTATTGATCACATGACTTTTTTTTTTTTTTTTTTTTTTTTTGGCACTGCAAGACATCTGCACTGTGTGTAAACATCTGATCTCAGTGTGCTGTTATCTCAAATATTTTGTTATTTGGGGTGCCATTATTTCAACAGTCTGTTGTAAATAGTTACTACATTCACAGTATTTCTAGTTTTTTAAGACTATTTATCATTTGCTACCGTAAGTTTCATATGAAGCTCCCTATTTTGAACTCTTCTTTTATTATTGCCAAGTATCCTCACAGTTTTGATTGCAGTGCTCACAGAATACTGGAAGAGACAAGAAAATAGTAATGCCATCGTTTGAGAGTGTGAATGTTGGTATTAAAGCTTTCTTTGGATATCTGTGCATAAGAAAGGATCACATGCAAACAAATAAGTATAAAATAATAAAAGATAAAGCAATGATTAACATACTCAAAATAACTATAGTACAGAACAAAAGAAAACAATATAATAATAATAATAATAAGCCAAAGAGTTCCTTTCACTTTATATGTATGCTACACTGCAATCAAAAATGAGAATGTTGGCAATAATAAAAGGAGAGCTCAAAATACTGAGTTTCATAAGGAACTTATGTTAGCAAATGATAAATAAACACCTAAAATAAAATTGGAAATACAGTGAATGTAGTAACTCATGGTATTTATTTATTAGATTTGAATTGCTTTGTGTAGCATATTCTGACTAGAAATTATAAAAAGAATTTCACAAAGCAGAAGGGTTCGTATAGTACAGTTCAGAATATTAACACAGTTAAGAATATTGACACAGCAGCAATCTTACCACAATCCTACATTAGTGTTTGCTATCCACTTATATGCCTTGCTATGTGCATTTTAAACACTTTTGGAAAGTTCTCTGTTTGCAGTAATAGTAGAAAAATCAGTAATCAGTGGTTCAGCAAACATATAAAAATATAAATTGTATTATTATTATTTTTGTGTGGAGTCTATAAAAAATAAAAAAGCTGTATGCAGTGGAGTAAAAAATGATTATTCTTTTTTGAACTCGGCATATACAAATTACTGAAGGAAACAGTCAGATCCCCAAACTATTGTCGGCCTATGTTATAAATGTTTTTGTGTGCATTTATTTCAAGTGAAGAAAATTTTGTATATGTGATAGTTACTTTTGTTTATTAATAAACTGTTTGTTGTTTTCCTCTCTTGACTTATAAATTGTTTCTGTTTCAAGCAATTGTTATAAAAAGTTTGTTTTTTAAATGATTGCTTAATCTCTATATGTAAAATGGTGACCAAAATATATTAAAATAAATATAATATTGCTGTTAGAAATAAATGGTTCACATCTTTCGTGTTTTCTTATTCTAGGCTAAAGACAAGCATGGAATTAGTGCTCTGCTGGCAGCTATATGGGAAGGACACACTGATTGTGTAAAATTAATGTTAGAAATGGTTAGTTTTGTGCACTTTGTGTGTGTAGCTTAAAATTTTTAACATTTTCTCTAGTTTTAAATTGAATATTAAGCAGTATTATTTTAGAATTGCAGCTAGTTTAAAAAAATTCCTTTAGTGTTTGTCCAGATTAGAACTAGAGCCACACAAACAGTGGATCCCTTCTCAGCAAACTTTCTGCGAACAAAAGTAGATTTCTCCTATCTTAAAAAAAAAATCAGAAATATCAACTGTTTGCCCACATTTTAGTTTCATCCAAAGTGAGGATAATTTGTGCATTTGAGCTTATGGTTAAGGTAGTTTCTATATTGTTATTGTATTTTTAGTCTAATATTTTATCAAGAAAATTAAGTTTCTGTTTATAATTTATATAGCCATTGCACATTAAAATTTTGTAGCTGTTTTATTTCAGAGATAAACTGACATAACAGTTAACAAATGGTTGTGCATTTTCTGTGACAGCGTATATATAGGCTTGATCTTGCAGTATGCATGCCATGTGAATGATCTTTTATTTTTTCACGAGAAGCCAGTCAGTGCTGCTGATTACCTGGACAGGCTTCAGCTATTTGCTGCACTGCAGATGGAAGGAACATCTGCAACCAAATATTTTTCAGCAGGATGGCACTTCTCCACATTGAAATCAGTAAGTTGGAGAATTTGATTAACATATTTCAATACATAATTTGTTTAGGGCAATGGCCTCAGGTTACAAAGAAGTTAACTAATGTATAGGTTTGTGCTATAGCATCATATTTATATGTAGCCAACTACCAAGTAGTTACAAATTGGCATCATTTAAGTATATCTCATATTGTGAATGCCTTCACAATGAGTTGCCACGATATTCTAATGCTTCACCAATGGAGAAGACTTATTCTCAGAATTATTGAGAATAAGTAACTCATTATGGAGTTACTTATTCTCAGCAGCAGATACCACCACCCACATGGCACTGTTTCAGAGCTTACTGGCTCTTCAATGCTGATGGGCAGGTACCCTGGTGTTGCAATGATGACAACCCAGTTGTGAAGTATAACTCCACAATGTGAGAGATGCCTGATGGTGTCTACTTGAGAATTACATTATTTGTTTAGGGCAATAGACTTGGGTTACAAAGAAGTTAACTAACGTATAGGTTTGTGCTATAGCATCATGTTTATACATAGCCAACTACTAAGTAGTTACAAATTGGCATCATTTAAGTATATCTCATATTGTGAATGCCTCCACGATGAGTTGCCATGATATTGCACTACCTTGAATAAGTAATGCTTCACCATTGGAGAAGACTACTGGTACTTATTCTCGGCAGATACCGCCACCCAGGCAGCACAGTTTGAAAAATGGTATGGTATAAGATACTCTGTTATCCACATACTGTCCCTATTAGACTTAGGAAAGCAAAAAAGGTGTAGGAAAGTGATAGTAGGAGAGGAGGAAGAAGAAATGCCATCAAAAGAGGAAAGGGACAGTTACTCCTCATACTCACACCACTCAAAAACTCAAACTCCTTGAATAGGCAATGCTTTCCTAGTGGGGAAGACTGTTTTTGTTGGAAACTCTGTGAATATCAGGCTCCCCTGGTGACCATTTCAAAGCTATTTGGCTTTTCATTGGTGAGTGGGCAGGTACCCTGGTGTTGCAATGATGACAACCCAGTTCCGAAGTATAAGTTCTGAAAGGGTGCCGTCTGGGTGGTGGTATCCACCGAGAATAAGTAACAGTAGTCTTCTCCATTGGTGAGGCGTTACTTATTCGAGGTAGTGCAATATCATGGCAACTTGTGAAGGCATTCACAATATGAGATATACTTAAATGATGCCAGTTTGTAACTGCTTAGTAGTTGGCTATGTATAAACATGATGCTATAACACAAACCTATACATATTTCAATACCTATTGAAGTGGCCAAATAGGACCTATTTTTTGTCTAGTGATGACTGATTAGCTGAATGAATATGTGGAAACTGTTATTTTAAAATCCTGGTGGTTTTGGTAAATTTGTTTGCAAGGCAGCTGCTGTGCCGAAAAAAATTTGAAATTTTGCATTACAGATAACCCCAAAATCTTTGTGAAATAGCCAAGGGAAGTCCACATGACCCAGGGAGACTATGTTCAGAAAGGGGATCAGTTTATAAGTAATTTGTAGACATTCTAATTTTGAAGGATTGATTGACAGTTTAAAAAATTTTAGGTACTCTGAGTGCTTACTTACTTAAAATGTTACAAAGAGATTTGAGAGGTGGACAAAGGTAAGAGGTGCAATGTTGAAAAGATGTTGATATCATCTGTATAAGCGAAAGCATTTTTAGGAGTTTAGAGAAATGGTTAAAGGAACATTGAAAAGAGTATGGCTGAAAGAGTACTGACCTGTGGAAGGCCACTAAAAATCTAGAAAGGAGGTTACTAACATCCTGTAGTAAAGGAGATTCTTGAGAAAGGTTAGGCAGGCTGCCTGAAATTAGTAGAAAGATTTAAGAAATGAGATGAGCAATGATGATAGAAGCAACAAAGTAGGCAAGAAAAAATTGTTTATAGAGGATAGATAGAATTAATCATTTAAGTACTGATGATGAAATAGAAATTGAATGAATATCTTGAATATTTTTTGGTTGAGACATTTTGGAAGAGGAAAATGTTTATAGCTTGCCAATGTACCTTGAAAAATGTTTGAAGAAATGGATAAAGAAAAGCAATTCAGGGAAGAATGTTATAATCCCAATTGTATTTTTGACCAGTAGGGAATTGATTAACTTTTAAACACATGAATTAATTTTAGCAGATTATAATAGGAAAGGCATCATCAAAATTCCATGTGAATGAAAGGGCTTGTTAAACCTACCTAACAAGCCAATTTTCGTTGTCAAAATTTGATAATAGTGAATTTTTAGCTTTGTGGTACATTCCCAAGTTTTTATTGAGTTTGAAATTGACAAAGTGTGACAGTGGTGTGATTGACAGTGATGGTGGTCCTTTTTATTTTGTTCTTGCTGGTGTGAAGGATAAATAGTGTTGTCAGCCAATAAGTTTCTATCTAAAGTGAAGAAAATTTATTTTCAAATAGTAGTTTGAATTTCTTTTCAATGAAAGTTGCAGTTGTGGCTTTTTATGAAGCTTTGAATAGGATGCAAAGTTGTGTCCAACTAAATTGGGAACCAGGAATTCATTCTGCTCAGGGGTAGTCCACGATTCTGTTAGGCTTGAGAGTGTGACGGTTTCAAGAGTCTTAATATTTAATGCTTCTAACATTCTGAAGGAGCATTTTGATCTTAAATGAATGGTTTTGAGGAGGAAATGAACACAAGCCAAGATCTTGGTTGACATGCTTCTTCAAATTAGAAGCATTAGAGACCCTTGGAACCATGTGAAAGCTTGCAATTTATTGTAGATCATGTTCCATGATATTCTAACTGGAATTTGGAATGAAGTAGCTTTGTCAAAAAATTTTGAATCAACATTTTTTTTCTGTACTAGGTACTGACTTGAGCACTGATTTGTCTAATGTGCAACACACTGTGCAGTGATTTTCTCTTTTTCACTGGTTTTCCAACTGTAAGGTTAGTTGAATTAGACTGTTCAATGTGGTAGTCTGAAACCAGTAATTTGCATTTAACTGCAAGAGTGTGTTCTCTGCATTTTGTAATTAGTGACATCTTCAAATGAGTGAAATTACTGCACCCTTTATATACAGGGTGTCTGTAAATGATGTTTCCAATTTTGATATTTTTTTTATTCAGAATTAAATCTACACTCATGAACCACATACCAGCTGAAAGATCAATTCAATAAGTTTTATTAAAATTGGCACTCTACTGCCAGTTTTGCATTCTACCTGCTATGCAGCACTACATTCACCAGAATGGCAACTGGGCTGGAGAAAGTGTTGTGTTGGCATTTCATGAATCTTGACCTGACTCCAATGGATTTCTTTTTGTGGAGTTATGTGAAGGACAATGTGTACATTCCTCCACTACCAACAACATTGCAGGAGCTGAAGGCATGGATCATAGAGGCCTTTGGTAAAATTGATCGCAAAATGAAACACAGTTTGTGGCAGGAGACTGAATATTGCTATGATATTGTTCGAGTTACTTATGGTGCCCATATTGAACTTTACCAATGACTTTATGTACCTTCATAAAACTTATCGAATTGCTCTTTAAGCTGGTATGTGTTTTATGAGTGTAGCTTGAAGTAATTCTGAATAAAAAAAAAAATTATTGAAATCGGAAACATCATTTACGGCCACCCTGTATAAACAGAACAGTTTTACAGGTCAGGGTTAACTGAAAGACAGGAGTTTCAGTCAGTCCTAAAGACAGTGAACAGCAATGAGAGAGAAAGGCTTAGCAAGAAAGAATGAAGTACCAAGTTAGCAGGCCTACTTGCATGAGAAAACAGGTAAAATAAACTGATAGCATTCTGAGACAGCACTGCTTGGCATGCCATGTAATAAATTGAGACTAAATCATATACAGGCAAAATTTGGAACAAAAAGCAAAAAAATGAGAAAAATAGATAGGCAACTGTTAACACATCATGCCATGTTTCCAAGATCATTTAAAGTAAATTTCAAATAATGCATGTTTTTGTATGAATTATCTTCAGAATTGTACATGCTGCCACTTGTCTGGACACAGTTAATATATAACAGCACGAAAGTAGCTTTGAAAATCAGAGGAGTAGGATATCACACTTGTCAGCCATTGTTGTTTAATCTTGGATTGCAAAAGCTAAAATTGAAGAAATTCTCTGGAATTCAGATCTATTAGTTGGTGAACTAGGATATTATTGCTTAAAAAAAAATTTATTTTTTTTAAATGAGTCTTTTATTGATGATATTTTAATGAGTCCTTTATATATGGATTACAGAGTAGAGGAGGGAGTTATGACTAATGGTTACTCTTCAAGTGGGCTAATGTAAGAAGTGAGGTTTCAGAAGGAATAACTGGGGCAACTTTTTTTTTTTTTTAAAGGGATACAGACTATTAATGCAGCAAAATGCAAGGTGAATAGTAACCACTTGGAGAATAGTAACCCCGAATAACTTGTATGCTTGGTGAATAGTAGAGGAAGAAATATTTAGGTGTTATGATATAGTTTGGCATGAAGTTCTCCAAGCAATGTAGACAGGTAGAAAAGAAGGCTTGTGGTGTCCTATCAATGATATATGTAATGTTTGTTTGTAGATTTAGAGAGGTTATAATCTCACTGTATAAAGCAAGTAGTGACTGCCTTATACAATGTTCCAAGTTTTGCCACTATAAAGATAGTGGTGAAACTTGGAATACTGTGTTTCAGTATGGAGACCACACCTAAAAGGATCCAAAGGTGGACAGTGTGCCTGGTGAGATCAATGAAAGGACAACTGTATGTAGAAAGCCTTTGAATATGTGGGCTCTGGGCTTGGTAACTAGGTATCTTAGAGAACTAATTGATATGTATAAGGCTTTGAGAGGAGAAAATAAAGTGAATGAGGATGAAATTTTCATCTCTATGAATTATTCCAGAATTAGAGACCATAAATTTGAATTACTGGTGAGGGGAAGGTTTAGACTGAAGCAGAAAGTTTTTGTAACCAGTGAGTTGTTGATTACTGGAATAAATTCTCTATGGTGGTTCAAGCTGACATTAGATTCAAAGGTCAGCTGGATAGGTAATATCTACGTAAGGAGGGAGTCAAATAGGTAGTTTATGTTATTATTTATTTATTTTTGTTTTTTATTAGGGCCTCCGTAGTCGAGTGGTCAAGTGCGGGAGTGCAGTAGCACACGCTCTTTGAGTAGACCAGGGTTCAAGCCTAAATACTGTCGATCTGCCCACCCGCACTGGACCAGCATAACAAATTATGGTCCATTTCCCTCAACATGAATCATTGAGGAGGACAGTGACTATAACCACTGTACCACCCAAAGGGTTAACTATTCGGCAGGCTATGGCAGTGATGTGTTATAATGGCTGCAGTTTACCTTTGTTTTTTTACTTATTTTTAAATTCTGTTTTGTTTTTTTGACAATTTTACTTTGATGCGCTGAAATCAAGTCAAAATAAGAATTAATATTTAAGTGTTTATATATAAAATTTTCAGTTTTACAAAACAAATTTCATGAAGAAACACTTGACGAGGCCCCCCTCCTGTGAAAAACTGATCATAGGGAGCTCACACACACTTAAAATCCATTGTAGTAGATTGAGTTATCAGTAGTATTACCATACGTATGACCACACAATCATATATTTGTCATTAGTATTAGGTTCTAGTGTTTGTGTAACTTCTAATTTCATACTCTGAATTTAGCAGAGTGATTTCTTTATTTGAAAACTATGCTTTAATTTCAAACTTTTAGGTCTTTCTTGGTTTAATATCAGTTATTTTATTTATTTTTATTTAAGGGGGCTTCAAAAAATGGCACAACTCCAGATGGAACAACGTACCTTGATGCTGCAGAAAAGGAAGAGATAAAAGTTTTACTCAAGTAATAGTCATGACAATGCATGATGGGACTTCTTTTGTAGTATTCTTAAAAATACTGCAAAAAGGCAATGGTAATCAAAGAATTTCATTAGCAGTTTTGCATTTATTATGTATACTCAAAAGTCAGCAACATCTGTAAAGTGCAAGCTTATGTTTTCTTAAGAGAACACAATGTCAAAGGGGTTTAAAATATCAGCAGGAAAAAAAAAAAAAAAATCTAGGTAGCAAGTATGTTATTTGTCATTATAATTAGAAAATAAGAACGGTTATTAGAAATATATATAATTACAGAAATAAGTTGATACCAAGTTGTGGGGAAATGTATTCATACAGTATTCCTTTTCCTAAAAGTTTTGCTAAGGTAGAGAAAGAGAGAGCTGCTTTTAGATTAATTTGTTTTCGAAAAGTAGGAGAGTGGTACGTTACTCACTCGTTTTTTTTGCTATAAGATCAAATCCCCTGTGCCTTAAGCAATAAATTCGAACATAGTGAAAATAGTGTCAATGTCATAAATGTTATAATTTTAAGTTGTTCTGTTTGTGAACTTTTGAAAATATTTGCTACTTGTTGCAAGATATCAGGCTGTAATGAAAATGTAAAAATACATACATATGTGCAGCATCTGTTGTCATTTTTTTGTTTTACACAGTGTATTTAAAACAATGTCAGTTTTTTTTTTTTTTTTTTAAATAATACTATGAATGAAATTAGCAGTCTGTCTGGTAAATGTTGGTAAAGAAGTGTCTTGCTGACTATCCTATTAAGGTTGGTAATTATTTTCCTGTGCACTTTTATCATGTTGCTATATAAGAATATAGACACATATCGGGCAGTAGTAATGTTCATAGAAGCAATTGTGCAAAGCAAGTAGCTGCACCATCAGTTTTTTAGACTTCATGTGCAATTGTCTACTTGTTTTTTTTAAATAACAAATGTTTAAGTTCCGAATGAAATGATGTTTCTGATCTCGAGTAGGAAAATTTTTTATTAATATAGTCTTGAGACTTGTAACTATCCAGATTAAATATTTTGCAGATCAAGGTGTTTTTCTCTTTGCCCTACTGCTCATAGCTACCACTGTTTTGGACAATACTTGCATATCAGGTTGAAAGTCAGGTTGAAAGTCAGTGTTTCTTAAGGAAAGATAGATTCTCCTAACTGAAATATTGTCCTATCTTCCTCGATATTTCAGTGTTAATTTAATAAATATTCCTAATTCATAGTTGCAAAGGGTTAACTATCTTGTGCAGCTAATGTGTTGTTTAGTTTATGTAATTAATTATAAAAGTGCAGATTTCATAGTGTTATCGTTTTGGAGATGTTTAGCATTTTTGTCCGTGATAACTTGTTGCTGAAGATGCTGAAGCGTAATGTGTACATTGTGAGTGAGAGTTCTAAGAGTGCCTTCATTTTTCATAAACTGTATAAAGAACAGTATGCGAGCATGTATTAAATAAATTTGATTGTTAAAAAGAGCAGTAATGATTATATGTGTAACTTTGCAGTAAAACTGTCTAGTTATTAGTTGCACAAAGCTGTTTCTCACAGTTTGTTAAATTTTTGCTTTGAGTGATTATCCAGTTTTCCAGGCATTTTTAGTAATAAAAGAAATTAACTTATCTGTAAATCTAGTTTAAGAACTAAAAATGAAACATGATGTATCCTAGTATACATAGATATATGTTTCCTCAAATATAATTGCTTCTGCTAATATCTGCGAGTTACGTGCATAAAAGAAGAAAGATGCAAGATTGGCCGATATTGGCATGCATAAATTGTGAAAATAGTAATGTATGTCACTGTTCTTTATAGCAGATCTAACTGGCAGTTAGAACTGGTGCTAAAACAAGAAATGTTGCAAAAGAGGAGGAAAATTCAATGTATAGTTTAAATTACATGCTCCTCTTTGTGGATGTATGTAATAAAACTGTTCCACTTTGTGCTTTTTTGTTTTATTAAGTTCTGAAATTTGAAATAATTGCAGAAAGATAGTATTCTTGAAATCCTTTATGTGCATATATTCATAAATGGATATTAAGAAATGCCACAGTATAAAAACATTTGCTCAAATTTAAAAATTGTAGATGTTAGCTTCTTTTTTTTTTTGTGATAATTTTTTTTTTTTACATATATATTGCATTTTTAAAATAACTTACAAAAATAAGACTTTCAAAATCATGAAAGGTTGCTGAAAGAAAACCCAAAGTTTTGGGGAGGGAGGTGCATCATTTATTGGATTCAAACTGAGGCCTTTTCTACGTGGTTTTGAAGGACAGTGACTATAACCACTGTACCACCCTAAGTGACTAACTACTACCTACTAGTGACTAACCACCCAATAGTGGTTAGGCACTATTAACTATTCAGCAGGCTATAGCAGTGATGTGTTATTATGACTTAAATAATATTTTATTCTGCATCATTGAATTATTCTTTGTATGTAAAATTCGGTGTGTGGCATTTCAAGTCCTTTGAAATATGTATAAAAAATTTTTTTAAAGAAAGTGGATTTTCAGAATATGAGTACATGCAAAGTTTTTTGTATTTAAAATTTGTGTTGTATCTAAATAAAAGAAAAATTTGAAGTTATTTTCATAAAATGTGCATTTAAATAAACAGGTGTGATAATTTACCATATGCCTGTTGGCATATGGTAAATTATCACATTCCTATATTTGTATGTCATATTCTTTGGGGGTGCTATTTGTAGTCATTATTTGAAACATTTCCAGTGAAGGCACTGGGAAACCACATCACATAATTTGTAGTAATAAATAGGAGGCTTAACTAATTTTGGCTACCAAGTACAAGAGCAAAAAAATATATATATTTAAATCCTTCTCTTAGATATGGTTATACTTTGGGAATAACCACATGTTCTCATGGCTTTTGCACTTTCTTTAGGAATTTATACTCTTTTTCTTTTAAAAATAATTTAGGGAGATTTTCTTCTCATCTTTACAAATCACTTCCAGGTCAAAAATATTCCATTGGAAAGCAATACATTGAAAAGATACTGAAATAGGACTGCCTGGCTAGTAAGTCATGCCTCCATGGGCCCACAGAATTGCACACAACATGAAACCATTATTTTCATTGATTCATCATGGTGCATTATTTTGCTGGAAGACACCAATGTTACGGAACACTGATGTGTGTATTGACCACACACACAAACACACCATCCTTGCCTCCATATTAAAGGACAGCATAGTTCAGCAAAACAATCCTCAGACCAGATCACCATCAGTCTGCACCACATATATGGGATCCATCCCCTCTTGCTGTCTTTGCTAAACATTGGAAAACAGGCCTTGAGCTTTGGGTTGCATATCACAAAAAATTTCTAGCAATGACCAACAAACTTGACTTAAAATTAATATTATTTATTTTAATAACTTTGTTTTAAGTAAATTTGTTGGTCGTTACTAGAAAGTTTTGTGATTTGCTAAACGTATCTTTCATCAGCATGATACAAAAAGAAATTAAGTTCGTCCGACCACTATACATTCCAGTCATCTGCTGTCCACAGCACTGGGTGAAATTCACATATATGTGGCATACTACAGCAAAAAGAATATCTGTTTTAATACCCCATCTGATGGGGTATTCATGCAACTGTCCCACACTAGATTGTAGCCAGATTGCTCACACATGGCTCATCCTGTTGCTCTGTTACAGATTCATCCATCTGTATATTCATTCCTTGTCTGCCATTACTTGGTACTACGCTAGGTCAGGAATAGCACAAGATGTGCAGTCTCACACAAACATCTCATTAAAAGGCTAGAATACTCACTTCCTGTGCAACACTATACCAGCTATACATATAAGGTACATTCAAAGCATTCCCAGAATTTTACTATAAAAGTTTAAGTGAATAGTTGGCTCACTAACCTAAAACTTTATCTGGGTCAGTGGGGAAGTAGCCAGAGTGGCACATCAGAAAAGGAATAAAAAATGCATGTTATCATACTGTAAAAACTGATGAATTTTGTAAGTCATGTAGGCTTTATAAGGGCTACTAAGGGAATCAAAACCAAAGTGTACATATTTAAGAAAATTGATCTAAACCACGCTGATTCAAAGTCTATACATGCCAGGTGAACTAAAGGTAACAAAATAATCACAGGGTGTTGTAGACTGAGTACAGGTCAGGGAGTTAGTATGTGATATGCTCTTCAATCTTTATCTATTTCGTTTGCTTTTTTTTTCTCCATAAATTTCACAAAAAGTTGATAAGCAATTTTGGAACTTTTCTTTCAATTTTCAAGAAATGTGTTTTTATCCATTCCATCAAAAATAGACCTTCCTGAATTTTACAAAACACTTTTGCCATTTCCTTTAATTTGAACTGCTTCCTAGGTTGCTCTGATTCCCCAATGGATTTGGCTCTCCCTTGCTCCTCAACTCTGCATGTTCAACTGGGCTAGGTTTACTGTTGCTAAATCTTCTCGTTCATCCTCCAGGACCAGCTGTAACTCCTGGGCTGTTTAAAATTTTTTTTGGTAACAGAAGACATCAGCTCATCTTTGTTGTTAAGCTTGGAATGTTTTAGTTTTTTTCCAAACTCTGGAATAAAGTTGTCACATCATTCCAGGCTCTTGAAATGTCATTCCATCAAAGATGTTAAACATCTTCCAAAATTGCCTCTGGTCCATCCCTTGCTTTGTTGCATTTACAGCCTCAGAAAATGTCCATATGTAATAAGCTTTGAATGCCCAAATAACTCCCTGATCCACTGAAAATCAAGGCCATTGTATTTGAAGGGAAGTATACCACCTTGATGTTGTGCAGTTCTAGATATTCAAGATGACAGGGAATGTTACCCAGGAGCATTAATATATCTTAAAAAGCACTGGCATTTTTAAAAGTGGGTTTTGAGTGATAAACCACTAAAGGTTTAAGTTAATAACCTGGTATGTCACTCACTTCCCCCCCCATGACTTTTCTTTGATGGAAATACAAGTCCAAGAAATATTTTTTTCCAAGAAAGGCTAATCTCTTCCTATTTGTCCTTGAATTTTTTGGCAGCCTCATCACTGCCCGTGCTGCTTCACCACTTATGGCAAAGTTATATCTGTTTCTCCTACAGAACTTATCAAACCAATCGTGACGTAGTAGTAGCAGTGGCATTTGATGCAAGAAAGCAAGTATATGAGCTTATGCAGCATCAGCCAAAAAAAAAACACACCATTCCCTCCAAATGCCTGTCGAGTTCCTCCTTAAATTTATTCATCCTATCAACTTCCACAATGACAGATGGAAGTTTGTTCCAGCAATTAACCACCCGTGCAACAACCTTTGCTTTGATGAGGTGGAGGCTTTAGTGAAGTTTTTGGATCTGGTATCCAAAAACATCCACGCAATAAGTAACTTTTCCATCTTGCTTATTAGTCCCATTCTTGCCTTGATTATAGCTGACTTCATTGGTACCGATCCTTCCACATTCTTTGTCCTTTATGATGGTGTTCACCATGATAATAGACAAAATGAAAATTTCTAAATAGGCTTAAGTTAGAAGAGATGTTACAACATACGAATGAAGTGTGCACTACACAATGATAATTTGATGCAAAGTTGTTGAAAATGGTAGGACGTGAATTTCAGCTTCACCATAATAACCTGACGCGGAACAAACATTACATACAAAATGCAAACAAAACTGAACTGACCACAATCCAGAAAAAAAGTAGAGATGAAGGGCTAGAGTGAGTGTAATTCTCCAAAGAAATAGCTGATGGGATACAGTCCTCTTATTTTGGCACTTCAGAATTTGCCTGTCTCAAATTTCAAATATTTCTTCAGCATTTTTAAAGCAGAAAATAAAATATTCTAGTCACCTCAGGTTATTATTCAATAGTTTGTACAGGAGCAAAAATAAAAACTTGCACTTGTTGTTCCTTCATTCAACTTCACTCAATATATTCTGTATAAATTAAAGTATCTTTACGATTTTACCAAAAAAAAATTTGTGTTAGGGCCAAAGTTACGTAAGTGGTGAACTAACTGTATAATTACAGTTAGTCCCCCACTTTAAAACAATACAGTAACATTAATAAAACTTTTTTTTTTTAGATTTCAATTAAGAATGGTTTTACAAGGCTACCAGTATTTGAGGCTCCCAAAATCAAGTGATTTGGTGTCATCCAGGGAGATGATAGTTTGATTGTTTTTATGTTGATGGCAGGTAGTTGGGGTCTGTAAATCATTGATCATCGTTAAAAAAAAAAATAGATTGGTGGTTTGAGTGAATCATTTTTATAGTGTTGAAACATGAAAGTATGTTAAGCAGTGAACAATAAGTGCTTGTAGTTGGCAGCTATGTACCTCAACAGGTTCAGAAGACAAGTCAGCAGTGAGAAACCATTCTTGTTGGATGGGGCCTTGAGGTAAAAGCAGTTATGCTCACTACATCCCATAGAATAGGCCCATGTGCAATTTGCTGACATAATGCACATAGATAAGGTGGTTCTTTGGTGACCATAACACATTCTAGCATGTGTTGTTATTTGGGAGCATTAGCAACTACGGCCATATTGCTCCAGGAATATGCGGTGGTCATTCCCTGACCTTTCCGCATCCTCCGTATTTGGTGGTGACGGGCTCGAACCCTGGTCTAATCAAGAAGCATGTGCTCCTTCCCACCTGGCTCTAGCACTCTCTAGCATGTGCAATTATTAAAAATTGGATGTTTTATTCCCCCCCCCCCCCCTTGACAGAATCAATGAAATAATTTTACTAGAGTGAAGTTTTCTGTAAGCTGTTAGAAATGAGCAAGCAAACATTGCTTTTAGAGTGAAATGAAGATCAAAATTACTTCCATAACAATGGCAAATTTATAGCACATGATCCAAAGTATGGAGGGTCAAATGATGCTGTTAATATTAAAATAATTTCTGCTGGCAAAAAATTGAACACTAGTAATTGTATCAGAGATTGCTGAGATAAATATTTTAAAACTATTTCTTCTGTACCTCTTGAGTAATCCTGCTGCAGTAAGGGTATTTTCTACAGCAACACATTTGACTTTAAATATTAGCATACTGCATCCAAAAACTCAGTTGGCAATGAAGAATTTTTGATAAAGAAAAGCTTTGATCTTAGGAAGTCAGGACAGAAAATCAGCCCACCCTTGAAATTTATTCATAAGCATACATAGCTGAGTGGTCATGGGGGAGAGTGCTATAGCACACACTCTGATTAGACTGCTAAATAGAGTCAACATACATTGGACCCACTTGGCAGATTATGGCCCATTTGCCTCAATATGAATCATTGAGGGTTCCATTCTGCAATGGATTGATAATGGCTACAGTTATAACTTTTTACATCCTCTATGGGTGTATTATATACTTGAAGTTGTAACACTTCATTGGATTGTATCAATATGTAAATCACCTCAACAGTAGAGAATGTTGGTAGAACTATACTTTTTTTTTAAATGCCATATGTATAAAGTTCAGTCATCATGTTATGGTATACAACTGATCAGTTGAAATCCATCAGCTTATTTTGCCATTCATGACATCTTGTCTATGGATCTGACTGGTCTAAGAATTGTACTTTTATTTCTAGATTACTGGTCATCCTGTACATTTCTTTCAAATCAAATTTTTAACTTAAATTCCTAATTTAACTAAACTTAAATGCTTCCTAAGGTGAAAAATATCATTCCTGGGATCTATCATATACTTTACACTGAGTGATCACTGAATTATGACCACCTACCTAATACTTTGTAGGTCCCTGTTGCCCTCAGTACAGCAACATTGATTCAACAAGATGTTGGAAGTGTTCAGGAGGTATGGCTAACCAAGCTGTGTGTAATGCAGGTGACTGGTGTACCCAGATGCCTGTTCATAGTGTCCTGCAAAAAACAGTGGGGTTTTTCAGTCAGAAAGCAGACCAGTAATACATTGTTCTACATGCAACAGGGGTCCCATACCATACAACAGGCTCAACTTTTGGTACTATGCATGATGGATCAAGAGCCTCATGTTGCCAAATCTGTACATGACCATCCATGGTGTGGAGTAAATAACGTGACTCATCCGACCAGCATACCTTCTTCCAGGCAAGTCTTTTACACTGATGAACCTTGGTTGGCTGCTTGTATAGCCCACGTGTGATGCATGGTCATGACATATTGTTCCAGATTGGCCCATGTTGTATTGGGTAGGAAACTCTTCAACAGTGCTGCACCTGTACAAGTTGTTGGACCTGGTGCTCACCTTTAACATCAACCTTTTGCTGACCTTTGCAGTTTTGCTATCCAGTCATTGTTTGACCATTTTGATGCCAGTACTGGTGCACTTTAACAATGGCAGCTTCGAACACCCCAACGGTTCAGCTATTTGGGAAATCGAGGTACCAGCTCGTCAAACTCCCACAATCCATCCTTTATCAAAGTAAGATAAATTCTTCATGATGTGTAAACATCACCCTCGTAATTTTAGTACCTACTGAACCACTGACACCTTATCTATGCTACATAGGTCAACTAATTTACACTCGTCGACAGGTTGCATTTCATAGGAGTGGCTATAATTCAGTGATCACTCAGTGTGTGTTGAAAATGAAAAACCTGCAGCATAGTTTCTTTTAATGTCTAACTGAACAATTATGGAAAAATATTTGCAGGTGTTTATTATGATTGATATTGACACAAATAAGAAATTAACAAAATTTTTTTTTTTCACTTTAATGCAATTTTGCTATTTTTTTTCTGCAAAACAGTAGGACTTGTAAAGGAGTCAAAAAGACATTCTATCATAAATCCAGAGAGCTGTATTCACAATAGGTTTGGCCCAGTTATCCTGATGTATTCTAATGAGAGCTGGAAGTGCATTTTTTTTTCAAAATGTTTGACACATTGAAAATCTGTGGTGGTTAACCTTTCACCACCACTTGAAGGAATACTTAGAATGGAAGGAAGTTTTTTTTTTTAATAAATGCATCATCAGCCATTTTCCTGAAGACCTCTCCAGCAACTTTCCAGTTCCTTCTGTTTTGAGCACTGGCCATCCATTTACTACCCCAAAACTCATGAATTTCATCTATCCATCTCCACCCTTTTCTTCTAGCTCCTCTTGGGTACCATTCTGTTATTTTCTTAGTCCATCTGTCATCATGTCTTGGAGCTATGTGTCCTGCCCAAGACCATTTTAGTTCTTTAGTTTTGATAATGTCCTTTACTTGTGTTTGCTGCCTAATCCATGTGTTTCTCTTCTTATCTAACAGTCTGATTCCCAATATAATTCAGACTGGGATATTGCTCTTCAGTATGTGACTATATTTCCTGAATGCTATCCATCCAAAATTTTCTTCTCTTGACTTCCAGCCATTTATCATTATTACAGCTAATAACTTGTCCCAGATAAGTATGACTCCACCTTTTCAATTACTGCTCCTTCGATCATTATTTCCCTTTCCATGGCATACTTGTTCATCATTACTTTTGTTTTAGCCATATTCATCTTTAGTCCAAAATCCTTACTAACTGTGCATAAAAGATTTTCCTCTAATTCTTTGGGATTGTGGCTTATAACCACAATGTCATATGCAAATCATAAATGGTTTAGGTACTCTCCATTCACATTGACTCCTTTCTGCAACCAGTCTAATCTTCTTCTGAAAGCTTCAAGGGCAGCAGTAAACAGCTTCGGAGATATTCGAACTCCTTTCTCGATTTTAAATTTGCTACTGTTATTACTAGTGTAATAAAGGAGGTAGCACTCTCATATATTTTCTTCAAAATCATAATATATGGGGTATCTATGCCTTGTCTTTCCAGTGCCCAAAACATTGCCTTATGCTGTATGGAGTCAAATGCCTTTTCGTAATCCACAAATGCCAGGCATAATGGTGTTTTTTATTCATTTGCTTTCTCCATTAGCTGTGATATTAGGTGAAGGTGATCCATAGTTGAGAATCCTGTCCTAAAGCCAGCTTGCTCTTTCCGTTGATTCTCATCAAGTATTCTTTCTAAAATGCTAAGGACTGCAGAAAACACTTATTTTGAGGCTTTTCTAGGAGTACACAGCACTCCTAGAACTATGCAGTAAAGTAAAAACAAAAAACCCTTTGTACCACAAGGCAGTTTAGTGCAAGCATCAGATGACTGGCAGTGTTGACTATAGTTTGCATCAACCGGTTTTGTGGCCAACCAACCGATTAAGACTGATTAAACCGATTCTTAATCAACCGATTAAGACTAGCTTACAAATAAGCTAGTCTTAATCGGTTTAGTCAGCTTTGCCATCACAGTCAAACAAAACATCTTACTGATGTATGTTGTGATTCATTATATCTCACAATCTGTTTGCATACATTACGTTCACTATTTCTGGTTCAGTTATATGTTACAATTGGCATTTTTTAAAAACACCTAAACATGTCAACCAAGAGGAAAGTGCCTTTGTCTACTCCTAGACCTGTCAAGAAAGAAAGAAAGTCCATTGATTTAGACAAAACTGAAAGTGATCAAGCAGCATGAAGAAAGGTGAACACAATCACACATGATTTTAAGTTCTCATTCTAAAGTGTTGACGATTTTGAAAGACAAAGAAAGGATTCATGAAGTTGTTAAAAAGGTTCAGCACCCATGTGAGCAACAGTGATAACAAAACTTACAGGGCCCATCCATGAAATGGAAAAATTGTTTCTTTGGATAGAAGATCAGATACAGAAGCAAACACCCTTAAGCCTTCTTACAGTGCAGTTGCAAGCTATAAGTCTCTTTCAGACACTGAAGAAACATGCCGGAAAAGATTACACTCAGACATTCATAGCAAGTACAGGATGGTTCAAAAGAAGATTCAACCTTCATAGGGTTTGAGTCACTGGAGAATCAGCAAGTGATGTGAGAAGCTCAAGAGTTTGTTAAGTCTGGATGATATAATTACAGAAGGAGGGTATCAACCAGAGCAGCTTTTCAACGTGGATGAGACTGGATTGTTGTGGAAAAGGATGCCAGAACACACTTACATTCACCAAGAAGCCAAAAGCATGCCTGGTTTTAAGGCACTTAAAGATAGGCTGACTTTGCTCCTTGGCGGGAACATTGCAGGTTTTAAACTGAAGCCTTTTTTTAATTTATCATTCTGAAAATCCCCATGCATTCAAGAATGTAAACAAGCACACTCTGCCTGTATACTTCCGTTAAAACCAAAAAGCCTGTATGACTCAAACATTGTTTGAAGACTGGAGAAAGAAATTTCTTTCAAAATTGTATTAATCTTAGATAATGCACCTGGCCATCCACCTCACCTAGACCACCTCTATCCAGATGTAAAAGTTGTTTATTTGCCGCCAAATACAACTTCACTCATTCAGCCTATGGACCAAGGGGCGATTTCCACACTTAAGGCACACTATCTTCGAACCACTTCCGCCCAAGCTATAGCCGCAACAGACGTCGACCCAGTACTATCTTTGCGAGAGTTTTGGAAACGGTATATTTATAAATGAATCAAAAATATTGCGGCCGCATGGGAGGCTGTGACAAAGAAAGCATGAATGGAATCTGGAAAAACTGTCCACCGTTTTGTTAACACTATTGATGAATTTGATAGTGAACATGAACTTGAAATGGTTACGGAAAATATTGTAACACTGGCAAATGAACTTTCTTTAGATGTTGAGCTGCTAGAGCAAGAATCTGGAGAACTTAACGAATGAAGAACTTATTGCTTTAGAAGAAGAAAGGATGGAAGAAGAGAAAAATGCAGATGAGGAAGAACCAGAAAGAAAATTCACCACTAGAGGGTTATCTGAAGGTTTTTCTCTACTAAATAAACTTCTTACACATTTTGAGGAAATGGACCCAAACATCGAATGATTTGCAGGGATTGAACGAATGGTACACGATGCTTTTTGGCCATACTGTGAAATTTACGAGCAGAAAAGGAAACAAACAATTCAGACAAAAATCAACATGTTTATGAGAAAAACAACTCCCACTACATCAAGTGGAGACATTGATGACCCGCAGCCAAGCACGTGTGGTCAGTAAAATATTTCTTATCTATTTTCTACATGTTTTATTTAGTTCTTTAAGATAAAATATTTTTTAGGTTTTATACAGTATTTGATATCTTTTTCATATTTTTTATTTTTGTAAATAGTAAACCAATTGTGTTGTACACAGTGTCTGATTTGCCTAAACTGGTCCGACTTACGTCCAGATCACTTTACAACCGGTCGGTTGGAATCTAACATGGTCGTAAGTCAACGACTACCTGTATATTCATGAACAGATTTACTGAAATTAATTCAAATAATTTAAAAACTGAATGGAATGGCTTCTTACAATAAGATTATCTCAGAAAGTTTTATTTCTCTGCAACATAAAGCAAAACAAGGCTACAAAAACTGTACTGAAGCTTACAACTGTAGTAAAGCATAAGAGCAGGTGATCATACAATAAATTTATTGTTGTCCTCTATATTAACTGAACAAAATAATAAAACTGGGTATCTCTTATAAATGCACTGTTTAAGTAGTGAATTGTTCACTGTCACAGAAATTCGTGGAACATGTGGTGAATAACATTTTTATGGATGAATAACAGATTAATAGAATAATATTTGAATTATGAGTATCCAATGTACCACTTTTGTTTCATTTTGATCAAATGACAACATACACAAGAAAAGAGAATGAAATTAAAAAAAAAAAAAATGCACGTGGCAGTTTTTAGGATGTATCCAATAATCTTGAGCATTGCACTGAAAGGAAAAAGTTATGGTGCCAAATGTCATTTTACTATTATATATACTATGTAATTGTCCAGTAGATTCAGATTTCATGCTTAAATGCATGTTAAACATAAATGTGAAATGCCAAGCTTTATTGGAATGAAAAACCAATTACAAGAATGCATTTTAACAGATTCCCCCCATTTTTCTGAAAGAAATTACAGAATGTTTGGCCATCTGGAATGCTCTGCCTAATCTCAAATATAGTCAACTTCATCTCAAAGTAACACCTGGTCCTCAGCCTCAATATTGCTGTTTTGAAGCCACATTACTGAATTCTGCACAATTTGTCACATTACCATATGTTTTGCTTATCTTTTAGGTACAGAAAGATAAAATAAACTGATTATGTATTCTGCAAATAAAATTTCCTGACCTTCAGCCAAAGAAAATGCTATCAGTCTGTGTTAACCACAACTAAACTAAAGATAACTTGTCTTTAGTGTCTCCTTCCTGAGTCCACAAACTGTCTGTGCCTATCTAAAATGCTAGTCTTGTTTACCGGGAAGCTGATCCTTAAGGATACTGTTTCAAATTGTTAATCCAGTTATGCAGATTGTGGTGCTAATAATGGTACTTTAACAAACAGATAATGTATAATCAAAACATTTGTGATTAATTAAATCAGAGGAAAGGCTAGTTTATGGTTTTCTTGACATGAAAGGAAACCATTCATGCCTTATTTCCTCCCCAAAAAAGAACACTTTTATTAGAAAGTGTGTTCACTGCAAATATAGCATATAATTCCCATATAACTAAAATAGATGTTCCTTTATTTTTCTAAATATATTCTCATTAAAGCAGATTTTTAAATCTTATGTTCCTATCTCCCCCCCTCTGAAAAGCAGGATAGATCCTGACAGATTTATATAGATGGCCAATTTTTGTTACTTTTTTTTTTTTTTTTTTTTTTTTGGAGATGTACAAAAATATCGACTTTCTCCCTCTTTTCCTTCAGCAGAACATGCAATGAAAACATCAAGCTGGTATTAGCAATTTGTTGCTAAGAGACCATAGAGAGATTTTTCCTATTACAAACTTAACTAAAATCTGTCATCTTTTATCTTTGAGGAATATTAAAATATACTATGGTCATTTTTAACAGCCAAGATATTCACAAAAATAATTATGATTGCACAAGACCTACATGTTTCTTTTTTGACATAAAATGTTACATATAAGCTTTTTATTGCAATAAAAATGGACTCCAGTCAGTTAAGTCACTTTGATACCAATACAAAATGCTAACAGTCACTTGAAATGTGGAAAAAACAAGGATTTTTAATTACTACTAAGAGTAATTAAATGAAATATATATATACACACACACCATTTCTTAAAACTAAGATAAGGTTATTATATCACTGAATAATTTTAATTAACTTCTATCATTATTATAATAAAATTATCCTTTAATCGCTAAAAGCAGTTTTAAATTTGTTTAACATTAATCAAATGTAACACTCATTTAATTATTCCTGAGTATATTTTTAATTTGGAGATAACTATTAAATCTCCCAGCCTTTGGTTTTAGCATTACGCAGAAATGTTTGTTTCTGGGCAATTTCATTATTTGCAACTGATTGCTAGTGTTCTGAATTAAATGCAAAGGCATAACACAAAAAAAAAAAAAAAAAAAAGCAGACAGTTTTAATACATTATATGCAGAAAAAGTATAATAAATGTGCTAAACTTATTACTGTACATTAAACTGTGAAAGAAATACTGTATTATGTAAAACATTTTTAATTATGCATTTATAAAACTATTTTCTAATGTTTGTTTTTAAGTATTGTACTTATTTAAAGTATGAAAGAATTTAAAAACTTGTTACAAACTGTTAAAAAAAACACTTTTTGGCTTCTACAAAAAATTAAATTCAAAACTTCTCATGAGTGACTGTACAAGGGACATTCAGCATAAAAATATTCTCTGCTGTGATGTTTATATTCAAATGAAGGAAAACCAAAAGTTCAGTTCTTAATTTTGTGGAGAGTCCAACAGAACAATGTACAGGCAACCCCCATATAACATGGTACTTCTACAACAGTTTCACTGTAACATGATTGATAAATTGCAGCAATCCTCGCACAACATGATACTTATATAATATGGTTTCACTCTAACACGGTTAGAGAAATGCAGCAAACCTAGCATAAGTATTTTTCAGCTTTTGTGCAGGGTGGGGGGAACCCTGTTTTATGTTGGATGTAATTTTTCAACATTTCCATTAGTTTTGTGAATCCCCTACTGTTGACTCACTAGTAATCATAAAAAGAAGTGTAAATTCCTGTATTTTATTTTGGGAAATCCTCATGTTAGGTTCTGTGCTAATGAACTCTTGCTTGTTTGCGACCATAAAAATTGGTGACTTCGAAGCATACAGTTAAGGTTTTTGTAAGGTTATTTTGGTTTTTATTTTTTTATGAAAACCCCAAACACAAGATGTATTAGAACCTATAGTACTTAGTACCATGCTTGGGTTGGAGGTTGAAAAGACGAAAGAAGATATTTGCTAACATTAGACTTGAACTTCTATAGACTAATTTTCAGGAAATACATATGACGGAAGGTTGTTCCAGAAAACGGCAGTTGAATGAATAAACGAGGAAGATAAAAAGTTGGTTCTGTGAGTTTGAAGTTGGACAGTAAATGGATGTTGACTGGTGGTGGCACGTGTTCGGACTGTTTTGAAAGAGAGCGGGAATTACAGAAGCCAATTCAGAAGAACAGTGCCCATGGAAATATCTGTAGAAAAGGCAAGCAGCAGAAACAGAACGTCTATGAGATAGAGTGGAGAGACTCTGTTAGAGATGAATCATTAATTAACCTAACTGCCCTCTTCTGAACAGAATCTAGAAGCCTGAGAGAGAGGTTTGGGGGCACCACCCCAGATGTGGGAACAATATTCCATGGTAGGGTGGATTTGCAATTTGTACAGAGTGAATAGCTGTTTGGAAGAAAAGTAACGCCGAGAGCAAAAGAGAAAACCAAGTTTTTTAAGATGCAGAGGAAGCAATATTTGTAATGTGCTTGTGCCAATAAAGATTAGAAGTTAAGTTAATCCCCAAAAGAGATATTTTGCCTAGAAATCGGAGTGTCACCAAAAATAAGCATAGGAGCAGAAGAATCCTTTTTTCGAGATATAAGACAAGACTGAGTTTTAGAAGCATTGAAATCAACTAAGTTGTCTTTGCCCCACTGGAGAATTACCTGGAGATTGGCATTTAAGGAATTGGTAGCAGATATTCGAGAAGTTGAAGCTGATTGAGCAGCGCAAGGTTTTACAAAATGGAAAGGTGAATGCATTATCCTATCATCAACAAAACTAAGGATAGGATTTCCAGTCAATGGAAGGTCATTAATATACAAGAGGAAAAGAGTGGGGGAAAGAACTGAGCCTTGAGGGATACCAGCATTAGTGGAAAAGTTAGAAGACAGAGAGCGATCTACCATTACCCTCAAGTGAGCGATCAAAGAGAAAACTGGATAGCCAATTACACAAAACAGTTGGCAAACCATAAGATGGAAGCATGTTTAGAAGACCTTTATGCCAAACACGATCGAAAGCCTTTGAGATATCAAGAGCAACTGCTTGTGTTTCACCAAATTTTGGTTTTTATTTGATTGTTTATAAATTTTTCCAGGTATGTATTACAAAATTTTGTTCTTAAGAACCGTATAGGAATAATTTTTGTTGTGAATTAAATTCAGCACTAAATTATGTCTAAGGAAAGTAAAGAAGCACCACTCAAAAAAAAAAAAAAAAACTTTTCTAGAATCAAAGATACAAATTTTGGAATGTCTTAAAAGAAAAAGGTCTCATACATTGCAAAAAGTTTATGAAGCAACAATCCAGACCATAAAGAAAAATGAGCAGAAAATTAGAACTGCTGTTGCTGCAGGATCTTTCATCTCTGCAAATAAGACAGTTCGTCCCCAAGCACTAATAATTATGAAAACGGAAAAAGCACTCTGTATTTGGATATTACTATTTTAAATAAAAATTAAGTTTCCGATAGTTATATAAAAAAACACGGTGTATTTTTGTTAGCTTTTGGAATGTAACCTCCCTTTTTGTACTGATTCTTAGTCCCTATAACACAGTTTCACACTACACAAGATTTTATAGGAACCTAACTAATGTGTTATATGAAAGTTACCTGTATTCTGGAAATAATTGGCACTAATCTTCAAGATAAATGACTGTACAATACTAAAAGTGCTTGAAATAACATCTATACAACACATTTAACTTAATGATATTTTAAATTATATAAATTATCATTCACAGGCGTTCATTCAGGATGTGACAGTTCAGACCATGTAAATTACAGGTATAGTAATAAGATTCTAAATTCTTAGATGGCAAAATACAAAAGTATAAAAATGCTTCCATAAAAATGCATTTTGGACTTCACAAATAAGTGTAAAAAATATACAAATTGTAAATGATACTATAACTAAAAGTTTAGTTATAATTAAAGAGAAGTATTGAACACAAAAACTGTACATTAGAGTCAATTCCAAAAGGTATTTGGAATAGTATTATTACTGCACTATAGCTTTCAAAATTCATCATGTCTGACTAGTGCTTCACCAAAATCTGTGGCTTGGCTTCCAACAAATAAATCATATTTGCTGACTATTTCTTCTTTAGTGAGTTTCTGATCCTGTGATGATAAAAAATAAATAAAACTTAAAATAGTGTACATAGTGCTGTCTTCATTTACATATTTATAACAATAAAAATTGATGGAATAATAAAAATTTATTCCATAAAAATATTTAAATAAACCAAAGAACAGAACATTTCCTTCCCTTTACCTACAAGGTTTACTATCTTTATATTGTTATAGATATTATTTGACATTACTTTGAAATGGTTCAGCTGCCAAATAACTATTAATGGAAGTTACATTCCCTTCCTCAGTAATTCCTCTCCAATAATTGTTTTAGAATGACATTAAAAGTAAATAAAAAAATTACACTTAATTTTCTGTAATTTTTAAAATTTTGCCTTTAAAAAATTTCATTTCCATAAGAAATGTACAAAATCCTCCCTGTTCAGAGTTAACTTTTAACAGTTGTTTATGTGCTAGTCTGGCCAATACTTTTAAGATTCTCAGAAAATGTATATGAAACAAAGTTATTTCAGATAACTGAAATGGGGGGGGGAGGTCAGAAAGTTCAATCGCAGATGCCAGTTGAAAAGAGTAATTTCCACGGACAGAAATTTGTGAACAAATATGGGCAATATGCAAGATAATGGATCACTTTCTAGAATCAGGATATTTTTAATTTCTGAGGTATCATTCAAGTTGTGGGAGTGACATTTCATTTTAGGGTGGATTTTGATTTTGCACAAGGTTAAGTTTAAAATAAAAATAATGCCAAAATGAAAAGGAAAACTTCTCTTTGAATGCCAAGGAAAAAACTAGTGGATACACTTATGCCAAAGAGATTAAAGGTCAACTTATTTCAAATACTTTATTAATGTGATATTTTAAGATTTATCACACACACACACACACACACACACACACACACACACACACACACACACACACACACACACACACACACACACACACACACACACACAGAAATAAATAGGAGGACTGAGATTAGTTGATAGCTCAAAGTGCATAATCTAGGGATTGTGACCTCTTCTTCAGAAAGGGTCACGGTCAAATATTTTTTTATATTACCTTCAGTTTGAATGCAAAAAAATTTGTGCAAACGGTTGCTACAGAAGATTCCTTTGGAAGCAGAAAGAACAAAGAATTTTAAATTTGTGTTCTTATTGAAGGAATTTTTTTTACTCTACCTATATAAAACTGAAAGAATCACCTACCTAACATATTGATTTAGTCTCCATAGGCTACATTGTATGGGGACAATGAGTGCCAGCACAGGCTCCAGGACAAAAAGGGCCTCACCAGGCCAGCCATTTCCCCTTCCAATTCCTCTTTCCCCCTCCAGGATCCAGGCCTTTATGTGGTGTCCACAGCTGGAACAGCTAACTTGTCCACCCCATCCCTCAATGCCCCTGGTCATGGCATGGATTCTATAACTGTCATACATTGGGATGGTGGCAGATCTCAACCTCATCTCACAGATGTTTGATGACATTCAAGTCAGGGGATGAACACGGTAACAGATGGGAATTGAGGGGACCTACTGGAGGGGGAAAGCAAACCATTCCTACATGACTGGTCCAGCACATTATCCTGTTGGAAGGTACCATCCAACAGGATAATGCACAATAAAGCAGTGGTGCATACATGATTAGCAATGATGGTATGACAGTTATCTACTATCAAATATATTTGTGCACAGAGGACCTAGGGTGTCCCAGCAAAACACCACCAACACACGTACCTTTCCATTGATACAATACAAAAAAGAAAGATTCATCCTCCACACAGTTAGCTGTGAAATTTTAGCATTAATGACACCAGGTGAGATAAAAATATCTGTGTTGTACTGTCAAGAGAGTGTTGAGTCGGCTGTCTGCTCTGATACTCCATCCAATAGAGACTATGTCAAATAGTCTTACTCTGGTCTGTCTCACATTGTATTCTATTCCATAACTCAAAAGATCATCTAAAGGAGAACTTTTTCCAGTTATAATAGCATTAGATGCAATAATTTTCGATATTGTAACCATGCCAACAAAAGAGCCTCTGTCAATTCCTTCTGTTACATTAATATGAATACACCTAGTTGTGTAACAAAAGGATAAACTTAGAACAACTAATACACAATCTCAATTTTATGGCTGGTTATGTGATTGAAGCAGCCTTGGCAAAGAGCTACTGCCATTATAATGCACATGGAAGGTCATCTGTGACAGCATGATATAATGGGATTACATTCTCAATATACAACTTTTTAGAGATAAGCTATTTATATTTAATTAACTACTAATAATTACTCCAATTCACTCTCATTAAGTACCATCACTTTTCTCATCATTCATAATGGTGTATCTTTTCACATTTCTTTATACCAAACATCAACAGGTGCTGATCTTTCCTTTTATTATGTAATTTTTAAGGATGAAAAAAGCACAGGAGCACTTCAGGAAGCAGATTGATTAACGTGTGTTCAGAACCAGATGTGGAACTCTGGTCAGATCATGTGTTAATTACAGATCAGACTACTATAAGTATATTTTTAAACACATCTTAAATTCTTTTTTTGTGCATTTTCATATTCTCTATATTGGTGGTGTGTGTGTGTGTGTATATATATATATATATACACACACACACACACACACACACACACACACACTATTTGGTGAAATATAATTTTCAAAATTGCAATGATGACTGCCACAAGCAATTAAATAATGGCCAGAATTGTCCAAATGTTTCATAAAGCCTAAAGTCATTTTCCCCATTGCTTCATGAACCGAAATATTAAATTAATCAGAATCTCTGACCATGAAGTTTCTCCTTCCAAGTACTTTGGTTTTTAACCACAAAGAGGAAAATGTACAGCCACACAAAATTTGTAGACTTATTAACAAGTGAGTCAAAGATGAACTGAGAGAAAGGCAAGAAAGATTTTTAAGTGGGGGAAAGTAATAAGGACAGATCACTGAAAAGCCAGTGAAAGTCAAATAAGATGCTAAGGCATGTCTTAATAAAATAATTAGAAAATAAAAAATGGGCATCCAACCTTTTTGTCAAGGGGGGGTGCAAAAAGAAAATGAAGGCTGCAAGACCAGTTCTTTAGGTAAGGAACTGGTCTTGCAGCCTTCATTTTCTTTTTGTATGCAATTTATGCAATTTTAAACATAGAATTTAATTTTTGTTAAATATATTGATATTAGTTTTCTTTTTGCATTTAATAATTATACAAGAAAATTCACCAATTATATTTCCACTAAACCAAATCTCAAAATACATATGCCGAAGCAATATAGAAAAATCAAATATTATTAAAACGGATATTATCAAAAATCAATGTGAAAGTATGAGTGCTGTTCTGAAAATACGCGGACTGGCAACACTGCTTCGTCACTATGGAAACGAGTGACGAGTTTGTGGTCTAGGAATGTTCACCACCTTTTCTTAGTTTGTGCAAGCGTATCATATAGTATTCATTTTTGTGTTCTTTATAACAGTTTGTGAAGTGTTTTATGATGGGGATGAGAAAGATATTTCATTAATTATTAGACAAAGAATCACAACTGAATTTGGTGTAAAGTTAGGCAAAAGTGGTCAGAATATGTTTGAGATGATTCAAAAAGCGTATGGTGAAAATGCCTTGGGCAGAACGGCCATATTTAAATGGTGGAAGCATTTTAAGGACTGAAAAAAAAAAAATGTAAGAGATGAACAAAGCGGGCGTCTGTTAACCTCAGTGAACGATAAAAACATTCAGGAAGCTGTAACGTTATTGAAAGGAAATAGAAGTTTATCGATTCGTGTTCTGGCAGTTCAGTTGAAATGTTGGTGTAGCAAGATGTCACGTGTTTGTGCAAAGAACACGAATCGATAAACTATTTTCTTTCAATAACGTTTCGGCTTCCTTGATGTTTTCATCATTCATGGAGGTTGATGGACGGCCGCTTCTTTTGTACGCTTTTTTTCCATCCTTAAAATGCCTCCACCATTTAAATATGGCCATTCCGCCCAAGTCTTCTTCACTATCAGCTTCTTGAATCATCTCAAACATATTCTATAATAGAAGTTTATTAATTCGCAATCTGGCGGTTAAGTTGTACACATGTCACAACAACATGTATAGCAACATGTCACAAAACTGTAAAGACGCACCTTAACACATCAAATGTTTGCACAAGATGGGTACTGCGTGATCTTACCGCAGAACCAAAAGAATGCCACGTTGAACTTTGTCAAGCCTTTATTGACAAGGTGGTGGAAGAGCCAGACTTTTTGAATCAAATAATCATGTGTGATGAGTCCTGGATTAAACATTTTGATCCCAAATCCAAACAACAGTCAAGCATATAGAAATACCACGATTCACCACCTCCAAAAAAATAGTTTTTGGTTCAAAAAAAATTTGTTGATTTTGTTTTTTGATGCCTGCAGAATAATAAATACTGCAGCACTGAATTCCTGAGAAACGAACTGTAAATGGAGAATATTATGCTAACATGTTACAAGTTCACCTCAAAGGAGCAATTTGCAAAAAAAAAAAAAAAGAAAAAAAAAAAGACAAACTGCTTAATCAAGAATGGTTTCTTCTTCAAGGTAATGCTAGACCACATATTGCATAACCAGCAATGCAAGCTTTAGAGAAAATTGGTGGTCAACTACTAGACCACCCTCCACATAGCCCAGACCCTGCACCATGCGATTTCTGGGCCTAAAAAAAAAAAAAAAAAAAAAAGTTGAGGAAAAAAAATTTAACACAAGTGAAGTTAAACCTGCCACATCCGGTATCCTGCAATGCCTTTCAGAAAAGGGGCTGCAGCATGTGTTTCAGAAGCTAGTGAACCGCTGTAAAAGGTGTATAGAATGTGAAGGACACTATTTCAAAAAGGAGACCCACACCAACCTCCTAAGTGACTCAGAGTAATGATCCCAGTCCATGCATTTTCAGAACAGTCCTTGTATATTTTGTGATGAACTTGTTTTAAACTTGGGGGCACATAACACTTGTAGGCTGCATACATGGCTGCACAATGTAAAGGAGAGAGGCCATGGCCAGACACCCCTGGCACAGATGAAAGAGAAATTTTAAACAATCTTATAAGATGAAGCATATCATCTACCTAATCACAAAGTTCTGTAGTTTGTTAATACATACACACACAGTTGGGTAAAAACTCAAGTTTTTCAGTTTAGTATCCCAAGTATATTTAGAATGCCTACTAACACAGTTGATAACAAACAGACTGATCTGACATTTTATATATAAAAGACACCAAATGTAGTACTTAATACTTTTTCTAATCCTGATCCCTCCCTCCCTCCCCTCCCTCATATCAAGTAGATTTACAAATTACAACTAAATTAAGATTAAATATTTTTCTCAATATCATCAATGTAAGAGATGACAGAATGAAGAAAGAGGGAGGTATAAATAACTAGTATTATATTTATAATGCAAATATGTTATTAAATATAACAATGAGACATTCTACATTACCTTATCAGAATCTGATTCATATATGAGATGTCTTGCTTCTGCTTCACTATGATTATAGTCTGAGGGCAAAATCCACTCACGGACTTCATTCTTATCCATATGGCCATCATTATTTTTGTCTCTATATGTGTTGAATTGTTCTCTCTCATTCTTTACCCAATCGGGCTCTTCTTCTCCTTCTCCAGCACCACCATACATATCACCTAAAAATTGTCAAAACAACAAAGCAAACTTATATATTAATTTTTTGTTTCCTGTTAAAAGAAACCAAAAATGAATTGTTCATGTTTTGAATATTTTCAAAGTGAAATTTCATATTTGCTATTGTTGCAGAAAATAAAAAATATATATTTTTTTATTTCAGCCAATTTACCAGCACAAAAGCCAAGACTGGGCTAACATGATTGGCCTTGCAATGTATGCAACAGTGTTCATGTACATATCCCAGGATCACAGACAGTCCTAAAAAATTACAAAAACAGTAACTTGCATATTATAACATAAGGAATAAGAAAGAGAAAGAAAAAAAAAAAAAAAACTGTTCCACCTGAAGGAACTCTAACTACAGTGTCCAAACCAAAGAGGATAGATTTCAAATATGGGATGGATAATTTACAGGCTGAAAACCTTCTGCCTATGGTAGGACAAAGCAATCAGTATAGTCCAGGAAGCCTGGTTTATTCTAACACAGTAACATATACACCACTCGATATTATAGATTCGGATGGATGGATATACTATTTGTAGTTACTATAATTGTAGTTTTTGTATACGTATGTTTAACAGAACTATGCAAAAAGTGCAACTTCTGTAGCATCAATGATCCAAAGGAAATAAAAATATTAAATAACAAATTTTACCTATATATTCTTCAAGTGAAATTTTTCCATCTTTGTCTTTATCTATATCCTCTAAAGTTTCAGTGACAACAATATCTTGCATATGGGGCGCTTCTTCTGGATGAAGAAAATCTGCAAATTCTTCTTTTGTTAATAAACCATCCTTGTTCTTATCTGCTGCTTCCCATCTTCTGTTGTCTCTTCGTACCATTTCTTTATATGTTAAAGTATCAGCATCACTGTCTGAATCATCCATTTCTGAAAACAGAAATTGTTCTTACATAACATTGACACTAACAAACCTAGCAATACAACTAATTAAGAAAATACGTTTATCACAAAATATTTAAGGACAGTGGAGAAAAGATGTACAGAGTACACACTGAACACATAATACCTGTTATGGCCATATTCCAGGAATTAAATCAATGCTTATTGATTTTTTTTTTTTTAAACACAATGTAATAAAATGTTTCTCTGTTACAAGTTTAGCAAAATGTTTATACAGATTTTTTTTTTTTTCAATTATATTGTATGTAACATATACTGTCACCTCATTGAGTTTACCTGAGTACCAAAAAAGCATTATTTAAAAATCATTATGAAGGTGTTATTAATTAACTTAATAATTACACTGCCAGCATTGATTTCCTCCTTGAAATAATTAAATTCTTGTAGGAAATATATTCAAAAACTCAGATATGTGCTTAAAAAGTTCTCATCACACTCAGTTTTCAAATAGCATAGGTTAATGACCGAAAACCAAGTCCTGTAGTTGGTTTAATCATCTTTTCTATTTTTTTTTTTTATAAAACACTCGGAAGATTTCTAGAGCATTTAAGAGCTTTCTACAACATTTGAGAAAACATTCCAGAATATTGCTACGTGCAGAAAAAAGGTCAGGATGTTTCTAGAAGGCTCTAGAAACATTGTAATATTTTAGGTTAATGACCGAAAACCAAGACCTGTAATTGGTTTAATCATCTTTTCCATCTATTTTTTATACAGCATTCAGATTTCTAGATTCAAAAGCTTCTACAACATTCAAGAATCTTCTGGAATGTTCTAAAATATTGTTGTGTAGAAGAAAAGTCAGGATGTTTCTAGACATTTGAAAGAGCTCTCAAGGTGTCTAGAAATATCGTGGGCCTTCTAGAAAGCACTTTCATATGTCAAAAAGTGTATGTTTCAGAGAGAGAGAGAGAGAGAGAGAGAGAGAGAGAGAGAGAGAGAGAGAGAGAGAGAGAGAGAGAGAGAGAGAGATGAACAAAGCGAACAAGTATTTAAATTAGAAATGAAAATCTACAATTTCTTAATGGTGTTCTTATGTGCACGTACCTCAAATGTACATGAAATATGTCGGGTACTTGCCAAAATAAGCCTCATAACTTTTGCTACATAAGTAGTATTAAAACTGCAGAAGTCACTGTCACGACATGTGAGAAAAGCCTATGAACTCTATTTTGGACATAAGGTTGGAGATCAAGATAAAGTATGGGCACCAAAGATTTCCTGTAGCTCATGTTCAAGGGCATTAACATGCTGGCTTCTAGGTAGTCATAAATCTTTGCCCTTTGCTGTTCCGGTGATATGGAGTGAACCTCGAGACAACAAACGAGGGCGACTCCGTAGCCAGGTGGGAAGGAGCAGCAGTGCATAGCACACGCTTCTTGATTAGACCGTGGTTCAAGCCCGTCACCACCAAATACGGAGGATGCAGAAAGGTCAGGGAAATGACCACCGCATATCCCGGAGCAATATGGCCTTAGTTGCTAATGCTCCTAAAAACCAAATAACAAACAAACAACTGTTACTTTTACATGACCAGTATTTCTGTTTTTTCTGAGAAATCCAAGCATAAAGTAGAGTATCCCAACATACCTTCTGCTCTAAGGCCAGTTCCTCATGATGATACAATGCAAGTGCCAAAGCCACCAGAAATTTATGAACTTGACTGATTCAGGATAGGAAAAGGTGTCTCCAAAAGATGACGACTCCAGAACGAGTACAGATCCAGACTTGATACTGCAAAGGCACATCTAATCACTCAGACAGAATTGAACGATTTGGTCTGAGATTTGGACCTCTCCAAAACCAAGCTTCAGTTACTAGGATCACTGCTTCAGCAGTGGATCTTCTTCTTGAAAAGGGTGTCAAGGTGTCTTTTTATAGGAAGAGGCAATTAACATAACCTATTACTCATAGATGGTGCTTTGGTTTATTGTAAAAATTAATGAAAGAGTTACACAGACAGAGCAAGTCCCAGAGCAGTGGGGGCTTTTCATCAATTCATCAAAGGTCAGTTTGAAAGCAGTTTAACTCCATAATGGAAATAAGTATCCATCTATACCATTGACCCATGCAGTTCACATGAAGGAAATGTATGAGAACCTACAGGTTCTTTTGCAAAAATTATGCCATCAAGAATACAAATGGAATAGCTGTGCCAACCTAAGTGGCAGCTTTGCATGGTGGATATACTAATACTGCTGCTTTTTATATGAGTGGGACAGCCAAGTGAGGAATTACAGCTACAGGGTTGGGAGAAAAAAAAAAAAAAAATGGCCAGACTGTTCAGAAACTACAGCAGGCCAGAAAAATGTAGCACATCCTCCTTTGGTGGATAAGTCAAAAATCTATTTACCTCATTGCACATCAAGCTAGTTTGATAAAAATATTTGTGAAAGCGATGGACAAAAAAAGGATTTTCCTGTTTGAGGCAAGTTTCCTCAAATCAGTGAGAGAATTTATATAAGTGATAAAAGAGCAAATTTTTTTGGGTCCTCAAATCAAACTGCTATTCCAAGATGAAGAATTCACTAAAAAATTAAATGCTAGAAATAAGAGCCTGGAAGGCAATCAAAAACATCTTCCGGAACTTTTTAGGCAATGAGAAATCAAAAAAAAAAATGAAATTGTGGATGAGCTAATTCTACTGTACAGAGAGTTGGGATGCAACATGTCATTAAAGCTTCGTTTCCATTTAGACTTTTTTTCTGAAAACTTAGAAGCGGTCTGCGATGAACACTGAAAGGTTTCTCCAAGATATTTCTCAAATGGAAAAAAAGATACCAGGGGAAAAAGAGTCCAAATATATTGGAACTGCATATGGGAGACCACCAGTGGACAATTATAAAAGACAAAAACAACAAAATAAGTTTTGTTATCTGATAAACATTTTTGTAAATATAGTTAATAGACCCATTGTTCAATATTTAGTACTTGTGTAACATTTCTTAAAATATATGAAATCTTTTTTACTAGAAACTTGATTTTTGACTTTAATCCCTTCTCCCTTAAAATTGGTAGGTGTTACAGCAATATGGTTGCCATATTTGAATTCAACAACATCAAATCTACAAAAATTGCCCATAATTTTAACAAGGAGCGAAAAAAAAATGGGTTTTTTTGCCGACCAGTGTTATCTATTGATCCGTTAATGCAGAAAGGTTCCCTTGTGAGATAGGAATTATGAAAATAGAATTGACAACATGGATATAATATAAAAAAAATATAAAAAAAAAGTAATGAAGTTCATAGGAAATTTATACCATCTGTTCTTCAATATTTAAGTTGACTTCCATTCAAAGAGAGCCACTTCAGAAAAGCAGCTTCAACATGCAAATGATTAAATATGCACTATCATATTGTGGAGAACCTATACAAGGATGATAGTGTCAAGTATCATCTTCACTCAATGCAAGCTTTCCATTAGTCTAGTAGTTCTAGACTGTCAGTGTTTCTATTCATATTCTTCATCAAAACAAGTATTTCATTATAAATGAATAATTTATGACAATTTATTTAACAGCCACAAGCTTTTGAACATTTTCTGAATTAGTTCTATTAACATATGGGATAGTTATAATTAAAGTGATCACTTTGCCTGCTTATAGGGGGAAAATTGAGTTTCCCAGATATTAAATTTGTAAAAATGGAGCATTTAGAACAATGTGGAAACAAAAGGAAGACAAAAGAAAAAAATAAAAAATAAATAAAATAGTGATGTCTACATTCAACAATACGTATTCACAATACTGCTAAGCTTCAAACAAGCTTCATCAATACAGACGTTCCAAGGCAACATATCGCTATAGGCAGAAACCACATCTCAGTGTATGCACTGTTGAGATCATGGGGAGTTAACCAGTGCAGCATATGGATTGTGTAAGGAAACCACTGCAGGATTTTTGTTTTTTTGTTTGTTATTTGGTTTTTAGGAGCATTAGCAACTAAGGCCATATTGCTCAGGGATATGCAATGGTCATTCCCTGACCTTTCCGCATCGTCCGTATTTGGTGGTGACACCACTGCAGGAGGGACTGAAACACTGCACACCATTGTGCATGGAATGCAGAGCTGCTGTGACATTGCCTTGGCACTAGCCTACAAGTGTGCATTTTATGTGGCATCATTGGCCACAAGTGATTCCATCAACAAACATTGGTACATCTGGGGAAGGGGAGGAGAGGCATCTTTTGAGAGCAACAGACAAAGCACCCATTTTTTTTAAACTTAATTCAAAATTTTGGAAAGCAGTCCTCTTGCAAGTATTTTAGATATAGCATACTTGAGTGCATACATGCAGCCATGGCATTACACCACTATTTTGGTAAAAGTTTTACTAACAAAGCATGATCCTTCATTTTCAGTAAGACAGTGACTGTTTCTTATATCTGCTTTTATCACATCTGAGACTTGTGCATCACTAGTCATTCTATAAGATTTACTTTGTGTGGAGAGTGCATGCAAGGTCAGGTGCACCCCGGTGTCAATTTTTTTTTTCTTCTTCTCGTTTCATAGTTTAGACCAGGGATCACCAAGCTTCTTTGACCATCGACCCCTTCAAGAGTGACTTTTTACCGATCCCCTCCATTTTACTATTACGTAATTATAATAAGACAAGCAAAAAAGACGCTTATGTGAGTTTTTAGATTGTTTATTTTGTAGTTAAGTGTTTATTGTATGTATAATATAGTATATATTATTATATTGGCTTAACGTCAAAGGGATACGTTTTTGTTTTTGACATCCTTAACATTACATATTTGATAGGAGGGATAAATAATATATAAAATATAAAATTTAATTTAGATAAAATAACAATAGTACAATCTTCCTTATATGAAAATAAGACTTTTATTAACTTAGTATACAATTTACTAACATTGTCAATGTGAAGGGTGACTCTTGACAAGATTAGCAACGTTGGGTTCAAAAGTAGTAAGTTTCAGCTTTAAATCACCTCAGAATTCTATATCTAGCTTATTTCTTTGTTTTGTTAAAATGGGATTAACATGGCTGAAACCAGCTTCGACCATGTACGAGCTTGGAAATTCAAGCAAAAAGGGGAGTACCACTTCAGAAAGTATTGGATATTTTTCTACAACATTTATATTCATTCAAAAGTAACTTAAAGTTCTATTTTTAAAAAGGGTCTTAGCTTCAAGATCAACTGACAATTCAATAAGTTCATCTTGTAAGTTACATTTGATAATTTCAATATCTGCAGAAAATGGCGTGATAATCCAATCTGGAATGTGCATGTTTTCAAAACCTACAAAGCACAATTTAAAATCCTCGCTCAAATTTTGAAGATGTTGTGTATTCTAAGTTTTCATCTTTTACTTCCAAATTGTCGTAGATTCAAGAAGTACTGAAAACCTTTTGATGATTTAAATAAGGCTAATTTAGCTTGGAAGCCTAAAAGAATCATCCGAGCTTGAATAATCGTGACATCTTTACCTTGTAGACGGGTCTGTACGTCCTTAAATTTTGAAAATAAGTCGGCCGAGTACAAAATATGATTCTTATTTCTCTTCAGTTCATCACTCAAAAACAAATTAACATCTGTAAGAAACTCAAATCTTTGTAGACTTGCACCTCTAGACAACCATCTTACTCCAGTATGCAAGCATAAATGGTTTGATACTTCATTTTTTTCACAAAGTTTGGCAAACAATTGCGATTTAAGAGGGAGAGCTCTAATTTGATTAATAGATTTAATACACACTCTTAAGAGTATCACGCAGTTCGTCACAGAGTTTTTGCCACCAAATGGTTTCGGTGCAACACAGTGAATAGTGCATACACTTTGAACTTTTTCTTTCAGAAAGGCAGTGAAACCTCGATAACGGCCCAACCATTGCAGGTGCACCATCTGTGGCTACTGCTGTTATATTAGTAAATGGAATAACATACTTATTTAAATATTCTTCCAATCACTGAAAAATTGTCAACCCTGTTCCATCACTTTCAAGATATTTTGCAAATAAAAATTCGTCAATAATTTGATGTTTGGTTTTACTATATCTTACATAAACCATAAGAATAGAAGGACTATCAAATGTAGATTCATCAAGTTCGATGGAGAATTTACTATTTTTGAGTTCTGATACTACAGTTTTTTCTACATCTTCAGCCATTTCACCAATACCCCTTTTCACACTATTTGCACTCAATGGCAAGCATATTAAAACAGGGCCAGAATCTTTTTTCATTACGGTTTCAATTACTTCTTTGATTGCAGGCATAACAATGTCCTCTGCAATTGTATATTGTTTTCCTTTTTTTGCTATATTAAAAGAAATATTGTAGGAGGCTGTTAATCCTTGTTTATTGTCAGCTTCGGCAGGTGCTTTCATAAATGATTTTATAGTTGGTCGATGTTTGTATTTCTCTTTCAGTTCTTTAAAAAAGTCAAGATCTTTATCTTTCTTATCCATTTTTGCTTATCTTTATATCTTTCTTATCCATATCTTTCATTTTTGCTGGTTTCATTGCATTGTTACTAAAAGTTTTTTCACAAAGACGACACATAGGCCTCATTTCATTTGTTAATGATGCAATAAACCCAAGTTTCAAATATTCTAAGGAATATTGTCTGCATTTCTTTTTAGAATCTGAACCTGCCATTGTGGTTACTGGGGTTGTAACAAAATAATTAAAATTGAAGTCAGTAAGCAAAAGTAATAAGTCTAAATAATATAACTACTCATATATTTCTATAGGATGTACAAAACTACCAGCCTGCTCAACTCTTCAACATAGAGAAGTTTAATTCGTGAATGAATAACGATTGAATTATAATATGTATGTTGATGAATTTTAGAACATTAACGCTCACTTGTATGTCAATGCGCAAAAATAAGACTGGGATCGAATACGTGTAAGTGAAGAACTCTTAGCATTAGCACATGATACAAGAAAGCAAGCTTATATAGCAACAGCCAAAAAAAAAAAAAAAACCCCTTATTTCACCCATCCACTTGCACCAAATGTTTGTCAAGTTCTGCCTTGAATCTATTTAAGCTATCAACTTCTACAACACCAGATGGAAGTTTGTTCCAGAAATCAACCACCCACTGGCTGAAGGCAAATTTCCGCACATCTATCCTACAACTGTCTTTCCACAATTTCAATTTTTGCTCTCAGGCGATTATTATTCTGAGCAAGAGGAAGAATCCCATCTGCATTGAGCATGCTCAAACCATTCAAGGCTTTATACACCTCAATCAGATCACCTCACAAGTGCCTAGTCTCCAGACACTGTAATTTACAAAACTTAAGCCTTTCTTCGTAAGAGCAACCCTTTGTTCCATTCACTGATCTTGCTCTTCTCTGTACTCGCTCCAGCAGCTCTACATCCTAGCTTAAAATGAGGCCTCCAGACTTGTATGCAGTACTCAAGGTGTGGCCTGACCATTGCCTTATACAAGGGAATAATCACCTCCTTATCCCTGCTAGAAAAATTCCTGTATATCATTGAAAAGACACCATGAACTACTCTTGCAGACCGTCTGCACTGCTCAGAAAACTTCATATCTGCCTACACAATTACCCCCAGGTCCTTTTCATTCTCTACCACTGTCAGTGTGGTACCACAGAGTTGATACATTACTCTGGGATTACTGCTTCCCATGTGTAGTACTTTACATTTGTCAATGTTAAACTTCATTTGCCACCTCTCAGCCCATCTGCTCAACTTTTCTAGATCCTGTTGCAGCAGTGTACTGTCATTAGTGTCATTAACAACCCTGCCAATCTTCGTATCATCTGCAAACTTGGACATTAAGCCTGATATACTATCATCAATATAATTTATAAATACAGAAAACAATAATGGACACAACACTGAAACCTGAGGGACTCCACTAATCACATTAGTCCACGATGAGCAGTGTCCACTGATTACCACTCTGTCTTCTCCCCCTCAACCACCCCTTTATCCATAGCAGCAATTTGCCTCCACTGCCACACTGCTCCAATTTGTGCAGCAGTATCAATGTGCATAATCTTCAAAAAAACAGAATTTTCGAAAATCTGGCAAGTTGTGGGTTCGGCTAGATTTATGAGATGGATCTTGTAAATAAGGAACTGCACACATGTTGCAATCTCGCTCCTGCTGCGCCGACCGGGTGGGAACCACCGATATCCGTTTATTGGTAAATACGCCATTTTGGCCTACTTGATTGGCCTCCGTAACTATTTTCATGACCTTGCTCCATCTTACAGGTCCTATTCATGTCACTGTTCCCATGATTCACTCTTAATTGCGTTGTCATTCAGAATAGAGGTAATCCAAGTTAACCGAATTAAATATTACCCGTACAATGATGTCATATTTTTCTATCGACCCCTGAGCCCGAATCAACCCCTGGGGATCGATATCAACCACTGGTTTAGACACTTTCCATTCCAATTTTTATCTCTGAGTGATAAAAAAGCACAAGTAATTTTGCTGAATGGAAATCATAGCCAGTGGAAAGTTGCAAATGAATTCAACATACATCACTTAGAATAGCAGCAATTACCCATTCCTGGTGAAATTCAGACGGCATCAGTGCTGGATAAAGAACATACACCTGAGCCTTTATGGAGAGATTCTAATAAGCAACAATGATGGCAGTATTTGGAAGATTGACGTTCAATCCAAATGAATCTCCACTGCACCTTGAAGCAAAACCAATGGCATCCTTCAAATTACAAACTCTTCAGTTACTAAGGGAGAATGATCCTCATGAACACGTGGAACTATTGTAAATAGGTACTATAGTCGGCTCAATGCTCTGACTTCCCACCTCCACTTTACTTTACTTCTGGGACTATCTCAAGGTTAAGGTGTATGTACGTTGTGCAAATATTCAATGCCAAGCTTCTAAACTTTTCACAAGTATATGTGTATATCTATTGTTTTGCACATGTGGGATCTGAGGGAAATGTACCCAAACCTACTACGTTCTGGTTATTATTCAGTGTGTCCATTAATGTATAGACTGTCGGAATTTTTCCAGTGCATGATGCCATCTCTTATCTGTATTTTCAATTAACTGTAGACACAGTATATAATGGATGGTAGTATAAATTCCTTAAAAAAATTCAATCAGTGGGTGATTTTAGCTTAAAATGATTAAGCTAAAATCATGATTATAGCTTAAAATCATGATTATAGCTTAAAATCATAATCATGATTCTAGCTTAAAAAACCTGAGAATGAAGAAATTCTTCTGAAATCAGATCAGAAGTTGATAAAATTGACTCAAGTGATGCATAAAGTTTTAGAGGATATATGTATATTTTAACACTAAAAATAAAAAACTTTTTTTGAAATTTTTTTTTGCAAAATTTGTTTTTCATTACAAAAACTGATTTTTGACTTCACTTTAATACTGAGCAAGCAAATTAAATCAGGAACATAATATTTAAATGCATTTATGTTTTAAATTTTATAAAATTAAAAAATTCCACAAAAAAAAAAATCACTTCATAGGAACTCAATGCAATTAGAAACTCACTACATGTCATTCATTCATGAAAGGTTAAAGAATGAGCTTTCACTGCATGCATGCACCTCAAACACAATGATTTACACATTGAACTGTAACAGTTGCCTATCCAGGCTTATGAGATGCCATATACAATATGATTATAAATTTACAAACCATCCATAAATCCATATGTGACTTTTTTATAATCATCCCAAGACAACATCTCCTTTTGATCAGGATTATGAGCCTTCCACTGCCTATCAACATCATCCATAATATATCGCTTTTGTGTATACTGAATCCAGTCCTTTAATTCCTCATGTGTCACAAAACCATCCTATAATTAATAAACCGTTACAGTTAAGTTAAAATATGAATCAAGATGGGAATTTGCAATTTCATTCTTGAAATGCTATTGCAAAGGGAAAAAAAAATTTTTCAATCATGTATATTAATCAAATAATCATGATACACCATAAATAATTGATAGTTAAATTATACTGAAAACAAATTTACACATAAAAGAAAAAATTAAGCTTTATATGCTAGATTTCTAGCAATCCATTGGTCTGCAAAAAAATGCAAAAAAAATTGTTTATATTACAGAGTATTTTAATTATTCAGCTGGTAATACTTAATGGTTCTAGCCTACAGAAATCATTCAAGAATAAGATTAAGGAGAGATTTGAATTTTCTGTCTATATCAATTAAAATGTGCAAGCTGAAAACAATTACAAGATACTACAATATTGATTACAGCAGATATAATAATCAATTTGTGAGTTTATAAACCATTTAGAGAAATAATGATAAGCACAAGAAAAATCTGCATAACTACATGAAAACTGTATACCTGAAAATTAAGAAATAGGAATTCTGTATGGGAATGCATTAGTTCTGAAAAGTTTATCCTAAATTAACAATAAGTAATTATTGTGCATCATAAAATGCAATGGGAAAATTACACACACTATCAAATGCCATATTTTAAAGTTATTTTATTTATGAGGAATGGCAATAAAGTTTCTGGACTGGTCAGTTGCAGTCATGTTCAATAAGTTTGAAAATAAATGGTAGTGTGTTGCAGTTCAAATTAACTCAAAAAAAAAAAAGCTCCAACAGATGGTCGTTCAGAGATTGTCTAGTAATCTGACAGGTTGAAAGTGACTACCATTTCATTACTAGCATTAACATTCTGTCACAATTAACAAAAATCAAATTTTGCTTAAAACTGGGAAAAGCTGCAACAGAAACGTATGAAATATTAAATGAAATATTAAATGCAATATTAAATATTAAATGCACTGTTAAGTTGTAACAGTGCATTTAAATGGTATAAATGGCTCAAAGACTGCAACAATACAAATATTTGTATTGTTGCAGTCATAAGACAAATACTTGTATTGTTGCAATGTTCATCCAATGAGGATGTTCACGATGACCCAAGAAATGGGCATTCATCAACCTCTCGAAATGAGGACAAAGCTGTAAAATTTTGGGAAACAGTAGTACCAGGTCATTGTTTGCCCCTTTAATTCCTCCAAATGATGGCTGATAGGTTGAATATGAATAAGGAGCCGATTTGTCAAATTCTGCATGAAGGTTGGGGAAAAAAGTCCAGAATCTATGCTGATCATTTTTTTTCCATAAACAGGGTATGATTCACAAGGAATTTGTACCTGAAGCAGGATTGTACTTGAGGAGAGAGAGTCAATGCTGCATTCTAAGTACATGTGCTTCAAAGACTATCGAAATGCATTTCCTGAGTGAGGTCACCATTTCGAGAGAAAGGCAGCTGGTTCTTGTTGCATGACAATGTCCCCAATTCCACACTTGAAGACATTTCTGGTGAAACCCTGCATTGTACAGCTAAACCATCACAGCCTTACCCTCCCAATCTAGCACCAGTGGACTTCCTCTTTTCCAAGATGAAAACTGCCCCTCAAAGGAAAGAGATTTCAGGTTGTTAAGGACAAAGAAAAATGAAACCTCCAAATCGAACATCATCTCCTTCGGTGACTCTCTGCTATAACAAGTGCATTCAATCAGGTGGTAATTACTTGGAATAAAAAATAACAATTTGAGTTCCTTCAATTTTGTGTTCTTTTGATTGCATCGGTCTGGGAACTTTATAGCAACACCTACATATGTCCTAAATTTTTTTCTTTTGTTATGATTATGAAAGAAGTTAATTCTCTGCATAGATTCATTGGAAATATATTTAATAGAAGCCAACTAAATGCTAACTTAGAATAATAACCACGCTGGTAAATATCTTTTTCATTGAATAATAAAAAAATTAAACTGTAAATTACATATTGGAGCAAGAATATATAGTGAAAGGAATAAACAATTACAGCAAAGAATGCCCTAAAACTAGCAAACCTCGGGAAGGTCAAAGGATGGTCATGTACCCAGTGTGTTCCTTTCTGCTACTAGTTGGCTTTGGTGGTGTGATGTATTCTTTGCTACATTCTGACCATGGAGTTACCTGGTGACTATTGGTTGACAGGTGGTGCTAGTAAACACAACACTTGGGTAAGTGAGAGCTGCTGAGGAAGGGGAGGGTAGTCAGAGGGGGACAGGATGAAAAAAAAAAAAAAAAACTCGTGTGTGCCAAGCACATGCAGTAGATGGTTTTAATGTGAAACATCCTTGGGAGCACCTACAATGGATTTATGATAACTAAAGTAAGAGACGCTTGCAATTGCAACATATCTAAACATCTCTGGAAAAGGGTCTATTGAGGGCACCTCAATCTTCATACTATTCAACAAGTATCAGGTACTGATATTTGCAACCTTCGTCTTTATTTTCTTAGGTATTGTTGCTTTCATTCTTGCTCAATACTCTTGAGAACACTCTGCATTTAACTTTGGAATCGTTGAACACTCAAATTTTATTTTCGAAAATTGATGTGAAACATCTACAGCAGAACCTAACAATGGAATGTAATGAAAAGGCGAGATGAAAAAAGAAATTACTGACAAATATTTGTATTGTTGCAGTCATAAGACAAATACTTGTATTGTTGCAATTATACTTCCTGCAGTAGTAACTGCAGTAAGTATGATTGCAATGATGTCATAATCCTGCATTAATAACTGCAGGATTGTAACATCACACTATTAAACAAATGGCTACAATCAAATGAGTAATTAGGCTATTGGCTTGGATTTCGCTAACCTCTTCCAAGTCAGGGATGTTTTCACATAAAATAAAACATCTTTCATGCATATGAAGTACACATACAGTTTGGCAAATTTTAAAAACAAGTGGCATTTGAATTTTGTAGATTGGTTCACTAGAACTGGAGATATTTTACCTGCCACAAAAAATGTGTCACGCACTAATCACACTACTAGTGAGTGCTCAGCACAGACTAGTGGCGGAAGTGTGGGAGGCCCTGTGGTGGAAGCCACAGATGACGTAATCACTTCCATGATGCATTTTTTGTGATCAATCAGATTTACTCCGTTGAAATTTTTGTACATGACCCTAAGGATGTTTCACACCAAAAATTGGAACCCCTTCTCATAGAATAAGAAAACAGATCAAGGGAAGAGAGGGAATGGTTACCTTCCCTATGCTTTGGTTTATGCTGTTGAATGGATGTAGACTTTCTACATTCAATTAACACCATAAGCCAAAAGATAAGGAAAGTAATCACATTCTTGCTCTCAGCTGGCTAGCTGTTTTCTTATTCTCTCAGATGGGGAGTTACTATCCTTTCTTCTTCCTCTTCCTTCCCCTCCTCCATCTATTTCCCCCATCCCCAACTCTCTCAATAGCCTCCAAATTTGCTCTCGGTTTTCACATGCCATTTTGACTAACAAAAGATGAAATTCTCTTCTCCTCCTCTCGTCGTTCTGAAAATCAGAATGAGAAGTTGAAACTGATACATAATAAATTTCACGAAGAAACTTGCTTCACAGAGCCAGTTCTTAGTGAAAAATTCCTTACTCAAGGCCTACACATACTCAGGGAGCTCACTCCTGAAAGGACAAAATTACTTATTTCTGATAGCAATTAAACACAGGTCTTAATTTCAAAATGAAAAAATTGTGTATTTCTTGCTCCAACTGCAACAAGGAGTGGTCACCAGTCAGTAATAAAATTTGTCTATCCCAATATCCCATTTACTAATGCATGACCTATGAAAGTATCCAAGTCTTGACTACCCATTAAACTTAAAAAAGTTAACTGCAGCCATTATCAACCCACTGCAGGATGGAAGCCTCCTCAACAATTCATGCTGAGGGAAATGGACCATAATCTGCCACGCTGGTCCAGTGCAGGTTGGCAAATCAACCGTATTTAGCAGTCAGGGGCTTGAACCCCGGTCTACTCAAAGGGCGTGTGCTACTGCACTCCAGCTCCTGACCACTCGGCTACGGAGGCCGCTTACCCATTACTTAAGACCAAATGAGTTTGATATTATGGTTTGTTTCAGAACATTTTTCTTAATTTTCACAATTCAAATTAGATTAGTGATGCTTTTACTCAGCAGCATGGTTTTTAACACAAATGAAAATTAGCTTCATTTTAGGAGATGCCCTTAATAATAATAAACAAGTGTCATCGTCAAATAAAAATTATAATTTGAAGAATTAAGTCTATTTCATTTATGTTAAAGAAATAAAAATAATATAATCCAAAATAACTAGAAAAATTACTGCTCTAACCTTATCTTTATCAATTTTATCCACGATCATGCCTAGCCTGTTTTTACTTTGTTCTGGCGTTAACTGATCAAATGTTTTGGCTTCTTCCTCTCCAAGAAATGCTTCATGGTCATAATCAAGGTTGTGCTCTTCATTTTCTCCATAATGCTTCTCATCACTTAATGGCTATAAAAGAATCAATGCAATTTAGATATATTAACTGAAATTTAAAAACAGCAGTAAAGTACAGTAGGTTCCCAATTATCAGAGGTAATGTGGGCAGGTAATTATCCAAGGGCACCTCAGATAATCAAAAACTGATAACACAAAAGATTTGGTAAATTATTATTAAATAAACTGGATTTGAATACATTAACATAATGATGTACACTATTTTCAGGTTAGACCTACTTATTGAACATGAGTTTTAAATTATACAATAAAACACTTATTTAATTGCAACTGTTTTATTACAAAAAAAAAAAAATAAAATAAATAAAATAGTACATGTATAAAAATAAGTCATAGACAAGAAAAATGTACACAGCTGTTAGCACTACACCTTAATATCATATAAAAAATTCCTTAATGGGTTTGTTTCATAAAAGCTCCTTGCTTTTTAGCTGCTATATTTTGTAGGCACCTAAGTAACAAAACATTGGCGGGCATGATATTCTCCTGCTGTACAATATAATGTAAAGCTGACTCAATAGCATTTAGACCTTCTGTGTGTCATTTTTTTGTAGTTTCTGTGCACTCTTCATAGTCATCTTCACTTTCATCTTTTTTGTCAAAAAGCTTTACGATCATGTCATTAGCCATTTCCAGATGTTCATAAGAATTCATCCACTCTTTAATACCCTCTGTAGTAAGAGTGCCTGAAACAGGAAGGTTATTGGCTAGTTCTAAAAGGGTTTTCTCACCTCTTTCATCTTCACTTGTCATCTTGTTCCCATTGGCTTCATTTTGGGAGCATAAAATATTTTTCCAAGATTTAATAAGAGTAGATGTTTTAACATTGTTCCATGCTTCTGCCAACTACTAAATAACGTCCCTGATGTTAATTTTTTTAAAATTCAACAACAGTTGTCCCTGTTTCAATATTTTGTAGCAGATGTTTTAAGAGACATCACCTATAGTTGTTTCAAAATCTGCAAAACACCTTGACCCACACATTGAAGAAGGAATGTCGCATTAGGTGGCAAAAACAGAGCTCTGATGTCACCAAGAACTAGATTACTTTCGTCTGGAAGGTGATAGAACATTGTAAAATTAAGTGCTTTTTGTGGAAGTTTCTTTTTATTCAAATATTTTGTGCTAGGGACAAATTCTTCATGAAACCATGTTTTAAACAAACTTGAATCCATCCATGCATTTTTTTGATTTGCATAGTTAACAGGCAAACATTTTACACTTTTTAAAGCTCAGGAGTTCTTTGACCTTCCAGTGAGAGTTGGTTTAAGCTTATGCCCCCCCCCCCACATGATGAATTTGAATGTGCCAGTACCGTCATTCTCTCCTTGTTTCATTTATAACCAGAAGTTGATTTTTCTTTTCTAGTTGCAAGTGTTTTGGATGGGCACATTTTATAATTCAGGCTCATTTCGTCACAATTGTAAATTTGATCCAAATTCAAATTTTCTTCTTGAATAATTTTTGCAAATTTAGCAGTAAATATTGCTATTTCTTCTGTACTAGCTGATAAATTTTCCCCAGTGATGTTCAGATTTCTAACTCCAAACCTTTTTTTTCCAACGATCCAACCAACCAATCCTCCTTCCAGTCACATAGCTCCCTAAGGAGCTGTTGTGGCCACCAACAAATTCCTCCAACTGCATAGATTGTGTGCTATACGAGCAGCATCGCAAAAGTGTCATGGCCAGAAGTTCACTGATCCCATCCTTCCACCTAGTTGCAGGTCTTCCTCTGCACCTCTTCCCCTCAGTTTTTCCTTCCATTATATTCTTCAACAGAAAGTTTTCCCTTCTTACTATATGACCAAAAAAAACTCTAGTTTTCTTTTGTTGATGCTATGAAGAATTTTAGGCCTGCCAATTTTATTCAATACCCAATTATAAGAAATGCGCAGTATTCTCCTGTAACACCACATTTCAAATGCCTCAATTTTCTTCCTGTCAACTCTTTTTGGATTCCACCCTTCACATCCATAAGTGGCAACTGAAAAAAATTAACGAATCAATGATTCTCCATTTCGTCTTTAGGGGAAGATCATGATCTCTCCATAATTTTATCAGATCAGCAACCAACGCTTTACCAATTGCCTGTCATCTCTTTACATCATTTGAGCAGTCACTATTTTTATTTATTCTTGACCCTAAGTAACCAACCAATACTTGCAGTAAATTGTTCTTTCCCTTCATTAAAATGCTTATGAAACTCTAAGGCCTCAGCCTGTAAAATTGGGCTTCCATCTCTCTCTCTCATCTGTGTGAACCACAAAAAAAGCTTCAGAAGTTTGATAAAATTCTCCTTTCTTCATTGTTTTTCTATTCAAATTTTTGCTATCATATACAGATGCTATTCGTGAACACCATTTTTCAATTTCTGCTCTTTCTTCTCCAGTCCCTTACAGTCACTTCAACACCTAAGTCACTAGCCACTTTTTCATTATTTCTCCTTGATCTAAGCATTTTACTGCATTCAACTTCATATCTAAAGACAACAACATGCTTCCATTTTCCACTCAGAGTGCTTACCCTAATAACATAGATGAAACATGACAAATAAAAAAAATTAGAGATTAGAATTACAATTAAATATTTTATTTTTTTTATTAAATCTCTATATTAGAGAGTAAAAAGTCACGAAATCAACAAATGTAAAAGATCAGCACAGCTCAACAGTCAATTGGTGTGAGTTCCTGCTCTGTACTGAACTACATATTTTTGTCTTTGATGACAAAGTACAGGTAGTTCTCGACTTTGAGTTAATTCGTTCCTAGCGTGCGCTCGTAAAGCGGGAATTTATTTCCCATAGACATAAGGTTAAAAATAGGGGTTACATTCTCAACAATGAAATTAGTTGGCTAATTAGTTTATGGTTAAACAATGATTGATTTATATCGAAAGAAATGAACTCAGCCTGTATAATCAATCAAATTATAATTTTAGAGAAATTATTTACGACTTACAGATGTTAAAGAATATTTATTCTTCATCATCATCATCATCAACTAAATGCACACTCATTGATCACTTATTATTGGCTCGGCACTCATTGGTTTGTTGCACAAGGAGTTGTCTTCTTCAGAAATGCTTCAAGAAGCATTTGGTTCAAAAATAATCTCTTTTCTTTATAAATTTCAATAGCATGCATAAGCATTTTTTAACGGAATGCACAAATTGCAAATAACATGATTTGTGTGGAGTAACAAGTTTACAAAGCTTTAAAAAAAAAAAGGAATGAAGAGAAGATTCTGAAAATTTGTTTTTTTTTATACGATTGAATATTTCAGTAAAGGGGAAAACATTTCACCATAATAGCGTAAAAAAACCACACAATTCCAGCTATCGGTATTTTTGCAAATGCAAGAAGGTAGAGTTTACTAACCGTTTATAATTGCTTGCAGTAACAGAAAAGCCTAATAAACCGGATAGTGCAAATTGTTTTATGGTCATGACCTCCAGAAATGTGCTTTAAAAAAAAAAATATCGCAAAGGCATAATTGATTCTTATAATGGAACATATAATGACGATGAAAGTGTAGTGCATTTCAGTGATTTGAATTGGTAACTAATTCAATTTACAAACGACACTCATGACCTTTTATATGGCCTTAAGGTCATGCTCGTGACCTTAAAAAAAAAAAATTAAAAAAAATGGCATTTTAGAGAGATAAATAGCTTAGAGTTATATAGCCAAAATTTCAACTTCCAAGATCTTGACACGAATTACCAAAAAACAATGTGTTATTGGGATCACATTACGATATTTTCACGATACAATGGTGTCTCTGGAACAGATTAATATCGTAAAGCTGGGTACACTGTATTGTATAACTATGCACGTGGTTCGGAATGCAGTATTTATAAATGTTTAACATTCATTTTTTGCAATTAATGTTCACATTTTCAATTTTGCTGATACTGGGGGGGGGGGAACTTAAATCCGGGAACTCTTAAAGCAAGAGCCTGTATATGCACCTTTTCGACAATTCACCTCGGATAATACAGAACTTTGGGTTAAACAAGTCTCAGTTAATCGGGGCTCTACTGTATAAAGTTCGCTATGTAAATATTATATGAATACAATTTCCAATTTGAATATAAAAAAATGAAAATCACATCATTAAACTTAAATGTAAAAGTAGTCTAGAACGAACCAAAGATCAGATGGAACTGATATTCCGATCCCACTTGTGAATCAAGTGAAAATTTTTTTGGCCAAGTCCAGTTATTCTGTGACAACCAAATCTTTAGCTTGTACCTTCACAGATCCAATATTCCTTACAATTTGAGGGTACAGATTTAAAACTGTTTTCGCAGCCTGGCCATTAGACAGTCTCCACCAAACCCAACTAACCTATTGATAAGTCCTCCTCTAGGAGGAGCAACCACATGGTGTAGATCAGCTATACAATAATCTCACTCACTGCCTCTACTTTGATAGCTAGTGATTAGAAGAAGTCCAAGTATGCAGATGACACTGTAAAGTGCCACATGACGTCAAGGAGCTGGGGGGGGGTTCATACCATGTAAAATCTATATCCAAAAATTTCATTAATTCATACATTCCCCCCACCTCTACTTTTACCTTATCTGCTAAGTGTATCATAAATAATCAAACAATCAGAACAAACTTATCTTCAAAAAGATCCAAACCTCCAAAAAACTTAATTACTCATTTCACAAATATATATGGTTTCAGCTGAAATCTCAACAATGCAAATCTTCACCTATGGGTGAATGGCTCTGTCTTCTGACTTCTCCACTAATGCTGCTGTTCCCCAAGGTTCAATTCTTTCTCCCACTCTTTTCTTCTTGTATATTAATAACCTTACATTGACAAAAAATTTTATCCATAGTTTTGCTGATTTCACCTTCCAGTTTGAGAAATCTTTCCCTATACAAATAGCTTCAACTTCTGAAACATCCACTACCAATTCCTGAAATGCAGATCTCCAGGTAATTCTTCAGTGGGGTAAAGATAACTTAGTTGATTAGTCCTCCTTATATCTTGCAAAAAAGATTCTTCTGCTCCTATGCTTATCTTCAGTGACACTGATTTCTAGGCAGGATCATATTGGGAATTATCCTGACTCTTAATCTCTCTTGGCATAAGCACATTACTTCCTCTGCATCTAAAAAATTAGGTTTTGTTTCACTCTCAGAATTACTTTTCAATTTTCACTTCAATTTGTACCGAGCTGGACACTGTAAAATCTGCCCTAACATGGAATATTGTTCCCACATCTGGGGCACTGCCCCTAAAACCTCTCTCAGGCTCCTAGATTCCATTCAAAAGAGGGCAGTTAGGTTAATTAATGACTCATCTCTAACAGAATCTCTTCACTCTGTCTCATAGACTTTCAGTTTCTGCTACATGCCTTTTCTACACTCTTCCACAGGCACTGTTCTTCTGAATTGAATTCTATAATTCCCACTCTGTCTTCCAAAGCAGTCTGAACACATGCCACAACCAGTCAACATCCTCTTACTATCTAACTTGAAACTCAGAGAACCAACTTTTCTTTTTCCTCATTTATTCATTCAACTTCTGTTTTTCTGGACCAACCTTCCTTCATACATATTTCCTGAAAATTACAATCTACAGAAGTTCAGGTCTAATGTCAACAAGTATCTTCTTTCATCTTTTCAACCTATGCACGGTCCTATGTACTATAGGTTCTAATACTACTAGTGTTCGGGTTTTCATAAAAAAAACCCCTACAATCTGCCAATCCCACTTTTTTCCTGACAAAATCTCAATTATCAGTTACCTTAAACACTGATTATCTTCAATACCCTGACTTATCTCAGTTGCCCTATTTGTCCTATTACTCTTGATTTAAAGGTGATACATGCACATGTCTGCCATGACATCCTATGTCAAAGACTTCCTAATATGGAAGTCTCTGACAACTTACAATCTCTTTATCCCATTTTGTAAATTCATCTGTTGCCCCCCATTGGTCTCCCAACTCTAAGTCACCCAGAACTTGACTATCTGGCCCATCTTTTGCCAACGTCAGGTGGGTCAGAGTCTCGAATTGACAGTGCAAGCTCCATTGAGACTGGCCCACCTTCCCGTGGTGTGGACGAGTACCCAGAATCATCTGTCCAGGCGACTGATGCTTCTGGGTAGCCAAGTGGTCAGACACAACAACAGAACACACACAAACATACACTACTTATTTCTGGCCCTTCTGTGGTACTCTTCTTCACAGAGATACGAGGCGGAGATGAACTGACATTCCAGGTGCCGCCCATTACAAAAACGCATGTACACACATGCTGCCCCCCCCACTGGTCTCCCAACTCTCTAAATCGCCCAGAACTTGACTCTCTCTTAGAAACTTTACTTTCTCCAATCTAACTCTTCTAACAGTAAGATCATTTTCCTTCATAATTTTAATTTTCACAACTCCAATTGGTTGAGATGCTGGGGTTTTGTGATTACTAATAACCTCTCAACTTCTACCTACCAGAATACCAGACAATCCTAACCACAGCCAACACTACCTTTTTTTCACCAAATCCCTTCAAAACATGCAGTCAACAGTGGTGATCCTCTAGGTAACTCAAATCATAAATGGGCAATGGCTTTTAATTCAATGGAGCACCCCCCCCCACCTCTCATGGCAATTCTCAGCCTTATCATTTGACATAAAAATGCAAAATGGATGTATCTGCACAATGTCTTCCCATTTTTCTTGGTCTGATTACTGTTTTAAATCTGCTGATCCTAATGTCTGCTCATATTGCATCAGTGACATTCTTGTAGGGATGAAATCCTTTATTCCACCCTAAAATCTTGTTCTTTATCTAAACCTAGATTTCAAATAAATATGCTAATGCTGGTCAAGATAAGAATATAACATATTGCAATTGGCTTGTATCCAAACTACTTTTCTGCCTACACTAAGGCTTGCAACAATTGTTAAACAATTATTAATCTGTACAAACTTAATTTTGAACAGGCTTGGTAAAAAACTTGCTTCTTGTACAAATGGTAGTGGAGCCCTCTGATCCTTCGCCAAAGCTACTGGATGCAACTTTAGCCTCTGTTCCAATCCTCAGCTAAAAATAAAACACATTTATTCAGCTTTATCTAGTGGTTTGTTTTTCCTCCCAACTCTTGCATCAATGACCTTGGAAAAATCACCTCCAGTCTGAAGAAGTACACTCTGCTCAATGCCTGCCATAGTTTCTGACAGAAGGATGTTAGAAGTAGTCTGACATCCATCTGTCAGCATTCTTCTATCATCCTTGTCAATCTTGAAGAGAAAGCTCCAGGTCCTGATGGTATTTCTTCACTGTTCTCAAAATCTGTGCTCCTGAGTTTGCTCATTTTGTACCATCTTTTTACACTTTCTCATTCCACTGGTATTTTTTTTCCCTCTGCACGGAAATTTACTCACATCTAGCCAGTTCCCAAAAGGATGGAAAATCTCTCCCAGTATCTCCATTGCACTTGTCTTTACTCTTTCTAAAATAATGGAGGAAGCCCTCAAACCACCAACTCTCACTATTTCCCACTATTAATGATCACCAATATGGATGCCATTAGTGTTGATCCACTGGTAAATAGTGGTTTATGTTACTCATCTTGGACAAATTCAATGGAAAGGTTTGGTGAAATCTCAGTAGTTGCTTTTGACATTTCCAAGATTTTTGATCATGTTTAGCATAAAGGACTTCGACATATGTCCTCATCCTATGGAATTCCAGCTGTTTTTTTTGCAATTCACCAGCTTTCACTGATAGCTCAGTGCATGTGATGGTAAATACCTCTATCTTCTATCCTCAACTAATGCTGGTGTCCCCCAAGATTCAATCCTTTCTGCTGCCCTTTTCTTTTTAATTATTAATAACATTTATACTAATTGGAAATCACATTCACAGTTTTGCAGATGTCTGCACGCCACATTCCACCTTCCAGGTACAAACAACTTCAACTTCTCAAATATCCACTGCTAATTTTTTTAAATGTCAATCTCCACTCCAGCTCTCACAAATGAGTCTAATGCTCATATACTCATCTTTGATGATTTCTAGATGGGTTCATATCTCTATTGGGGATTGCCCTGACTTCTAATTTCTCTTGTCAATAAGCACATCACAAACATTACTTCCTCTGAATGAAAAAAACTGGGTTTCTTTTTCACTCCTGGCATTATTTGTCTTCTAGACAGCCACCAACTGTACAAATCCCAAATCCATAACTACCATGTAATGTTGCTTCCACAACTGGGCAGGAGGGTGTATGACCCCAGAACCTCTCTCAATCTCCTTGAGTCTATTCAAAAGAGTAGTTAGGTTAATATGAGGTCTCTCCACTGTCTCAGAGATTTTGGAAGTTTTTTTTATAAAAACTTCCATGGCCAGAATCATCCAATTATGTAATAACTGTAATTCCAAATCAGTCTGAGCGCATGCCTCAACCAGTTAACATCCATTCACTGTCTAACTCCAAACTCACAGAAGTAACTTTTCTACTTCCTCATTTATCCTTTCTACTTCTGTTCAATTTACAATCTAGAAATTAAAGTCTAATATCAAAAAGCATTTTGTGTTTTCTCAAACCTTTAACCCATGCAGAGCACTAAACATTAATACCTTACCATTCATAAAAAAAAAAGTAACAAGTGTATGTAGTTGTATATCTACACTAATCAAAAATAAAGAACAAGTTGATCCAGCAAAAGTTGTACACTGTTGAACCAAGTTTGCCACTTCAATTTAAATTTAAAATATCTATTAGAATAACACTAGCATGAATTTTAATATACCTACAGTATGCTCTTCCATTGCAGTCTTCATCACTGGGGTTCAAACCCGTGACTACTGAATAAGGTGCTGTTTCTTGTATTCTATCTATCTCGTGAACTCCTCTGACCGTTTGGTCGTCCCGGAGTATAAACAGAAAATTTATTTTATTTTATAATTGGAGAAGTACAAAACATTAATGTACAAAATCTGCTGCATGCACACTAATGTATTACTTCCACAGAGTTTTCATTTTGATTTCTCTTGCTCCCAATAATTGTGTGCTGAAAGTAAAGCAGTTAGGGAAACAATTTTTTTTTTTGGTTAGCAAGGCTGTTATTACTAACAATATTATTTACTGTTATTATCCAATACAGTGTCAGAATAAAGAATAATTATAAAGAGTACACCATTTTAAACTTGAAGGAAAGGTCACTTGAATGAAAACAAGATTAAAATTTAGGGATTAGTACTGCTGCTTCTACTGAACAATAAGGTATGTTGACTACCTTATAAGGATGAGGAGTAATGTGGAGCAGCAGCAGAGATAGTATGATGCTCACAGTGGCAAGTGAATTCAGGCTAGCACAATGCAGCTTCATTCAGTTTTTTACAGTAGAGGCCCATCTCTTTCCAGAGAAATTCACTATTGTATGAAAAGGTGTACAATGCCAACTGTCTGCCCACTAGTGTATGAATAAGAAAACTTAACTTGAAGGCAAAAAATCTGATGGATGACCGTCTATCAAGGACACATTTTCACAACTGTCAGAAGAAAATGTCATCAAGGCAGATCAGCGTATGACACTTAACAATGTCGACAGATTCCTATGTCATCATCCAGGGCAGATTGTAATATAGGAAGGTCTACATAAAGTGGGATCCCAAGTATCTCAATAATGAAAAAATGTTTACAACACCAAATACTATAAGAAGGAGAAAGCAAAAGACTTCTTAGATCACATGGCGACTGTGAGACACAGCACAGACACTTATCCAGAAAGCAGGTAAAACACACAGCATGCAGTGAAAACAACACTACACTGAACAAATCCAAGACTTCTGAAAGCATTGGAAGAGTTATGCTGTTTTTCAGCTTGCAGAGAATGCTGCTGAACCATTTCATGTGCAGAAATAAAACAATCAATTCATTCAATTATGGACAAATCTGTAGTTAATGAGCAACGTGCCATCAAAGCAATGACTCACATTTACAAGTTTATGTGGCTTAAAGCCCTATGGAACTACCTAGAAACTGTTTTGTTTGTTATTTAGTTTTAGGAGCATTAGCAACTAAGGCTATATTTCTCCGGGGATATGCAGTGGTCATTTCCTGATCTTTCCACATCCTCCGTATTTGGTGTTCACGGGCTCGAACCCCGGTCTAATCAAGAAGCGTGTGCTACGCACTGACGCTCCTGCCCACCTGGCTACCGCAGCGCCTTCCTAGAAACTGTGCTAGGAAGTAATCAAGCATCCTCCAGGCCTAAACTTGTTGCCTCGTGATTATCAAATTTTTGGGAAACAAAAATAATCCAGTAGGATGTCTATTCCACATGGATGACAAAGTGAAAGCAGTCAACCACAGATGCCAAAAGACTTATAAGCAGGGTATAAAAAAAAAAAAAAAAAAAAAACAAGCATACATACAGATGGGATAAATACATAAACTGAGATTTGTTTTCAAAAATAAAAGCAACAGTTATTGGTAATAATTATAATTTTAATTTGATTAATTCTCACACATTGTTTGCCCTTTTCCAAAAAATATGAAGTGTTACACAAAATGCAATTGAACACTTGCTCTTGCAAGTTTTTTGGAGCATGCACTAACACTAGAAGGCTAACATGTCAGCAAGAAATTACTATGATGATAATGTGGTCAATATACACTTCAATTAAAGAAGTTATAGTTTATAATTTAGTTTAATAATAAATAAAGGAATTGCTAATGGGTTCAGGTATTTTAAGCATGTTAAACCTTTTTTTAATGCAAAGATGCAAAACCACCTTTGCATTAAATTGTGCTGCTCAATAATAATTTTATTACCATATTCATTTATGATGAACAGAAAGTTTAACAAAGTGAGGTAGTATAAGTCATATGAAATTACCTTATCAACAATTCGGCCCTTGTTTCCATTTTCTGGTTTGGGAATTGCTAAGCCCAAAGTAATAAAAAGAAGTCCAATGAGAATAAGCATTTGAGTCAACCAGAATGACATGTCTGAGATACCTGCAATAATAGAACTATAAAAGTCATTGGATTTCAGATAAAGGAAGAAGTAGTGACTGACTTACACAAATTTAATTGTGAAATTAAATAACATTTGGGTGATTCCATGTCAAGTGGCCTAATTTTGAAGATGGTCCCTGCTCGACCATCTTTAATTTTGTTGAAACTTGGTGTAGATGTTTAAACAGCTTTCCAAAGAAGCTGTGCAAAATTTCAGTTCAAAATAGAGTATGCTTGAGGCACCAACACCTTTTTTGTGGAGGTCACTTGTGTTACATGGAGCAAATCACAAAAAATTTTCAGAAGTTTTAAGTGTTACTGTTGCACAACATTGAGAGGTAGTGCTCTGAAACTTGGTATACCTAGTTAACTTTTGGAAGAGAATGCAAAACTTAGTGTCCAGGCTCAAAACCTTCACATTTTTTACAATGTGGTCTAAAGCTGTCATCAAAAATTTGTTGCAACGAATTTAAGCAAGACTTTTGAAAGTCTTAACTTTGAAATAAAAACCTTTGGTACCTTCTCTGGGCATTCCACTTAACAACTGCATGAATTCAGCCTAACTAAATATGAGCTCTTGCACTTGTTTGCTGGCCGAGATATTTTCCTTCAAAGATACTCAAAATTTGAACCTATCTTTAGGGGCAAATATCTTAATGTGGGATACCTTCAATTCTCTTGTTTTTGCCACCATTAGAAAGAGCAGATTTTAAGCAATAAGAATCATGGTTCTTCAGTTTCGTGTCTTGCTACTTAAGGCCTAAAAAATGGCTTTAAACATTTTATATTTTCCGCATAATATTTGCATACTTATTTGATGGTGAATTTTCACATCTCAATAAGGACAGAACTATTGCATTTACAAGTGTGAAATTTTCTGCAAATTTTTTTTTTTTTTTTATGAGAACCCCAAACACGAGAGGTATTATAACCTATAGTACCTAGTACTGTGCTTGGGTTGGAGGTTGAGAAGACGAAAGAAGATATTTGTTGATATTGGACTTGAACTTCTGTAGATTGTAATTTTCAGGAAATACGTATGAAGGAAGGTTGTTCCAGAAAACGGCAGTTGAATGAATAAATGAGGAAGATGAAAAGTTGGTTCTGTGGGTTTGAAGTTGGACAGTAAATGGATGTTGGCTGGTGGCAGCATGTGTTCGGACTGTTTTGAAAGAGAGAGCGGGAATTATAGAAGCCAATTCAGAAGAACAGTGCCCATGGAAGTATCTGTAGAAGAGGCATGCAGCAGAAACAGTGCGTCTATGAGAAAGCGAGTGGAGAGACTCTGTTAGAGATGAATTATTAATTAACCTAACTGCCCTCTTCTGAATGGAATCAAGAAGCCTGAGAGAGGTTTTGGTGGCACCACCCCAGATGTGGGAACAATATTCCATGGCAGGGCAGATTTGCGATTTATACAGAGTGAGCAGCTGTTTGGGAGAAAAGTAACGCCGAGAGCGAAAGAGAAAACCAAGTTTTTTAGATGCAGAGGAAGCAATATTTGTAATGTGCTTGTGCCAAGAGAGATTACTCTGCCCTTTGGTTTAAGGAGAAAGGATATATTGCCAATGCACAAAAAGATCTGTATTTTTTTACAATGGAGGTGCAAATGGCAAGGAAAGAATTTGCATAGGTTTCTTTAGTGCAAGTTCCCAAGCCTGAAAAGTGGTCTTTATTCAGGATTTCCAAGCATAAAGATGTTCTATTGGTTTCTTAAAAGAAGTTATAACTGCAACAAAATTTATTTAAAACACAATACAATTTGAAATAAGCAAGTGAGTGTGAAGATATTGAATCACTACTTCATAATGTACTGCAATTTTTCATTGATGGTTGATATTACTACTTCAGGCAAGCTATACTGTTGTCCCATTGTTGTTGTTTTTGGAGCTGGAAGATTGGCAATAATTTGATGTTCAGGAATCCAGCAGACATCTTGTCTAGCAGTCCAGTGAAATGAGAGAGCTGCTCCACGAGGATGCATGATATTTACCAATACATCATTTTCTTCAAATGAAATTTGACAAATATTTCTGATCCACCAATTATTGTCTTAAATACAGGCCAACTTGTAAATTAACAACTGGCACATATTGAATATTCGTTTCGCTAGTCTGATCTACATGAGCTTCAAATGATGGTGCGTCATTTGATACTCTGCAAACACGAATCTGTCTTGCATCAATAGGAATGAAGTGATGACTCTCTCATTCCAGCAATAGTATGACCAGACCGTCTATGAATCTTTTCTCTTGAAATGGCCTTACTTGCTCAATTTCCTTTTTAGAAACAAAACAGAATTTTATTACAGACACATGCTTGTCACAAAATTCAAACATGTTTCTTGGTGTCAGGATTTGGTTTTCAATTGGGCATTGGAGACTTGCATGTGCTGCCAATTGTTTTATTGTTCCACCAATTCCATCACATGGTGACTTGCCATGACTAGTGCCAAAGAAATTCCATTCAGCACTGATATCAAAATCCTTCTGATGTTGACACAAGTTAAAAAAATTCTTGAAATTCTTGTATTGAGCTGCAGAACCATCACTGAAGTAGTAAATGTGCCTAATTTCTGTCGTGAAACTTTTCTAATATTCAATTAAGTTGGTTAGAAAAACATGCACTGCAATCGTGCCATGTCAAAGGCAGTCACTGATTATGCAGAAACTTATATTCTGAAGTTCAACATGCTTGTAATAAATGAAAAATGGATGCAATGTAACCTGGTTATTCTCTCAGTGAAACGCTTGAACAGCATCTTGCACAACAAATGAATAATTTTCTGCAAAATCCATCAAGATGATCATTTCTCCTGTCATTGGGCTTTCCTTTGTTGACTTCAAATGGTAGCTTTGATGTTTAGCAATGTAGTGATGACAGGAAAGGTTAAATATCTTTGTACTCAACTCTTCAATAAAATCTTCTGTTGTTAATTGGTTTCTGTCCAGTGTATCTCTATCAGTATATATATCCATTGCTTGAATTCAATAATATCTTCTAGTTCACTGTTTTCAAAAATTTTCTATAGAAACTTTTAATTCATCTATTCCTGGACATTTTTCACACCGATGAAGCATACAATCTTTTGACTCCAAATCATACTGTTTTACCAATGAGAACTTTGTAATCACATTCAACAGAACTCACTGCTAGCATTAACTTGACATTTTGATGGATTGTGCACACACACACATACAGAATGTGTTCCTGCTGCACCAACTGTAACACACCACTTGGGCCAAAGTTCATAAAATTTAAGAGAATCCAATGTCAGATCCATTTTTATCTTGATAAGTATAAACATTTTCTTCAAGTTACTGAGTAGTAGTCGCTTTTGCATTTGCATTTTTATCCCATCTGCATGTCTAATGGAAATGTAATCTTTCTTTCCAGGGCATACCCGACTAAATTCACCATCTTCAAAAATTCCATCACCTTTTGCTTTACTTGCTTTTTTCCTGAAAGAAAGCTTTTTTCCAGGTCATCATCATCAGCCATTTTCAATCCGCTGCAGGATGAAGGCCTCTCCAGCAACTTTTTCCAGGTATGGCCATGATTCCTTCTGCTTTAAGTTTTCTAGCTTTTTTGACCATTCTTTCTGAGACACTAAACTCTTCCATTGTTTTCTTTATGGACCAACTAACTGGAGCTAGTGTTAATATTTGAAGTATTTCTGAATGACTTGATACCATCAACTTTTCTTTCAATTCTTTCAGCAGCTCATTGTAATCTAAGCAATTTCCACACTGACAACTTGCACTTGGCTCCATGATGTCATTTGGATCCAAGCCACCATTAGATGCAATTTTACTGGCAATTACATCTTGTACTTTACTTGCCTTCCTTTTGGCATAGCCTTGTGAGTCTCTCTTAGCCATTCGCTGAAATTTCAGAGAAGAAATACCAATAGCCAAACTTGTGTTCAAGATGTTCCTGTTGCTGCTTTTTGGCTGTTACTCTTTTCGGCATGATGGGCACAGCTTCTGGTCTAGTTTTATGTCTACCTTTGTTATGTTTTTCAGATAGTCTGCCACTGCCAAATCAATTGGTTCTAAACTTTTTTTCACCGTATGATTTTTGTTCTGGAAAGGTTTGCAACATGAATGCTACAAAAATTCAAATTCTGTCAAAAGCAAAGCTTCATAATGTAGACAAATTGTCTTCTTTACTCAGTTTTAATCCACAATGTCAACCTATCAGCTGTTCTTCAAATTCTTTAAACAATTTTAACCCAGTGTTGCATGTATAGAATAATTCTAAATGTCATGTACTTCATTACTGATGGTGCATGAGTCCAGCTTATCTCCAGCAAAATCTGATTCCATGGCTTTCGTGCTGACTAATAAGTGAACGTTTCTGCAAGCAATGAAAACTTAACTTAATTAACAGTCAAACAATAAAAAATACAGGAACAAAATAAACTGTTCATCATGAAGATAAGACACATTAACAGCATGGTTCAAATATCAGCTATTTATATATTTTTTTTTTTGTATGATTCTAGAATATTCCAGAGTTCTAGAATGTTCGGCAATTTTCAAATTTTGAGTCAATCTTTGAAGGAAAATATCTCAGCCAGAAAACAAGTATAAGAGCTGATATTTAGTTAGGCTGAATTCATGCAGTTGGTAAGTGGAATGTCCAAAGAAGAAGGTACCAGAGGTTTTTATTTCAAAGTTATGACTTTTACATCTTGCTTAAATTTGTCACAACAAATTTTTAGTGTCAGTTTTAGACCGCACTGTAAAAAATGAAGGTTTTTGAGCCTGGACACCAAAAGTTTTGCATTCTCTGCCAAAAGTTAACTAAGTAAACCAAGTGTCAGAGCACTACCTCTCACAGTTGTGCAACAGTAACACTTAAAACTTTGAAAATTTGTGATTTATTCATTCGTTTATGCATAACACAAATGACCTCCACAAAAAAGGTGCTGGTGCCTCAAGCATAGCTTCATTTGAAACCTGTTTAAACATCCACACCAAGTTTCAACAAAATTGAAGATGGTCGAGCAGGTACCCCTAGGCCACTTGACATGGAATGACCATTTTAATATTTTAACTTAAAGTGAAAAACAGTATAAACTGACACTTAAATAATAAATTATTCAAAGAACTAATTAATACTTAACATACATAAATAGCTTAACACGAGACAGCTTGGAACAATTCTGAAAAATTTTAATGTTATGCCAGAGAAGCATTAAAAGCTCTCCACTAATGTTACTAATTCCACTGTCACTATTTTGTGGAAATAATAATAATAAAATTCTTTATTCATAGAAATGAAAAGAGACACGATTCCCACTACAGGCAACCAGAGGAATCTAACAGTTAACTGGACACATTACATTAAGTACATACAGAGCTATGTATTACTAAAGTCTTAGCATAACTTTTAAAGACTCGCTGATCCATTATTTTGGCTTCTTATTCCTCTATAAAGCTCCACATGATATAGGCAAAATTTTACTAATATATTCACAACATTTTAACCTTTTGTAAAAGATTAAAAAAAAATAGTAGGCTAATATACAAGATATATTAAATAATGACTGCACATGCAGCCACTACATGCCAAACGTGATCTGTGAAACAGTCACAACAGCTGACCTTGAACCTTTCTCTTACTACAGTGCAATTATTTAATCTGTTTTATCCCACGATATTTCTTTTGCAGTCTTACAATTTTTAATTTTACTAAATGACCTAACATTGGCCACTATCAGAAATGTAAGAAATATATACAATGGCGCTCTATTATATGATAATACATTATTCAATACAGTTTTATTTCTATTTTTTTTGGTAGTTGTTGCCACATCGGCTTCTGTGGCCATAATGCACCTCCCAAGGTTTTTGCAGTTCTTTGATCCAAGCCCGAGGCGGGATTTAAACCCGCGACCTTTGGGTTGCCAGCCAGGCACTTTACCCACCCGGCTTTTGTTTCTATAACATCTATAAAACAATTGTTATTGGAACAGGCCTTGCTGCCATCATCAGTCTTCATGCTAATTCTTTTACCACACTGAAAGGAAGAATTAGATTGCAGAAAGTATTCCTTCAACCAGCAAGTTAAGTTGCTTCCTAGGGTAGCCGCTGAACTACACATAGGAAGGGGGGGGGGGAGATAAATGCATAGAACTTTTTTTTTTTTTTTTGACTGATACAGAATCTCTGGCTTCTTTGCACTATATGGCCAATATCAACACCAAATATTTCATGTCTCCTTATTAAATAACAATAAGATGAACTGAATAGAAGACAATGCAATTTACAGGTCCGCAAGACAACCAATACAGTCAGAGAGGAATAAATTTATTTTAATAGCTTCACAACACAATTTTCATTAAATGTAAGATAGCATATAAAAAAAGTTATGCAGACTGATTCTGATGAGAAAATTAAGTTTATATTGCTAACTGATTTCTTAAAGAAACTATCACTTACATGGAGCAGGCAACTTTTAAGCCATCTTAATAATCCTATTCACACGTGAGGATGAGCAACTGGCCCACTAGTACAAATCACTGGAAAATAATTCTTTATATAGCTGTGTTCCAGTTTAATCAAAATAGTTTATTCGTTACAGATTATTTATAATTCATGATACTGACAGGAAACAAGTCTTCAGAACACCGAGTGAATGCCATCAATTTGAATTCTAATCTGATTTTTTAGGATAAGGAATTTAACCCCATGACAATCATGTCTTAACAGCAAATGTCAGTTTTTGCTGAACTTAAGACTTTAAAATATGTTTATTTAGAAGTGGTTTTGCAGTCACATGAATTTCAAAAAAAAAAAAAAAAAAAAAAAAAAATTGGGTTCAAATGTTAATTTTATTGTGAGGGGACTTTCTTGAAAAGCATTAAACTGACCAAATTCATAAATATTATTCAAAAATTTCTTTAAAACCTACAATTTGGAACATTATCATAGGAAATACAATTAATATGAAGCATGCCTGATCTTATGGCAAGATGGTCAATAAAATCTGCACAGCAACAGAAAATTATTCTGCAATGACCAAGGAAATGTTTCTGAATATCCTTGAGACTGGACAACGTGAAGAGTGATACATCCTGAATTACATCCATCTGTATGACTTTTATTAATAGTGAGCACAACCAACAATTACCATATGTGCAAGATGAAAGTCAGTGCCCTCATTTTACAAAATAACTAAACAAACAAAAAAAAAACAACCCAAACAACAAACCTGTATTATAGTTGGATGAACTATAAAAGAGCTCAATTATAATGCTGATAATATGGTAATATTATCAACATTATAATTGAAATATGATAATATTTCAGGCATTCACTTGAAATGAATGTCTAAAATAAGCAAACTTAACTGTAACAAGTGAAAACGATGGGTGGTTCCACCAAAACTGCTCTAATATCTCTTGCCACTAATGCGAGAAGCAACTGCCATCTTGTTGACAGACTTGTTCAACAACAAAGCAATTCATTTAGAGGGAATATACAATCTTAAAAAATTAAATTCAGTTATTCAAAACTTAAGAGGAGAGAAGAGGAAAGTAAAGCTATATTTGAAATCAATATTCATTTTATCTGAAAAATATTTCAGTCACTTTTTTTAGTAAAACAGAAGTAATATTAATGTACACTGATTATTACAACTTTTAATTTTTTTTCACTGTATAGGAGGAATTATTTACTATGAAAAGACAAGGAATAACCATAGATTAATTATATATTTCTAAGGGGGGGGTCTCTGTATTGTTGAGCAGAGGGGTCATCTAATAGAATTTAACTCCATTTAAACTGCTTAAAACAAAGTTTCATCATATATTCAGAAGAGAGGGAGAGCATGCCATATACAGCTTTCATGCAAACTTTTTTGGTCCATTCTGTTGTTCTGTAAAAATGACAATGACCTGAAGCTCCAGTTTCATAACATCCTTTGTTTTCCTTTGGATTGACTACTTTGACACAGACAATTATGACTGTATAATAAAACTTTTTTTAATGTTTCGATTAAAAAACTCCAGGGTCTATCTTGCTTATTTTCAAGTTTAGATTATTTGCCATCCGAATCTTTTTTTTTTTTTGTCATATTTAGGCTTAAATTTTTGATGTTGTTGTTTGGTTTTTAGGAGCATTAGCAACTAAGGCCATATTGCTCCAGGGATATGCGGTGGTCATTCCCTGACCTTTCCACATCCTACGTATTTGGTGGGCACGGGCTCGAACCCTGGTCTAATCAAGAAGCATATGCTACGCACTGCTGCTCCTGCCCACCTGGCTACAGAGGTGGCCTTAAATTTTTGAATCTGATGTTAAAAATTCAAGTATTATCATTTAGATTTTATAATTTATAAATTAAAATTCTACCTAATCAACTGTTTTATTCTTGATGGGCAAGTTTTTGCCACCCTTTTTTAATCTAGAAACCTCATCTGTGTACTTCTGAAACAAGTGTAAAATATTTTATTTGAAAGGGAAAAAAAATAAAATAATGATGACTGGTTGTAGCATGCAGACACAAAAAAACTGCCAAATGCTTATGTATTAAAGAGTGAGCATCACACAACTGTCTGCTTTATTAATTTCAGAAGTATCACATTTTAGACTAAAAAATATGAAAACAGAACTTTCCCATTGAAAAAAAAAAAAGCAACTGATTAAGCAAAAAATTTTAGTTTAGAAATCAAAACCTAAACAATATTTAATCCAATTTTAATACAAAATACAAAAATTTCAACCCAAATATGGTAAATACAATCTTAAAAAATTAAGATTGTAAAAATTTTAATATTTTTTAAGCAATTGCTATTCTATTATTTTTTAAGGCTTAAATTCAAAAATTAAAACCTTAAAAAATATTTACATGATAGCCTAAACATAAAATAAGAAAGACAGGCAATGCTGCCTTTTAACTGAAATACCCTGCATATTAAGCATATTTATTGTCAAGGTGGATAAACTTATTGAATGCCTCTCATATATCATTCTATCTTATATTGTTGCATGCTCACTAGATGTATTGTTCTTCAATCTCCATGCTATATTTTTTGTCTGGATAATGTTACTGAAACATCTGTTATATTTATTCATGGAAGGCAGGCTACAACGATAAAATTATTCTGAAATAACTTTCTTCAGATGATTAAATTAAGGGCTCAGTTTAGCTGTTGTGTGAATGCAGCAAGTGTGACTTGACATGCTATATGATGGGGTAGGACAACTGATGAATCAAATGCTCTGCCCCCACTTGGCAAAGGTTCTTATATTGATTTTTATTAAATCAGGTTGGAAAGTGCTGCTTTAGCTTGCACACAATTGTGCTGAATATACTTTTTCTGGCCTCGGCACTATCAGGTGGGTACTGTCCATATTTATTGGCTTGTAATCTTGGCTATTTTGCCTTTTATTTAATATCTTTAAAATTTTTATATGCATATTACTTCACTTTACCTTTTCATCTTCTGTTTGCTTTTAGTTCTATCTCCACTTATTAATTAGTTTCTTCACTATTTTCTGCACTTTTTTTTTTTCATTCTGCCTTTCCTGTATTTTACTCAATAAAGATTCTCACACACACTCTTATTACATAAATGTATTAGTTTATGGGGAAGAGTATTGCAAAAAACATACCTAGAATTTGGGTGAATAAGTTTATTCACCCAATTCTCCATAGATTTCTAGGTATGTCTTTTGCAATACTCTTCCCCATAAATTAATACATATATTTAACAAACACTGTACGTATATATATATATTACATTATACTAGTGTATGCATTGCCACTGCAATGACATTAGCCCATAAATTCAGCATTAATAATTCACATATTAATGATTATCAACATACTATATATCTCATGTAAAATGTATACACATACTATATAGAAGGGCTGCAGTGAATAGTACTATAAAAAGGATACCCCCCTTTTGTAGGGTTTTCTGCAGTAACTACTTCCTAAATTATTTCTTCTTTATTAGTATTTTTTTTATTTATGAAAAATTTTGAATAATATTTGTCTTCTAGAAGGCATACGAGGCTATTTTTACAAATAAATAGTTTTTTTGTTTAAGTATTTCATGTCATTAAACTGTGATCCCAGTTCAAAGGATATGCTATTAGCAAGGTCATAATGCAACAAAGCAAGCTTATATAGAATCAGCCAAAAACACACACACTTCTCATTTCACCCATCCACTCGATCCAAATGTTTGTCTAGTTCTGCCTTGAATCTGTTTAAGCTATCACCTTCTACAATGACAGATGGAAGTTTGTTCCAGCAATCAACAGCTGACTAAAGGAAAACTTCCTACAACTGTTTTCCCTCAATTTGAATGTATGCTGTCTCAGGCGATTATTCTGAACAAGAGGAAAAATTCCATCAGCACTGAGCATGCTCAAACCATTCAAGCCTTTATACACCTCAATCAGATCACCTCGCAGGTGCCTAGTCTCCAGACACTGTAATTTGCAAAACTTAATCCTTTCTTCGTAAGAGCAACCCTTTGTTCCATTCACTAACCTTGTTGCCCTTCTCTGTACTCGTTCCAACAGCTCTATATCCTTCTTAAAAGACTATACAGTACACTCAAGGTGTGGCCTGACCATTGTCTTATACGAGGGGATATAATCACCTCCTTATCCCTGCTAGAAAAATTCCTGTATACCATTGACAAGACACTATGAGCTACTCTTGCAGACCATCTGCACTGCTCAGAAAACTTCATATCTGCCTGCACAATTATCCCCAGGTCCTTTTCACTCTACCACTGTCAGTGTAGTACCACACAGTTGATACATTACTCTGGGGGTTACTGCTTCCCATATGCAGTACTTTACATTTGTCAATGTTAAATTTCAGTTGCCACCTCTCAGCCCATCTGCTCAACCTTTCTAGATCCTGTTGCAGCAGCATACTGTCATTAACAACCATGCCAACCTTTGTATAGTCTGCAAACTTGGACATTAAGCCTGATATATATACCACCATCAATATCATTGTTGAATACAGAAAACAACAATGGACCCAACACTGAACCCTGGGGACTCCACTCATAACATTAGTCCACGAAGAGCAGTGTCCATTGATTACCACTCTGTCTTCTCCCACTCAACCATCCCTTTATCCATAGCAGTAATTTTCCTCCAATGCCACACTGCTCAAATTTGTGCAGCAGTCTGCCATGTGCAACAGTATCAAAAGCTTTTCTAAGATCTAAATATATGATATCAAAATTATTCTTTGCATACGTTTGTGACTACATCATAGTATCCAATCAAATTAGTCAGACAAGACTTCCCCTTATTCAGAGAAAAGCTAGGAAAGTAAGCTTTACAAAATTGGTGCTTGCATAATGAAAATGCACTTGCCATTCAAGAATTTCTTGTGCAGGACTCCATTGTAGTCTTCCCTCCACTACTCTTGCTCAACTTAGCTCTCTGTGATATCTCCACCATCCCAACAAACTTGAAAGGTCACAAATTTGCAGTGACCGATTCAGGATGCAATGTAGGAACTATTAGCAATTCCAAAAAGAGCCTATCAGGAATGCTTCTAGAATTTGCAGAAGTATGGGAATTAGTGTATACAGTGTCAAGGGAGCTGCTTCAAAGGAGATCCATCTGTGTAGCCGGGAAACATCTTCATTTCCCAAATATTAGTTCAGTCTCTGAAATTTTTGACCACACTTTGCACATAATTTTGAAAAATAGTTTTCACTACCCTAAAAGAAATACTTTGGTTTAATTGAATGCTGTACTGATAGCTTACATAGCTGTCTGTAAGCTGAACTGTCGGCTCTTCGTGGACTAATATTATTAGTGGAGTCGCACAGGTTTCGGTGTTGGGTTCTCTGTTGTTTTGTATATTTATCAATGATATTGATGAAGGTATATCAGGCTTAGTGTCGAAGTTTGCAGATGATACAAAGGTTGGCAGGGTTGTTAATGACAGTAATGGCAGTGTGCTACTGCAACAGGATCTAGATAATTTGGGCAGATGGGCTAAGAAGTGGCAACTGAAGTTTAACCTTGACAAATGCAAAGTACTGCATATGGGTAGAAGTAACCCCAGAGAAACGTACCAACTGTGTGATACTACACGTAAGGTGGTAGAAAATGAAAAAAGACCTGGGAGTAATTGTGCAGTCAGATATGAAGTAGCAATGCAGACAGGCTGCCAGGGCAGGTCATGGAGTTTTGTCAATGATATATGGGGATTTTGCTAGCAGGGAAAAGGAGGTGATTGTCCCTCTGTATAAGGCAATGGTCAGGGCACGCCTTGAATACTGCGTACAGGTCTGGAGGCCTCATTTTAGGAAGGATGTAGATTTGCTTGAGTGTGTGTACAGAGAAGGGCAACAAGATTGGTGAGGGGAATGAAGGGATCCTCTTATCAAGAGAGGCTTAAGTTCTGCAAATTGCAGTGGCTGGAGACTAGGCACCTGTGCGGTGATCTGACTGCAGTGTATAAGGCCTTGAATGGGTTGAGCACGCTGAATTTTGATGGGATCCTTCCACTTGTTCAGATTACGAACCTAAGGGGGCATAAATTCAAATTGAGGAAAGACAGATGTAGAATAGATGTGTGGAAATTTGCCTTTAGCCAGTGGGTGGTTAATTGCTGGAACAAAGTTCCATATGTCATTGTGGAAGTTGATAGGTTAAATAAATTTAAGGAGGAACTGGACAGGCATTTGGAGGGAATGGTGTGTGTGTTTTTTTTTTTTTTTTTGGCTGATGCTACATAAGCTCATATACTTGCTTTCTTGCATCACATGCCACTACTACCTTTAACAAACCCATGCTGTGTCCAAGCCATAACTGAAGTCTTGTCCAGATGATCCTGCAATGTTTCTTTAACCAATGGTACTTTAATTTCCCTGGAACAGAAGTTAAACTAACAGGTCTATAATTACCTGTGTCTCTCCTTTATCCTCCTGTGGATTGGGATCACATTTGCACATCTCCAGTCCATGGGTACCTCCCCCAAGTCCAAGGAAGCTCTCATAATTATGGCTACAGGTTTGCTTACTTCCTTTGCTGCCTCCTTTAATAATGCTATGATTTGGTAAGGAAGGATCTATATGGATATTTATGTAAGAAGCACTTTTGAAGAAGCTTTATCAAGTTTAATTGGCCAAAGTGTCTGCTTTCACTAGAAAGCAGATACCTTGCAGGCATTTGGAAATTGGTATTATTTGGGGGTGGGGAGGGAAAATAGCTGCGAGATAACAGTTAAATCAGAGATGCCCAACCATTATCATGCTGTGGGGTGCTGACAATCTTAACTGTTCTTTGGGCTAGCTGACTTCACTTAAAATAAAGTCTATAAAATGATAACAGCACACTGACCAAACATACTTTGATCTGCCAAAATAGAATGCAGATTTTTTGGGGGGGGGGTGAAAGAGCGAAAAGAATTTTTTCATTCACAACTCTTACAGGCAATTTCTTTTGGCTTCATTTCTTGGCAGATTCAATCTTGTGCACTGATGTAACCTTGTACCTAAATAACATCCTTTTATTTATTAAAAAAAATTACAAATGATTTCTGATTTCTTTATGAAGGGGGAAAAAATAATTAAAATGAATTTAATATTGAAGAAAAAAAAAACTGAGAAAAGTTTCCTACAACAATGGTATGATTTGACTGGGTGTCACCATCCAACTACAGGCAAGCCTCTGCTCATTTGACCACCAAGTTTGTTTGTTATTTGGTTTTTAGAAGCATTAACAACTAAGGCCATATTGCTCCAGGCTATGCGGTGGTCATTCCATGACCTTTCTGCATCCTCTGTATTTGGTGGTCACGGGCTCAAACTCCAGTCTAATCAAGAAGCGTGTGCTATGCACTGCTGCTCCTGCCCACCCGACTACGGAGGCACCATTGACCACCAAGTTTAATTTAAAGTAAGCTTTTCGTAATTGTGTCATATATAGGTAAGAACTTTTTCTTTAGTTCTCATGACAAAACTATTTTTTATTATAAGTTTTAGCATATTATGGAGAGCACTGAAAAAAAAAAAAATTTTCCTAGTTGACCTTTTTAAGATAGCAAAAAATTTTTCAATTGATACTCAAATTGGAATATAGATAAGCTCTATCTAACATATAGTTGTCTATTAAGAACAGATGCTACATGTAAATATTTCTGTTATGTTTGTACTCTGTAAGGAAGCAAGCTTATATAAAGCATCAGCAAAAAAAAACTTACCACATCACCTGTTCAATAATCTGCCTAGTTCTTCCTTAAATTTATTTAAACTACCCAGTTCCACAACACCAGATGGAAGTTTGATCCGACAGTTAACTACCCTCTGGTTAAAAGCAAATTTCTGAATATCTTTCCTACAACCATCTTTCCTCAATTTTAATTTATATCCCCTTATGTGTGTGTGTGTGTGTGTGTGTGCATTGTCTGAGCATAATTATGGATGCCATCAACTGATTCTGCTTATTCAATCCATTTAGCAACTTAAAACACCTCAATCAGATCTCCCCACAGTTGACTAGTTTTCCAGATATTGCAATTTGCAGAGCTGAGGTCTTGGTACCTGTTGTTCCTCTCAATCTTGTTGCACTTCTCTGCACCTGTTACAACAGATCCACATCCTTCCTAAAGCTTCCATACCTGTATGCAATTATTAAGATATGGCCTTGCCATTGTCTTGCTGAACTTAATGAAATTACTAAATACAAAATTTCACAATAAACTGAATGTGGTAAACTTTAATTCATGGTAATCCCTGGCCATGGCCAATAGAGGGTTTTTGCTTAAATCCCTCCAGAAGTTATGTAAAAACAACCTTTTTTCACTAAAAAAATGAGTTGATTGAAAACATGACCTCTCTTATAAGTGTTTTTTTCCCTTCTAATTACAACTATTTTTCTCAGTTCATGTCCTTCACGCAACCTTATGTGACAAACAGAAGGGTGCATCCTTCACACAACCTTCTGTTCATCACATCACAAAGTAACAAGGGGTACCATAAACTAAATTTCAGCCTCAAACGTCAGCCACTCTCTTGATCACATATACACTACATGGGAACTTTGTTAGACAGTAGTGATAAATTATACATGGGTCTAATGATGTCTCAAGCCCCCCCCCCCCCCAACTAAAAGAATAAAAATGTTAACAAGTGGTTTTGGCGGAATGGATGTCAGACACACACAAAATATAATACCTATGAAAGCTTAACTACAGTTTGTCATAAATGACAGTGCTGAGATCAGACAGAAGTATGTGAAACAAGACACGTAATTAATAAAAAATAAACGCTAATATTAAGATGTTAAAATTTTTTTAAGTACAAAATTATACCTAAATGGGAAATTAGAAAAAATCTTTATAACTTTAAATATATTTATGACTAGATACATGAAACTTTCTAATTAAGTATATTTATTTAATGATATTTAGAAAAGATTGCTTGAAGTTTTTTTTTTTTTTTTAAACATCATCACAGCAATTTAAACTTTCAGCAATGTGTTTGAGGAAGACAGTTCTGATTAACATTTTGCTATTTTCATGCCAGAGTATTATAACAGTGCCTATATATAGTTCATAACTTGTTACAAAACCAGTGCCAAAGCTGTTTTGTAATGTATAGTTTTAATCTATACAATCACACAATAAAGGTACTTTTTGTTTCATAATAAAATAAATGTTTACTGAATCCTTAGATTATTTTGTCAGTAAATGATTACATTTATTTACAATTAAATGTTTTTTAATTAATACATTTCTCTTCCTGAAGAAATTTGCTGCCAATTTCCTATAAATTCCTTTAGAAATATGACAATTTATAACATTAATCACAAAATGCCTTGTTATTGCATAATAAATAAAGGGCACTTTTAAAGAGAAGTGCCTTTATTTGGGCCGCAACAGCAATACAACTCACTGTAACATAAAATAAATGACTGATCTCCTGTCATTTGTTTTATGACTTGATCTCCTGTCTTATTTGTACTTCCTGATCTTTTCCTCGTGGGTTTTCTGGTGGTTACCAGCAATGTCAATCAGATAGCCAGCCTTTCTTTAGTGCACACTCTGGTTTGCCAATATGCAAGCCCTGCATGTGGAAGGAACGTGTGAAAAAAACATAAGTGAAAAACTAAAGATAACATTGACTTGACACTACAAGGAAATATGTGTAACGCAAAATGTAACATAGTATCGAGAGGCGAAACTACGGTCGAGCATTAAAAGTCAAGGGGGGAGTCCGACGGCTAGTTCTCAAACAGGAGCAAAATTACAAATTTGGGAAGGGGGGGGGGACAAAAATATGTAGTTTCTTTGCTGCTACCATTACACAAAAAATAAGCATTTCGTAACAAGATAATTTATTAAAGCTTAACAAAATTTATACACCAATGTATAAAGCAATGATATCGCAAACAGGTATTTCTCAAATGGAGCGAACTGTATTATCTGTCAAACAACAAACTGACAACACGTCTACTGCATAAAATTATGATATCACAGGTATAAAATTTGCTCTGCACATCTATTAATAGTTATGGACAGTTCATATCATGAAAGAGGAGGCGATATAAACTTTGAAGAACGCTGCAACAACGCCAAGTTTAAAATAAACGCGGCCTACACAAAATACCAAAAATCCAATTTTCAAAAGATCCTATCACGTTAATTAATTAAATGTGAATTACTTAATATTTCGGCAATAAGTAAAGATGAATGGCTTACCAGATGTTAATTCATAAAAACCAGTCAAATCGGTTGAATATGACAGAGCCTTCACAAATCTAACAAATAACCGAAGCTGTCAGACTCATACACACTATACCCAGCACGCACGAAACGCTGCCAGCCCACGCGAGGCCACGTTCGTTCTTCCAACTCACCAAAAATATCTTTTTTTAGTTTTTGGCCAATAGCAGACTATCCACGTGGCTTTCTCGAGAAAGTTTAATGACATCTATATTAATATAACTTCATTTTTTTTTAAAGTCGCAAAACTAAGAATTAATTTCAAGTTATAAAGTTTTGTAAATCAATATTGTAGGTATATTTGGACATTTTAGATCTACGTTTTAATCAAAAAGTAAAAATAACGTGGTTGTGGAATTTGACTCTTGAAAAATGGTGATGGTAAAAGTAATGGAGGAATGTGATGAAAGAAAGCAAGAGTTATGAGCTTATTAGCATTAGCATTAGCATTTAGCATTAGTAGAGGCATTTGATGCAAGAAAGCAAGCTTATGCAGCATCAGCCAAAAAAAAAAAAAAAAAACCCACTTCCACTTCACCACTCTGTTCGTTCAAAATACCGGTCCAGCTGAGACTTAAACTTATTTAGGCTATCAACCTCCACGACAAGGGATGGAAGTCTGTTCCACCAACCAACCACCCGCTGGCTAAAGGCAAATTTCCGCACGTCTATCCTACATCTGTCTTTCCTCAATTTGAATTTATGCCCTCTCAGGTGATTATTCTGAGCTAGAGGAAGAATCCCATGAGCATTGAGCATGCTCAAACCATTCAAGGCTTTATACACCTCTATCAGATCACCTCGCTGGTGCCTAGTCTCCAGACACTGTGATTTGCAAAACTTAAGCCTTTCTTCGTAAGAGCACCCCTTTGTTCCATTCACTAATCTTGTTGCCCTTCTCTGTACTCGTTCCAGCAGCTCTACATCCTTCTTGAAATGAGGCCTCCAGACCTGTATACAGTACTCTAGGTGTGGCCTGACCATTGCCTTATACAATGGAATAATCACCTCCTTATCCCTGCTGGAAAAATTCCTGTATACCATTGACAATATTCCATGAGCTACTCTTGCAGCCCGTCTGCACTGCTCAGAGAACTTCATATCTGCCTGCACAACCACCCCCAAGTCCCTTTCATTCTCTACCACTGTCAGTGTAGTACCACAGAGTTGATACGTTGCTCTGGGGTTGCTGTTTCCCATATGTAGTATTTTACATTTGTCAATGTTAAACTTCATTTGCCACCTCTCAGCCCATCTGCTCAACCTTTCCAGATCCTGTTGCAGCAGCATAGTGTCAGTAGTGTCCTTGACAACCCTGCCAACCTTTGTATCATCTGCAAACTTGGACATTAAGCTCGATATACCATCATCAATATCATTTATAAATACAGAAAACAATAATGGACCCAACACTGAGCCCTGAGGGACTCCACTAATAACATTAGTCCACGATGAGCAGTGTCCATTGATTACCACTCTCTGTCTTCTCCCCCTCAACCACCCCTTTATCCATAGCAGCAATTTGCCTCCAATGCCACACTGCTCCAATTTGTTCATCAGTCTTCCATGTGTAACAGTATCAAAGCCCTTTCTAAGATCCAAATATATAATATCACATTATTCTCTGCATCCAGTTCCTTTGTGACGACATCATAGTATCCAATCAAATGGTCAGGCAAGACTTCCCCTTAACAAAACCATGCTGTGTCCGAGCTATAACTGAAGTCTTGTCTAAATGATTCTGCAGTCAGGGCCGGCCCGAACAAAAGCGGGGCCCCTGTGCAAAGTTGACTTGCGGGGCCTTGATACAAATTCGTACAACAAAATAATTTATTGCATTTTGATATTTATTACATTGCACAAATTGGTTTAGTAAGGATTACATGAAAATGATAAATAATTAAATTATTTTAATAAACTTAACATTTCAATCGCAAAAAAAAAGAAAAATAATTGCTTCATATACTTATAAAATATAATTTGGTATGCGACTTAATCGAATAAGGTCACAATATGTAATTTTTGTTTCATTTTCTTACGTGTTTTATAGCAAATTCGTTGATAATATCATCATAATTTAGTTTTTTGGCTATTTCGGATTCGATAGATAAAATGGCTAAGGAGGTAAATCGTTCTTGACTAATGCTAGATCTCAAGTAATTTTTTATTATTTTCAATCTTGAGAAAGATCTTTCTGCAGATGCGACGGTAATTGGTAAGGTTAATATAATTTTCAGAACAGTAACAAAATTTGGATACAATTCAAATAAATTTTTCAGTAAATATTGTAATATTTGTAATATTGTGATCCTGGAAGGCAAAACTCGACGACAAATTTTGATTTCATTAAATAAATCAATGCAATCAATATCGTCTTGCAAGGTAGCATTTAAGTCTTTGCAACATTTAAGAAGATCGTTTTCGTCAGTTTTTGAATATTATCCGAATTATATAAAAAAACCATATGATGTCTCATGTTCGTGATAAATTTCGAATCTTTTCTTAAAAGAAATAAACGCACTATCGATTATGACTAGAAAATATTGAATTCTGAAATATTCTTCGCCTGATGAAATAGGCTGATCGGTTCCTTCATAACAAAACTGCTTTGTTTTTCGTCCAGTTCTTTCTTAAATTCAGATGTCACTTTTAATTCTTCAGCTATTTCCTTTGCAGTTATTAAAGAAGATTTGAATCCCGATTCACGATGCTGTTCAAAAAAAATTAAAAGGCCTTTTAAATGTGAATTTGCAGTACCGATGTCTATATTTGAATTTTGAAATATCTTGCTCACAATATTTACTTCATTCAGTATGTCATACCAAATGACCAAACTTAATAAAAATTCAAATGAAGTAAGTTTATTTTCGATTGATTGGATTTCGGATTTCGTTTTCATGTCACTGGTATGTTCATAAAGGTATTTCAAAGCTAGAGAAAACTGTGGTACTTGGTATCTCACACATTTCACACTTTCGAGGCGACATTCCCAACTCGTTGCTGACAGCGGTTTTGGAGTAAGATGTTTGACATGCTCTTTTAATATATCCCAGCGTATCACAGAACTTGCAAAAATATTATATATGCTTTGTAAAGTCCCAAAAAATGAATTGTCAAGAGAAGATAATTTTCAGTTGTCTCCAAGAACTAAATTCAAATTTTGACTTCAGCAGGGCATATACCGTGCTTTGGAATTCTTTTGCAGGATAAGTGCTTTGGTCAAACCAGTATTATTAACTTAAAATTTTCTCAGAAGAAAATTTAAGAGTCGACTTTTTGAATAATTCCGAATTCACTCGAACTCTCGAAGCGAAAAAGGGCCGATAAAACCTAGTCGGTGGTATATATATATATAGCCTTCAGAGTACGATAACTATGCAAACGCTGGAAACATATAATCGTACGTCTGAGCGACATGTAAGGAGAGATATTTTAAATATATTTGAAAGAAAATATATTTTTCTTTCAAATATATCGTCAATATCGTCTTGCAAGGAGAATTCTTGCAATCTCTTTGGAGAATTCTTGGCGGGCTTTCAGATAATGTTAATTATTGACATTTTATTTCTTATGTATATTAAAAATATGGCCATTTTATGGCGATGTCGCTGGATTTTGCGACAGTATTGAAACAAAAAAAAAAAAAAAATGAAACCATTTTTATTTTGCAAAATCAATCAGCGGCGCGGGGCCTTGTGCGCTCGCACCGTTCGCACCCCCCTCGGGCCGGCTCTGCCTGCAGTGCTTCTTTAACCAGTGCCTTATGCAGCATCAAACCAAAAAAAAAAAAAAAAAAAATCACACAACCGTTCCCTCTAAAATTTGTCCAGTTCCTCCTTGAATTTATATAAGCCATCAACTTCTACAACGACAGATGGAAGTTTGTTCCGCAATTAACCACCCTCTTGCTAAAGGCAAATTTCGGCACATCTATTCTACAACTCTCTTTCCTCAATTTGAATTTATGCCCCCTTAAGTTCGTAATCTGAGCAAAGCGGAAGAATCCCATCAGAATTCAGCGTGCTCAACCCATTCAAGGTCTTATACAACTCTATCAGATCACCTTGCATGTGCCTAGTCTCCAGCCGCTGCAATTTGCAGTACTTAAGCCTCCCTTGGTAAGAGGACCCTTCGTTTCCCTCACCAATCTTGTTGCCCTTCTCTGAACATCAAGAAAATCTACATCCTTCCTAAAATGAGGCCTCCAGACCTGTACGCAGTACTCAAGGCGTGTTTGCGCAGGTAGCACAGTGGTGTCATCCGCGTCCTCCCCACAGGGTGGGAAAGGCCGAGTTCTAATCCCCCGAGGGACTTTAATGGTCGATGCCACGAGGAACTTTAATGGGAATTTTTCACTCAATGGCTGCGATAGTTGGTCTCAGGCGTAGATATCAAGTTTTCTCCCCAAAAACTGGGGATTTCGTCCAGCAATGAAACAAATTGACCACAGAACACACACACAATTAACAGACATAAGACACAGCACGGTAGATGAATTTAATTATTCGGGGGGGGCCTAAATATAATATAATAGTACTCAAAGCGTGACCTAACCATTGCCTTATACAAAGGCATAATCACCTCCTTTTCCCTATTAGCAAAATTGCTGTATATCAATGACAAAACCCGATGACATGCTCTGGCACCCTCTCTGCATTGCTCGCGAAACTTCATATCTAACTGCACAATTACTCGCAGGTCTTTTTCATTTGCTACCACCCTAAGTGTAGTACCACACAGTTTGTACGTTCCTCTGGGATTACGTCTCCCCTTATGCAGTAATTTGCATTTGTCAATGTTAAACTTAAGTTGCCACTTCTCGGCCCATCTACCCAAATTTTCTAGATCCTGTTGCAGTAGCACACTACCATTACTATCATTAACAACCCTGCCAAATTTTGTATCACCTGCAAACTTCGACAATAAGCCTGATATACCTTCACAATATAGTTGATAAATATATAAAACAACAGTGTGCCCAATACCGAACCCTGTGGGACTCCACTAATAACATCAGTCCACAAAGAGCAGCGTCCATTGATTACCACTGTCTGTCTTCTCCCACTCAACCACCATTTTTTCCATTGTAGCAACTTGCCCTTAATACCATTCTGCTACAATTAGTACAGTTGTCTTCCATGTGCAACAGTGTCAAAAGCTTTTCTGAAATCCAAGTATATGATATCAAATTATATTTTCCATCCAGTTCCTTTGTAACCACATCATAATAACCAATCAAATTTCTCAGACAAGACTTTTCCTAAACAAACCCATGCTGTATCTGAGTTATTGCTGAAGTCTTGTCTACATGAGCCCTAAATGCTTCTTTAACCAGTGACTCCATTATTTTACCCGAAATTACTCGTGTAATTTACTCGTGTAATTACAGACCAGTCAGGGTACCCTTCGATCCCCCATTGTAAATTGGGGATACATTTGCACAACTCCAGTCCTTGGGGACTTCCTCTAAGTCCAAGGATGCTCTCATAATTATGGCTCAGGGTTTGATTAGGTCCTTTGCCGCCCCCTTTAATATAACTGGATAGATCTCATCCACCTCAGGTGTCTTTCTGATGTTTAACTTCAAAAATGTCTCCTTCACTTAGCTCTCAGTTATTACAAAATCATTAAGCACCTTGTATAAAGCAATGGTCAGGCCACACCTAGAGTACTGTATACAGGTCTGGAGGCCTCATTTTAAGAAGGATGTAGAGCTGTTGGATTGAGAACAAAGAAGGGTAACAAAATTAGTGAATGGAACAAAGGGTTCCTCTTATGAATAAAGGCTTAAGTTTTACAAATTACAGTGTCTGGAGACTAGGCACCCGCGAGGTGATCTGATTGAGGTGTATAAAGCCTTGAATTGTTTGAGCATGCTCAATGCTGATGGGATTCTTCCTCTTGCTCAGAATAATCACCTGAGAAGGCATAAATTCAAATTGAGGAAAGACAGTTATAGGATAGATGTGCCGAAGTTTTCCTTTAGCCAGTGAGTGGTTGATTGCTGGAACAAACTTCCATCGTCGTTGCAAAAGTTGATAGCTTAAATAGATTCAAGGCAGAACTTCACAAACATTTGGAGCGAGGGGATGGGTGAAATAAGGGTTTTTTTTTTTTTTTTTGGCTGATCTTATATAAGCTTGCTTTCTTGCATCATGTGCTCTTGCTAATGCTAATGCTAATGCTAATGTTACAACTTGTTTCATTAAAGCCCATTACCAGTGTATAAAACCTCTTTGTTGCATTTTATGATTTTCCAACAGCAAATTAGGGATCAGGGTGTAAATAAAATTGTACATCAAGAAGATGTTTCGGGTCACCTGGTAGCAGGTAATATCAGTTACCAGCGATTCTACAGCAATAAACGCATATGGTTTAACGCAAATGCGGTTGTTTCAGTTTATACATATGGTGATGTTCATATAAACTTCTCTGATCTTGGAGTTGTTGAAATAGTGGGGATTTCAGAGCATCAGCAACTAAGGCGATATTGCTCGGTGTATACTGTTTGGAAATTGCGTCTCTTCTGTCGCTGATTTTCGTTTGGCTGAAGGAAAATTCGTACAGCCAAATTTTCTGGGACAGAAAAAAATTCCACTTTCTCTTCAGACCGACTATCTCAGCAACGTTATTAAAAAGGCCCATAAAAATTCCTCATGTCATCGACGGGCGTCAAACTCAAGTCTTTTCCACCCGATGTGGAGAGAACGGCAATTCTATCAACTGTAGTGGTAGATGACTTTCATCAACCGGTGAAATACCACCACTTTGCTTATTGGAGGCTTGAAGTGGTGAAACCCATGTTTAGTCTCTAGAGCAAAGATTCTATTTTCTTTTCCCAACATACTTTCTGGAGTTCCTTGTATGTGTTCTCTCGGAGCGGCACGCCTATTGCTATTAGGCTGTTACATAGGGTGTTTAACACCATACTGGCGGCATGATGTCATACTACCGGTCCGAATGGTTGCTCGTTACTTATTGCCTATGCCACGTCCTTTTGATCTCCTGTCTTAGTTGTATTAGCACTAGTAGAGGCATTTCATGCAAGAAAGCAAGCATATGCAGTATCAGCCAAAAAAAAAAAAAAAAAAACCACTTCCACTTCACCCCTCTGTTCGTTCAAAATACCTGACCAACTGAGCCTTAAACTTATTTAGGCTATCAACTTCCTCGACAAGGGATGGAAGTCTGTTCCACCAACCAACCACCCGCTGGCTAAAGGCAAATTTCCGCACGTCTATCCTACATCTGTCTTTCCTCAATTTGAATTTATGCCTTCTCAGGTGATTATTCTGAGCGAGAGGAAGAATCCCATCAGCATTGAGCATGCTTAAACCATTCAAGGCTTCATACACCTCTATTAGATCACCTCGCCGGTGCCTAGTCTCCAGACACTAATTTGCGAAACTTAAGCCTTTCTTCGTAAGAGCACCCCTTTGTTCCATTCACTAATCTTGTTGCCCTTCTCTGTACTCGTTCCAGCAGCTCTACATCCTTCTTGAAATGAGCCCTCCAGACCTGTATACAGTACTCTAGGTGTGGCCTGACCATTGCCTTATACAAGGGAATAATCACCTCCTTATCCCTGCTAGAAAAATTCCTATATATCATCGACAATACACCATGAGCTACACTTGCAGCCCGTCTGCACTGCTCAGAGAACTTCATATCTGCCTGCACAACCACCCCCAAGTCCCTTTCATTCTCTACCACTGTCAGTGTCAGTGTAGTATGACAGAATTGATACCTTGCTCTGGGATTGCTGTTTCCCATGTGTAGTACTTTACATTTGTCAATGTTAAACTTCATTTGCCACCTCTCAGCCCATCTGCTCAACCTTTCCAGATACTGTTGCAGCAGCATAGTGTCAGTAGTGTCCTTGACAACCCTGCCTACCTTTGTATCGACTGCAAACTTCGACATTAAGCCCGATATACCCTCATCAATATCATTTATGAATACAGAAAACAATAATGGACCCAACACTGAGCCCTGAGGGACTCCACTAATTACATTAGTCCACAACGAGCAGTGTCCATTGATTACCACTCTCCCTCTTCTCCCCCTCAACCACCCCTTTATCCACAGCAGCAATTTGCCTCCAATGCCACACTGCTCCAATTTGTGCAGCAGTCTTCCATGTGCAACAGTATCAAAAGCCTTTCTAAGATCGAAGTATATAATATCAAAGTTATTCCCTGCATCCAGTTCCTTTGTGACTGCATCATAGTATCCAATCAAATTGGTCAGGCATGACTTCCCCTTAACAAAACCATGCTGTGTCCGAGCTACAGCTGAAGTCTTGTCTAAATGATCCTGCAGTGCTTCTTTAACTAGTGCCTCCATTAATTTTTCTGGAGAAGTTAAACTCACAGGTCTATAATTACTTGTGTCAGCCTTTGATCCTCCTTTGTGAATTGGGGTCACATTTGCACATCTTCAGTCTGTGGGTACCTCCCCTGAGTCCAAGGAAGCTCTCATAATTATGGCTAAGGGTTTGCTTACTTCCTTTGCTGCCTCCTTTAATATAACTGGATAGATCCCATCCACCCCGGGTGCCTTTCTTGTGTTTATCTTCAACAATTTCTCCTCCACTTTACTCTCAGTTATTACAAGATTCTCTAGCTTTCTGCTAGAGCTGAATACACCTCTGACTTTCCCCTCGCTAAATAACTCCGCATGTGTGAATGTCGATGCAAAAATATTCATTTAGTTTGTTAGCTACCTGAGCAGAATCATCAACAGTTGACCCATCGATATCAAGTGGACCAATCTGATTCATCCCCTTCCTTCTAGAGTTTACATAAGTAAAGAACTCTTTGCTGTTTTTCTTTGCATCCCTTGCCAAAGATTTCTCGTAATCTGCCTTCGCCTGCCTAACCTCCTTTGTAACTTGGTTACAGATCAACTTGTATCTATCATAGGCTTCTGTGTCATGTTTTAATTTGTATGTATCCCATGCATTTTTCTTCTCTGCCATATGCCTCATCAGTTCATCTGACATCCATTTAGGCCTAAACTTTGAACAATATTTCTTAGTTGGTATGTAAAGCTTAGTAGCTTCCAAGATAAGTTCTTTGAATGCTTCCCATTTTGCATTTGCTGTTGGTAACATCATCAGTTGGTCCCACTGTATAGAATTTAAATACTGTCTCAGTCCATCATAGTCGCCTTTACGAATGCAATAAACCTTCCCTTTACCCCTAATGGTAGTTACCTCTTTGAGTAAATCCCACTTCAGCACACTGTGATCACTGCCACCTAGTGGTTCATTTATCTGCAGATTCTTAATGCATGAAGAATCACTGCTGATAATCAAATCAAGAGTATTCCTCCCTCTAGTTGCCTCCCGGACATGCTGATGTAGAAAACAATCATCCAATAAATCCACAAAACCCTTGATAGTGTGTGAGTGACGAGCCCCCAAATTCCAGTCAATATCTGGGAAATTAAAATCTCCCATTATAAGACTCTCTGAATTACTGGCCCACTCTATTTCCCTGTACAGTTTCGTATTATACTCATCAGAGTCATTAGGCCTATAGCACACTCCTACTCTCAATTTTGATCTCCCAATGCTTATGTCACACCAAACTGACTCGACACTGCACTGTCCAGCTATGTCCACTGGCTTCACTTCCTTGGATTTTATGTATTTTTTAACTAATAGCATAACCCCTCCTCCCTTCCTATTCAGTGTATCCTTTCTGTAGACGTTGTACTTCCCAAATTCCAGTTCTGCATTCCTTATATCTGTGTGACACCAAGTCTCTGATATCCCAACAATATCTGCCTTTGATGTTTTGAGCAATACCTCAAATTCATCAAATTTATTTACTAAACTCCTAGCATTGGTGTACACGAAAGTATACATGCACCTATTTCTATTCTTACCTACCCTAACACTTCCTGATCTTCTCCTCGGAGGTTTTCTGGAGGTTCGTAATTGATGCCGACTCTGACCAATTATAACTTTATAAAAATAAATGAAATAAAATTACAAATAAAATAAAATATATAAGTAAAAAAATAAAATCGACTGTAGAGTATAGATTAAAATCGTTAAACCCGTACTACTATAAAACTGACGGTTTCGGCAGCATCTGCTGCCTTCCTTAATATAAGTAGTGCTGCATCAACAATTCGTTATAAAGCACTAAGCCTTCCCAGCAGACACAGGATGTACTATGATTCCTGCGCATACTCCGTTTCCCATGTGTACGCACCGGAAGTGGCACGGGGCTATACGACCCTAAAACATTCATCCCTACCAGGATAACGGTCTCAAACATTACATTAATCCTACAACGCTTATCCCCATTCAAGCTGAGCACCCACGGAACAAATCCTTAGGCTCTACAGCCGCTTCCGGTTCTCGAAACCCTCTACCTTATGTGTAATTACAGCTCCTTCGGCGGTTATACCATGCCCGGTTCAACAGGTATGTTCGGCCTCGGCCGACCCCGAGACATTAGCCAACCTAAGCGCCCTACTATGCTCTCCCAGTCTATCACGTAATCTGCGCACACAAGCCAGGCACTGAATTTTAAAGACAACCCCACTGTTGTCAACTCCAACAAAAATAAACAGCTGTACAGAGAAATAGAATTGGCCAGTAAATCAGAGTGTCTTATAACGGATGATTTTAATTTTCCAGATATTTACTGGAACTTGTGGGTTGATCATTCGCACACTAGCAAGGCTTTTGTGGATTTATCGGATGATTGTTTTCTACATCAGCATGTTCGGGAGGCAACTAACGAGAGTAATACTTTTGATCTGATTATCAGCAATGATTCTTCATGCATTAAGAATATGCAAATAAAGGAACCACTAGGCAGCAGTGATCATAGGGTGCTGACGTGAGATTTATTCAAAGAGTTAGCTACCATCAAAGGTAAAGGGTAGGGTTTTTGCTTTCGTAAAGGTGACTACAGTGGTCTGAGTCAGTATATAAATTCCATATGGTGGGATCAACTGATGATGTTACCAACAGCAAATTCAAAATGGGAAGCATTCAAAGAATTAATCTTGGAAGCTACTAGGCTTTTCATACCAACTAAGAAATATTGTTCAAGGTTTAGGGCCTAAATGGATGCCAGATTAACTAATAAGGCATGTGGCAGAGAAGGAAAATGCTTGGGACACATATAAATTATCAGGTGACACAGAAGCATATGGTAGATATAAGCTGGTTTGTAATCAAGTCCAAAGGAGGTTGGGCAGGCAAATGCAGGTTACGAGAAATCTTTGGCAAAGGATGCAAAATACAAAAAAAAAAAAAAAAAACCAGCAAAGAATTCTTTACTTAAGTAAACTCTAGAAGGAAGAGGATGAATCAGATTGGTCCACTTGATACAATGATCCTGCTCAGGTTGCTAGAAAACTGAATGAGTATTTTGTGTCTACATTTTCATACGAGGAGTTATTCAGGGAAGGGAACGCCAGAGGTGCATTAAACTCTGGCAGTGGGCTAAACGATTTTGTAATAACTGAGATCAAAGTGGAGCAGAAACATTAGAAAATAACCAGAAGAAGGGCACCTTGGGTGAATGGGATCTATCCAATTATATTACAGGAGGCAGAAGGATGTAAGCAAACCCTTTGCCACAATTATGAAAGTTTCCTTAGATTCAGGGGAGGTACCAATGTTCTGGAGATGTCTAAATATTACCCCAATTCAGAAAGGAGGATCAATGGGTAGCACAAATAATCAGAAATCTGTTAGTTTAAATTCGGTTCCAGAAAAATTAATGGAGACACTGGTCAAAGTAGCAGTGCAGGATCATAAATACAAGACTTCAGTTATAGTTTATACACAGCATGGGTTTGTTAAGGGGAGGTCTTGTGTGATGATTTTGATTGGTTACTATGATGTCGTCACAAAGCAAATGGATGCAAAGAATACTTTTCATATCATATATTTGGATCATAGAAAGACTTTAGATACTGTTGCACATGGAAGAATGCTGTACAAATTGGAGCAGTGTGCCACTGGGAACAAATTGCTGCTATGGTTAAAGTAGATGGATGACTGGCAGGAGACAGAGAGTGGTAATCAATGGACATTGCTCTTCGTGGACTAATGTTATTAGTGGAGTCCCACAATGTCCATTGTTGTTATTTTATATTGATTATTGATATTGATGATTGTCAATATGACAAATCGCGGCAGGGTCGCCATTAATGGAAGGTCGCCGGGGTTGTTAATGACACTAATGACTGTACGCTGCTGCAAGAGGATCTAGAAAGGTTGAGCAGATGAGCTCAGTAGTGGCAACTGAAGTTTAACCATAACAAATGGAAAGTACTGCATATGGATGGCAGTAATACAAGAGTAAGGGATCAATTGTGTGGTACTACACTCGGAGCGGTAGAGAATGAAAGGGACCTGGGGGTGATTGCGCAGTCAAATATGAAGTTTTCTGAGCAGTACAGACGGTTTGCAAGAGTAGCTCATGGTTTATTGCCAATGATAAACAGGAATTTTTGTAGCATAAGGAGGTCATATTTCCCTTGTATAAGGGAATGGTCAGACCACACATTGAGTACTGTATACAGGTCTGAAGGCCTCGATTTAGGAAGGATTTAGAGCTGCTGGATTGAGGTCAAAGAGGGTAACAAAATTAGTGATTGGAACAAAGGGTTGCTCTTACGAAGAAAGGCTAAAGTCAGCGGTTTTTAACCGGGGTGCCGCGACATCTTAGGTTGCCGCAACAACATTCGAGGGTTGCCACGTAATTTGGGTTTAAGTTACTTAAACTTATGATTATTTTTTAATTTATGTTTATTTCATTATAAAAAGGTGTACATTTTCTTTTTAATGCTGCTGTGAGCTATAATTGATGTTAAATTAGCATTTGCATTAGTAGAGGCATTTGATGCAAGAAAGCAAGCTTATTCAGCATCAGCCACTTCCACTTCACCCCGCTGTTCGTTCGAAATACCTATACAGCTGAGCCTTAAACTTATTAAGGCTATCAACCTCCACGACAAGGGATGGAAGTCTGTTCCACCAACCAACCACCCGCTGGCTAAAGGCAAATTTCCTCACGTCTATCCTACATCTGTCTTTCCTCAATTTGAATTTATGCCCTCTCAGGTGATTATTCTTAGCAAGAGGAAGAATCCCATCAGCATTGAGCATGCTCCAACCATTCAAGGCTTTATACACCTCTATCAGATCACCTCGCTGGTGGTTGGTCTCCAGACACTGTAATTTGCAAAACGTAAGCCGTTCTTCGTAAGAGCACCCCTTTGTTCCATTCACCAATCTTGTCGCCCTTCTCTGTACTCGTTCCAGCATCTCTACATCCTTCTTGAAATGAGGCCTCCAGACCTGTATACAGTACTCTAGGTGTGGCTTGACCATTGCCTTATACAAGGGAATAATCACCTCCTTATCCCTGCTAGAAAAATTCCTATATATCATCGACAATACGCCATGAGCTATCCTTGCAGCCCGTCTGCACTGCTCAGAAAATTTCATATCTGCCTGCACAACCACCCCCAGGTCCCTTTCATTCTCTACCACTGTCCGTGTAGTACTCCCTTCCTTAAGGGCTTTTTTATCACTTAAGGAAGGGAGTTCCAACCCAACTGCTAAATTTTCAACTTGACACCACAAACGGCACCAGGCAGGAAAGACAACGGATAACCCAACATCTACAAGAGATATGGCAACATGACTGGGACACTACAACAAAAGGGGACATCACAAAACGATTCCTTCCATCCATAAGCTCAACTCACACCTAACCTCCACCCTGGTTTTCGCCTGGCCTCCATGTGACCTTTATCATCACGGCCATGGATCCTTCCAACAAAAATTGACCACCATGAGAATCGAGAATGATCCACGTTGCCACTGCGGCGAAGAGGAGTCCTGGGGGCACCTCATGTATGAGTGCCCCAGCTACGACAACATTAGGCTTAAATGCCTCACCACGATACAGAGAAACCCTCGTAATCAAGAATCCACTCTGCTACTCGAGGAACATACCTATAAGGCATTAACCACCTACGCGCAGGGAAACATTTGCTCTTAGGCGAGCTAAGATTGCAGAACTCAGAGCCCAAGAACTAAACAGGACGGGCGTGGGATAACTCTCTATTCCCCCGGAAAACGCAGACATAATCATGCAAACCCTAATAGGGTAGGATCTATTGCAGGCACCATCCAAGGTGCGGGATGCTGGCACTCCTTGGAGTGCGGGATTTAAGTCATCGCAAACCCGAAATGGGTAGGATATACTGCTGGCACTATGCCATTGACAATTACACAGGGGCACCTGTCCCCTGTGACTTTTTAAACCCACACTCTTTCCTATACTTCGCCCAATTATGTGGATTTATTCTCCACTGTCAACCCACCCAAATTCATTCCCCCTCAAATCCTCTATTCTTCTATGCCCCTCTCTCTCTCTCCCTTTTTTTTTTTAATCTATTACTTTTTTACTTATTTTTATTAATTTATTTTTATTTTATATATATATATATATATATATATATTTTTTTTTTATTATTATATATATATATATATATATTTTTTTTTTTTTTATTATTATATATATATATATATATATTTTTTTTTTGGTTCAGGCAACCCTGGCGAAGGCCAGCCAGAGTATAATGGGCAGCCTGGCTCACCTCCCAGTGGTGAGTGGCGGGCAACGTGGGGTTCCCTTAGGGCCTTGCGGCTAAGCAGCCAGTGACAGAACAACAGACCACAGCACAACTCTGTCACAAACCAGACACCACACTTTTTCTGGCTTTTACAGAGATTCTGTAAATTCTTCACAGAGTACTATGCTGCAGATGTGAGAAACCACCGGTGGCGCCTTCCACAAAACACTATGCCAGTGTAGTACCACAGAGTTGATACGTTGCTCTGGGGTTGCTGTTTCCCATATGTAGTACTTTACATTTGTCAATGTTACACTTCATTTGCCACCTCTCAGCCCATCTGTTCAACCTTTCCAGATCCTGTGCAGCAGCATAGCGTCAGTAGTGTCCTTAACAACCCTGCCAACCTTGTATCATCTCCAAACTTGGAAATTAAACTTGATATACCATCATCAATATCATTCATAAACACCGAAAACAACAACGAACCCAACACCGAACCCTGAGGAACTCCACTAATAACATTAGTCCACGTTGAGCAGTGTCCATTGATTACCACTCTCTGTCTTCTGCCACTCAACCATCCCCTTATCCATAGCAACAATTTGCCTCCAAATTTGCCTTGTTAAGTAATTCCGCCGGTCTACACTTAATATCATTAGTGCCAACGTGTACAAGTATATCACCTTTTAAAAGTTTACTTAGTACCTCTATATAAAGAATAAAATTATATTGTATATATATAATTTGTATTATGAAATGTTATTTTTATAATTATATTATTTTAATAAATATCATATAACGTAGATATTTTTTAATATTATATATATACACACGTATATATACTGAGAGAGAATCGGATCTAACAGGAAGAAAATTGAGTAGGGGTGGCGCAAATTAAAATAAATTACTTAGGGGTGCCGTTATTAAAAAAGGTTTGAAACCACTGGGTTACAGTGTCTGAGACTAGCCATCTTCGAGGTGATCTGATTGAAGTGTACAGTATAAGGCCTTGAATGGTTTGAGCAATCTCAATGCTAATGGATTCTTCCTCTGCCGAGATTAATTGCGTGAGGGATCATAAATTCAAATTGAGGAAAGACAGTTGAAGAATAGATGTGCGGAAATTTGCCTTTAGCCACTGGGCGCTTGATTTCTAGAACAAACTTTCATCTGTCGTTGTAGAAGCGGAGAGCTGAAATAAATTGAAGGAAGAAGTAGGCAAACATTTGGAGCGAATGGATGGATGAAGTGGAAAGGGTTTTTTTTTTTTTTTGGCTGATGCTGTTTTGCTTTCAGCTTGCTTTCTTTCATCATATGCCTCTACTAATGCTAATTGTCCTTGTTCTTCTCCTAATATCCTTCAGCCCAGTATTAGTCCAATGCAATATGTTAGCACTGCGACTGTATAGGTGTTTATGGCTTTGTGATCCCCTCGTTTAGCTTTGCTTTGAGCAGGTTTCTGAGTCTCTGATGGTATTTTTCTGTTAGGCAGGCTTTGATCTCCTTGTGGTCTAACTGCTGACTGTGCATCACCCTCAGATTGTCATGGCTTCGATCTCTTGACCAGTCTGCTGTAGCTGGTAGTTTCAGATGACTAATTTCCTCTGATGCAATCTGTCGGTCTTGCAATTTTCTAGATCAAATTCCTTTCTGATATCATTGCTTAATTCTTTGGTGATCCAAAGTTGTTACTTCTCGAGTTCCTCATTAGCATTAGCATTATCATTAGTAGAGGCATTTGATGCAAGAAAGCAAGCTTATGCAGCATCAGCCAAAAAAAAAAAAAAAAAAAAAAAACCCACTTCCACTTCACCCCTCTGTTCGTTCAAAATACCTGTCCAGCTGAGCCTTAATTTTATTTAGGCTATCAACCTCCACCACAAGGGATGGAAGTCTGTTCCACCAACCACCCACCCGCTGGCTAAAGGCAAATTTCCGCACGTCTATCCTACATCTGTCTTTCCTCAATTTGAATTTATGCCCTCTCAGGTGATTTTTCTGAGCTAGAGGAAGAATCCCATCAGCATTGAGCATGCTTAAACCATTCAAGGCTTTATACACCTCTATCAGATCACCTCGCTGGTGCCTTGTCTCCAGACACTGTAATTTGCAAAACTTAAGCCTTTCTTCGTAAGAGCACCCCTTTGTTCCATTCACTAATTTTGTTGCCCTTCTCTGTACTCGTTCCAGCAGCTCTACATCCTTCTTGAAATGAGGCCTCCAGACCTGTATACAGTACTCTAGGTGTGGCCTGACCAATGCCTTATACAATGGAATAATCACCTCCTTATCCCTGCTGGAAAAATTCCTGTATATCATTGACAATACTCCATGAGCTACTCTTGCAGCCCGTCTGCACTGCTCAGAGAACTTCATAACTGCCTGCACAACCACCCCCAAGTCCCTTTCATTCTCTACCACTGTCAGTGTAGTACCACAGAGTTGATACGTTGCTCTGGGGTTGCTGTTTCCCATGTGTAGTACTTTACATTTGTCAATGTTAAACTTCATTTGCCACCTCTCAGCCCATCTGCTCAACCTTTCCAGATCCTGTTGCAGCAGCATAGTGTCAGTAGTGTCCTTGACAACCCTGCCAACCTTTGTATCGTCTGCAAACGTGGACATTAAGCTTGCTATACCATCATCAATATCATTTATAAATACAGAAAACAATAATGGACCCAACACTGAGCCTTGAGGGACTCCACTAATAACATTAGTCCACGATGAGCAGTGTCCATTGATTACCACTCTCTGTCTTCTCCCCCTCAACCATCCCTTTATCCATAGCAGCAATTTGCCTCCAATGTCACACTGCTCCAATTTGTGTAGCAGTCTTCCATGTGCAACAGTATCAAAAGCCTTTCTAAGATCCAAGTATATAATATCAAAGTTATTCCCTGCATCCAGTTCTTTTGTGACTGCATCATTGTATCCAATCAAGTTGGTCAGGCAAGACTTCCCCTTAACAAAACCATGCTGTGTCTGAGCTATAACTGAAGTCTTGTCTAAATGATCCTGCAGTGCTTCTTTAACCAGTGCCTCCATTAATTTTCCTGGAACAGAAGTTAAGCTCACAGGTCTATAGTTACTTGGGTCAGCCTTTGATCGTCCTTTGTGAATTGGGGTCACATTTGCACATTTCCAGTCTATGGGTACCTCCCCTGAGTCCAAGGAAGCTCTCATAATTATGGCTAAGGGTTTGCTTACTTCCTTTGCTGCCTCCTTTAATATAACTGGATAGATCCCATCCACCCCGGGTGCCTTTCTTGTGTTTATCTTCAACAGTTTATCCTCCACTTTACTCCCAGTTATTTCAAGATTCTGTAGCTTACTGCTAGAGTTGAATACACCTCTGGCATTCCCCTTGCTGAATAACTCCTCATGTGTGAATGTCGATGCAAAATATTCATTTAGTTTGTTAGCTACCTTAGCAGGATCATCAACAGTTGACCCATCAATATCAAGTGGACCAATCTGATTCATCCCCTTCCTTCTAGAGTTTACATAAGTAAAGAACTCTTTGCTGTTTTTCTTTGCATCCCTTGCCAAGGATTTCTCGTAATCTGCCTTCGCCTGCCTAACCTCCTTTGTAACTTGGTTGCATATCAACTTGTATCTATCATAGGCTTCTGTGTCATGTGTTAATTTGTAAGTATCCCATGCATTTTTCTTCTCTGCCATATGCCTCACTAGTTCATCTGACATCCATTTTGGCCTAAACCTTGAACAATATTTCTTAGTTGGTATGTAAAGCCTAGTAGCTTCCAAGATAAGTTCTTTGAATGCTTCCCATTTTGAATTTGCTGTTGGTAACATCATCAGTTGGTCCCACTGTATAGAATTTAAATACTGTCTCAGTCCATCGTAGTCGCCTTTACGGAAGCAATAACCCTTCCCTTTACCCCTAATGGTAGTTACCTCTTTGAGTAAATCCCACTTCAGCACACTGTGATCACTGCCACCTAGTGGTTCATTTATCTGCAGATTCTTAATGCATGAAGAATCACTGCTGATAATCAAATCAAGTGTATTACTCCCTCTAGTTGCCTCCCGGACATGCTGATGTAGAAAACAATCATCCAATAAATCCACAAAACCCTTGATATTGTGTGAGTGACGAGCCCCCAAATTCCAGTCAATATCTGGGAAATTAAAATCTCCCATTATAAGACTCTCTGAATTACTGGCCCACTCTATTTCCCTGTACAGTTTCGTATTATACTCATCAGAGTCATTAGGCCTATAGCACACTCCTACTCTCAATTTTGATCTCCCAATGCTTATGTCACACCAAACTGACTCGACACTGCACTGTCCAGCGATGTCGACTGGCTTCACTTCCTTGGTTTTTATGTGTTTCTTAACTAATAGCATAACCCCTCTCCCCTTCCTATCCTTTCTGTAGACGTTGTACTCCCCAAATTGCAGTTCTGCATCCCTTATATCTGTGTGGCACCACGTCTCTGATATCCCAACAATATCTGCCTTTGATGTTTTGAGCAATACCTCAAATTCATCAAATTTATTTACTAAACTCCTAGCATTGGTGTACACGCAAGTATACCTGCACCTGTTTCTATTCTTAGCTATCCTAACACAACCCATGTGTTTACTTGTACCGCAATGGCTCCCAGCAGTCTCTGAAATACCATGCATCTTGTTTTTCAGTGTGTAATACCATGTATCTTGTATTCAGTGAAATACCATGCATCTTGTTTTGGTCTAACTGCTGACTGTGCATCACCCTCAGATATTTGCAGGTTTCTCACCTTGTCATGGCTTCGATCTCTTGACCAGTCTGCTGTAGCTGGTAGTTTCAGCTGACTAATTTCCTCTGATGCAATCTGTCGGTCTTGCATTTTTCTAGATCAAATTCCTTTCTGATATCATTGCTTAATTCTTTGGTGATCCAAAGTAGTTACTTCTCGAGTTCCTCATAGACCTTTATGTCATCCGTGGACATCAGGTGAGACAGAGTGTACAGGTTTTTCCTTTCTTCCTTAAGGTTATATCCATACTTGCTGTTGTTCAGCATAGTGAACAGCGGGTTGAGTGCTAGACAGCACCACAGTGAATTCAGGGCATCTCCGTAATAGATTCCACTCCCGATGGGAATCGGTTTGGTTGTGATATTTCATTTTGCCATTTGTCATCTAGGAAATTTATCTTCGGATTGACTTTGTAGATCTTGTTATATTATTATAACAAGATTTCATCGGGGGATTCCACCTCGTGACGGGTACGCAGGGTTGTTGTTGTTATGTTTGGTGTTACTGTTGGTCGATGACTCCTACAGGTGTTCAGGATTGTGATTTTCTGGGGTTCCTTGTAGGTGTTCGCTGGTAGACCTATTGCTGCTAGGCTGTTATGTAGGATCTTTGGCACCATACCTGTGGTTGACACGATGATCGGGATGATCGTTAATTGTTGCATATGCCACATCTCTTTGGTCTGTCTTAGGTTCGTGTACTTTCTAATTTTTTCCCCATGGGCTTTCTGCAGGTTGCCAGTTTTGGGTACCACTATGTCAATCAGATAGGTAGCCTTTTTCTTCTTGTCGACAAGGGTTATGTCCCGTCTGTTATGCGGGATTGTCCTATCCGTTATTGTGGCGCGGTACCAGTACAACTTGCGGGTTATGGTCTCTAGTACTGCCTGGGGTTCGTACTTGTAGTACAGTACACTTCCTTCGATCAACTGGTATTTCCTTGCTAGCTTCTGATGTATTATCCTGGCTACCTGGTTGTGTCTATGCGTGTACTTAGTCTGGGTGATCACCTTGCATCCTGCGATGTGTTGGATTTTCTATACGTGTCATCCACCACCCCGTGCTCCTTGGCTATGTACAAATGGCCGTGGCTTTGTATTTTCTATAGTTCTTGGTGTTGATTATCTAGTCTTGGATGGCGAGCATGAATCCTAGTCTCGGGAAAGAGCGTCCCGCTCGTGAGCCATGCATTGGGAGAAATTTTATCTATGTGATCTTGCTGTAGATCATTGTAGTGTCTTCTCTACCCATCTTTCCAGCTTCATTTGTCTCCTGGTTGGGGGTGGGACTCTTCGCTTTGTTTGAGTGGGGGTATACCACTTGTCTATCTTCCTTATGGCCTGATGAAGTGATGCTGTGTGTTTCTGGAAGGAATCCTTCAGGTTAACTATCGCTGTCTTCTGTTGGTTTCAGGCCTCTTACTCCTCCTTTCCGGGCAATTGTCAGTCTCTCCATGGCAGATTTCGGGTGGTATTGGCGGCTCTTGGTCATTATTGTCCTCGTCATTCGCATGATATCCTGTTCCTTTGGTTTTCTCTTTTTCGCTGTCGGCGTTACTTTTCTTCCAAACAGCTGTTCACTCTGTACAAGTCGCAAATCCGCCCTACCATGGAATGTTATTCCCATTCTAGGCCACACCTAGAGTACTGTATACAGGTCTGGAGGCCTCATTTCAAGAAGGATGTAGAGCTGCTGGAACGAGTACAGAGAAGGGCAACAAGATTAGTGAATGGAACAAAGGGGTGCTCTTACGAAGAAAGGCTTAAGTTTTGCAAATTAGTGTCTGGAGACTAGGCACCAGCGAGGTGATCTGATAGAGGTGTATAAGGCCTTGAATGGTTTGAGCATGCTCAATGCTGACGGGATTCTTCCTCTCGCTCAGAATAATTTGAGAGGGCATAAATTCAAATTGAGGAAAGAGAGATGTAGGATAGACGTGCGGAAATTTGCCTTTAGCCAGCGGGTGGTTGGTTGGTGGAACAGACTTCCATCCCTTGTCGTGGAAGTTGATAGCCTAAATAAGTTTAAGGCTCAGCTGGACAGGTATTTCGAACGAACAGAGGGTGAAGTGGAAGTGCTTTTTTTTTGGCTGATGCTGCATAAGCTTGCTTTCTTGCATCAAATGCCTCTACTAATGCTAATATCTGCGACGGTGCCCCCAAAACTTCTCAGGTTTCTAGATTCCATTCAGAAGAGGGCAGTTAGGTTAATTAATGGCTCGTTTGTCTCACATACATACTGTTTCTGCTGCCTGCTTTTTCTACAGATATTTCCATGGGGACTGTTCTGAATTGGTTTCTATAATTCCCACTCTTTCAAAACAGTCTGAACACATGCCGCCACCAGCCAACATCCATTTACTGTCCAACTTCAAACTCAAAGAACTAACTTTTCTTTTTCCTCGTTTATTCATTCAACTGCCGTTTTCTGGAACAACCTTCCTTCATACGTATTTCCTGAAAATTACAGTCTACAGAAGTTCAAGTCCAATGTCAACAAATATCTTCTTTCATCTTCTCAACCTCCAACCCAAGCACGGTACTAAGTACTATAGGTTCGAATACCTCTCGTGTTTGGGGTTTTCATAAAAAAAAAAAAAAATCCAAACAAAATATATCTTTATAGCAAACGTCATTTTTGTATTCCTAACTGGCCTTGTATCTACAAAACTGATTCATGAGTGGACAAATTTATATCCATTGCAGTAAGACATAAGGCCATTGGGAACTGTTCACAGGGCAATTCCTAGAGTTCTGGAAGCAAAATTTAATGTGAGGGCACCTAGGTGGACCTGGCTAGGACTTAGAGAACTCTCATTATTTGGATTTGGGTCCTTTTCAATCAGAAGCCCAAGCACATTCACTCCTCCAGAGGACCAGCTCTGACTCTGCATTCATCTGGGAATGCAGAGCAATTTCACTTGTCTGTTGAGCCCAGCAATACATTTAGTCCATATGTTAATTTGTCATGGCTACTACTACTGGGTGTATTCTTCATGCCCAAAAGTTTTGCACTTACAAAATCATTGTTGTGCAAGAAATCAGTGAAAATCACAAAACGAATCAACTAAATTTGTACAATATTTTACGCAGATAAAGTTATCAATACCTGCACTTTAAAGAAAACTGTTCATCAGTAATAAAATATTTCTTTTCAATGGTGAACTCGACAATTAGAATTATCATTGTGCCAGAGATATGCTACATCGAATTGGTTCTTTATTCATTACAGTTGATGATATAATTACTTGAAGTTTTAAAATTTCAATTAAAAAAAAAATTCTTCAAAAAAATGAAGTTTAGTTTCCATTACTAAAATTGAAATCTTGTGATCCTAGTGTTTGTGTAATTATTCTTGCAAAATGAAATCCTTTATTCACTTTAAAATCTCTTCATCTAAACCTTGGTTTTCCAATAAATGTGCTAAGGCTGTTTCAAGATAAGAATATAGCATATTACAATTGGCTTATATCCAAATCTTCAGCTTCATTTTCCTTCTAAAGCTCACAATTGTAAAACAGCTATTAATCAATCCAAACTTGACTTTGAACAGGCTAAGAGTAGGAATCTGCATCATGTCCAAGTAGTAGTCAAATTTTTCTTGTCATAGCTTCTACCCATCCACACTTCCACAAATATTGCATCCTGATTCTATTGCATTTTCATCTAATGATCGTGACTAATTAGCATCCTATTTTCCACTAACTTTTGCCTTGAGCTTTGAAACTGAAATGTTTTAAATGGACATCAGAAACATACCAAACAACCTTGATGCTAAGTAGTTTCAAAATCCTGATGGCATCTTTCACCTGGATTTTTTAACTGTATTGTAGGGCTTTATAATCTAGCCTATTCCTGAAAAAATGGTTAACATGTACCACCCTTTCCATTTCATTTAGCTCTACTCTTTCAAAACGGAGAAACTTACCACCAACTCAATGTTTCATATTTGGGGTTTCCCAAGCTGCAACATATAGACTTCCATCTTTTGTTGTGGAAGTTGATAGCCTAAATAAATTTAAGGCTGAGTTGGACAGGCATTTGGAACGAACGAAGGTTTTTTTTTTTTTTTTTGGCTGATGTTGCATAAGCTTGCTTTCTTGCCTCATATGCCTCTACTAATGCTAATACATAATTAATAGATTATCTGGAAATTATTTGTATAGTATTATTGAAGTGCCTGTTTGCTGGATGCCCTTAGACAGGGCTATTAAAATTTTGCAGCTTCCATATTGATGCAAGCATCAAAATTTATTTTGTAATAATAAGTTTTCTGCAACAAAAGGATGCATTTTTAAATTTACGCATATTTCCACTTTTAATCCTAATAGCAGGCCCCAACAGAAGGCTTTTCGTTGGGTTTACAGTGGAAAACATTGTCATATTAAAGTCACCTGAGAACCTCTGATCATGTGTAACATGTCCATAAATTGCATGTTTTCTGATCGATTTGCTTGTGTTGCTGGATGAACACCTAAGTTTCTGGGAGAGGGGGAAGAAACCTTAGTATCCATGCCTGAGACTAACTCGTCCATGGAGTGAAAAAAGCCCATAAAAGTTCCTGGTGTTTTTGACAGGTTTAAACAGGTTCAGTGTGGAGCAGATGGTGAATAAATCCATTGTGCTGCTCAAGCGAACTTATTAGTGGAAAAGACCACTTCCACACACCATATGAAAAACGTTTGGGGTTGAATCATCTTGATGGGAACTTTTTTCAGCTTTTTTCACAAGGCAGCCGACAGAGTTCCATTTAGATTTCTCTAGACCTCTGAAGAGCTCATCCACCTCATCCCACTAGCAACTGAGATTTGGTGATTGGGAAACAACTACAGGATGAATTCTCATCTTCTTGCAGCCAATTCTGTACCATTCTGGCTTTGTGATATTGTGCATTATGTTGGAAGAGCCCAGTTCGCAAATGGATATACTGCAGCCTCGAAGGGGAATGCCTCGCAAGAAAATTTCTAATTAACCTATGGGATCCAAATATTGCTACGCAGATATCAAGCCAAATGTGAACCATGAAAACATTCTCAACATCAGTAAGCTACCCAGCCTGCACTTTTAAAATCTGGCAGATCGGGGACAAGGAATCCATGCTGTTTTAACCTTATTCTGGTCTTCACATCAGTGTGAAACAGCAGGAACTGGGATTTTTCAGTCATATTCCCTATTCTTCCACTATCTAGTGTTGGTATTCCTGAGCTCACTGTAACAGTACTCTCTTTTTTTTTTCTTTTGCTGACAGGCTTGGAAATTGGTTGTTGCGATACTTCATCCATGAAAGGTGTGAATATTGTGCATTCTGAAATGCATCTTCAGCAGTCATCCTGGGTTATTTGGCTGAGTGTAGCATGTTACTTAGTTCAATTCTGGTTAGCCTCCATTGTTCTCTCATATCAACTGTTTCTGTCCCCTACTTGCCAGATGTTATTTGGTTATTGCACCAATCTTGACACACCCGAACCGGTTATACATGAAAATCCCAGCAGGCTTGCTGTTTCTGAGATGCTCATAACAGCACATGGTGCAGCTTACCCACACCACATTGTTACTTGGCCATTCATCTTGGTTATTCTCACATTGAATTTTTCAAGCATGCGCACGCACGCACACGCACACACACACAGCATCAGTATGCATCTTACCTTCTATATATCCCATGGTAAACTAATCTTCATAAGAAAATAATTAAAATTAATCAAACTTACTTTTCAGATTAAAGAATGAAATTGTAGGGAAAACCAGAAACACACAATGTCATTATGCAAGCTTCCCATTTCATGAAAAGCTAGATATAACTAATAAAATGGCCACCTCAGCGTGCAAAGAGCAATCTACCATTCATAGCTCGAATTCTAGGCATGTGACATGATCACATATTTTTATTGAAGCTAACCTAACTTCTAACCTTTCTTAGTTATTCCAAATATTGCTGCTTCTGCACTGAAATAAAAAAACGAAGACTTCTCTTTTACTCTTGACATTAGCTGTTTTCTGAACAGCTACTGACTGTGCATAAATCTCAAATCTACTGTAATATGGAATAGATGTACCTCTTATGGTACCTCTAAGTGGTGTATATACAAAACCTCTATAAAGCTCTTAGATCCAACCAAAGAGGTTCAGGTCAATTAATAATCATCTCTTACGCTATCATAGAGATGTAGTTTTTGCTGCTTACCTTTTCTATGGATATTTCCATTGGTTTTTCTGAATTAACATTTGTAATAAAACTACTCTCTTCCAAAGTAGTCTGAATATGTGCCATAACTGAATCTTGTCATTAGGCCATGAAATATAACTGGAGAACACTGGAATGCAATGGAGTTATAAGACAGAAAAACATAAATAAGTTCACACAGAGAACATTAGGATGTGGCAGAGAAACACAGATAAGACCCATTTTGTTTCTTGCATCACAATGTTTTCATCTCCAGGCAAGTTCATTTGTGTTTCTCCATTACCATGAACCTGTAGCCTGCTTTTTATACTTTCCATAACTGTTAAGGGAACCATTAATTAATATCCAGCTGCACTATAATGATTTATCAGTCTCCTCACGTGTCAACCTACTCTATCACAATGTAGTTTAATCGTGGCAGATAAAAGGTGTAGTAAAATTGTTGAAAAGCTGTACTACAATAACTTTATAATGTTGAATCATTTATGTAACAAATCATCCACGAAGATCTTTAAAACACTAACAAAGAATTTTTTATTATGTAGAACAAACCATAACGATCAGTTCATTTTTTAATATATATTCACAAGATCAACAAATAATACACAAAAGACTGACATACTAAAATAGACCCTTTTTTTTTTTTAACAGGCTAGTGATTTTTTTAATCACTGTCGGAGTCTCTTGCAGAACTTCTCTCATCATGGGCTCTTTCATCATCTGACCCGCCACCATCATCAGATGCTTCTCTTTCACTTGCCTCTTGGGATGGAGAATGCCCACCATCACTTTCTTCAGCAGAACGTTCATCATTTGATTCATGACCTAATTTTGAAGGAAACAGAAAATGGCATTTATAGACTATTAATAGAATTAAATATATAATTGAATCTCATAAATCTGGCATCCTTGGAGATATAGCACATTCTGGAATTTTGAAAAGTCTGGGTTTTTTTTTTTTTTTTTTTTAAGGTTATGCACTCGCTGATAAAGTATGCCAGGGCAATTCATTATTTTTATTAGATAATACAGTAACTTATACAGATATAATTTTCAAGAATGCTAGTGAAAAACAAAGTAGATCTTATAGAGCCCTCCAATCATTTACCGACTATATAAGTATTTAAAATTTCAATTAAGCAATCAAGTACAAGAAATTATAAGGGTAAGTTTTGAAAAATAAGAGAATGCTAGATGGAAGTGTGAATTTTTTTTTCATTTAGTAGGAATTAATAATAAATACTAAATTGAATCTCATAATCAGCTATTAAATTCTGTGGAGAATTTAATAGCTGATTATTTTAACTGCTGCACAAAAGGACTTACTATTATAACAGTAAGATAAATTCTTAATTAATGAATGTAATCATAGTGTGATTACATTCATTAATTAAGAATTTGTGCACATTTTTTACAACAAAACTGATATGCATATAATTTTTGTTGTATATATATATATACCCATCATAATTACCATACAGATCTGTTATATCCAATGGGTGTACAAGCCACTGTGATAGTACGAATCATTTCTTCTGGGCAATAGTATAAATGTACTGATATATTAATAGTACAAATATTTTTCTTCTTGAACCCTAGCCAGAGTAAGAAGCACACTCTCTTTCTCTCTCTCTTCTTTAATACTTGACTAACACTGCTAAGCCGCCTTTCTCTTTGTTTGCCTCTAAGCCTATTACCATTCATTTTTACTTTGAATACTGTTTAAGCCAATCTATCCTTTTCTCATCCTATCTACATGCTTATAACATCTTACATTTGCTTTACTTATTTGATTTGTTACTTTTTACCCCAAGAGTTTTTCTTATTTCCTCATTTTTAATATAGCCATGCCATTGAAAAAATTCCATCTATTGGTTCCATTTATTTTCCCGAACACATTTCTGAAGGTTATAATTTTTGATCAATTTTTTTTTTTTTTTTCTCTTTACTCACCCCTGGGGGGTAAAATAGGCTTAAAAACTGTGTAATAAACAGCTAATTTTCTCTTTTACGCCAAATGAATGTTCAACTCACTTCCTATTTTACTTATTCTATTGTTTATTTCCATCTATAATTTCTATAATTTTCCTTCTTCATTAAAGATTGTTCTGAAATACACAAAACTACCAATGTCTCCCAAGTTTTAGTTATTTAGTCTAATCTCAAACTCTCACTCTCTCCCCTCCCTCCCTACCAAAATTCATAAGCATTCTTTTTGTGTGACTAATTTTCATGGAAAATTCTCTGCAACCTTATTTATGCAGAGATTCTATTCAACAGCCCAGTATCATCTGCATATAACAATGATTCAATTTTACATCCCATCCATACACTGAACTTGGCCAATAACTTACATTCTTTTATTAAACAGACTATTAAAATTATATAAAAAAGGGGGCAATAGGGTGTCCACATTCACTCCAAATTTAATCTTAAACCATTTTCCAATGCTTCTCCAATCCTCACTGCAGATTTGCCATTGTTATTCCTCTTGACAGATTATCCTTGATGCTGTATTTTTCTAAAAGTTATCTGATATGAATGAATTTGCCTCTACATGTATTCATGCAGGGGCAAATTCCTCTACTAGTACTGGTATTTAATAAAAGACACTGATCCAGTTCTAGTCATGGAAAATATCCACCTTCACTCTTCAATCCAAATCTTTCATTCCAATCATATATGATTTGAATGGAAACAGTCTCCTTTCATTATTGTTTTTTTTGAACATGTTCATCAGCATAGGAACCAATGACTTCTGTGCTACCATATCCCAAAAACCAAAGTGACACTGGCACAGTATTAAATTATAAATCAGACTACCCAAGATAGGTTTAATAAGAACTTCACCCTCAGGAAGGGTCCCTTTACTTGTGCAGCCCTTCTGAAGGAATTAGAACTGGTACTTGGAAAACAAGTCCTTATTTTCACTATCCTATTCCTATAATCCACAAAGCAATGTAAAAACCATCTCCAACTTCCAAAATCCTTTACTCCTCACCCTCTATCTAACTCCCCCATTAGCCATCACTCTTCCATACCATCCCATCCTTGGAAGGAAAAAACGGTCAGTTGTTTTTCTTTTTCTTTAAGTGCTCCTGCCCCTTGCCACAAATTGACGTTCAGAAATGAGAGCACAAGAATTACGGGAAGGCAAGTTAATGAGCTTCCTTCATAATTTGCATCCCATCTTTCGGAAATTTATCAGCAAGTACTAGTATTCTGTAAAAGGTATATCGGTTCAATTTATTTTGATTTTAAAAAATAAGATTAAGAAAGTTAAGGCTATTATTTTTTGCATTTCTGAAATCTATTTTAATCTCGTGTATGAGGGTTAAATCTATATAAGAAATAACTGATAAGGTTTGTTTACATTGATTGAAATATCACCTCTGTACCATATGAATTAAGATGGATATCAAGATTGGAGGGGATCTCTTTTCCCAGCTTTTTCTTATTTAAGTAATTCACTTCTAAGAGAACAGATGAGCCTAAACCCATACACAAACCATTTATTTGCCAGATATACGAATGATCTGTGCATGAAAAACAAATTTTTTCGTGCCATTAAGCATATAGTATCATCGGGGTGAATAAGTTGCATCTATGTCTACATTTCTATAAATAGATAATGTATCATTATAGCTCATTATATTTCTCGGATGTATTGGACAAACTCTTACTTATAAAGCTTCGTAAGTGGAGCAATGATTTGATTTTCATGAAAAATTATGAAACCTGTAAATGCTAATATGAAATTAGTTTGGCTGATGGCATTGCTGCATTTCTAATTCCAATTGTTTGCAACATGTGCAGATCAATTTTCTCCTGTTTAAGTAATGTATGGAAGACTGTTCTTTTTTTTCCTGAAATTATGTACTGAAAATTGATTATTAGCAATATATCTTTTAACAGTTGATCCAGTTTAGGCAAATAATGTGACCTAAATGACTAAGTCCCTTTTATCAGCATTATGATTATTATCAATCCAAATTACTGCTATATTAAGATCATTATTTTACTCACCAGAAACAAAAACATTATTAATGTTTCTCCTCTTTTCAAATGAAATTAAAATTCTTTAGAAACAGAAAAATAATAATAATAACGATGCAGATTGAAACAAGTAATGCTGAAAAGATACTAACTGCCATCTGCATACAAGCAAAAAAAAAAATAATAATAAATAAATAAAATCAAATCCAAACTACCTAATGGAAAACAGATAATTAATCAATAAAATACTAGAATAAACATATTTAAGGCATGTTTTATCTTCCTTTATCATATTCATAGGGTCATATGTGGTCCTTCTGCTGTCCAGCAGGCAATGACAGAAATGTGTATTTGTGTATTTCCATAGGGGAACCACATCTTCAAAAGTCATCACTGTGGTTCCCCTAAACATTCTTCTTAGTGGATATCTGTATTTGCCTATTAGGTTGGTGCAGTGGGGGGAGGGGGTTCCCTTGAATGTTACATTGTGTTCCCTTGGGTGAGTGCACACACCTTGATTGTTTATTCTGGCATTTTATTAATTTTCTTTTTCATTAGGTCTTACAAATTTTTTTTTTTTTTTTTGAAGTGAATAACGTCTATGCTGGGGTTACCCTACAGCGCTCAGGCTGTCACGAAAAGTTAAATGACTACTCGCTGTTATATATCCAAAACTAATAGACAATAGTATAAATTTATACAGCTAGGCCTCGCATAATGCGAGTTCGATTAACGCGATATTCAGTTAATGCTATTTGAAAAATGATACCACTTTTCACTTTACACAATGCAAATTTCCAGTTAACATGATCTTTTTTTTTTATGCGATAATTGAAAAAGATTTGAATCGCACGTTAAGCTTACCACAAATCGTACGGTCAATAAACAAACGTTTGCCTGCTGCCCGCCTCGGTGTGTTCCATCAACCATCGGAAGAAGACGTGTTTGTCTCCTGCTAATAAAGTCAATGCAGACTTGCATTTAAAAATTCAAATTTTTAAATGAGCCAGATGATAATGTTACCGCGAAGGAGATAACGGTAAAAGAATTAGATGAAATCTTTCGTATTGCATAGAACCTCAAACAAAAGGTTTGATGTTCTCTGCGATATTTATTTCGCCAGGGCCCAGAGAAGATTGTTGTCGGCTATCGGAAATTGATTGATGAAAAGAGGAAGTCAACACTGTTTAAATATTTCCGCAACAGTAATTTCTTCATTGTGTATTTTATGTCAGAGGTTCCCAAAGTTTCTCAGTTCACGGCACCTTTAATGTCTCAGTAATTTTTTCAAGGGGCACCCAGACCAAAAGAAATACCTAATAGTTTCGTTTAGTAGTTAGGTCCAAACAACTTAATAAGAAATGCTGAAACTGTGAACTGCCTCGAGCTAGTAGTTCGCGCGGTGTCCGACAGATGTCAAGTATCGCTGTGTTTCCCTCGAAAATTTAAAATATTCTGCAGCGCAGTTTAAGAACCACTGTTTTATGCAATAAACATTTAATTCCATAATTATTTTCATTATCTTTTACATTATATGCAGTTAAAAGTTATTTAAAAGGTATTTTTAAAATTCTTTATGGACATTCCAGAAGGTCAAGGACCAATTATAATTTTTCCTATTGGTTATGATATTCGATTAACGCGTTTCCATTTTGTGCGATGCGCTCGCGGGACGAATTAATCGTGTTAATCAAGGCCCGCCTGTACTGCTGTTGATGAATATGCAAGAAAAAATTAAAAATTTCACATTTTGGTCATTTGCCGTTGCACCTTGGTTATTTTCACTCTCAATAACTATGATAGATAGACATAAACAATAAGCAACAAAAATTGTTCAGTAGGAAATGTAGTAATTACATCTATAAATAGTTTTGATGTAGCACTTATGGTTCCTGAGTAATAGCGATGCAAAGTTGAGAGTTGAAAAATTCGAGCATTTTCAAGTTTGTTTTCACAATATCTTGAAAACTATAAATGTTAGACAAAAACAGTAAGCAACAAAATTGTTGCCCTTTGAGAGTTCTACAAGGATATATAACTAGATTTCAAATCAGGTTTTTAGTTTTCGAGAGTTGAACAACTCTCGAAAACTAAACAGACGTTAAAGTAACTACTTTGTTCAGTTACTTTGCATTTGTCGAGCAGTGCGGTTGTGTTTCATTTAGTTAAGTTGTGATGATGCCAAAAGTTATATCAACTAAACATGTTCTAAAAGATTTCAACAAAATCACAAATCTAATGTTGAAAAGCAAGCACCAAAGTCAGCAACAGAACGCAAGAGAGAGAGAGAGAGTCATAAGCGTAAACGTGAGCAAGATCTATGTTGATGGCTGGACATCTGCCCGGTCATCAACATAGAAAAGAACAGTGCAATCAGAAGCGAATGAAGATGGTCAAAAGTGTGATACGTTAGCTTCAAAAGAATTTGAAAGGACGTTTTTGAATGAACCATTCAGATGTCTGCAGTGTTTGTGACAGACTGTGGTTTCAGAATGATTTGAGATTACCCAAAGCCAAATCATGTACAAATTCTTGAAGATGAATTTCCAGAAGCAGAGAACATGGCATCATTTATGCTTTGCAATACATGCTTCACAAGCTTATAATCAGGAAATGTACCATTGGTACATTTTTATTATAAATGTATAAGAAATGTATTATTATAATTGTATTTGGTTATAAGCTGAAACAAAGTCCAACGGCTTCATATATCATCCATTTCCACTGAATTTACCGCTGCTCAATTGTATAAGGGAATGGTTGGTTTCGGCTAGATTCGTGTGGCCTCCGTAGCCAAGTGGTCAGTAGCGGGAGTGCACACGCTCTTTGAGTAGACCGGGGTTCAAGCCCCTGACTGCTGAATACGGTCGATCTGCCAACCTGCACTGGACCAGCGTGGCAGATTATGGTCCATTTCCCTCAGCATGAATTGTTGAGGAGGTTTCCATCCTGCAGTGGGTTGATAATGGCTGCACTTTACCTTTTTTTTTTTTTTTTTTTTTTTGGACAAGTCATAAATGTTCCAGTCGATGATTATGCATACAGCATTCACATCATGAAGCATTTGATTCATAAATCGACTTACTTGCAAAGATATGTGAGAAAAGAAATGGTCAAATCGTGGCTAAGGTTTAATCAATACTCCTCTGTATAAACATTATAATGTCACAGTTGATCATCAGTTTCTTGCTACAATTTCATCGAGTTACCAATAGTGAACAAGTAGACAATGTAGAGAAGATTGCGTCGACTGAAAGTGACACCGAATTACTTATGACACAGCAACACACTTTACTTTGGAATGAAGACAAATATCCTGCATTTGCTCCTGGGCAACACAATCAACCAATGTCGATAGTTTGCGATGAACATGCTAAGGAACTGTCATTTCCAGCGATATACCTAGGCCATCCACGTAAATTTAAAGATGGATTACGTGTTATTCCGTTTATGATGGCAATGAAAAGGGCACCGAGGAGTAACGCCACATCATATTCTATACATGGCGATGAAAATTTTATGCTTGAGAATAACTGAAGGTTTATTTATTTATTTATTTTTTTTTTTTTTTGGTAGTTGTTGGCGTATCGGCTTCTGTGGCCATAATGCACCTCCCCAAGTTTTGGCAGTACTTTGATCCAAGCCCGAGGCGGGATTCGAACCCACGGCCTTTGGGTTGCCAGGCAGGCACTTTACCCACCCGGCTAGCCCGGTTGGCTGAAGGTTTATATTACACTTTCAAATGCGTTGGAGAAACTTCCAGCATAACACAAAATGTATGATAGAAGACCAAAGATTTGTCGAAGAATGCACCAAATGTAACGTCGTTTCTCAAATCCATTCCAAATTCTGTACACTACTGGTCTCAATGCAAGAAAGATGTCCTTGCTATGATCAGACACTTGGTAAACCAACCATGTTTCTGACACTGAATGTGATGGAGGTTCACTGGCCACATCTCTTGAAAACACTTCACAGACTAAACAGTAGCGAAGATACAAAAGTTGACGATCCAATGAAAGAATTGACAGCATTGCAGTGTGCGAAACTAGTCAAAGAGGATCCAGTCACACATGCAATATACTTCAATAAGCCAGCTGATGTTATTGGCATAAGCATATGATGCAAGAAAGCAAGTTTATGCAGCATCAGCCAAAAAAATGCTCCCATTTTACCTCTCCATTCATCTCAAATGCCTGTCCAGCTCAGCCTTAAATTTATTTAGGCTATTAGCTTCCACAACAAAAGATGAAAGCCTGTTCCACCAATAAACTACCTGCTGATTAAATGCAAATTTCCGCACATCTATTCTATAACTATCTTTGTCAATTTGAAACTGTACCCCCTCAGGCTCTTAGTCTGAGCAAGAGGAAGAAACCCATCAGCATTCAGTTTGCTCAACCTATTCAAGGCTTTATACACCTCGATCAGATAACTTCGCAGGTACCTACTCTCCAGGCACTGCAATTTGCAGAACTTAACCCTTTCTTTGTAAGAGCACTCCTTTGTTCCCCTCACCAATCTCGTTGCCCTTCTTTGTACTCGTTCTAGCAACTCTACATCCTTCCTAAAATGAGGCCTCCAGACTTGTACACAGTACTCTAGGTGTGGCCTGACCATTGCCTTGTATAATGGGATAATCATCTCCCTGTCCCTGCTAGCAAAATTCCTATATATCACTGACAAGACTCCAATGCATATACTGCAATCGAAGAGGTACAATCATTTTGGGAAATTCAAAGTAATCGATTTCTTCAAGTGTATAGAGTTCTAGCATCGTGGCAGTCTGCATGCTCACATTTTGCTGTGGCTACAAAATGATCCTAAAGAATTGGTTTCGGAAGATATGCCAAAGACTGCAGAAATAATAGATGAATTGTGAAGCGTCAGTGCTTCGGATCTTCCGAAGTCTTACTTAAATCAAGTGCACAAGCATACATTTACTTGTTTCAAGAAGAATGATGATCGATGCAGATTCAGTATTCCATATTGGCCTATGGATCAAACTCGAGTTTTAATACCAATATGCAAGACAACTGACGTTCAAGTTTCAAATGGGGTTTTCAACAATATAAGAAAGATCTTGAAGAGAAACAATTATGATACATTCGAGCGGTTTCTAGAAGAGTACAAATTGGATATGAAAACTTACTTGGATGTTATTCGATCAGGATTGACGAGACCTACCATTCTAATGAAAAGAAATATGACACTATTTTGGACAAATACCTTAGATCCTTGGATAGAGCTTTAATATACTTGGATAGTATATTAAATTTGAACATGGATTATACAGTTCATACCTGAGGAACGTTTATGCACATCATACGTTGTAGAATACATTAACAAAACGAACAGAGGCATAAGCCATTTGCATCGAGAGTTGATCAAATTGCAATAAGAGTATCCAGACTGAGGCTACAGTGTGTTAGTTGTCTGAGGGCACCAGGAGTTTCCCCCATCTCCGCAGATCAAGACTACACCGACTTGTTAAAATGCGTTAACATTAAAATGTTGAACAGCATTGAAATGAGCTCGCAAGAAGCAGCTTGGTATTTGCTTCGCCAGCAAATGTCTGAGGCTAGTAGAAAAATTGTGTACATTCCAACTACTTGGCCTCATGAGCGTCAGATAAGTAAGAAGAGCAAGAAGTGAATGGCTGAAGAACATCTCAATGATGATTTTACTAACATATGGAATGAAAATATTATACAGGAATATGAGAAAACACCAAAAGATGGAGAGTTCGGTCAGCTTTTCTTGGCGGATTTTGCAGCAAAATACAATGTTGTGAAGGGATAATGCATATCTAGAAAACAGATGCGAGTCATAAGGTATCGCCACTGTGAAATATCTGAATTGGCAGAGTATAAATGTGAGATGGTTTTACTATACTGACCTTTCAAAATGAAATGGTTGATTTCTTAAATTCAAACAAGTTTCTTCAGATATATGATGAAAATGAAGAGTACTTTAAGAATTTCCGCAAAAGGTACAAGTCAGACATTGATTAAAACATTAGAGTATTGTAGAAAACTTTACATCGAAATGGATGATAAAGAGGATGCTCAAGCGAAATGCGAGGAATATGTTCAGAGTTGAATCACAGAGGGGTGCTAGTAACAGACTTCAAGAGAACAATGATGATATTGAAATGATTTCGGCAAATTTGCTATCCGCTGTGGTACGTCGGTGAGATAATGTCATGACCAACGACGATTACTGCAAGTTGGTTCGAATGATGAATAGAGAACAAACGCAAGTTGATTCTTGAAATTATAAATCGAATAACAGATCGAGTTAACACAACACCGCTTCAAATATTCTTTGCTGGTCCAGCAGGCTGTGGCAAGACCTTGAAAATTATGATGGAAACTGACAATCGCTTAAGTCAGGTGCACAACTTGCTTAATAACGCATTTGTTGCCTGAGTGTCAACGGGAAAGGCAGCCGTAGCGATCAACGGTATTACAGTTCATTCGGCGTTCAAAGTTGGTACGATGCAAATACATCGTCTTGCTTGAGAAACTTTGAACCTCTATCGTAATGCATTTAATATGTTCAAGCAGTATTCATTGATTAAGTTAGCATAATCAGAGCTGACATTTTGCATAAGATCAATGCCAAACTGCAAGAGATCACAAGAGAATTTGATCGAGAGCTTGGTAGTTTAGATATCATATTTTGAGGAGATTTGTGTCAGTTGCCACCAGTGAATGCAAGGCAAATATTCAAACCTCATAAGAATTCCATCGGTGGTGCAATTTTATGGCGGTCTCTCAGTTTCTTTCCACTGGTTCAATTGATGAGACAGAGTGATGTTGTATTCTCTGGCATCATCATCATCAGCCATTTTCAATCCACTACAGGATGAAGGACTTTCCAGCAACTATTCAGTTCCTTCTGTTTTGTGCAATAGCCATCCATTTACTACCCATAAACTCATGAATTTCATCTGTCCATCATCGTTGTTGTCTTCCAGAGTTTCTCTTAGCTCTTCTCGTACCCAAGAAGAGCTAAGAGTTTCTCTTAGCTCTTCTTGGGTACGATTCTGTTATTTTCTTAGTCCATCTGTCATCATGTCTTTGAGCTATGTGTCCTGCCCAAGACCATTTTAGTTCTTTAGTTTTGATAAGAATGTCCTTTACTTGAGTTTGCTGCCTAATCCATGTGTTTCTCTTCTTATCTAATAGTGTGATGCCCAATATAATTCGTTCCATTCTTCGCTTAGTTCTCAGCTTCTCTTCCATTCTTTTGGTGAGTGCCCAAGTTTAACTTCCATAAGCCATGATGGGGAGTATTACATTATTGGGGAGTTCATTATTTTACGTTTCAGACAAATTGGGATATTGCTCCTCAGTATGTGACTATATTTCCTGAATGCTATCCATCCAAAATTTATTCTTCTCTTGACTTCCATCCATTTATCATTATTACAGCTAATGACTTGTCCCAGATAAGTATATGACTCCACCTTTTCAATTACTGCTCCTTCAATCATTATATCCCTTTCTGTGGCATACTTGTTCATTATTACTTTTGTTTTAGCCATATTCATCTTTAGTCCAAAATCCTTACTAATTGTGCATAACTGATTAAGATTTTCCTCTAATTCTTTGGGATCGATTTTGAGATCAAAATCACTCAAGAAGTTGAGGAAACAACAACAGATGAAACGTAGTATTTTTACATTCAATCATCATCATCAGCTGTTTTCAATCCACTGCAGGATGAAGGGCTCTCCAGCAACTTTTCAGTTTCATTTGTTTTTTGGAATGGATATCCACTTACTACTCACAAACTGGTGAATTTCATTTGCCCATCTACGTCGTTTTCTTCCAGGTCTACTTCTGGATCCTCTTGGGTACCATTCTGTTATTTTCTTAGTCCATCTGTCGTCATGACTTCGAGCTGTGTCCTGCCCAAGCCCATTTCAGTCCTTTATTTGTGTTTGCTGCCTAATCCGTGTGGTTATCGTCTTATCTAACAGTTTGGTTCTTAATACCATTCGTGCCATTCTTCAATGTTTAGTTTTCAGCTTCTCTTCCATTCTTTTGGTGAGTGCCCAAGTTTCACTTACATATGTCATGGTAGGGAGAATACATTGGTTAATTATTTTGTTTCAGACAAATTGGGATATTGCACCTCAATATGTGACTATATTTCCTGAATGCTGTCCATCTGAAATTTATCCTTCTCTTGACTTCCAGTCATTTTTCATTATTACAGCTAATGACTTGTCCCAGATAAGTATATGAATCCACCTTTTCAATTACCACTCCTTCAATGATTGTCTCCCTTTCTTTTGCATACTTGTTCATCATTACTTTTGTTTTAGCCATATTCATCTTTAGTTCGAAATCCTTACTAATTCTGCATAATTGATTAAGATTTTCCTCTAATTTTTTGGGGTCGTGGCTTATGACCACAATGTCATCTGCAAATCGTAAATGGTTTAGGTACTCTCCATTCACATTGACGTCTTTCTGTGACCAGCCTAATCTTCTGAAAGCTTCCTCAAGGGCAGCAGTAAACAACTTCAGAGATACTGTGTCTCCTTGTTGAACTCCTTTCTCAATTTTAAATTTACTACTGTCTTTGTCTAGTCTAATAAAGGAGGTAGCATTCTCATACATTTTCTTCAAAATCATAATATACGGGGTATCTATGCCTTGTCTTTCTAGTGCCCGAAACATTGCCTTATGCTGTATGGAGTCAAATGCCTTTTCATAATCCACAAATGCCAAGTATAATGGTGTTTTATATTCATTTGCTTTCTCCATTAGCTGTGATATTACATGAAGGTGATCCATAAATGAGAATCCTGTCCTAAAGCCAGCTTGCTCTTTCGGTTGATTCTCATCAAGTATTCTTTCTAATCTATTAGTAATGACCCTTGTGAACAACTTGTAGATACGGGATAACAAGCTAATTGGTCTACAATTTCCAATTTCTGATTTATCTCCTTTCTTATGCAGCAAAAATATGATTGCATTATTCCACTCCTTAGGCTTCACACCTTTTCTAATGCATTTTGTGAAGAGAGTTGCCAGTTTCTGTGTCATCTCTTCCTCCCAATTTTAACAGCTCTACAGTAATTTCATCTTCCCCCAGGGCTTTCTGATTCTTCATTTTCTTCAACACATGTTCTACCTCATCAGGAAGGATATCAGGTATGTTGTATGTGTTACTAATTTGAGATCCATCTTCCCCACTGTTGGCATCATTCCCTCGCTCCTTGTATAACTCTTTATAGTAGTCTTCTGCTATTTGAATTAATTATACCTTCTCTGCTAATTATAAGCACACCATCGCTATTCTTCAGTTTCAGTATCATTTGTCTTTCTGTATTACTGCTCATGGCTGCTGATTTAAATCATTTGTTTTCCTTTAATGCTTGTTCTACTTTTCTTCTATGGTATATTAGCTAAAATTGGAAACGGCGAAACGTTAGACGTTGAAGAAAAGAAGTTAATTGAAAGTCAATTTAGAACACGAGATTTTTCATGGAATAAGTACCAAATGCTGTTCGTTTGTTTCATCATAACAACCAAGTCCAATATAACACTCAAGCATTGGAAGGAAACGCCACCATTGATTGTACAGCCGATGATCACTTCACCGGTTACAAGAGTCATGAACAGTTGACTAGTATGCGAACAAAACTCCATCAAATGAGCGTAGCAGAGACTGGAGGTTTGCCATACGTATTGCATCTATTGACTGGAAAACCTACACGATCACTGAAAAACATCGATGTTGAAGATGGTTTGGTCAATGGAGCGATCGAAACTTTACAGCACATTGAGATGGACGAAACAGAAATCAAAAGATTGTGGTTACATTTCGAAAGCAAGAATGTTGGAACCAAGGGCCATCGCAAGTCTTGTCCGCACATATTGTTGCATCATGACATTTTAAAATCTGGCTGGACTTCGATTACGAGAAGTTCAGCCACAGTATCTTTCAAAAGCAAAATGGTTAAATGCAAAAGAATACAATTTTCTTTGGTCGAAGCTTGTGCCATGATTGTTCATAAATCTCAGGGTGGAACTTTCAAAGAAATCACATTCGATTACGATAAGAGTCTCAAACAGCAACTGGTATATATTGCATTGTCGAGAGTTAGAAGCATAGATGGCCTGTACATTAGAAAGATGACTTTACATTCTAATATGCTCGCAGTTGTAATGCACCTAAGATGCAAGATCTTCGAACTGAATTGAAACGTTTGAATAATCATTGTTTGGAAACAGTCTCCACAACCACATTACAATTTTGGGATCAAGTTGCTTCGTCGAGTTTCAGAATAGTGTTGAATACACAGAGTTTGAAACTTCATGGTGAAGACATTGCAACTGGTCCAATTCTCATGGAATCGAATATCTTGGCATTAAATGAAACGTGGCTTGAAAATGATGAAAATTTTGATGTTTGAGGATACAAACATCACACAATTCAAAAGACCTTCTGTGCGATCTGGTGTTGTTGCGATATACTATATAGTTGAATCAACAATATGTAAGCCACATATTCTCATTACTGTGGATGAGAATATGTGGCTTACATATTGTTGTGATCAACATTCGATCTTAAACTCACATCAGATCCTACAAAATCTACTATGCGCGGTCAATCATGTATCGACTTGGTCTTCAATCGCAATGTTAATAGTAAGGTGACATTTGCACAGCTGAAGTTGAAATAAATGGATAAAAGACTTTGCTTGTAATATTCTAAATCTCACCCAATTCAACATTGGAGCAGATTAAAGTTTTCTTAATATCCGACTTAGCGATTTATATGCCAAAGTTTGGAGACATACCTAAAGTTGTAAGGAAATTCAACTTTCAAAAGATTCTAATAATTTTAGTGGGTGATTTCAACATCGACGTTAAGAAATCTGAAAATGCTCCATTCCTCGACTTCATGGAATCAACATTCGATCTTAAGCTCACATCAGATCCTACAAAATCTACTATGCGCAGTCAATCATGTATCGACTTGGTCTTCAATCGCAATGTTAATAGTAAGGTGACATTTGCACAGCTGAAGTTGAAATAAATGGATAAAAGACTTTGCTTGTAATATTCTAAATCTCACCCAATTCAACATTGGAGCAGATTAAAGTTTTCTTAATATCCGACTTAGCGATTTATATGCCAAAGTTTGGAGACATACCTAAAGTTGTAAGGAAATTCAACTTTCAAAAGATTCTAATAATTTTAGTGGGTGATTTCAACATCGACGTTAAGAAATCTGAAAATGCTCCATTCCTCGACTTCATGGAATCAACATTCGATCTTAAACTCACATCAGATCCTACAAAATCTACTATGCACAGTCAATCATGTATCGACTTGGTCTTCAATCGCAATGTTAATAGTTTGAATTGTTTCAACTATGTATCCTACTTTAGTTACCACAAACCTTTACTGTTGATTGTAAATGAAAATACCGAATAAAATAAAATTGATTTTATTAAACTTAAATTGTATTTTTTCATTTCATTTTGTATTTTTCATTGTACTTTTCATCCGTTATTCACGGATCCACCTTCGGCTCCATGGAGTCGATGTCGATTTTTTGTTTATATGCAGATAGTAGTTATCACCTCTGTGGCATCAGTCTACAGCAATCCTTATGTGGTACGACATTTGTTTTAATTTTGGTGCAAAAATGTGCACTTTCTATTTCCCAATAGAAATTCTGACATTCTTTTTAGTTCATTTATATTTTAAGCTTTTGCCATTTATCACACAATCAAATTCACAATCAAGAGGTAAGTCATGTACAATTAATGCTTTTGCTAATTTTTGATATTAATTTTAACCTGAAGTATTTCTTTTAAAATCATACCAATAATTATGGAATTTCTCAAACATCCTCTTCCCTCCGATTGAAATATATTTCTGTACCAGACCATAAAGAATTATTCTCTTAAACGATGATTTAAGATATTGTATCTGTTAGAGATTCTGTTCTGGAGTTCGCACACTGGTTTTCATCGATAAAACCATGGATGAAGCTCTTCTGTAGCAATTCTTTGGAAAGGAGGCATATTAAGCCGTATTTTCTATCACCATGACAACTCTAACAAAGCAGCATCATTAACTTCTGGTACCACCATGCCGTGATGGGACTAATTGTATGTCTATCATTACTGCAATTAAAGATTCTATTCTATATGTAACAAAATGTCAATTATTAGGATACTTGGACAAATATCTGAATATATTAAAATTTAAAATAACTTACTTTCTGACTGTGCAGATTTTCTTCCCTCAGATGGAGATGGAGATCCAGAACGAGACTGTGCTGGGGATGCTGAACGTGATCTTGCAGAGGATGCAGAACGTGATCGTGCCGGGGATGCAGAACGTGATCGTGCCGGGGATGCAGAACGCGATCGTGCCGGGGATGCAGAACGTGATCGTGCTGGGGATGCAGAACGTGATCGTGCTGGGGATGCAGAACGCGATTGTGCCGGGGATGCAGAACGTGACCGTGCCGGGGATGCAGAAGGAGATCGAGATGGTGAGTGTGATCTTGACCTGGATCGGGAATGTGATCTTTCTTTTCCCTCTTCTTCATCTGAATCTGCATTTTGTTTTGGACTTTGAGGTGACTTTTCTGAACCTTCAGCTTCAGACTCTGATGTATTAATTCTTTTCTTTTTTGAAGGGGCTGGGCTTCCTTCTGATTCACTGTCCGAATTTCTAATTCTTTTGCCTTTTCTCTCAGGGACTGGACTTCCTCCTGATTCACTATCTGAACGAATCCTCTTTTTACGTTTTCCCTCATTTGTTTCACCCTCGCTTGCACTGCCACTATGAAAAATTATGGAAAAAGGTGTGGTTATGTCTCAAGCCAGAATTAAAGTTTTTTTTTTTTTTTTTTAATGGCTAAATCAAACATTAGCAAACCCAAATGCTTTTGTCCCTTCCAAAAATTATATGGTTTATGGGATGGAAGCAATTAAAGCACAGCAGATAATGACACCGCTATAAAATGTCAATAAATCAGAGAATATTTCATAATGGGGGATTTTACTGTATGTAATTGTGCAGTCAGCTATGAAATTCTCTGAGTAGTGCAAACTGGCTGCCAGGACAGCTCATGAGGTTTTGTCAATGATATACAAGAATTTTGCTAGCGGGGACGTGATTATCTTGAGTGCTGCATACAGGTCTGGGGGCCTCATTTTAAGAAAGATGTAAAGCTGCTGGAAAGGGTGCAGAGAAGGCCAATAAGATTGATGAGGGGAACAAAGGGGTGCCCTTACCAAGAAAGGTTCTGCAAACTGTAGCATCTGGAGACTAGGCACCTGCAAGGTGATTGAGGTGTTTAAGGCTTTTAATGGATTGAGCACACTCAATGCTAATGGGATTCTTCCTATTGCTCTAACTGCACATCTATTCTGCAACCATCCAACCTTTAGCCAGCAGGTGGTTGATTTCCGGAACAAACTTTCATCTGTGGTTGTGGAAGTTGATAGCTTAAATAAATTCAAGGAAGTACTAGATAAACTATTGCAGGGCATGGAAAAGTTACAGAGAAATAAAAAGTACTTAAGCCTATAACAGCTACAAAGTGATCTGTAATAGTGCCACAGAAAAGGTTAGGCTGGCAAAGGCAGATTAGGAGAAATCGCTGGCAAGCAGAACAAAGAGTGGGATAAGGATTTCTTCACATATATAAATACAAAAAAGAGAAATACAAGGTGCCTCCGTAGCCAGGTGGGCAGGAGCAGCAGTGCGTGCACACGCTTCTTGATTAGACCGGGGTTTGAGCCTGTAACCACCAAATATGGAGGATGCAGAAAGGTCAGGGAATGACCACCGCATATCCCCGGAGCAATATGGCCTTAGTTGCTAATACTCCTACAAACCAAATAACAAACAAACAAACAGAGAAGGACAAATCAGATTGGACCCTTATGTATTGGACGTGAGATAGTATTGGATACCTCAGCTGATGTTGTGGAAGAACTCAACAGGACTAGAGCATGTCATTGTTGTTTGGTTTTTAGGAGCATTAGCAACTAAGGCCATATTGCTCCGGAATATGCGGTGGTCATTCCCTGACCTTTCCGCATCCTCCATATTTGGTGGTGACGGGCTCGAACCCCGGTCTAATCAAGAAGCGTGTGGTACGCACTGCTGCTCTTTCCCACCTGGCTACGGAGACGCCCTAGAGCATGTCTGCCAGGGGTAAAGATTGATGACATTGTGTAGCAGATAGCATCTTTTAATTGTTGTTGTTATTTGGTTTTTAGGCGCATTAGCAACTAAGGCCATATTGCTCCGGGGATATGCAGTGGTCATTCCCTGACCTTTCCGCATCCACCGTATTTGGTGGGCATGGGCTCAAACCCCAGTCTAATCAAGAAGCGTGTGCTATGCACAGCTACTCCTGCCCACCTGGCTACGGAGGCGCCCCTGCTTTGACATTCAGCTATAAAAGTCACTAGTGAGCTGGATTTAGGGAATAATTTTGACGTTGTTTATTTAGATTACAGCAAAGTATTTGACTCAGTCCCACATGAGCAGCAGTTACTTTATAAGCTGGAACAGTAAAGAAAACGCTTTGGGTTTCGGGTTGCATTGTCATTCAAAAAATATATTGCTTCAACTGAAAAACTGATAACATTTATTATATGTATAACAATAATACAGAGAACTAAAGTGAAACAAAGTAAAGTAGAATAGAATGACAAACAGTATCTGGTAGATGGTGGTACATATCCATTATATGGAATAACGATATAAGACTCGACTGGGCGTGAGCACGAATCAAACATCTGAAAAGCAAGACACATGCATGAAGTGGATTATGTGTGCATAATCGTTATATGGAATAAAACAATTGTCACTGTGAATTATCAGGTGTCTGGTGTCAGGAATGTAAACCACGCAAGCGAGACGAAAGCCAGCACTCATCATGCTGTAAAATGGTTGATTCTATAATTGGGTAGATGCATATTCCCCAATTAGAGTTCAAGGCACTATTACAATTGGATACGTGCAATGCCTCAAGCCATGATCATTGGCAGTAGTTACGGGAGTTGCAAATGATCTCAACGTCACAACGGAGATCAAGGCTGTGTTGTTCACCCCAACAATGCTCAGCAATAGCGGAGCATTATGAATAAGCAGACCAGAGAGCCCTCTTGTGTTCAGAGATACCATCCTTTAGTCTCCTAGCGGTTTTGACTACATAACAACCACTATAATCTGGGCATGTACTGCAGTATGCACAGATGCTATGTAGAATGGAGGGGATGGGCGTTTTTACCCTAGAAATAATCGAATGTAATTTCCTACCAGGAATCTGCACACACTTTATGTGGTAAGAGTGCAAGATCCTGGTAACATGCTTTGACACGCCTGGGTAGTATGGAATGTAGGCAATTGAGATAAACTCATTATAATGTGGTGGAGTAGGTCATTCAACAAGCTCACGAGCCTGCAACTCACACCTATCAAGAATATGAGTTGGATAACCACAGATGGAAAGATCCTTTACTTCGGAAATCTCTATTCTTTTGGAATCTATGGAGCTAGAATGGATCCAAGCATGGGTAAACAAACAAGGTACACGCCATGCTGTGTAAATGTCTAGGGGTGTGTGCAGACTCGTATTTTGTAAATTGGCCTGTACACGTGGGTTTTCTAAAAACCGAAGTTACAAAAGGCAAGCCCACGCACTGAACTAAAACATCCAGAAAAGAAAGGTTATTGTTCGCTTCCAGTTCAACAGTAAACTGGATGAAAGGTGACAGGGAGTTAAGATATTGGAGTAGCTGACCTTCTGATCCCAGAGGGATAATCAAAAAGATATCGTCAAAATATCGACACCAGAGAGTGATGGGAACGGACAGATCGAAAATATTCGGCTCTAGTTCTTCCATGGCAATGTTGGCTATTATAGAACTGACAGGGGCATCCATAGCAGTGTCGTGAACTTGGCAGAACAGAATTGTTGAACACGATCAAGCTGCCAGTCAAACACAGGTTGAGGGCCGTAAAAATATCATCGGTAGAGAGCGAGGTCCTCGTGCCCAAGGTGGCATCTCCATCCAAAAGTTGTCGTGCACAGGTAATGGACAGCAGCACTGGAACAGAAGTGATAGGGAGACCACATTGAAGAAAATTATGACCTCTTCCTCCTCCGAAATGGTAAGATCTTTAATAGTATATAGAAACTGTACACTGTTGAACTGTAATTGGGGAGCATGTATGCACCCAATTATAGAATTGACCATTTCACAGCACGATGAGCACTGCCGCTTGTCTCGTGTGCGTGGTTTACATTCCTGACACCAGACATTGGATATTGCCCAATGACTGATTGTTTTATTCCATATAACGCTTATGCACACACAATCCACTGCGTGCATGTGTCTTGCTTTTCAGATGTTTGATTCATGCTCACGGCCAGTCGAGTCTTATATTGTTATTCCATATAACAGATATATACCACCATTCACCATCCAGGTGAGGAAGGGGAACTTTGCCCCGAAAGCTACTGTTTGTCATTATATTCTACTTTATTTTCTTTCACTTTAGTTCTCTGCATTAATGTTATATAATAAATGTTATCAGTTTTTTGGTTGAATATATTTATCGAAAGCTGGAACAGGTTGGAATCACAGAAAATCCTTAGATGTATCGCAGGATGGTTTCAGGGTAGGAGGCAGAGGGTTGTGATAAATGGTTATTCCTCATATTGGGTTAATGTAAGAAGTGGGGTCCCCAAGAATCAGTATTGGTACCATTGTTGTTTTTGATTTTCTTAAATGACATCGATAAAAGGATGGAGGGCATGATGTCTAAATTTGCAGATGATGTAAAGATTGGTAAAGTAGTTAATGATCACATCCAAGCAAGCAGAGCTTCTTCAGAGCAACCTAGATAGACTTCAGGGATGGTCAGAAAAGTGGGAGCTAAGCTTTAATCCAGCAAAGTGCAAGGTTTTGCTCACAGGAAACAGTAACCCCAAAATAACTTATGCACTTGGTAGATTTTAACTAAAGTCAGTAGTGGAAGAAAGAGACTTGGGATTTACGATATGGTCAGACATGAAGTTCGCGAAGCATTGTAGACAGGTTGCAAGAAAGGCTCATGGTGTCCTACTGCTGATTTATCGAACATTTGCTAGTAGAGATAAGGATGTCACAATCCCATTATATAAGGCTATTCTTAGACCACACTTGGAATACTGTGTTCAAGTATGGAGACTGCACCTAAAGAAAGACATCGATTTTGAAAGGGCCCAAAGACAGGTAACTCACCTGGTGAGATCAGAAAAAGGGTATCCATATGAGGAAAGACTTTGAATATGTGGGTTGCACTGCTTGGAAACTAGGCACCTTAGAGGAGATGTGACTGATGTGTTTAAGGCCCTGAGAGGCAAAAGTAAAATGAATTGAGGACAAAATTTTCATGGTTATAAATTACTGGAATAAGTTACCTACATGGGTGGTAAAGGCTGACAGTTTGGGTCAATTCAAAGCGACCTAGATATTTTATTATTAGTTATAATTTTTAGTTTACAATAATATACCTATGTAAATCTAAGCAGATGCCATTACTGAATTTTTATTGCGAACCCCTTCGGGTTCGCAAATCACCGGTTGGCAACCGTTGGTCTATTCAAAGAATGGCACAATATAACAATATTTTAGAAGATATTTTTGTCTGTTATATAAATTGATCTTGTCTGTTAAATTGGTTTCCAAACTGATTAGATACTATGAGGCAGTGAAAAAGAGTTGGATGCAAAAAAATAATTTTGATATCAATATTTGGATTTCAGGAAAGCTTTTGATAAAGTTGCACATAAAATTCAAAGGTCAGTTGGATAGTTACCTATGGGAGGAAGGAAATGTATAGGTTGTCTATTTCCTTTTCTTTTAATATTTATTAAGTATTTATTTTATTTCATTTAATTTTATTATTACTTTACGCTTTTTTTTTTTTTTTTTTTTGGCTGTGCACCATATGGCCATTACTAATACTAATACCTTCATCAATATCATTAATAAATATTCAAAACAATGGGTCTAGCACTGAACTCTTTGGGACTCCACTAATAGATTAATCTACAAAGAGCAGTGTCCACTGATAACCATTCTCTGTCTTCTCCCACTGAACCCTCCCTTTATCCATAGCAGTAACTTGCAATGAATGTCACATTGCTCCAGTTTGTACAGCAGTCTTTTATGTGCAACTTTATCAAAAGCCTTCCTGAAATCCAAATATATGATATCAAAATTATTTTTTTGCATTCAACTCCTTTGTCACTGCCTCATAGTATCTAATCAGTTTGGTCAAACCAATTTAACAGACAAGAACAATTTATATAACAGACAAAAATATCTTCTAAAATATTGTTATATTGTGCCATTCTTTGAATAGACCAGCGGTTCCCAAAAGTGTTCCAGGGTGTTCGCAATAAAAATTCTGTAATGGCATCTGCTTAGATTTATATAGCATTATTATTGTAAACTACAAAATATAACTAATAATAAACAATAAAGTAAAATAAAATTAAAATTAAATACAAAGTAAAAATTGCCAAAGAAAGAAACCACATCTCCCATAATTCCTTATAATTAGTTTGCTATCTTACAGTATATTATGTTAAATAAATGTTTTCCATACTAAATTTTTTTTTCATTCTCAAGGATCATTGTTATTATAGGTAAAAAAAATTTTATTTATTTTTTTTTTATATTTTTTTTTAGAACCTATAGTACTTAGTATTGTGAGTGGGTTGAAAAGTTGAAAGAAAATACTGATTGACATTAAACTTGAACTTCCGTAGATTGTAATTTTCAGGAAATACATATGAAGGAAGGTGGTTCCAGCAAACAGAAGTTGAATGAATAAATGAGGAAGAAGAAAAGTTGTTTCTGTGAGTTTGAACTTGGACAGCAAAATGATGTTGACTGGTTGCGGCACATGTTCGGACTGCTTTGAAAGAGGGAGCAGGAATTATAGAAGCCAATTCAGAAGAACAGTGCCATGCAAGTATCTATAGTTGCTGTTATTTGGTTTTTAGGAGCATTAGCAACTAAGGCCATATGGCTCAGGGGACATGCGGTGGTCATTCCCTAACCTTTCCGAATCCTCCATATTTGGTGGCTCATGGGTTCGAATGCCGGTCTAATCAAGAAGCGTGTGCTATGCACTGCTGCTCCTGCCCACCTGGCTACAGAGGTGCCAAGTATCTATAGATAAGGCATGCAACAGAAACAGAAAGTCTATGAGACAGAGAGTGGAGAAACTCTGTTAGAGATGAGATATCAATTAGGCTAACTGCCCTCTTTTGAATGGAATCTAGAAGTCTGAGAGAGGTTTTGGGGGCACCGCCCCAGATGTGGGAACAGTATTCCATGGTAGAGCGGATTTGCGATTTCTAAAGAGTCAATAACTGTTTGGAAGAAAAGTAATGCCGAGAGCGAAAGAGAAAACCCAGTTTATTAGATGCAGAGAAAGCAATTTGTAAAGTGCTTTATGCCAAGAGAGATTAGAAGTCAGGATAAACCCCAAGATTTTGATTAGAAATCAGAGCACCATCAAAGAAGCATAGGAACAGAAGAATCCTTTTTTGCGAAATATAAAATCAGGACTGAGTTTTAGAAGGATTGAAATTAAGTTATCTTTGCCCCACTGGAGATCAGCATTTAAGGATTTGGCAGTGGATACTCGAAAAGTTAAAGCTGTTTGAGCAGGGCAAGGTTTCTCAAACTAAAAGGTAGAATGCAATGTGCTATTGTCAGCAAAACTATGGATAGGATTTCTGGTCAATGAAAGAAGGTCATTAATATACAAGAGGAAAAGAGTGGGAGAAAGAACTGAACCTTGGGGAACACCAGCATTAGTGGACAAGTTAGAAGACAGAGAGCCATTTACCATCACCTGCAGTGAGCAGTTAACTGGATACCCCGTAACAAAGAACAGCTGGCAAATCATAGGATGGAACCTTATTTAGAAGATCTTTATGCCAAACATGACCAAAAGCCTTTGAAATGTCAAGAGAAATGGCTTGGGTTTCACCAAACTTTTCCACTGAATTTGTCTATAATTGGATGGAAGGGATTTGTCACCCTTTTTAGGAACTGGCTGGATATGAGCAAATTTCCAAGCAAAAGAAAAAAAAACCTTTGGAATAAGGAAGTGAATAAAGATGACACAAAACAGGAGTAAGCTCAGGAGCGCAGGTTTAGAGAACAAGTGGAGTTTTCTTAGCATCAGATTCATCAAAATCCTTCTGACATCCTTTTTACGGAAGCCCACAGGAGGCATTGAATGGAGTGTGCTGGGAATGATTTGAGGTGATTTACATGAGTTGGAAGAAAAATAGGATGCTAGCAGGTCATCTTCATCTTTGGCTGATGTGGCAACAGAACCATCTGGTTTTGTCAGAGGTGGGAACAGAGATGGGCAAAAATTGAGGCCAATAGCTTTGGCAAGAGACCAGAATGCTCAGCTACCATTTGGACTATAAAAGCAAGTTTTCTACTCTTAGCCCGTTCAAAATCTAGTTTGGACTTATTCATAACTGCTTTACAAAGTATAAATAATATTTAATAATAATTTTTATTATTATACAATTTCACTTATAAAAACGTAGTACTGGAAATATTTTATAATAAAAATTCAGAAACGTTATACAATTTCAGAGAATATAGGCTTAGTGGTTCATATTAAAAATATTATGTTGAAAGGGGTTCGCGATAAAAAATATTACATTGAAAGGGGTTTGCGAGTCAAAAAAGGTTGGGAACCGCTGGAATAGACAGTAACTATTTGTTGAATTGCATTTAAACTGCTAATTGTTCAGATGCAAGCTATAGGTAAAACTTCCTCAATAGAATAAATCAGTATATGTTACACTTTATATAACGTGCCTAAAAATTAATACATAGCTGCCAACTTTTGACTCTGAAAAAGCTGTGGGATGAGGTATTTGTAGGCATTGGAGAAAATGGATTTTTGGCCAAAAAAAAAGGACATTTTTTCAGGAGTTCTTCACAAAAAAATGAGATTTTTCAGAAAAAAAAAAAGCAGGCGATTTTTTAAAGTTCACAAAAAAATTTAATTTTATTGAAAAATACACCAATATGTTAAAATACAGCCAACAGGATTGTTTACCAGTATAATTTGCTTTTAAACACTAGTTTACCTAATATTTTACTGTCTGCAAACTTTTGTTTGGAATGTCTATTAGAAATCAAACTGATTATGACTTCTTTAAAGAGAATATTGTAGTAGACCTTGTTCATCTTCAGATATGTCGAGTCCAAGTTTTTTTTATAGCAATGGAACTGTTGTTAACATTTGGCTGTAAGAGCATTTCCAAACCTGCACTAGAAGGAAATCTGAATTTTTTTTTTTTTTTTTTCTTTTTCGCACCTGGTTAGTTGAATATTCTCTGATACTAATCATTACTATGAGGAATTATTAAAATGCCAAATATGACTTGGGATAACCTTTCATATTTCATGCTTTCTTCTGCATTTGACAAGACCAAGGACTACTGTACATGAATTCTTTCTTCTTTTATAATAGCGCCTAGGAATTCTGTCAAATTCTTACACTAAATTTGACAGAACTTGTTTTCAATATACGTACTTTACTTTCAATGATAGCGAGAAGTACTGGAAATTATTATTAATTTTATTTTTTATGAAATCAATTTGTTTCAATTTTTCAAAAAACTTGTTCTCTGAATAGTATTACTGGATGAAAAAATTCATTCTCCAAAATATTTTAATTAAAGTTAAATAATGTTTAACCTAACAATTCTGATACTCAGTTGGACAACTTAATATCTATGAAGCCTTCAGGTAGCAGATTTCTGACTGCTTTTAGGAAACATGCCTTGGTCCTAGGAATTTGCAACAGAAAGTTACTGGCCACTAAACTAAGTTCACAATTCATTAAATTTATTCATAAAGCCACAGTTTTTGCTAGGAGTTTATTAAATATTTGAAGTTATAATCAATAGTTGCAATAGGCGTGTGTGTGTCTGTTACAATATGTATACAAAACAGGTTGATATTCAACATGCATTATCTCGGCACTTGTCAATTATTGCTCTTTTGTAATTGTGACTGACAAGGAAATTAGCCATTACTAATTGAGAGGAGGAGGATGCAGTGTTTTTATCTGTATTTCCAATAGATTATCAGATATTCAAGTTAGGAGTTGAAAAATGCAAAATTTATTTTTTGAAAATTAAATTTTTAATTATATTAGTTTTTGATAAATTAATTTCTTTAATGAATCTTAATCCTTTCTAGTTGAGAGAAGGAATCTTTCTTGGGTTTCTTGGTTTCATTATTTGGATTGCACTGGAAATGGAATGTCTGGAGAATAAAGTATGTGTTTTTTAATGGCAAACTGAACAATAGTAAGGCTGTATTCATTAATAAATTAAGAAAAAATTCGCATAATTTTTTTTTCAGATTCTGATTTTAACACAGCTTTACAAATTTTGCAAAACAAAAGATAGAGAAAACTACTGTTTTTTACAAAAAGATGGAGAAACTTTATGGTACCAATTCTGGTAAGACAAGGAGATAGAGAAGGTGCCAGATTGAACTAAAAAGCCTGATTCCCCAACATAAATCCAGAGAGTTGGCAGTTATATTAATACAACTGAAAATTACCTTCCTCTCCTTTTTTCTTTGTCACTGTCTGAATCCTCACTTGATGAAATGGTGGCTTTCGACACTACCCGGCTTCGCTGTTTAGCAGTCAAGCCATCATCTTTCATAGTTATTTTCTTAGCTTTCTTTTGCAGTTTCCTATAAAATGAGAAAATTTAACTTATATTATGAATTTATAATATGTATAATTAATAATATTTATAATATCAAAATATTTCCGACTACTACAAGCAGCCAGAACATTAAATTATTTATATAACTATAATTATTACTATGATAATGATTTACGAAAAAAACAACCGTTTATTCTCTAGTTAAAGCAATTTTATTATCCAGATATACATATTTATTCTTCTTCTTTTTTTTTTTTTGTATCCAAGAGAGAAAAATTATACTTATCTGTTTGAAACAACAACAACAAAAAAAAAAAAAACATTCTGTGTAAGTGTAAATTGTGTATTGTTCATTAATTATTCTTTATTCATGTCATAGATGTAGGATAGATGTGCGGAAATTTGCCTTTAGCCAGCGGGTGGTTGGTGGGTGGAACAGACTTCCATCCCTTGTCGTGGAAGTTGATAGTCTAAATAAGTTTAAGGCTCAGCTGGACAGGTATTTCGAACGAACAGAGGGGTGAAGTGGAAGTGGTTATTTTTATTTATTTATGTTACTTTTTTTTTTTTTTTTTTTTGGCTGATGCTGCATAAGCTTGCTTTCTTGCATCAAATGCCTCTACTAATGCTAATGCTAATGCTAATGCATACAAGTATTTGTATATTGTTTATTTGTGTGCCATCCAAACTTTGGCCACAGATCCTTTTTGATTTCTAGCTTTACCAAGAGAACATCCCTCCCACCCCGGCCAAATTGAAATATCATTTTGTTTTTATTTGCTCAATAACAAAATACTGTGACTGACAAACAACAATATTTCTAAAGCACCTTCAAAAATTTGCCTATCCATATTTAAACATATGCAAATTTTAAAAAGAAAAAGAAAAAAAAAATTAAAAATCTTTGTCTGTACATAGTCTGCTCAATACATAATTGCTCACAGAATTCCTAGAGATAAAAAAACCTCATCATCTTACCTCTCAAAATTAGCGTGATGGCTGAGTTTATATCTTTTTTTTGCTATGTAACTCATTTGTGCCATACATGAGCAGAAAATCCTTTTTTTTTTTTTTTTTTGACCCTCATGGACTTGTCTGTGGATGCCCTTGGAGAGTGCAGATCACAGTTTACATGCTACCAATCTAATCATTAATTAAATTTACCTCAGCTTTTGAGTTACTGCCTCACATCTAATTTATAACTACTCTTTCTTAATTTAAACTTACCTCCTAATTTGTATCACCTGAAAGAAAGAAGGATATTTCTAAGTGTTTAGTTTTTCAGTGCTCTTAAAAACCAGGGGTGCTCATAAGGTTACTGAAGTTTGTAACAGCCATTCTTCCAGCAACAGCAGCTAATGACATTTAGAATGTCTAAAATAATGATGAGGCTAATCGATTAGTAAGTCAAGTGCAACAAAAGTTTATCTTCATAGGCTTCATACTTATATTTCTGAAACTTACAGAGAAAACAATGTTAGTATATTAGTATTAGTAGTGGCAAATGATGCAAGAAAAAAAAAAGTTTATAAAGCATCGGCAAAAATTTCTTGTACAATTCACCCATCCATATCTTCCAAGAATTTGTCTAGTACTTCCTTGAATTTATTCAAACCACTCACTTACATAACAAAAGATGGAAGTTTGTTCCAACAATCAACACCTGCTGGCTATTGAAGGCAAACCTCTGCACATCTATCCTGTAACTATCCTTCCTCAACTTCAATTTATGCCCCCTTGTAAACAGTCTCAGCAAGAGGAAGAACGCCTCTAAATGGGAAGCATTCAAGGAAGCTACGAGACTTTTGTTCCAACTAAGAAATACTATTCTAGGTTTAGGCCCAAATGGATGTCAGATGAACTGAACTAATGAGACTTGTGGCAGAGAAGAAAAATGCATGGGATGCAAATAAATTATCAGGTGACATAGAAGCTCATGGTAGATATAAACCTGTCTATAATGAAGTCACAAAGGAAGTTACGCAAGCAAAGGCAGAGTATGAGAAATCTTTGGCAAAGGATGCAAAGAAAAACAGCAAAGATTTCTTTACTTATATAAACTATAAAAGGAAGGGGATGAATCAAATTGGTACAATTGATATCAATGGTTTGGCTGTAGATGTTCATTCTCAGATAGGTGCCAAACAAAATGAGTATTTTGCATCTACATTCACACGAGGAGTTATTCAAGGAGGAGAGCGCCAGACATTTATCAATCACTAACAGGGAGTTAAATGATTTTGAATAACTAAGAGTAAAGTGGAGAAGAAATTGTTGAAGTTAAACATAAGAAAGGCACCAGGGGTAGATGGAATCTATCCAGTTATATTAAAGGTGGCGGCAAAGGAAGTAAGTAAACCCTTAGCCATAATTATGAGAACACCCTTGGAGTGGAGATGTGCAAATGTATCTCCGATTCACAAAGGGCGACACGGGCAATTAGAGACCTGTTAATTTGACTTCTGTTCAGGGAAAATAATGGAGTCACTGGTTAAAGAAGCATTGCAGGCTCATCTAGACAAGACTGCAGTAATAATTCAGACACGGCATGGGTTTGTTAAGGGGAAGTCTTGTCTGACCAATTTGATTGGATACTATGACATGGTCACAAAGGAGCTGGATGCAAAAAATAATTTTGATATCATATACTTGGATTTCAGGAAGGCTTTTGATACTGTTGCACATGGAAGAATCTACAAATTGGAGCAGTATGGCATTACGGGCAAGTTGCTACAATGGATAAAGGAGGATAGTTGAGTGCGAGAAGACAAAGTGGTAATCAATGGATACAGCTCTTCGTAGACTAATGTTATCAGTGGTGTCCCCCAAGGTTTTGTGTTGGGCCCATTACTGTTTTGTATATTTATCAATGATATTGACGAAGGTATATCAAGCTTAGTGTCAAAGTTCACAGATGATATAAAGGTTGGGATGGTAGTTAATAACAGTAATGACAGTATTCTGCTGCAACAGGATCTAGAAGAGTTGGGCAGATGGGCTGAGAAGTGGCAACTGAAGTTTAACATTGACAAATGCAAAGTACTGCACATGGGCAGCAGTAACCCCAGAGAAGTGTACCAACTGGAACAGGTTGGATTCAACCTGTCAACCTCATTCATTCACCACTACTCAGGGTAGTGGTGAATGAAAGAGACCTGGAGTTAATTGGGTAGTCAGATATGAAGTTTTCTGAGCAGTGTAGATAGGCTGCCAGAGGAGGTCATAGGGTGCTGTCAGTGATATACTGAAATTTTGCAAGCAGGGATAAGGAAGTGATTATTCCTTTGTATAAGGCAATGGTCAGGCCACACCTTGAGTACTGTGTACAGGTCTGGAAGCCTCATTTTAGGAAGGATGTAGAGTTACTGGAATGAGTACAGAGAAGGGCAACAAGTCTGGTGAAAGGAACAAATGGGTGCTCTTATGAAGAAAGGCCTAAGTTCTGCAAATTGCAGCTTTTGGAGACTAGGCACCTGCGAGGTGATCTTATTGAGGTGTATAAGGCCTTGAATGGATTTAGCAGACTCAATGCTGATAGGATTCTTCCTCTTGCTCAGATTACAAATCCAAGGGGGGGCACAAACTGAAATTGAGGAAAGACAATTGTTGAATAGATATGCGGAAATTTGCCTATAGCCAGCGGGTAATTGATTGCTGAAACAAACTTTCATCTGTCATTGTGGAATTTGATAGCTTAAATAAATTTAAGACAGAACTAAACAAACGTTTGGAATGAATGATGTGTGAAATGAGAAGGGTTTTTTTTGTCTGGCTGAGGCTGTATAATCTTGCTTTCTTGTATTGTATGCCTGTACTAATGCTAATACCATCAACATTTAGCTTAATCAATCCACTGAAGGCCTTAAACACCTCAAACAGATCTTCATGCAGTGCCTTACCTTCAGACATGGCAATTTGCAGAATTGAAGTCTTTCTTGGTAAGAGCACCCTTTTATTCCCTTCACCAATCTCATTGCCCTTTCTGTACTCATTCCAGCAGCTTTACATCCTTCCTAATATGAAGCTTCTAGACCTGTATACAGTACTCAAGATTTGGCCTGACTAATGCCTTACGCAATGGGATAATCTCCTTATCCCTGCTAACAAAAGTTTCTGTATATTACTTTTAAAATCCGATGAGCTATACTGGCAGCCTCTCTGCACTGCTCAGAGAACTTTATATCTGACTGCATAATTACCTCAGGTTCTTTTCATTTTCCACTATTTAAGCATAGCACCAAACAGCTGGTACGTTAATCTGGGATTACTGCTACCCATATTTAGTACTTTGCATTTTGTCAACATTAAACTTAAATTTTAATTTCTCAGCCCATCTGCTTAATTTTTCCAGGTCTTGTTTCAGTAGCATACTGTTATTACTGTCATTAAGCACCCTTCCAACCTTTGTATCACCTACCAACTTAGACATTGAGTCTGATATACAGCAATACAAAAGTTGATTCAGGGGCAAAAGTTGATGATGTTGTAAAGCATTATCAACAACATTTTTAACAACATTGACCTGTACTTAACAAGTACAGGTCAACGTTGCAAAAAAGTCGTGATTTAGGGTTAAATTTGAAAGTGTCTGCAATTCTGCCCAGACATGATAGGAGGGAGTACATGGTAAGAGCCTTATCAATCAATTTGGCCTTGCAGGAAATGTGCAAGGCTCAAGGGGTAATATTTTTTTCAGCCTGGTCTGTGCTTGTTAACAGGAGAGACTGCTTCTACAGGGATGGGATACACTTAAATAGAAAGGGTGCAAGAATATTTGCTGATGCTATCGAGGCAGTGTTTTAGGTGGGTCGGAAAACTGCTAGCTTGTGGGGGGGGATTCACAGACTAAAAGGTTAAAAGTAGCTGCAGGCAGAAGTGGAGGTGATTCTTGCACTACTTCTATTAGAATAAGCAGCGTAGAGCGAGGAGTGTTGGGGGTTTCAGGGACTGATGGCAGTCACTGTGAAACAGGTGAGTATATGGGATGTGTTAGGGTAACTAATAATAAGAATAGGTACATGAATACTTGCATGTATACCAATGCTAGAAGGATAATAAATAAATTTGATGAATTTGAAGTGTTGGTCAAGAATCAAAGGCGGATATTGTTGGGACAGCAGAGACGTGGTGTCACACAGATATAGGGAATGCAGAACTGGAATTTGGGGAGTACAATGTGTACAGAAAGGATAGACAGGATAGGGAGGAGGTGTTATGCTGTTAATTAAGAAAAACATAAAATCAAAAGAAGTGCATCCATTTCATATAGATGAACAGTGACTGTTGAGTCAGTTTGGTGTGACATAAGCACTATGAAAGCAAAAATAAGAGTAGGAGTGTGTTATAGGCCTAATGACTCGAATGAGCACAATGAACAACTGTACAAAGAAATAGAGTGGGCTAGTAAATCAGAATGTTTTATAATGGGGAATTTTAACTTCCCAGATATAGACTGGAACTTATGGGTTGGTCACTCGCACACTAGTAAGACTTTTGTGGATTTATTGGATGATTGTTTTCTACAGCAGCATGTTCGAGAGGCAACCAGAGAGGATAATACTCTTGATCTGGTTATCAGCAGTGATCATTCGTGTATTAAGAATTTGCAGATAAAGGAACCATTAGGTGGCAGTGATCACAGTGTACTGATATTAGATTTACTTAAAGATATAATTACCATCAGGGGTTGTTGTTGTTATTTGGTTTTTAGGAGCATTAGCAACTAAGGCCATATTGCCCCGGGGATAAGCGGTGGTCATTCCCTGACCTTTCCGCATCTGCTGTATTTGGTGGTCACGGGCTTGAACCCATCAGGGGTAAAGGAAGGGGTTTTTGCTTCCGTAAAGGTGACTATAGTGGTCTCAGACAGTTTTTAAATTCTGTACAGTGGGACCAACTGATGATGTTACCAACAGCAAATTCTAAGTGGGAAGCATTCAAGGAATTGATAGCGAATACTAAACGTTTCACACCTATTAAGAAATATTGTTCAAGGTTTAGGCCTAAATGGTTGTCAAATGAACTAATGAGACTCGTGGCAGAGAAGAAAAATGCATGGGATGCATATAAATTATCAGGCGACACAGAAGTCTATGATATATATAAGCAAGTCTGTAATCAAGTCACAAAGGAGGTTAGGCAGGCAAAGGCAGATTACGAGAAATCTTTGTCCAGTTCTTCCTTGAATTTATTTAAGCTATCAACTTCCACGACAGATGGAAGTTTGTTCCAACAATCAACCACTCTCTGGCTAAAGATAAACTTCCACACAACATCTTTCTACAATTATTCACGACATTATTCTATAACCATCTTTCCTCGATTTGAATTTATGCCACCTCAGGTGTCGAATCTGAACAAGAGGAAGAATTCCATCAGTACTGAGCATGCTCAAACCATTCAAGGCCTTATACATCTCAATCAGATCACCTCGCAGGTGCCTAGTCTCTAGACACTGCAATTTGCAGAACTTAAGCCTATCTTTGTAACAGTAACCCTTTGTTCCACTCACTAATCTCGTTTCCCTTGTCTGTACTCGTTATAGTAGCTCAACATCTTTCCTAAAATGAGGCTTGCAGACCTTTATGCAATACACAAGGTGGTCTGACCATTGCTTTATACAAGGGGGATAATCACCTCCTTATCCCTGCAAGCAAAATTCCTATATATCATTGACAAGACCATCCTTTGGAATTCAGCAACCCAGCTCCTCTAGCACTATGGTGAGCAATCATTGTGTGATGTTCCATATTCTTGTCGATTTCCTAACCAATCCTTTCTTGAAAAAAAATATATATTTCATTACTACATAGCTACCTTTTGTAAAATTATTGGTTTTAGTAAATATAGCTTTTTTAAACCTAAATAATAATTAATATTTAATATATTTTTATAAACATCAGATTATCCATTCTTGTTATCATTCAATCTGCTGCTTATTATTCATTTGGAGATATGTGAATTCAGTGACTAAAGGAATTCTTAAGTCTCTTACAGAGGAAGCAGCTACAATGCTGCAGTTGTGTAAATGGGGGAATATGTAGTCCCCTATTCTTGCCATCTTCAGCTAACAATCGGATATGTTATTATTACTATCTGTCTGTTCAAATACCATATAATGAACATAGAGTGATGCAATTTATTTTGATAACAGAATATGCTTTGAATTTGGTTAGTTTCCTGGTTAAAGGATTTGTTAATTACCTTCACCTGACATGGATTAACTCAGTAATGAATAAAATAATCCAAAATTTTTTTTACACATTTTGGGTATGATCAATCTTTACACAGCCTATACAATGAATTAAGTGATTTGTTTCTGTTTCAATTTATCAAGGGTATCAGAGTGAACAGCATATCATTTTCATTTCAAAAGATGATTTAATGCTGCATAATTAACCAATTTTGTGCTATATGTCAAAAGTTAAATGAAAGAAAGACAAGGGAAAGATATCCTGACAATGGGAAAAAAATAACCTAATGGGTAAAGATATTCAATAACCTTGGCTATCATGTCATATAAACAAGCAGCTGGCAGAGTATGATTTCTGTCAAAAACTAAGAGCAATTTGTTCTAAAGCCCTCCCCCACTCTCATTGATTAGATTGAGGTTTACTTTTCACTCCTAGATATTTATGTTTACTTCTCAATTATGTGAAAATGGCATTGAAAACATTTAATTTAAAGATTTGATATGTACTAAAGCTCCACAACATTAGTTGCTTACCTTAAACAACTCCAACTCAGTGAAAAGAAGCTTTCTCAAATAATGTGGTGTGGTCACTAAAGGAAATTTGTCTCAGTATACCTACACCTGCTGTTTCACTAAGCAGAGTGACTTTTAATGAGTAATAACTAAAATTACAAATAAGGTTTCACAATAATTTATCACATTTTAATCAATAAATTTTATTGATTAAATTAATAAAAAAATTTATCAATAATTTTTATCTTTATCACATCCCTCAGAAGAGATGTGATAAAGATAAAGGCATCCTTCTCAGGGATGTGGATGTAGCATGTGGGCCAAATCTGGCTGTAAAAAGGATAGTGATGCAGTTTGTAGAAGCACAAGATCTCCCTTGTCTAATTTGCTACAAACCTCTTCAGTTTCCTTAAACTGAAGTTGTAAATTGTAATTTTAAACACAGGAAGGAATTTATCTTTGTTAGTTTTTTCACTTACAATCAGGAAAGTTAGTACTCAATAAAAGCAAGTAAGGCTCCTGGAATTGATGACACATACCCAATAATTTTGAGGTAGGCAGCAAGAGGTGTATTGAACCATTGAGGTTAATTATGAGGGCATCTTTGGATTGGAGAAATGAAAATGTATCACCAATACATAAAGGCAGTTCTAAGACCAAAGCTATTAACTACAGATTGGTTAGTCTGACTTCAGTGGTAGGGAAAATCTTCAGGGCAATGATTAAGAGTGTAATCCGGGGACATTTAGAAAGAAATGCAATTCTGAAGGCCACACAAGATTTTGTTAAGGTAAAAATCATGTTTAACTAAACTAGTAAGCTATTTTGACAGTTACTCATAAACTGGATGTAGGGTACAATTAGACACAGTTTATTTGGATTTTAGAAAGCAACTGACTTAGTTCCTCATGAGAGGTTACAGTATAAGTCAGAATGTGTGGGGGTTTACTAGAAAGATTCTATGATGGATTGCAGGGCGGCTGCAGGGCAGAAGGTAGAGGGTTGTGATCAAAGGATATTCTGCAGATCACAGTAATGTCAGAAGAGGACCCTCAAGAATCAGTTCTTGGATCACTGTTGTTTCTGATTTTCATAGACGACACTGACGAAGGGATAAAAGATGTGATGCCAAAATTTGCAAACAACATACAGATTGAGGGAGTCATTAATGATTGATGGCAAGCAGTGCTCCTTCAGGATGACTTGAAAAAGCTTCAAGAATGGTTAGAAAAGTGGCAGTTATGCCTTAATGCAGCAAAATGCATGGTTTTACACTTGGGGAAATAGCAACTCCAAAATAAATTTATACACTTGGTGGAGTTTAATTAAAAACAGTAAGGGAAGAAAGGGATCTGGGAGTTATGATATGCACAGATATGAAGTTTTCTGAGTAGTATAAACAGGCAGCCAGGAAAGCCCACGGTGTCCTTTTGATGATTTGTTGAATATTATCCTGAAGATATAGGGAGGTCATAATCCCACTGTATAAGGCAACTGTAAGACTGCATTTGGAATACAGGCAACCCACGTATAACATGGTACTTCTAGAACACGGTTTCACTCTAACACGATTGATAAATTGCGGCAATCCTTGCACAACACTGTTTTTCTCTAACACGGTTAAAGAATTGTGGTAAATCTCGCATAACAGGGTATTTTTGAGTTTTAGTGTGGGGGAACCCTGCTATTATGTTGGATGTAATTTTTCAACATTTCCACTCTTTGAATCCCCGCTGTTGACTCGCTATTCAAAAAAAATATATATATATACATTGAGAAATCCCTGTATTTTATTTTGTTGGGAAATCGCTGTGTTATGTTCTGTGCTATTGAACTTGTGGAAAAATCTAGATTTCAAAGTTTTATTACTATTGCATACCAGCATACCAGGCCATCCAAAAAATTTAAGTCATCCAAACGTTGAAGTTTTGTTCCTACCACTAAAGTTGTACTAGGTTAATACAACTTCTTTTATTCAGCCATTAGATCAAGGCATTATATCAACACCTTTAAAACTCAATGGATTTTGGAAAAAATTGATTCTGAATCTATTGAAGTAATGGAGGCATGGAAACATTTCTCAATTGTGGACTGTATCAGAATCATAGCTTTATCGCTGAAAGAAGTAAAACCGTCAACGTTAAATGTGTGTGTAAAAATGTATGGCCAGAGTCAGTGCAAAGTGATTTGCAATGCTTCTGTGGCTATATTCAAAAAAGGAAATTTAGAAAGGCACTTCATCGCACTCCATGGTAAATATCAAGTGAATTTTCCACCTAATAGTAACCTTAGAAAAAATAAATTAAAAGAACTTAAATGCAGATTATTCGCACATTTCTTCATGACACATAATTTACAATCTAAAGCAGTAACTGTAGCATCATTTAAAGTGAGTCATCTTCTTGCAAAAAAATGCAAACCATTTTCTGATGGTCAAGTCATCAAAGACGTATTTTTAGAAATAACAGATTCTCTTTATGAAAATTTTAAGAACAAAAATGAAATTAAAAGTGCTCTTCAAGATCTGCAATTATCTTGAAATACTGTGATGTGACGCATCAAAAAAATAAGTAAAAATGTGAGTGAACAAGTGCATGCTCATATTGCTAATCGTGTGTCCTTTTCTTTACAACTGGATGAATCTACAGACATCAGTGATATAGCTCAATTGCTCATTATTTGTATGGTTTTCGATGATTCTGCCACTAGAGAAGAACTGCTGGGTATGGTTTCGTTAAAAGAAAGAATTAGAGGTCTTGATATATTTAACACATTCAAAATTTCATTGAAAATATTAAATTACCACTACTTAAGCTCATATCAATAACAAGATGGAGCTAAAGCAATGACGGGGCATCTTAACAGAATAATCACATCATGCCAAAAGGATGATGAATTCCCAGATTTTTTGAGTTACCATGGTATCATCCACCAACAAGTGTTAGCCAGCAAAAGATTAAATACTAAAAGTGTTATGGATATAGCTTTCAAAATTGTGAATTCTATCAGAGGACAATCCTTCAGAGGAGACTTTTCAAAATGCAATGCAATGAACATGAACCAGATCTGATATTACACACAGATGTGAGGTGCTGAGTCGGAGTACGTTTCTACAGAGATTTCAAAATTTGCTGAATGAAATTAAAAAATTTGTTGATCAAAGGGGAGATGATTATCGCCAGCTACAAGATACGGAGTGGTTGTGTGATCTGACTTTTTTGGCAGATTTTACCAGTAAATTAAGTGATTTTAATTTGGAATTACAAGGAAAAAATAAAAATGTGGGTGATATGATTAGTATTAGTTCTGCATATAAATATCAATTTTTGTCAATGGCTAAGGATCTCAAAGAAAATAAGATCATTTGCAAAAAATATCCTGTTTTTGAATTTAATAGTGAGGATTATGTTTCTGAAATCGAGAAACTTGTGGATGATTTTGAAACCAGATTCAGTAATTTTAAAACAATTGAAGGCATTGTTCAATATATTTCTTATCCATTTAATGTCGACTTAGATACGAAACAATTGCAGAAAAAAACTACTGAGATTTTTCATATAGAGAAAATATTACTTGAAAATGAAATTATTACATTGTGAAATGATATCTTCCTAAAAGTCAGGTCATCAGAAAAAGACTTTTGGAAATATGTTTGCCGAGAAAAGTACCCAAATGTAAAAAAATGCAGTGAACTTTTAAATTCTTGTTTTGGTTCTACATATCTGTATGAATCAACCTTTTTGTATTTGAAACAAATAAAGGCGAAGAATCACTCTACTCTTACGGACTTGCATACAGAAGATTCTTTACGATTGGCCTTATCACAGCATATCCCCGATTTTGAAAGCTTGGCAGATGACATGAAGACACAAAACTTCACATAAATTAAAAATTTAAATACGTATAAATTTAAAATAAGAATTCTGAGTCGTATTTAATTTTAAAATTTATAAATAACATTTTTCAATATGTGTTGATTAACTTTTTTAACCACGGCAATGAAATTCTTGAGATGGTAGATCGCATCACAAATTAAGTTGGCCCCCCCTTGCTCTAGATCAAGGTATATCGTTCCAATATTTATATGCTTTTACAACTGTTTAAATAATACTGAATGTTTGTGGAAAAATGGATGGTAACTATAGTGAAGAAACATTTATAGGCTTATGGTATATTTTAAACCCTAAATTAAACTGAATTACAATTACAAAAATTAATTGCATTATGGGATCCCCTTCCAGGATAAATTTCAACCCAGAGTGTACATTATTAAATACTTCCATAACATCCATCATTGATTGTGTTTCTACACAATCAATGATGGATATTATACACGGGGTGCTGTCAAGTCTGTTGTCCATTATACACAGTGTTGTCAAGATTTCTGCCATAAAGGTATAACAGACCCACAATCAATAATGGATATTATGGAAGTATTTAATAATGTACACTCCACGTTGAAATTTACCTTGGAAGAGGAATCCCATAATGGCATTAATTTTTTTACTTGAAACTCCCATTTCACCACCAGGCCAGCCTAACTGCTCAATCAGTTTTCCCACTGGATGGGAAAAAAAAAAAAATAACAATAAAAAATAAACCCTCACTACTCTATGCTCAGTGCCTTGTACTGGAATGACACTTCACCTAAGAGATCAAGGCAGATCACTAGCTCCTGATTACCAAACTCAACTTACCTCAAAAGCAAAAGACTACTGCATGACAAAATACTTTGGCATCTGTAGGATGCTTGATCCAATATTTATGAGTTGTTGTTGTTATTTGCTTTTTAGGAGCATTAGCAACTAAGGCCATATTGCTCCGGTGCGGTGGTCATTCCCTGACCTTTCCGCATGTTCCGTATTTGGTGGTGACGGGCTCGAACCCCGGTCTAATCAAGAAGCGTATGCTACGCACTGCTGCTCCTTCCCACCTGGCTACGGAAGCGCCTAATATTTATGAGAGAGAGAGAGAGAGAGAGAGAGAGAGAGAGAGAGAGAGAGAGAGATTCGTTCTTGGCAAAAACAATACTAGACCTAATCTCAAGTCCAAATTTTTGGAATACAGGCTCGTGGAGAATTCCTCTCCTAGTTGAAACCTACCCTGATAATACTAATTTAAAATATTCAAGATCTCTCAAAGAGATTCCTTCTGACCCAAATGTCATTTGGGTCAGAAGGAATCAGGACACCCATCCAAGCCACGGATTGTAAACTCATAAGGTTTGCAATGAACAAAAATAGCACCACAAGATTCTCACAGTGGCACCTCTATAAGACCTCTGAACAGCCAGGAAGGTGTACATAACTTCTTGAAGTGGATTCTTCTTCATATAGTAGGATGAGACTGTCATTGTTATTGTTTGTTAATCTTGTTATTGTTTTTTTCTCTCCATTATATTTTTGTATAGATTATTATTCTCATTTTTTTCCAATTTTAAACTAATTTCTACTGTTTTTTATTTGTTAAACTTTGTTAAACAGATAATTTATATCAATTAAGATATTTATTTTTTAAATACAGAAAACCTTTTTTTTGTCTTGGCTGACATGAGAATAAACAGTATTTTTTTTTAGTTTATTTATTTAACTCTCATAATTTATAATGTGCAATAAGTTATTGTAGGAATTATAAGAAATGGTTCAGATGGGCACCACTTACTCCTGAATAAATGCACTTTCCTGAATTTGATGTCTGTAATACCAAAACTTGAATTCAAAAATAAGTACATATGGTATAATGGGGGTTGCTACCATCAATCCCCATTATACCATAATTTGGAACTTTCTCTAAAAAGCAGAAAAATAAAATGTGAATAACCATAAAACCTAAGGAGGAATTTATTTATTTTCAATATGAATAAAAAAAAAACATACTTCTTCTTCCTTCGTTTTTCACCACCGTCATCACCACCTTCACCACCTTCCGAGCCACTAGCAACCTTCCTTCGTTTCTTTTTCTTTGGTTCTTCATTTTCATCAGGACCACTACTGTTGTCATTAACAAAATCATCTTGAAATTTTTTATTCTAGAATTATATAAAAAAATATATAAGTTGCTAATAATTACATAAACAAAGGAAAATCAACAGATAGTATCCTATTATGTAAGGAAATAATTCTGTTAAATTTTTAAAATTATTATTACTGCAAAAAGCAAAAATATCTGATATTTTAATAGCATACTGCTTTCTTTTTCTATATATGGTAGTGATATAGCTACTATCAGGGATTTATAAGTTTTAGACAGTGTTATCAATATAGTAGTTTTATTTTATTTTATTATTTTTTTTTGTTTAAGGTAATTAACTTCTATACAAAACAGTGGGTTCCTTGTATAAAAATATCATGCATAATTTTAAAACAAAATATGAAAGCTCGCATTTGTTGTATGCATGTTCTTCAGGTGAACTAATATTAAAGAAATTAAAAATTATTAATATAGAAATCTAGGATAACCAGAACAATAAGACACTTTCCTGAATTTGATGTCTGTGCTACCAAAACAATACAAAACAAGCTGAATTTATTTTCACATCTTTAACAATTCTTCTAAACCCTAGTTAGTTTTTACAACAGAATTTCAACTAACTACTGGTTCCAGTGACTGCCACTCATTTCAACCTCACTCTATGATTTCTCACTTTTTGATTTCTCACTTCTTAATTACTCACTCTATGATTTCAGCTACTTTAAAGGTGGTATCTGTGCATAGCTCCAATCATACATGCCTTATCAGAGACTTCCTAATGTGGAACTCTTCTTTTCTGGTTCTTTAATCCTCTTCTTTGCCCCTCCATAATTTTTAAAGTTACTGCTGCTTTTTATTGATGCTAATTAAGACTACTACTTGAAAGTTTAAAACAATGATATCCAAGTCACATTCCTGAGTCAATGTGGTGAATTTCAGGTAAAGGCTGATTCTTTCTCAGCAGTCAAATTCACATCTGCCAAAATGATTATTGTCAGTGGTTCCCAAACTACTGAGATCTATGGACCCCTTCAAAAATCAAAACGTTTACGGACCCCTTCAGAAATTAAAAAAAAAGTTTGTGTGCCCTTATATATACAGCAGACTCTCAATTTACTGGGACAGTTCAAGACTCCAAATTAAAAAAAAAAAAAAAAAAAAAAAAAAAATCAAACAGAAATCATAAAATTCAAGTAATAAGTATAAACAGATGTTTTGCAAGTCATAAATAAGCAACAAGAAGGGGCATTATAAGTTATCATTGAGAGATAATGTACTTATTATCTTGCAACTCCCGCTGTCTTCATAAAAAAAAAAAAAAAAAAAAAAAAAGAAAAGAAGTGTTTAGTTTGTTTTAGTGTGTTGCATCGATTCTTGTGTTCCGTTCCACCGCAAAATGACAAATTTTGTTTTGTTATTTATGTCAGGGATGTTGGAATTTTTTTGTTTAGAAACTGCAAAAATGATGGGTAAATGCAAAAGAATCGAGCTTTCAGTTAAACAAAAACTTGAAATTATTCAAAAGTTTGAAAACGGTGCATCCGTTAAATCTTTAATGAACCATTATAATGTTGGTGACCAAACCATAAGTGACATTATAAAAAATAAAGGGAAGCTTTTTTTTTTTTTTTTTTTTTTTTTTTGATTTGGTAGTTGTTGGCGCATCGGCTTCTGTGGCCATATTGCACCTCCCAAGGTTTTTGCAGTACTTTGATCCAAGCCCGAGGCGGGAATCGAACCCGCGACCTTTGGGTTGCCGGGCAGGTACTTTACCCACTCGGCTAGCCCGGTCGGCTAAAGGGAAGCTATTAGATTTAAAATGGACATCATTAAAAATAAAGGGAAGCATCGTATTGGACATGCGAGTAGTGTGTGGTAAGTTTTTTCTTTTTTTATCTATTGCCACATTTTTTTATGTAGTAGGTTGCTGAACATTTTTCGATACAGCAAGTCCCTGACTTACGTATTTTTTTTTTTTTTTTTAGGATTGTAAAATTTAAAACAAACAAAAAAATAATAATACGCAATCAATAACAACGATCACGGCACGCACAAATTGCACAAGTGATATATTGAGTAACAATCAAAAAATAGGAAAGAAGAAAAGATTCTTAAAATTTATTTGTTTTTTTTTATAGGGCTGAAGATTTCAGTGAAGGGGACATATATTTCACCATAATAACGTAAAAACCCACAGAATTCCAGCTATTGGTATTATCACAAATGCAATAAGATCGAATTTATTACCCATTTATAATTAGATGCACTAACAGAAAAGCCTAATAAACCGGAAAGTGCAAATTGTTTTTATTGTTTTATGGTAGTGACCTTCAGAAATGTGCTTTAGTAAAATGTGAGCTCACGTGGGGTGATAAATAGTGAGTTTTTGCCTTAACCCTGTGAAGTTCTTTAGAGAAAATTTCATTTTGACCATTATCATGGTGCTGACCGGGCTAGCCGGGTGGGTAAAGTGACGCCGACCAGGCTAGCCGGGTGGGTAAAGTGCCTGCCTGGCAACCCAAAGGTAACGGGTTCGATTCCCGCCTCGAGGTTGGATCAAAGTACTGCAAAAACCTTGGGAGGTGCATTATGGCCACAGAAGCCTATGTGCCAACAACTACCAAAAAAAAAAAAAGAATAAGTGACAGTGGTACTAGTAAATCTACCAACAAAAGGAAAGCAATCGATTTGGATCAGAAAATTAAAATAATAAGGATGTATGAAAATGGTCAAACGTTAACAAGTATTGCACCGAATTGAGATTTGTCAATAATAATATAGTAGCAATACGTTATTAGTCATTCCAGAGTTATGTAAAACTCGACTTATGTAAGAAGTCCTGGAATGTATCTCTTACGTATGTCGGAGACTTCTGTATTTTTGGATTAACCGGGAAATCGATTATCTGCTGTATATATATACAGGTCGACTGTCAGTAATCCGGCATCGTTGGGACCTGTGGAGTGCCAGATCACCGGTGTTATTTTAGCACATACAGTTTACCCAACAGCTAACCACCTCCTCCTCCTACCTATACTGTTGACTGCCAAACCAGTTTACGAAAAAAAATTCCCCAGGGGCCAAAAAATATTTAGCAAATAATTTGATTAGTAATTCTAAAATAAATATTGTAATGTCAGTGTTGTCGTTTTTTCGCTTAAAATATATATTAAAAAAGAGAGACTTTTTTTTTATGTCGCATATATGTGGCCGACGTGGCCCAGTAGGTTACTTTATTTCTTGAGAAGCCATGTTGGCCACATACGTGTGACGCTATTACGGAATACATACGTTAGTAATTAGTTTATCGCACGTGCGGCGAGCACTGTAATAAAACTAACTGCAATAAAATAAACTCTCAAACGTTGCAATACGTTTGTCAGTATTGTTAGAGATTTTGTGGAAACAAGTTCGTCAGCATGGTGTATTATCCATCATATTGTGTTGTTTGGTCCTTGAGGTTGTCACAGACATTCTCTCAGATATGCCAGACAAGCTGTACTTGCAACCTGGAAGTCTAAAGCGCTGATGGAACTGATATTCGAGTGACACTCAAGTCAAGTGGACTCAATTTCGGCAAAGTCCGGATGGTCTGTGACAGCCAAATCCTCTGCTTGCACCTTCACGATGGTGGGACTGTTAGTAATCCTGGGTATAACCTCCATGCATAAGTACGTGGTGGGTGACCACCCAGGTGTGAACCAACGTAAGCAGTGGTCGAGGTGTGCCGCCCACACCACATGGAGGAATGCCGCCCCTCTATGTTACCAGGCAGTACTAGGTGGTAGATGACTCTCATCAACAGGTGCAATACCACTACTTTGCTTATTGGAGTCTTGAAGTGGTGGAACCCATGTTTAGTCTCTAGAGCTAAGTTCCGGTCAACCCTTCCCCATCTCTTCCATAATGCAGTATGATTGATGACTTTTGAAGTTATAATGAACATCGTGGCGAGATCCAATATTCCTTACATTTCGAGGGTACAGCTCTAAAACGGTGTTCGCAGGCCGGCCACTAGTTAGTACACTGGACCGAACCTATTGGTAACTCCCTAGGAGGCTTCTGGATCAGACAGTGTATAATCTTGCTACCTCTACTCTGCCAGATAGTGACTGGAGGGAGTCCGAGTAGTGTGTATGTGGGGGGCATTGTCGAGGCCACGTTATGTCAAGGATCTGGGTATATTCTTACCATGTGTACGCCATACCCAAAAATTTCATTACTTCATACAGCATGTCCCACCCACTTTTTATTACTATTGAATACACCATGATTTCTTTAGAAAATACAGCTGCGAGTTACAGGCTCCGAAAAAAAACGATAAGTGTTTGCTTTTTATTTACATAATTGTTATTTTATATTGTACTTAATACGTAGTCTTATAGTTCTAATTACGCTGGTTATTTTTATTTTAATTTATATAAACAGTTTTGTAGATATACGTAATATCTTTATAAAACCGTTATTTCATTCGAATATTGCAGGCATTGTTTTTGTATATAGTGATAGGGAATTCAAATTTTTAATTGAGGTAGCTAGGTAGTTCTAACGTATAATTATAGAAACAGTAATACGCTTCACTGTTTCTATTAGATAGCGTAGTATTGACATTTAATTAATTTAATTTATTGATTTTATTAATTTAAAGTATCATGCCCCAAACTAGAGCAGCAAAGCAACGAGCACAAAGTGGCAGGAGTGCTGTGACTCGGGGGTTGTTATGAGCCTATATAAGAGTTTGAAGGCCAGGGTGGATGCCCTCGAAAGATCTAAATTGAGGGGCCCATCAGGCTCTCAGCTGCCCACATCAACGCCAGAGCTTGCACTTGGTCATCACGCAACACAGCGGCAACCCCCACCCAAGGCAGAATGTGCTGGTCCCTCAGGAATTAGTAGTTGTTGGGGACTCTATTGTCAGGGAAACGGGAAACTTCCTTTGTAAAAAGGATAGGTGGAACAGGACCAGGGTATGTCTGCCAGGGGCAAAGGTTGATGACGTTGTAGAGCAGATATCATCTTTTAAGGACACAAAAGGTGATATAGTTGTACACGTTGGCACTAATGATATTAAGAGTACGAGACCGGCAGAATTACTTTAACAAGTACAGGTCACTGATGAAAAAAAGGCGTGAATTAGGGTTGAATTTGAAAGTGACTGCAATTCTGCCCAGACACGATAGGAGGGAGTATATGATGAGAGCCTTGTCGATCAATTCGGCCCTGGAAAGATTGTGCAAGGTTCAAGGGACAGAATTTTTTTCAGCCTGGACTGTACTTGTTAACAGGAGAGACTGCTTCTACAGGGATGGGATACACTTAAATAGAAAGGGTGCAAGAATATTTGCTGATGCTATCGAGGCAGTGTTGGGTGGGTCGGAAAACTGATAGCTTGGGGGGATACAAGGACTAATAGTTTAACAGTAGCCGTAGGCAGAGGTGAAGGTGATTCTTGCACAACTTCTATTAGAATAAGTAGCGACCTGGAGAGAGGGGTGTTGGGGGTTTCAGGGATGGGTGGCAGTCATCGTGAAACAGGTGGGTATATGGGATGTGTTAGGGTAACTAGGACTAGGAGTAGGAGCATGTATACTTGCATGTATACCAATGCTAGAAGTATAGTAAATAAATTTGATGAATTTGAAGTGTTGGTCAAGACATCAAAGGCGGTTATTGTTGGGACAGCAGAGACGTGGTGTCACACAGATATAGGGAATGCCGAACTGGAATTTGGGGAGTACAATGTGTACAGAAAGGATAGACAGGATAGGAAGGGAGGAGGTGTTATGCTGTTAATTAAGAAAAACATAAAATCAAAAGAAGTGCATCCAGTTGATATAGATGAACAGTGCACTGTTGAGTCAGTTTGGTGTGACATAAGCACTGTGAAAGCAAAAATAACAGTAGGAGTGTGTTATAGGCCTAATGACTCGAATGAGTACAATGAACAATTGTACAGAGAAATAGACTGGGCTAGTAAATCGGAATGTCTTATAATGGGGGATTTTAACTTCCCAGATATTGACTGGAACTTGTGGGTTGGGCACTCACACACTAGTCAGAATTTTGTGGATTTACTGGATGATTGTTTTTTGCAGCAGCATGTTCGAGAGGCAACCAGCGAAAGTAATACTCTTGATCTGGTTATCAGCAGTGATCATTCCTGTATTAGGAATTTGCAGATAAAAGAACCACTAGGTGGCAGTGATCACAGTGTACTTGACGTGGGATTTACTTAAAGATTTAATTACCATCAGGGGTAAAGGAAAGGGTTTTTGCTTCTGTAAAGGCGAGTACAGTGGTCTCCGACAGTTTTTTAATTCTGTACAGTGGGATCAACTGACGATGTTACCAACAGTAAATTCTAAGTGGGAAGCATTCAAGGAATTAATCGTGGATGCTACTAAAAGTTTCATACCTATTAAGAAATACTGTTCAAGGTTTAGGCCTAAATGGTTGTCAAATGAACTAATGAGACTTGTAACAGAGAAGAAAATTTCATGCATGGGATGCATATAAATTATCCAGCGACTCAGAAGCCTATGGTAGATATAAGTTAATTTATAATCAGGTCACAAAGGAGGTTCGGCAGGCGAAGGCAGATTACGAGAATTCCTTGGCAAAAGATGCTAAGAAAAACAGCAAGGATTTCTTTACTTATATAAACTCTAAAAGGAAGGGGATGAATCTGATTGGTCCACTTGACATCGATGGTCCGACTGTTGATGATCCTGCTCAGATAGCAAACAAACTGAATGAGTATTTTGCATCTACATTCACACGTGAGGAATTATTAAGGTTTGAAAATGGCAGAAGGTCATCAAATTGTAGCAGGATACTTAATGATTTTGTAATAACTGAGAGCAAAGTGGAAGAGAAACTGTTGAAGTTAAACGTAATAAAAGTACCTGGGGTGGATGGGATCTATCCAGTTATATTAAAGGAGGCGGCAAAGCAACTAAGCAAACCCTTAGCCATAATTATGAGAGCATCCTTGGACTCAGGGGAGGTTCCCACGGACTGGAGATGTGCAAATGTATCCCCGATTCACAAAGGGGGATCGAAGGGTAACACGAGTAATTACAGACCTGTTAGTTTAACTTCTGTTCCGGGTAAAATAATGGAGTCACTGGTTAAAGATGCACTGCAGGATCATCTAGACAAGACTGCAGCAATAATTCAGACACAGCATGGGTTTGTTAAGGGAAAGTCTTGTCTGACAAAATTTGATAGGATATTATGATGTGGTTACAAAGGAACTGGATGCAAAAAATAATTTTGATATCATATATTTAGATTTCAGGAAAGCTTTTGACACTGTTGCGCATGGAAGACTATTGTACAAATTGGAGCAGAATGGTATTAAGGGTAAGTTGCTACAATGGATAAAAGGATGGTTAAGTGCGAGAAGACAGAGGGTGGTAATCAATGGGTGCTGCTCTTCTTGGACTAATGTTATTAGTGGAGTCCCACAGGGTTCGGTGTTGGGTCCACTATTGTTTTGTATATTTATCAATGATATTGATGAAGGTATATCAGGCTTAGTGTCGAAGTTTGCAGATGATACAAAGGTTGGCATGGTTGTTAATGACAGTAATGGCAGTGTACTACTGCAACAGGATCTAGATAATTTGGGCAGATGGGCTAAGAAGTGGCAACTGAAGTTTAACCTTGACAAATGCAAAGTACTGCATATGGGTAGAAGTAACCCCAGAGAAACGTACCAACTGTGTGGTACTACACTTAAGGTGGTAGAAAATGAAAAAGACCTGGGAGTAATTGTGCAGTCAGATATGAAGTTTTCTGAGCAATGCAGACAGGCTGCCAGGGCAGATCACGGGGTTTTGTCAATGATATATAGGGATTTTGCTAGCAGGGAAAAGGAGGTGATTGTCCCTCTGTATAAGGCAATGGTCAGGCCACGCCTTGAGTATTGCGTACAGGTCTGGAGGCCTCATTTTAGGAAGGATGTAGATTTACTTGAGCGTGTACAGAGAAGGGCAACAAGATTGGTGAGGGGAATGAAGGGATCCTCTTATCAAGAGAGGCTTAAGTTCTGCAAATTGCAGTGGCTGGAGATTAGGCACCTGCGCGGTGATCTGATTGAGGTATATAAGGCCTTGAATGGGTTCAGCACGCTGAATTCTGATGGGATCCTTCCACTTGTTCAGATTACGAACCTAAGGGGGCATAAATTCAAATTAAGAAAGGACAGATGTAGAATAGATGTGTGGAAATTTGCCTTTAGCCAGCGGATGGTTAATTGCAGGAACAAACTTCCATCTGTCGTTGTGGAAATTGATAGGTTGAATAAATTTAAGGAGGAACTGGACAGGCATTTGGAGGGAATGGTGCGATTTTTTTTTTTTTTTGGCTGATGCTGCATAAGCTCATACATTTGCTTTCTTGCATCACATGCCACTACTACTACTACTAATTGTCAAACTAATAGAGCAAGCTTATCTGCGAAAAGATCTAAACCTCCCAAACACTTCCTAATTCATTTTAAGAATATATGTGGTCTCAATTCTAATCTCAACGATGTCCATTTCCACTTGCAGTCTGCCAAACCCATGTACTTTTTCTGACAGAATCTCAGTTATCGATTGATTCAACTACTGCTCATCTCAGATGCCCAAATTATTTGCTGTATGATTCCTTTCGCCTCAAAGGCGGTACATGTGCATATGTCCGTTCTGATATTCTCAGTCAGAGACTTGGCAATTTGGAATCTCCTCTCTTCAATCTTCTCTGGCTTAAAATCTCTCTATCTCATTGTGTCAAATTCATCTGTTGTCTCTACCGTTCTCCCATCTCCACTAATCACTTGGACCTCTCTGACTTCCTCTCTTTGCAACTTGATTTTCTCCAGTCCAACTTTCCTAACAGTGAGGTAATTTTCCTTGGTGATTTTAACGTTCACAACTCCAGCTGGTTTCTGTTTTCTAGTCACACCGACCCAGCTGGGTCGAGATGCTGAGGCTTTTGCAATTACTAATGACCTTGCACAGATCGTTCATTTACCTACAAGAATACCAATCATCCTAATGATACAGCCAACACGATTGATCTTTTCTCACAAACAACCCTTCTAAGTACATGGTCAAAGTGAGAGGTCCTTTAGGTACTTCAGATCACAAACTGGTGATTGACTCTTCTCCATTGGAGCCTTTATCTCACGGCTATTCCAAACCATGTGTTGTTTGGAATTACAAGAATGCAAAATGGGATGACCTGCGAGATTTCTTGTCTTCTTTTCCTTGGTTGGATTACTGTTTCAAAACTTCTGATGTCAACATTTGCTCAGATCGTGTCAGTGAAATTATTCTTGCAGGAATGGAATCCTTTATCCCACACTCCACTTTAAAATCTCGTCCTTTATCTAAACCTTGGTTTTTCAATCAATGTGCTAAGGCTGTTCAAGAGAAGAACGTTGCATATCGTAATTGGCTTGTTTCTAATTCTTCAGTTTCATTTTCTGCCTACACCATAGCTCGCAACAATTGTAAAGCAGTTATTAATCAGTCTAAACTAGAGTTTGAACAGGATAAGAGCAGAAAACTTGCTTCTTGTCCTAATGGTAGACGAGCATTCTGGTCTCTTGCCAAAGCTATTGACTGCAACTTTTGCCCAGCTCTGCTCCCACCTCTGTGCAAACCAGATGGTTCTGTTGTCACTTCAGCCAAGGATAAAGCTGACCTGCTAGCATCCCATTTTTCTTCCAACTCATGTATTAATGAACTTGGTAAAACACATCCCACCATTCCTAACATGCTCCATTCAATGCCGCCTGTGGTCTTCCGTCAAAAGGATATCAGAAGGATTTTGATGAATCTTGATGCTAAAAAAGCTCCAGGTCCTGATGGTATTTCTCCACTTGTTCTCAAAACCTGTGCTCCTTGAACTTACTCCTGTTCTTTGCCGCCTTTTTTCACTTTCTTATTACAAAGGTGTTTTTCCTTCTGCTTGAAAATTTGCTCACATCCAGCCAGTTCCTAAAAAGGGTGACAAATCCCTCCCATCCAATTATCGTCCCATTGCAATTACTTCTACTCTTTCTAAAGTAATGGAGAAATCAATTAACAGCCAACTCTTAAACTACCTAGAAACCTTCCATCTTATCAATGATCGCCAGTATGGATTCCGTCAGTGTCGATCCACTGGTGATATTCTTGCTTATGTTACCCATTTATGGACTAATTCAATGGAAAGGTTCGGTGAAACAAGTAGTTGCTCTTGACATCTCAAAGGCATTCGATCGTGTTTGGCATAAAGAAGGTCTTCTAAACAAGCTTCCATCTTATGGTTTGCCAACTGTTTATCCAGTTTTCTCTCTGATCGCTCACTGAGGGTGATGGTAGATGGCTCTCTGTCTTCTAACTTCTCCACTACTGCCGATGTCCCCCAAAGTTCAGTTCTTTCCCCCACTCTTTTCCTCTTGTATATTAATGACCTTCTTCCATTGACTTGAAATCCTATTCATAGTTTTGCCGATGATGGCACATTGCATTCAACTTTCCATTTTGAAAAACCTTGCCCTGCAGAATCAGCTTCAACTTCTCGAATATCTGCTACCAATTTCTTAAATGCCGATCTTCAGGTAATTCTCCAGTTGGGCAATGACAACTTAGTTGATTTAAATCCTTCTAAAACTCAGTCTTGTCTTATATCTCGCAAAAAGGATCATTCTGCTCCTATGCTTATCTATGGTGACACTCCGATTTCTAGGCAAAATGATATATCTCTTTTGGGGATTACCCTGACTTCTAATCTCTCTTGGCACAAACATATTACAAATATTGCTTCCTCTGCATCTAAAAAACTTGGTTTTCTCTTTCGCTCTTGGTGTTACTTTTCTTCCAAACAGCTCCACAATTCTGTATAAATCCCAAATCAGCCCTACCATGGAATATTGTTCCCACATCTGGGATGGTGCCCCCCAAAACCTCTCTCAGACTTCTTGATTCCATTCAGAAGAGGGCAGTTAGGTTAATTAATGATTTATCTCTAACAGAGTCTCTCCACTCGCTGTCATACATGTACTGTTTCTGCTGCATGCCTCGTCTACAGATACTTATATGGGCACTGTTCTTCTGAATTGGCTTCTATAATTCCCGCTCTCTCTTTCAAAACAGTCTGAACACGTGCAGCCACCAGCCTACATCCATTTACTGTCCAACTTCAAACTCACAGAATGAACTTTTCATCTTCCTCATTTATTCATTCAACTGCCTTTTTCTGGAACAACCTTCCTTCATATGTATTTCCTGAAAATTACAGTCTACAGAAGTTCAAGTCCAATGTCAACAAATATCTTTTTCGTCTTCTCAACTTTCAACCCAAGCACGGTACTAAGTACTATAGATTCTAATATCTCTCGTGTTTGAGGTTTACATAAAAAAAAAATATCTAAAAAGGAATGGCTAAAAGAAAATTATTAAGATAAGAGGAACTAAAAGAAATTGCTGGAATTCACAATTAAGCACAGTTAAACTTCTCACAGAACATACCGCTGTCGAGTTTATTCAGAAGTTAAACTTTATCTGTTATGGACAATGTATGGTGTATGTGCTTTACACCAAGAGAGGCACTTCCTTTATGCATTGGAACCACGGCTAGGGCTAAATGTGAGTAGATTATAATTAAATGTAAGTGGGAATGGCTTGTCAGTGTTTATGAGTTCGCGCCAACAACTGATGCTGCAACCAACACCATTAAAACAGTAGCGGCAGGTCGGTGCGCGGACCCGGGAAATTTGAAATTACGTTCGCGGAAATTATGTCCGAATTAGCAGTAGAACTGGATTAGTGATGGTCGATCTGTGTAGGGCGTCTCAAAAATATTGGTACAAATGTTTAGGGAAATTAAGTAACATCTAAAGGAATGTGAATCGCATAGGAACCCATAACCGGAAATGTCATCATAAGTCGGTAGACGGTGTAGTAGTCGCCGCACGAAGAGCATGCATCGATATACGAACTGTGAGCTGGCAGACATGCACCTAGTGTATGGATTAGCAGAGGACAATTTACGTGCCGCTCAACAAATTTATGGAGAATGCTTACCACACAGACATGTACCAGACCACCATTTGTTTGTGCGTGTGCATCAAAAGTTGTGCGATTATGGGTCATTTAGAGGTAACAGGAGTAGTGCGGGCAGACCACGTTCGACGCGAACTCCCGCATGGCAAAAAGTGTTTTGAATGCCGCCCAGAATAATCCTACTACCAGCACACGTGCCTTTGTCTCTGCCTTAGAAGTGTCTCGCAGTGTACAGCGTGTCTGGCACGACGATTCCTTACACCCCTTTCATCTCCAAATGGTTCAGTTACTGCTCCCCCCAAGATCATCCTGCACGTATGGCTTTTGAGCAGTGGTTTCTCCAAGAAAGTGTTCAAGACTTGAATGTTTCAGCCTATATTTTGTTCACGGATGAGGCTTATTTCACTCGGGAAGGCCTATTCAATCAGCACAATGCTCATGTGTGGGCTCACAACAACCCACACGGTGTGCGCCCACATGCGGCACAACATCGCTTCGTAATAAATGTGTGGGCAGGGATGGTCGGTGACTGCTTAGTCGGCCCATACCTGTTACCATCCAGCATGAACTCCGCTAAATATCGGATCTTTCTTGAACAAGTTCTACCAGGGTTACTTGACGATGTTCCAGCAAATGTGAGACGCAACATTTGGTTTCAACAAGACGGGGCGCCTGCCCATTATGGAAGGTGTGTTCGTGACCATTTGAACAGGTGTTTTGGATTGGCCGTGGTGGACCCGCTGCCTGGCCCCCACACTCACCTTATTTATTGAGCCTTGATTTCTTTCTGTGGGGGGGGGGGCCTCAAATCTATCGTGTATGAATCGTCTGTGGAGATGGAAATGGATCTCGTGGCGAGACTCGTCTGCGCTGCTGCTACTGTCAAAGAAATTCCAGGTGTGTTCAACCGTGTCTGCCAATCCATGTTGCGTCGGGTATCACGAATGCATCGCATCTCATGGTGGAACCTTGGAGCATCTGTTGTAACATCATGAAATGCATCCATCTCCTACTCCATTGTTAATATTATGTCAAATAGATGTTTGCCACTAATTACTGTCTTGTGTCATTTCTGCTTCTTGTGCATCTGCTACTACTTTCCTGTGACGTTTCCGGTTACGGGTTCCTATGTGATTCACATTCCTTTAGATGTTACCTACGTCCCCTAAACGTTTGTACCAATATTTTTGAGACACCCTGTATTTATATACAGGGTGTCTGAAAAGTCTGGAAACAATAGTAAAAATGTTTTTCTTTACAGGTGAAAACTGGCATTAACACTAGATGAAAGGGTGGAGATAGTCTTTAGTGGTTGTCAGAGATGGACCAAGAGGACAGTGGCACACGAGTTTAATGCTAGATGTCTTGAAAGGAATCCAATAATGTACAGCACAGTTGGGAAACTGGTGAAGAAATTTAAAGAGACTGGATATGTCACCAACAAGCCTCGATGTGGTTGCCCTTCTGTAAGTGAAGACACTCAAATTGGAGTGATTGTGGTGGACATGTTGAACACATTCATAATGTGTTCAATGTGTTACAATGTGTAAATGAGAGTAAGCATACATAGTGTAAATCCTATTGGTTCCAGCCTTTTCAGATACCCTGTATAACTATTTAACAAACATGCACAAATCTTCATCTATTGAAGATGTAAGGTAACTAATTTATAAGAAAATCAGTAGCTATTATCAATAATTGGCCATCTCGTGACAATTCTGACTAAAGGAAATAGCTTTGAAAGTGATAAGAGCAATAAAACTTTAAATAGGAAGTGAGGTAGATGTTTTGCCCTAGTCTCTAGCCTGGTAAATCATTAATGTGATCAATTTACTTGCAGGGGACACACCTCCTCCAGCACAGCCCTGCTGATGCCACAACCTTATTCCAAAAGTGATTAATTCAGCATGCTTGAAAGGCCAGAAAAAATTGTTCCTTCAGTCAGTGGAAGGATATAAAGTTATCTTTTCTGACTAGCTCTTTTAAGTAATAAAATATTTATTTTAAAAAGCATTATAAACTGTAATTCTCAGCTGCCACGTTATTTTTATTATTAATAGTGAGATATGATGCAAAAAAGTAGGCTTATGAAGCATCAGTAAAAAAAAAACCATCCCACATCACACGTCCATCCCCTCCAATAATTTTTCATGTTTTTCCTTGATCATTTATTCAAACTGCCCACTTCCACAAGAAAAGAAATTTTTTCTAATAATCAGCCACCCACTGCCTGAAGACAAACCTCCACAAATCTATCCTGCAACTATTGTTATTCAATTTGAATTTATGCTCCCCTTGTTTATATAGTCTGGGCAAGAAGAAGAAGGTCATCAGAATTGAGCTTGCTCAATCCATTCAAAGCCTTAAACATCAAGCATATTACCTCACAAGTGCCTAGTCTCCAGAAACTGCAATTTACAGAACCAAAACCTTTCTTTGTAAGACCATCCTTTTGTTCCCTTTACCAAACTCACTGCACTTCTCTGCACCCATTCCAGTAGATCTACATCCTTCTTAAAATGAGGGCTCTAAACCTGTATGCATAACTCAATATCCGACCTAACCTTTACCACGTATGAAGGGATAATCACTTCCTTATCACTGCCAGTAAAGTTCCTGAATACCATTAACAAAACTCCATGAACTGTTCTGGCAGCCTGTTTGCTTTGCTCAGAGAACTTCATATCTAACTGCACAATTACCTCTGGGTCTTTTTCATTTTCCACTGCCTGAATGTAGTACAGTAGACTGTCGAAATAACGGAACCCCAAATAATGGAACATTGGAGCGAATGGCACAAAGAGATTGGATGTTTATATACAGTGCAGATGTCTTGCAGTGCTGAAAAAAGAAAACGACAAGTCACGTGCTTATTTTATTTGTTTACGTTTGCCATTTTGAAAGTGAATTCTCTACTGATATCATGGATTATACCACTGTTTTACATTTATTTTACATTAAAAACCTCTCATTATGGCTCCTAAAGTTAATAAACCTCATACAGAGAAGAAAAGAGGAAAACATTAAACCTTAGTGACAAACTCTATACAGGGTGTCTCAAAAATATTGGTGCAAACGTTTAGGGAAGGTAGGTAACATCTAAAGGAATGTGAATTGCATAGGAACCCATAATTGGAAACGTCATGGGAAAGTAGTAGCAGAGGCACAAGAAGCAGAAATGACACAAGACAGTAATTAGTGGCAAACATTTATTTGACATAATATTAACAATGGAGTACGAGATGGATGCATTTCTTGATGTTACAACAGATGCTCCAAGGTTCCACCATGGGACGCGATGCATGCATGACACCGATGCAGCATGGATTGGCGGACACGGTCAAACACACCTGGGGTTTCTTTGACAGTAGCAGCAGTGCAGACGAGTCTCGCCACAAGATCCATTTCCATCTCCACAGGCGATTCATACACGATAGATTTGAGGGCCCCCCCACAGAAAGAAATCAAGGCTCAATAAATAAGGTGAGTGTGGGGGCCAGGCAACGGGTCCACCACGGCCAATCCAAAACACCTGTTCAAATGGTCACGAACACACCTTCCATAATGGGCAGGCGCCCCGTCTTGTTGAAACCAAATGTTGCGTCTCACATTTGCTGGAACATCGTCAAGTAACCCTGGTAGAACTTGTTCAAGAAAGATCCGATATTTAGCGGAGTTCATGCGGGATGGTAACAGGTATGGGCCGACTAAGCAGTCACCGACCATCCCTGCCCACACATTTATTGCGAAGCAATGTTGTGCCGCATGTGGGCGCACACCGTGTGGGTTGTTGTGAGCCCACACATGAGCATTGTGCTGATTGAATAAGCCTTCCCGAGTGAAATAAGCCTCATCCGTGAACAAAACATAGGCTGGAAAATTCAAGTCTTGAACACTTTCTTGGAGAAACCACTGCTCAAAAGCCACACGTACAGGATGATCTTGGGGGAGCAGTAACTGAACCCTTTGGAGATGAAAGGGGTGTAAGGAATCATCGTGCCAGACATGCTGTACACTGCAACGAGACACTCCTAAGGCAGAGGTAACGGCACGTGTGCTGGTAGTAGGATTATTCTAGACGGTATTCAACACACTTTCTTCCATGGCGGGAGTTTGCATCGAATGTGGTCTGCCCGCACTACTCCTGTTACCTCTAAATGACCCATAATCGCACAAATTTTGATGCACACGTGCAAACAAACGGTGGTCCGGTACATGTCTGTCTGGGAAGCGTTCTCCATAAATTCGTTGAGAGGTTTGTCCATTGCCCTCTGCTAATCCCTACACTAGGTGCGTATCCGCCAGCTCACAGTTCGTATATCGATGCATGCTCTACGTGCGGCACTACCATGAAGTCTACCGACTTACGGTGACATTTCCGGTTATGGGTTCCTATGCGATTCACATTCCTCTAGATGTTACCTACCTCCCCTAAACATTTGTACCAATATTTTTGAGACACCCTGTATAATCCAAACTATTACATTAAGGTCACCCAGTAATTTCTTACATATAACCAATGTGATTCATCCATTTCCTTCTATTTTTAACATACCCAAAAAATTCCTTGCTACTCTTCTTTGCATGTTTAGCCAAAACCTTCTCATGTGCAGAAATTTGTATTTAGCCAGCGGGTGGTTGATTACTGGAACAAACTTCCATCTGTTGTTGTGGAAGTTGACAGCTTAAATAAATTCAAGGCAGAACTAGACAAACGTTTGAAGTGAATGGATGGGTGAAATGGGAGGTATTTTTTTTGGCTGATTATGTATAAGCTTGCTTTCTTTACATAACTGTTTCCCTCTATTCCTATAGAATTGGCCATATGCACTAGAACTCCTCCAGAAAATAAGTCAATCTTTATTAGCAGGACTAAAGTGCCAATTGGTTGCTGATATATGTGCACGTCTCCAGCTCTGTCTGGATGGTACTACTGTTATTTGAAGTAGATATTTCACCAAATTACAGGTACCAATACAAGGTTCCCTTTCAGTTCTACAGTGAGCAATCTAGTGATTCAGGATCTAAAGGCAAAAATATTTTGATAATAGTATGCCTCTCAAAATTCCATTTTTCTGTCTTGGGAATGCTCTAGTCCCTCACTTGTGCTCAGTTTAGAAATGGCATTGTTAACGATGAGTCAACACAAGATTAATAATATCATTTTTAAACCAAATAGCATTACCAAAATAGGAAAATCCACCTTCATTTAAAACTCCAAGACACTACCATGATAGCCACGTACGGTGCCTTTGCAGGTCAGTATTAGGGGTTTACAAGGTTGCTAATTGATGTCACTCACTACCATCTGATAAGAGACTAGTGTATTTCAAAATGAGCTGTCATGGTAGTGTCTCAGAGTTTTAAAAGAATAGATTTCCTCTTTTGGCAATTCTATCCAATTTAAAAGTAATTCTAGTAATGATGACACATATCACTGATGATATGCCGACCGAGCTAGCCGGACGGGTAAAGTACCTGCCTGGCAACCCAAAGGTCGCGGGTTCGACTCCCGGCTTGGATCAGAGTACTGCAAAAACTTTGGGAGGTGCATTATGGCCACAGAAGCCGATGTGCCAACAACTAACTAAAACAAACAAAAAAAAAAAAAAAAAAACTGATGATAACAATTGCTTGCTTTAATTTTAGGTCTACTGGTGGATAACTATGTTTCTGTGTTAGCATTAGAGCATCCCCGAGAGAGAGAGAAGCATACTATTATCAAATTAAGTATTAGTATACTCTTTTATGCCAATCCTCCTGGCATCAAATGTTCGTTATGGTTTTTCTTTGCCATAATAAGGATAAGTGGTGACGGTCAGGCACTAGCATATGACAATGACTAACCCTTAATATTCATCATACATTGGAAAGGAAAGGAAATTTCTCTCTTCACATTTCAGAAGTTTTAGCTGGATGTGTTAGCTTCCACATTAAATTTTCCATGTACAGGAAAATAAATGTGTATGGGGCCAGTTCACACACTTTACTTCAGCCCATGCTTATGCACAAGAAGCCTCCATTTCTGATGTTTTTCATACCACACCCAGTTCCGTTACAGCATCTCTAGGTCTCAACAAGCAATCATTCAAATTAAGAACAATTTTCACAAATGCTGCCTCTTTAACACAGTGTTAAACAGCCTTCATTTTAATACCAAAGTAGGCCAGACAGATCTATGAGTGGAGGGTGTTTGATATATTCGCTTTTCAGTTCATAATATCATGCAGAAGTGGGGTTGTGTATTATAGAGTGCCCTGTATACTTGGTTACTTGTATACTGTTACTTGGATCAAACTTCGAGAGACCTACAAGACTACATTGACAAACTTTTGACAACTAATCAGGAGGTTGTTCAGGATCCCCCTTTGGCTGAGCATATCTGTAATATGGGATATACACTTGACCCTAATGAAATTTATAAGATCAATTGTGTCTATCAACAAAATTACTAGCGATGTTGGAATCACTTTATGTCATTACCACTCCCAGTTGCTTTAATTTTAACCCAGGCTTGTAAAATACCTAATTTTTGAACAATCATTACTCAGAAGGATAGCAGGAAGTTTTATGTTTCCGACTGTGTGTGTGCAAATATATTTTAATTCATAATTTTACAATGCATTAGTCTGGTTGGAAAAGAGTTTTATTGATGTTCATTGCAAAGCCTTTTTCATTCTGCTTATGCCGAAGCCTAATTTTTAATATTAGTATTAAAAATGATTTTCCTGATTTATAGACATTGCATATACATTTTCCCTCTAATAAATTACATTATTTCTATTCATTACATTTCAACTCATTATTGTAAAGTACGCTGTCCAAAACATTATGACTGCCAGTACTGCTGCCACATGGTGAGAAATTGACTTTACAAGGCCTCTGAACTTTGCAGGAGTTATGCTGTGCCAAGTTGCCAGTATTGCATCCCATACATGCAACAGTTCGTGGTGGAGAATCCAAATGCCAGATCTCTTGATTCATGTAATCCCAGAGATGTATTATGGGATTCACATCTGGCAAATTTGGCAGACACGGTAGCACCTGGAAACCAATTTCATGTTCGCCAAGCCACTTTCGAACAGTACCAGCAATGTGACAAGGTGCATTATCCTTCTGGAACACACCTATGCCATCTGGGAAGACTGTCGTTGTGAAGGGGCATACCTGATCAATCGCAACGGATAGGTCACTTTTAGCATTCAGAGTGTAGTCTCAGGGTATGAAGGCTGCAAGAGATTCCCAGGAAAGCATCCCCCCCATACCCAAAACAATACCACAACCTGCCCGTTTCTGTTGGATGAGGACTTCAGAGTGATTCTTCTCTGCAGTTTTCAGCATACCCTCCATCTACCACAGCAGTAAATGTGACACATCAGAAAAGGCAACTTTTTCCCAATCATAAACGGCCTAAAGATGCTATTCAGATGCAAACTTTAGAAATCGTTGAAAATGGGTGGCCAGAAGCAAGGTACTTTGACAGCACTTACTCCAGTAGCCCAAATGGAGGGTTTGTTGAATCGTGGCCTTGGAAACACCACTGTTCATCCACTGGTTAAAGTCTACGGTCAGCTGGTCCACTGTTTTCCATTTACTGGCTTACACAAGCTTACACAATGCCAAAGTTCACTACAATGACTGACAAGGCATGGGTGCCTGCCATTGGCTCAGTGACTGCTGCTCTGTCCACTATCCATCCACTCACGGTACAAGTTAACTACAGAAATCCATGCACAGTCCACAAGAAATGCAGTTTCCATAATACTGTCACCCTTCAATGAGTACCAACAATCATCCTTTTTTTTTTTTAAGTCCATGTCCTTGATTGACGTGGGCAAGAGCCCACGTTGATCAAGTACTTTGTATGGACTGCATGCCACGAACCTGCTGTATCACATTTACTAGTTCTCACCACATGTGCCATCAGACGGGAAGGAATGGCAGAGTGCGAAAACACAGGGGTGGTTATAATATTTTGACTGGACAGCATATATTAGTTTAGTTGGATATATTAAAGATATATCAATCTTGCAAATGAGTTCACTGAGATCATCTGCTACCTGACAAGAGACTAGTAACTCTTGTAATGAAAACAGGTAGTTAATCAGTATTTCATATTCTAAATAAATATCAGAGTATTTACATGTCACATTTTAAATAAATAATAGGGTACTTTTATATAGGCCTTTTGGTGATATTATTTATTGAAAAGTAGTATTTCTCTAAGTAATATGCCGTTAAGGGACATCTTTTTTGCTCATGGCAGTTAAAAACCTACTAGCAGGAAAGGTATATATTACAAATAATCCTCAATTTATTAACAAAATATGCTGTACCCCAAATGTTAATGACTTGCTTGCTTACTTACCCTGCCTTTTTTATGTGACTTTTCTTCAGGAAGGTCAGAGAATACAAGCTTAGTTTTACTTTTTTCAACGAATTCTTGTCTTTTCTGAATCAATTCTTGTTCTTGACGGAAGCGCAGTTCTTCAACCCGTTTCTGAAAAAGTTAAAATTTAGTCTTATAAAATAATTTTGTATAAAAATTTAGATATAATTTTCTGTAATATAAAAAAAATTGCAAATTTGATATCAATACCAATAATTGGTATTAATATCAAAGCATTGATATTAATAATAATTGGTATTAATACCAATGCTTGGATGACAGCTTCTTTATTTGAAGATTATCTTCATAAATGGGATTTGAAATTGGATAAGAAAAACAAAAACATTGCATTGGTTTTGGACAACTGCCCAGTTCATCCAAAGTTGACTTTCAAAAATATTGAATTAGCTTTTCTACATTCAAATACCATATCACTGATTCAACCTCTCGACCAGGGAATAATAAAAACCTTTAAGACCTTTTATAGATCGGATATGAGACGAAGAATCGTCCAGTCAATAGATGAAGGTTTGGGAATGCCATCGATATCGCAAAGCAGATAACTGTTCTAGATGCACTTCATATGACAATGAGGCGCCTCTGTAGACAGGTGGGCAGAAGCAGCAGTGTGTAGCACACGCTTCTTGATTAGACTGGGGTTCGAGCCTGTGACCACCAAATACGGAGGATGCGGAAAGGTCAAGGAATGACCACCGCATATCCCTGGAGCAATATGGCCTTAGTTTCTAATGCTCCTAAAAACCAAATAACAACAACAACAATATGACAATGAGTGCCTGGAAAGAAGTTTCCAAAACCTGCATTAGCAACTGTTTCAAAAAATGTGGATTAATTATTCATGCTGGACAACTAAGTCATGATACTGATCACGTTTAAAAGCCCGAAGACATGGGTGAACAGGAGTTTAATGATTAGGTGGACATAGATGGTGATCTACAAGTTACTACAGATTTAACAGATGAAGAAATTGCCTAGTCTGTTACTGATAATTTCGCCAAGGAGGAGGAGGAAAATGAATATGAACCTGAATGAATTCCAGTTACAAAAAGGCAAACTTGTGAAGCTATAGCCGTCCTGAGGAGAGCGTTGGAAGAAATTGGTGCAAGTGATTGTGAATATAGACTTTTATACAATATTTAAAAATCTATAAATAGATTTTGTTATGTTTAATTAATATGTATATTACTTAAAATATGTACATAAGTATAAATTTATTTTTATTTTGCTAACCTGTGGATAAATTTATCTTTATTTTGTTCAGAATGTAAAAATCTGAATATTCTTCCAATTTTTACATATCATTTAATTGGTAATAAACCTTTGGTAATAAAGTGTAAATTTGTGCTTTATATTTTTATTTTTACAACCTCTGGATAATATTTGTCAATTTTCGCTTATTAGAATTAAAATTCAATTTGAAATCTGCACTATAACCGGTGCTTACTGTATATATATATATATATATATATTTTAATTGCAGGCTCCACTGGTATACCATTTTAGTTGTTGAGGTAAAATGATCATGCTGATTCATTCAATACTCAAACATGATCTGTTATATCATCAAACTGAAAACAGATGGAAGTTTGACAGTACAACGTCATCATCATCATCAGCAATTTTCAATCCACTGCAGGATTAAGGCCTCTCTAGCAACTTTCCAGTTCCTTCTGTTACACATTACAGCAATCTTTCAATGGCTCTACTAGGAACAAGTATAATATAATCATTCTCCATGTATTTGTTAACAAGGAATTGTCAAATTTAGCATTTCAATGCTAAATAAGTTCTGGATTACTCAGTTTTTGGGTTTTTAAAATTCATATACAAAGCATTACAATGAGGTAAAAAATTCACTAAACATGCTTGCTAAATATTTTTCAGAACTGTTAGCCAATCATTTGTAAACATCAACACAACAATTTTTATTCAATGTAATACTGGTTCCATTCAACCAGTATAATGTACAGTGGCGGACAAAAAAGCTGCATCACTTATCAATTTTGCAAATAATGTTTTGTGCTGCATTGTGGGCTACAGAAATGTTCAAAATGCATTTGTTAGATGGGATATATATCTCTGTGAATGAAATCCAATAAAAAGACTCCACTTGATATACCTAATTGCCATAAATATCTTCCCAAAATTACTCTTTGCATAATTCATCAAATGCATAATTGATGGAAATATGAGAAATCATGCAAATGGCAATCAGGACAACCAAACATACATTTTATTGCTTTTACATGTGCAAACTGAAATTACAAGTTAACATAATAGTATTATGTACTGTAACTCAGCAAAATAATCCTCAATATTTTGTTGTTCCTCCAAACTGCAATTACAGCCTCGCAATGATCTGGCATAGAGTTAATCAACTTCTATATATATGGTTGCCAAATTTCGTGGTAATGTACCCTTACAACGCTGTCCTGCAGCTGAATCTTACTTATTGGCTTTTCTGAGCAATTTTAGACAACACTATATACCAGCAATTTAAAATAGGGTTCAAATCTGCACTGTTGCCTGGCTAGTACAACACTGTAATACCAGCATTTCTGAGCTGACTGCACCTTAAGGGGAAAATACGAGGGAAAACATTGGTGTAAGTATGTTTTAAGCCTTGTGAGACAAGAAGACAATCTCATCATTAAATCTAAATAGCATAAAACTTACCAATTTTACTGTGCAAGGTGCTGAGTCCTGTTGAAAAATGCAGTTTTGGACGTCTGTGTGGTATTAGCATTAGTAAAGACACATGATGCAAGAAAGCAAGCTTATATAGCATCAGTCAAAAAAAACCCAAATCTAATTTCACCCATCCATTCACTCCAAATGTTTGTCTAGTTCTGCCTTGAATCTATTTAAGCTATCAACTTCTACAACGACAGATGGAAGTTTGTTCCACCAATCAACAACACATCAATTTGAATTTATGCCCTCTCAGGTGATTATTCTGACCAAGAGGAAGAATCCCATCAGCATTGCACATGCTCAAACCATTCAAGGCTTTATACACCTCAATCAGATCATCTTGCAGGTGCCTAGTCTCCAGAAGCAGCAATTTGCAGAACCTAAGCCTTTCTTTGTAACAGCAAACCTTTTTTCCATTCACTAATCTTGTTGCCCTTCTCTGCACTTGCTCCAGCAGCTCTTCATCCTTCTTAAAATGAGGCCTCCAGACCTGTATACAGTACTCAAGGTGTGGTCTGACCATTGCCTTATACAATGGGATAATCACCTCCTTATCCCTACTACAAAAATTCCTGTATATCATTGACAAGATACCATGAGCTACTCTTGACCATCTGCACTGCTCAGTAAACTTCACACCTGCCTGCACAATTACTCCCAGGTCCTTTTTATTCTTTACCACTGTCAGTGTAGTCCCGCAGAATTGATACATTACTCCGGGGTTACTGCTTCCCATATGCAGTACTTTACATTTGTCAATGCTAAATTTCAGTTGCCGCCTCTCAGCCCATCTGCTCAAATTTTCTAGATCCTGTTGCAGCAGCATACTGTCATTAGTGTTCTTAACAACCCTGCCAACCTTCGTATCATCTGCAAACAGGTCATTAAGCCTGATATACCATCATCAATATCATTAATAAATACGGAAAACAACAATGGACCCAACACTGAACCCTGGGGGACTCCACTAATAACATTAGTCCATGAAGAGCAGTATCCATTGATTACCACTCTCTGACTTCTCCCACTCAACCATCCCTTTATCCATAGCAGCAATTTGTCTCCAAAGCCACACTGCTCCAATTTGTGCAGAAGTTCCATGTGCAACAGTATCAAACCCCTTTCTAGAATCCAAATATATGATATCAAAGTTATTCCCTGCATTCAGTTCCTTTGTGATCACATCATAGTATCTAATCAAATTGGTCAGACAAGACTTCTTAACAAAACCATGCTGTGTTCGAACTATAACTGAAGTCTTGTCTAGATGATCCTGCAGTGCTTCTTTAACCAGTGCCTTCATTAATTTACCTGGAACAGAAGTTAAACAAACAGATCTGTCATTACTTGTGTCGCCCATTGATCTTCCTTTGTGAATTGGGATCACATTTGGACATCCCCAGTCCATGGGTACCTCCCCTGAGCAGTGTTGCCAACTCTTAATAATATTTCCCGCTAGCCGCATACTCAAAATCCGCTATTTTTAGCACTTGACCCGCCAAATTTTTTAAATTTTCATTTGTTTGTACTTTGTAGTGAATAAAACAAACAAACAAATAGTATATATAAATAGTTATTTATTTTTCTGTTTTTAATATAAAATCAATATCTAAAAATCTAAATTAATTTCGAAATTCAATACCTCCTCATCATATGCTTCTTGTGTACCTATTTTGCGAAGCACTTCTTCAGGTAAAACATAATTTTTACAACACTTTTCAACTCTTTTGAGCCCGTATCGTACTAATAAGATTGCATTAACCGTGCCAACACTCATTCTGTTGCGTGTTTTGTTTTTTACTAGATTTAAGTTGCTGAATATTCTTTCCACATCTGCATTGGATAATGGCAAAATTAAAATACCCAATGCAAATTCGCTAATTTCTTTAAATGGATTTTTACCGCTTGCATCTCGATATTTCGAAACTTCTGACCAAAACTTCATTGTATTGTAGATGTTTTCCCATTTAACGAGAGTAATGTTTATATACTGTTGCTCAATTTTTTCAATTTCTACTTCAGACAATTTTAAATTTTGTAATAAATTTATCAGTGGTTCGTTTTGTTGCTTTAATATATTGTTAACTGAGACATTTTTTTTAATTCTTTTATGTTGCCCGGAAGGCGTTGTTTTAATTGTGGATACAAATCAATCAAGAAATTACGGCATCTCTCTCTGTTATTGCCATTTCATCTGTTGTTGTTGTGATAAGTTTATTCATTATTAATTCATTTATTTTTCTTTCAAATTGGTAACCTAAATATGGCTTAGGGTCTAAATAATTATTAATGTCCTCTTCTATCCTTTCAATATGTGTATTTGGTAAAAACATTTTATTGGCAATCATCGACAATAGCATGTTTAAATCATGTAGTAATAATGTAGGATCGGCAGTATTTGATTCAAAAGATTTGTTTACTCTTTGTACTTCAGATAAGATAGGTTTTAAAATAAAAGATACGCTAAATTACTTTCATCTTTGAACATTGAATAAAGAAGTTCTGCAGTATAACATTTGTCAGTCAAACGAGTTATTTCAAAATGGGCTTTTAATTCAATATACTGTTCTAAAATTCTTGTTATAGCAACTTCAATGGATAACCACCTTGTTTGACACGAATGCACTATCTTTTTCGGATCTGCACCATCGTTTATGGCACTGTATAAATATTTGAATTGATTTTGTCGGCTGGTGGATTTACTAAACGCACGATTTTGCATTGCACGAGGGTTTCTAGGAATACAACTATCGTGTTATACGAGGACTAACTATACTAAGATATTATTACACTGTGGTTATTAGAAATAATTATTACTTATTACTCTTATTACTTATTGCTCTGTGGTTATTAGAAACGTTGAAAGAGATGTCGGTAATTCGGATCGCATTTCTTGGAAGCCAAACAAATACGACGAAGAAAAATTATCCAATGCCATTCCTTCGCTGTTTCAAAAAAAGGCGTCATTAGAATTTTTTCCACATTTTTAGATTTGATTCAACAATTTAAAGCCATGACCCAATGATCAGGTCGTTTGACCGCGAGCGTAACTACGTAAAATTGTTGGGGTTCTCCTCAGGGAAATCCAGAATAATATAAAACCGATTCTTCGCTTTATAAAAAAAAAAACTATGAAATATGATATCCCTACTATTTCAATTATGAATTATTTTTATTGTTAATTAAATAATTAATTGAACAATTAATTTAATATTTCTTAATATAAATGTTACATTGCCAAAATACATAAAATGCTAAACATTTATACTCTTCCCGCTAAAAAATCCGCTATCCGCTATTTCATATTTTTATCCGCTAAACCTGAAGCAATTCCGCTAAATCTAGCGGGAAAACCGCTAAAATGGCAACACTGCCCCTGAGTCCAAGTACCCTCATAATTATGGCTAAGGGTTTGCTTACTTCCTTTTCTGCCTCCTTTAATATAATTGGATAGATCCCATCCACCCCCAGGTGCTTTTCTTATGTTTATCTTCAAAATTTCTCCTCCAATTTGCTCTCAGTTATTACAAAATCATCTAGCTCACTGTAAGAGTTTAATTCACCTCTGGTATTCCCCTCGCTGAATAACTCCTCATGTGAATTTAGATGCAAAATACTCATTTAGTTTGTTAGCTACCTGAGCAGGATCATCAACAGTTGAACCATCGATATCCAGTGGACCAATCTGATTCATCCCCTTCCTTCTAGAGTTTACATAAGTAAAGAACTCTTTGCTGTTTTTCTTTGCATCCTTTGCCAAAGACTTCTTGTAATCGGCCTTGCCTGCCTAACTTCCTTTTAGACAACATTATATATCAGCAATTTTCAATAGGGTTCAAATCTGCACTGTTGCCTCTTTTGTGACTTGGTTACAGACAAGCTCATATCTATCAGGCTTCCCTGTCACCCATTATTTATATGTATCCCATGCATTTTTCTTCTCCCACGTCTCATTAGTTCATCTGACATCCATTTAGGCCTAAACCTTGAACAATTTTCTTAGTTGGTACGAAAAGCCTAGTGGCTCCCAAGATTAATTCTTTGAATGTTTCCCCTTTTGAATTTGCTGTCGGTAACATCATCAGTTGGTCCCACCGTTTAGAATTTAAATACTGTCTCAGACCTGCATAGTTGCCTTTACAAAAGCAAAAACCCTTCCCTTTAACCCTGATGGTAGTTACATCTTTGAGTAAATCCCACTTCAGCACACTGTGACCACTCCCACCTAGTGGTTTCTTTATCTGCAGATTCTTAATGCATGAAGAATCACTACTGATAATCAGATTAAGAGTATTACTCCCTCTAGCTGCCACCTGAACATGCTGCTGCTGTAGAAAACAATCATCCAATAAATCCACAAAAGCTTTCCTAGTGTGTGTGACCAACCCACAAATTCCAGTCAATACCTGGGAAATTAAAATCCCCATTATAAGACTCTGATTTACCAGCCCACTCTATTTTCCTGTACAGTTGTTTATTACACTCATCAGAATCATTAGGCCTATAACACACTCCTACTCTCAATTTTGATTTCCCAGTGCTTATGTCACACCAAACTGACTTGACACTGCACTGTCCAGCCATGTCGACTGGCTGTACTTCGATGGATTTTGTTTCTTAACTAACAGCATAACCTCTCCTCCCTTCCTATCCTGTCTATCCTTCCTGTACATATTGTACTCCCCAAATTCCATTTCTGCATTCCTTATATTTGTGTGACACCATGTCTCTGATATCCCAACAATATCGGCCTTTGATGTTTTGACCCAACACCTCAAATTCATCAAATTTATTTACCAAACTCCCAGCATTGGTGTATACGCAAGTATAAATGGTGGTGATCCCTAATAACAGGTTTCAGGCACTTCTCCAAGATAGCAGTGTAGGTTTCTGCATTCACCGTTCCATTAATAAACTTAATTCGCCCCACCCTTTGCTTGTTATGGATACCCAGACCATTTGACCGGTGGGGAACATTACAGTTGGTGTTATGCAATCAGGATGGTATGCCTCTGATTTTCATTTCCTGACATATCGCTTCACATCTGAGTTGTGCAGGTTGAATTTCGATTTGTCAGAAAATATGACAGAGTCCCATAGTTTTTTTTTTTGTCCATGAAACATGCGTTTTAGCCCAAGAAAGTTGCTTCTTCCTGATTTGTTGGGTCAACAAAGGCTTCTACTTGGCCTGATAGGCATGCAGACCACATTCCAAAAGCCGCCTTTGGATAGTTTGTGCACTTGTTTCAACACCAGAGGACATCTCAATGTCCAGTTTTAGATCAGGAGCACCAGCATGCCAATTACGAAGGCATAGTCGTTTCAAATATTGATCTTCCAGCTCCAAAAACAACAACAATGGGACAACAATATAGCTTGCCTGAAATAGTAATATCAACCATCAATGAAAAATTGCAGTCCATTACGAAGCAGTGATTCAATATCTTCACACTCACTTGCTTATGTATTTCAAATTGTATTGTGTTTTAAATAAATTTTGTTGCAATTATAACTTCTTTCAAGATTAGAAACCAATAGAACATCTTTTTGCTTGGAATCCTGAATAAAGACCACTTTTCAGGCTTGGGAACTTGCACTAAAGAAACCCATGCAATTTGTTTTCTTGCCATTTGGACCCCCATTGTAAAAAATACAGATTTTTTTGTGTGTTGGCAATATATCCTTTCTCCTTAAACCAAAGGGCAGAGTAATTGAAGAAAATTTCACTATTGTAAATGCAATAATTCTGTCCTTATTGAGATGTGAAACTTCACCATCAAATAAGTATGCAAATATTATGTGGAAAATATAAAATGTTTAAGGCCATTATTTAGCCTTAAGCAGCAAGACAAAACTGAAAAACCATGATTCTTGTTGCTTAAAACCTGCTCTTTCCAATGGTGGCAAAAACGAGAGAGAGAATTGAAGGTGTCCTACATTAAAATATTTGCCCCTAAAGATAGGTCAAAGGGCGTTCATACGAGGAAAGACTTGAATATGTGGGTTGCAGAACTTTAAAACTAGGCACCTTAGAGGAGATTTGATGGAGGTGTTCAAAGCTCTGAGAGGAATAGTAAAATGAATGAGGGGAAATTTTGAGTTTATCTTTGAAGGAAAATATCTCAGCCAGCAAACAAGTATAAGAGCTCATATTTAGTTAGGCTGAAGTCATGCAGATATTTAATGGAATGTCCAAAGAAGAAGGTACCAAAGGTTTTTATTTCAAAGTTATGTCTTTCAAAAGGCTTGCTTAAATTTGTTGCAACAAATTTTTGGTGACAGTTTTAGACTGCATTGTAAAAAATGTGAAGGTTTTTGAGCCTGGACGCCAAAAGTTTTGTATTCTCTGCCAAAAGGTAACTAGGTATACCAAGTTTCAGAGCAGTACCTTTCAATGTTGTGCAACAGTAACACTTAAAACTTTTTGAAAGTTTTTTTGATTTGCTCCGCATAACACAAGTGACCTCTACAAAAAAGGTGCTAGTGCCTAAAGCATACTAAACATGACATACTATACTTGACATGGAATCACCCAGTTTCAATTTGTAATATTACCTGTTCTTCCATCAATTTCTGACGAAGTGCTTCTCGCTCTTCTTCTTGTTTGCGTCTAAATTCTTTTTCTTCTTCATCAAGTCTACGTGCCCGGGCAACATGATACTGTGCTTGACTTAATAAATCTTGACATTGCCTATAAAAACCAATTCATCTATCTCACAAACATATTTTAAAATTCAAGCAATTATGTCAAACTAAAATTATAACATATTATTTGGTCACAACAATATGTACAATATCAATAAATATAGATCAATAATATAGATAAATAATTATGAAATGTTATAATCAATATATTCACTGACAGAGATGGCTAACTGACGAGTATTTGAGTGTTTGAATGACCTGAAAAGTAATTCCTCTTAGTTCATAACTTCAGTGCTAGATTGCACAAATTCCAACTGGGTTCTAAATATACTTAATACAGGTAGCCCTCATTTTGTGTTGGTCCAATTTGCAATAGCACCAGTCACTAACCCCAAGGTGATGAATATTTATTTTTGCAATTTTTTTATAAATTGAAAGTTTAAGATCGTCAAACAAAATTTATTAGCATCATACTGTACTATGTATCATGCACTGTTCACGTGATCTGCACACATGATCAAGGACAATCTGAGCCAATCACAGATGAGAAACTCACCCACCCACAATCTTAGCCCAATCAGCGATTAGCACATCTGTAAGATAACCATTCAGGGATGAGAAAACATCCCACCCTCAAAGTAGCCACCCATGGATGTGAGTGGTAAAGGTCCATGCAGTGAAGCATTCTGATGGATGTTGTTTACACCATTTACACATGTTGGAAATTTATTACGCTAACAGTTTTTATTAATTGTGCTATTAGTGATAGCCATGTGCAGTTTTTGCTAATCCACTATATAGTGCATTACATAATTAAAGTTTTTAATTTAATAGAATAAAGAGATGCCATGAATCATAGAGGAAGTTCAATGAATCCTAGTTGCAAATGAAAAGATGAAAAAGGCACATCGATCTATCACCTTGGAAGAAAAGACGGAGGTTATTCGGAGGATGGAAGCTGGTGAAAGCTGCCCTAATGTGTGTGGGGCTATGAATATGCCTCCATCGACTATTACTACAATTACAAAGAATGGTGATAAAAAAAAACAAAAAAACAATCAAAGCAAAGTGCTACCAGAGTAAGTGCTACACAAGTTAGTTGTGTAGCATTTAGACTCAGGACTAACTCCTGACCTGAGTCTTGGACTCGGTCAGGAGTTAGTCCTCCTGAGTCTGACTCCTCCAGGACTGACTCCTCCCCTGATGTGTGCAAGTGTATCAACAATTCACAAAGGGGGTTCAAAAGGTGACACAAGTAACTATAGACCTGTATAGTTTAACTTGAGTTCCGGGGAAAACAATGGAATCACTGGTTTTTAGCATTAAGCATTAGTAGAGGCATTTGATGCAAGAAAGCAAGCTTATGCACCATCAGCCAAAAAAAAAAAAAAAAACCTACTTCACCCCTCTGTTCGTTCAAAATACCTGTCCAGTTGAGCCTTAACTTATTTAGGCTATCAACCTCCACTACAAGGGATGGAAGTCTCTTCCACCAACCAACCACCTGCTGGCTAAAGGCAAATTTCCGCACGTCTATCCTACATCTGTCTTTCCTCAATTTGAATTTATGCCCTCTCAGGTGATTATTCTGAGCTAGAGGAAGAATCCCATCAGCATTGAGCATGCTCAAACCATTCAAGGCTTTATACACCTCTATTAGATCACCTCGCTGGTGCCTAGTCTCCAGACACTGTAATTTGCAAAACTTAAGCCTTCCTTCGTAAGAGCACCCCTTTGTTCCATTCACTAATCTTGTTGCCCTTCTCTGTACTCATTCCAGCAGCTCTACATCCTTCTTGAAATGAGGCCTCCAGACCTGTATACAGTACTCTAGGTGTGGCATGACCATTGCCTTATACAAGGGAATAATCACCTCCTTATCCCTGCTGGAAAAATTCCTGTATATCATTGACAATACTCCATGAGCTACTCTTGCAGCCCGTCTGCACTGCTCAGAGAACTTCATATCTGCCTGCACAACCACCTCCAAGTCCCTTTCATTCTCTACCACTGTCAGTGTAGTACCACAGAGTTGATACGTTGCTCTGGGGTTGCTGTTTCCCATGTGTAGTACTTTACATTTGTCAATGTTAAACTTCATTTGCTACCTCTCAGCCCATCTGCTCAACCTTTCCAGATCCTGTTGCAGCAACATAGTGTCAGTAGTGTCCTTGACAACCCTGCCAACCTTTGTATCGTCTGCAAACTTGGACATTAAGCTTGATATACCATCATCAATATCATTTATAAATACAGAAAACAATAATGGACCCAACACTGAGCCCTGAGGGACTCCACTAATAACATTAGTCCACGATGAGCAGTGTCCATTGATTACCACTCTCTGTCTCCTCCCCCTCAACCACCCCTTTATCCATAGCAGCAATTTGCCTCCAATGTCACACTGCTCCAATTTGTGTAGCAGTCTTCCATGTGCAACAGTATCAAAAGCCTTTCTAAGATCCAAGTATATAATATCAAAGCTATTCCCTGCATCCAGTTCTTTTGTGACTGCATCATAGTATCCAATCAAATTGGTTAGGCAAGACTTGGAGAAGACTTCAAGACTTCATTAAAGAAGCATTGCAGGATCATCTAGACAAGACTGCAGTAATAGTTAAGACACAGCCTGGGTTTGTTAAAGGGAGGTCTTGTCTCACCAATTTGACTGGATACTATGTGGTCACAAAGGAACTGAATACCAAAAATAATTTTGATATCATATACTTTGATTTCAGGAAAGCTTTTGATATTGTTGCACATAGAAGACTGGTGTACAAATTGGAAGTATGGCATTAAGGATAAGTTGCTATAATGGATAAAGGGATGGTTGAGTGGGAGACAACAGAAAGTGGTAGCGTCCACTTTCTGTGGTAGTGAAACAGATAGTGTCCATTGTCTGAAAATCATTTCTGTAAATGATTTTCAGACAATGGACTCTTCATGTACAAATGTTATTAGTGGAGTTCCCCAGAGTTCAGTGTTGGGCCCATTGTTGTTTTGTATATTTATCAATGATATTGATGAAAGTATATCAGGTTTAATGTTGAAGTTTGCAGATGATACAAAGGTTGGCAGGGTTGTTAACAACAGTAAACACAGTATGCTACTCCAACTGGATCTAGATAAGTTGGGCAAGTGGGCAGAGAAGTGGCAACTGAAGTGTAACATTGACAAATGCAAAGTACTGCATATGGGTAGCAATAACCGAAGAGAAATGTACCAACTGTGTGGTACTACACTCAGGGAAGTGGAAAGTGAAAAAGACCTGGGAGTAATTGTGCAGTCAAATATGAAGTTCGCTGACAGTGCAAACAGGCTGCCAGGGCAGGTCATGGAGTCTTGTCAATGATATATAGGAATTTTTCTAGCAGGGACAGGGAGGTGATTTTCCTGTTATACAAGGCAATGGTCAGGCCACACCCAGAGTATGTGTACAGGTCTGGAGGCCTAATTTTAGGAAGGATGTAGAGTTGCTAGAATGAGTACAAAGGAGGGCAACAAAGGGGTGTGCTTACCAAGAAAGGCTAAAGTTCTGCAAACTGCAGTGCCTGGAGAGTAAGCACCTGTGAGGCGATCTGATTGAGGTGTATACGGCCTAGAATGGGTTGAGCAGGCTGAATGCTGATGGGATCCTTCCTCTTGCTCAGATTAAGAACCTGCGGGTGCACTGTTTCAAATTGAGGAAAGACAGTTGTAGAATAGATGTGCGGAAATTTGCCTTTAGCCAGTGGGTAGTTGATTGGTGGAACAGACTTCCATCTTTTGTTGTAGAAGTTGATAGTCTAAATAAATTTAAGGCTGAGCTGGACAAGCATTTGGAATGAATGGAGGGATGAAATGGGAGGGTTTTTTTTTTTTTTTTTGGCTGATGCTGCATAAGCTTGATTTCTTACATCGTATGCCTCTACTAATGCTAATGCTAAAGTTACAGCAGAAGTAATCTTTTAGAAAATATGGAACAATTGCTGACACTTTGGGTCAATGATTTGAGTCTATTTTTGAAGGCTTAAAGAAGAAAGAAGGTCAGTGCAATGAAATATTTTCGGCTAGCAAGGATTGGTTCATGAGATTTAAAGCAAGAACCAAATGCACAAGTGTGAAAATTACCAGAGAGGCAGTAAGTGCAGATGCTGAGGTGGCTGCCGCATTCTCTGCAGAGTTTCTGGCCATAGTAGAGGAGGGTGAATATCCTTCAGATCTCATCTTCAATGTTGATGAAATGGGCCTTTACTGGAAAAAGTTCCTCAAGAACATTCATTGCCCATGAAGAAAAGTCGGCTCATGGGTGAAGTCAGAATGCCTCAAAATTAATGTTGCCTAAATGCAACATCAGTTTTGCATCTCCTGGACTAGTGGGTAATGGCCTCCTTTAAAGATTATTACCTATGGCAAACATTTACAGAAATTATAAAATCTTTAGACATGTCCAACGTTACCATCAGAGAATATTGTTGGTTGTTTGATGTCTTAAAGGACATCAATCACATTAAACCAGCCTGGCAAGAAGTGACTGTCTGTTTGGTTTGGTTTTTTTTTAAGGAGCATTAGCAACTAAGGCCATATTGCTCCGGGTCATTCCCTGACCTTTCCGCATCCTCCGTATTTGGTGGTGACGGGCTCAAACCCCGGTTTAATCAAGAAGCGTGTGCTACGCACTGCTGCTCCTTCCCACCTGGCTACGGAGGCGCCAAAAAAAGTGACTGTCAATTGTCTAAACAGAGTCTGACGTAAACTTCTCCCAGATTTCATGCATGACTTCAGAGGATTTGAGCCACAACAGAATGTTGTAGAAGACATCAGCAGGCTGGCACAAGAGGCAGGGTTAGAAGAAGTTGAAGACATAACTGAGCTTTTGAAAATTCATGCAGAGACTCTTTCAAATGAAGACCTTGAAGAGTTAGCTGCAGAACTTGGCCAACAGCAGGAGGAAGAGAAAGAAGACCCTCCTCTAAAAATTATGAAGACCAGTGATCTACAATGGATTCTTGCAAGTGTAGAGTCCCTCACTGATGAGCTCTATGACATTCATCAAGACTGGGAGAGGTGTGCCACAGTTAAAAGGCGTGTCATATCAACCCCGAGCCCTTATTCAACACCCAGGCAATCAACACTTGCTTCTTTCTTCAAAAAAAGGCACTCTTCTCAACCAGGGCCGTCAACAGAAGATCCTCAACCAGGACCTTCAAAAGCCAACTAAAACTTCGGCATTATGCCACTGTCAAAATGTTTTATGTATACTACATACTACTGTATTAATTTATTTTTTTTATTTATTATATGTACTGTATATATGTGGGTTAAAAATAAAACACTTTTTTTTAATTAAAAAAAGTTATTTCTGAGCTTCAAATACTCCAGTATTGAAAAGGGTAGGTAAAATTTTGATGCCCAGAACCTAACCCTGAGATTTCCTATTGACTCCATTATACAAAGGGTTCCATTTGTGCCCCCCCCCCCATGAACCAAACCCTGGTGTAAACTGAGGGCTACCTGTATTTTCTCTTAGTATGTGTGCAGTAGTATTTCTGTGTAGGCATTTGCTTACAAGTTATGCTGTTTTAAATAGAACTGTAAAAGGTTTTTCTAACCCCACATACAGGATGTCCATAAATTATTGACCACATTACAAATTATTATGCAACAGGAACTACAAGAGATATAGGCAAACAGCTTTTTCAGTAGCAAGGACAACTCAGAAAGTTAATAAGTTTCTACATGGGCACCATTTATGGCACATAGGATGTTCAAACGGTTTACAATTTTGCACCAAGTGTTTTCTAGCATTTGGGGTATCGCACAAGCAATGGCATCAGTGATTTGCTTGCGAAGTTCATCTAGATTTGCAATGGGCATACGATACACCTGATTCTTCACATAACCCCACAGAAAAAAAGTCCAGTGAGGTTATATCTGGCGAGCAAGGAGGCCAGGGAATTCGTCTTCCCCCATCCAATGTATTGGCCTGAAAAATGCTCACTGAAAAACTGTTACACAATCAAAGCCCAATGAAGAGTGCCATCTTGCTGAAACATAATGTTCGGTTGATGTTCTGTCATCTGTGGAACTGCAAAATGTTCTAGCATGTCCAAGTAATGGTTACTGTTTACAGTAGTCTCAGCAAAGAAAAATGGGCCAATCACCTGGTTATGTACATTCAATTTTGGGGATCCCAATCATGTTCACTAAAGACACGAGGGATTTTGCTGCCTAAGATCCTGTCAGCAGTTGTGACGGTTGACCTACCGGACAGGTGGACTCACCACTAAAGACAACCTTATTCAGGAAGTCGTTGGCATTTTCAATCTGAATGAGCATATCCATAGCAAACGTTCTCTGATGTAGCGAATCATCTATTTTCAATACCTGCACAAGCTGGATTTTGTATGCATAAAGTTTCAGGCAATGGTAGAGAATTTTGTGATGATCAATTGGGGCATTTCTAGTTCTCTGCTAGCAGCATGACAGATAGATTTTCTTGGGCTACACATAAAACTTTCACAAATACATTCAACATTCTTGACACTTATAGCAGCATGACCTGCATCCTTCTTATGCAGGACACTGCCAGTTCCCTTAAACTGTTCTATCCATTGCTGAATGGATTTGCCTCAAGGTATCTCACCTCTGTATTCCCAGCAGTACTGTCTTTGTAACTACAGATTTAAGCTAGCCAAAACACAATATACACATAGCTTTCTGTTGCAGATCAACATTTTAATGGTTATTGTGAGGTGCAACTGTTATCAACACTAATGACATCTACACGATGTCATATAAACCCCTTGAGCAGCTCTTTCAAATGAGACAAACATTATTCATTTATCAGCTCTAGTTTATGCTTAATAATTATTTCTGGTCAATAATTTAGGACACCCTGTATTTTTCTGTATAACTGATGAACATGGTAAATTAATTTATGTTTATATATTTATATGCTTTTTCAATGAATATATACTGTATTTTTTCACTCCTTATCTCGCTTTAGCATATTAAACTTATATAAAGGATTCAACTGTAATTGCAAAAGATGGGTCCATACTCTCTCTATACTACACTATTTGTTAGCTCGGTGCAAAATGAACAAATTGTAGGAAGTATTCTTGCACTTAGGACACAGGTTGTAAAAGGCTTTTGGAGAAAGAAAGAAAAAAAAAAGAAGTTAATGTTATGTAATGAATTATATTTCAGGCACAGTGGCAAATAGTAATAAGTCATGAAAAAGAAGAGCAAATGCAAAAACTTTTATGCACAAAACCAAGAAAATTTTATTTCTGTGCATCTGCCACATTGCCCATCATTCCTGTAACTGGCACATGGCAACAAACATAATATCCAGTGCTTCAGTTACAATATATAGTATATATGGATAGCCAATGTAATACACATGAAAATAATAACTGTTGGATTTCTACTGGTCCGATATTAATGAAATTTGGAAAGGCTTGACATTCTAACACAGAGAAATATAAAATTCAATCTGTGGCTGCTGAACCTGTGGCCAAGCCATGGATTTTCTTATAAATGATACATTCAAAAATAAATATGGAATTATTTAAACATAATGACACAGTTTGACATACACTGGTGTGCAAAATTTAAGGACCGACACTATTTCTAAAGGTTACAACGACAAAATCAAACAAAACAGCCTGTGGCGATTTGCATAACTGTGGCCGTTCAAGTAGAAAGCTGGTGCACATGCAAAAATTTGAATCGTGATGAGAGGGCTCACAATAAACAGATAAAAGTAGTAGTTCAGCAGTTATGTGCAAATTACCGAATGGTGAGCACGATTGTTATACACGTTCGATTGGTTTCATACAGTGCTACAGACAACAAAATGGCCAGTAGACAACATCTGAATGACTTTACCTGGGGATCGAATAATTGGGAAGCTTGAGGAAGGCCGAAGTGCGAGGCTGCAGAGTTTGGTATCACCCATAGCACTGTCGGCCTTCAGAATAACAGGTACAGCTGTTCGAAGGACCAGTGATGGTCGTCCACGAAAAACAATGCCCAACAATGACAGCTATATACTCCTACAGGCCAAGAGGGACCAACATCAGACAGCGGGATCCATTGTAAACTAGCTGCACAGGAGCACAGGATGCAGAATATCGCAGTTTACTGTGGCCAGGTGACTCCACAAAGGTGGACTGTTTGCTCAACAGCCAGTACGCTGTGTCCCTTTAGGACCTGCCCATCAGAGACACCGTTTACAGTGGTGCATCGAACACAAGGACTGGACAGCAGTGAAATGGGGTAAGGTACTCTTTACTGATGAGAGTAGATTCAGTCTCAGCAACGATTCTGAAGGTTAGCTAATCTGGTGAGAGGCTAGCACACCCTGCAAACATCACTGAAAGTGATCATTATGGCAGTCATTATCTTGGATGGACGTATATAACTCCAGATACTGGAAGGCGGTACTATAACCGGTGCACGCTATTGTACTGAGGTAATCCTTCCCCATGTGCATCTGTTCCGAGGTGCCACTGGCCCTGAGTTTGTGTTTATGGATGATAACGCCACACCCTATCGCACTGCAGCTGTTTGTTTGTTTGTTTGTTTGTTGTTTGTTATTTGGTTTTTAGGAGCATTAGCAACTAAGGCCATATTGCTCCGGGATATGCGGTGGTCATTTCCTGACCTTTCCGCATCCTCTGTATTTGGTGGTGACAGGGCTCGAACCCCGGTCTAATCAAGAAGCGTGTGTTATGCACTGCTGCTCCTTCCCACCTGGCTACGGAGGCGCCGACTGCAGCTGTTGATATGTTTTTGGAAAGTGAGGACATTATTTGTATGGATTGGCTTGCCTGTTCCACTCATCGCTATGGGAGACACCTAGCGGCACGTACACACCCACCAGAAAATGTTCATCAGCTGGAGATGGCGCTGACAGAGGAACAAACTATGTTACCACAAAAACTTATCAATGACATTGTTCTAAGTATGGACAGGCAGTGAAAAGCCTGCATCGACATTAAGGGTGGCCATATCTTCTACTGAGGATCACCTCTTCCCTTTATTCCATCTTTGGCAGTGATGCATCTGTATCATGGCAGCCAGTGCTATGTTGCCATTTTTGAATAAAGTCCCTCTGTACCATTTTGTTTCCGTTGTTGTTTCCTTCATCATTTCTGTACCTCACGAGGTTCCTTTGTTATTCTTTTGCCATATCCAGGCCACTCCTGTAAGAAGCTACAGGTGAAAACCTGACTGGTCCTTAAGTTTTGCACACCAGTGTATATCTGTTACAATAAGTGCTGTGCTGTTAACTAAAGTAATGTCCCTTTTAAAATGTTTTACACAATCAATTACATGGTTAATGAGAACACATTTTGCCAAATTGTAAGTTGAAGTCCACAAAATCATTCCAATTACAGACTATAACACGTAAGTTCCAATAATATTTTATTTATTTTGGATTGTGCATGCCATTTCCTGAGTAAGGAGTTCATCCTTCTCCTCTAATCCATTCAGTGGATGATGTATTACTATATGTATTGTGCATCCGTGAGGTGTTACAATGCCTTTGCTCTATACTTTGATCTATCCATAACACTCACATGTTCTTCATCTGCTGGAACAACTACAATATTTAAGTCATTCCTTACCTCTGTTTAATGTCTGAATATGTCGTCTAGATAAATTATATTCTGCTTTTCCATCTGATATCAGGAATCTAACAACTTTGAAATGGGCCTCCACTAAATCTTTAAGGTTAACTTCTACCACACAGCTGCAGGTATGGCAAGAACACCGAAGAATAATGGCAAATTTTGGATATAAGTTTAATATATCTGTATATTGTTGAGATAAATTTTGTTGACTTAAGTACAAAACAAATTTTCAAAGTCCTGGCTGTTGTCCTTCATGTAATATATGTAATTTCCGTTTATGCTGTGATCTCACAATTTCTATGACAGAAGTAGCTTTGTTAAAAACTATAGTCATAAGTGAACAAAATAATGAGTCATTTAAATGTCTTCTTAAAGGTTCACTAATCCTCCCCTTTCATATTCCAAGTTTCTCATACCTTTGTGCAGCTTCTGTATTTAACATTTCAATATTTGACATTGAACTCCTGGTCACATTTCTGAACATACCATCATGATTAACAGAGCTCAGAGGAAGATTAAGTCCTATGATAAATGATGCAAATAAAAAATTGGCATGCATGACACTATCAGCTTCATTTTTAAATGGTACATCTATTTTTTTGCATTTCTTCCTATACACTTGAAATCAAAAAGTCATATTTACATACAGTACACAAAACAAATATATAGCCCTTTCCAAATTTTATAAAACATGGAAAATCTTGCACATAAGTTTTTCTTAAATATTTTATGTTGTATTTCTTTGGCACATCTTACTAAAGGACATTGTTAATCAGCTTCACTTCCCACAAAAAAAAAAGTATGCACTACATCTAACACAGTACAACCTACACTATTTCATAAGTTTCACACATTATGGAACACAGACCTAACACACTTGACGAACAATTGATTAACTAGAGACAAAAAACAAAAATAAGTGGAAATTCACAGAAGTATTAATAAATTCAGAATTTAATGATGAAGCTGCAGTTTGTTTATTTTTTTCAAAAAAGAAGGGAAAAAAAAATTAGGATGGTAAGATGGAGAAGGGGTTAAAAAGAGAAAGTCAATCATAAATCTGGAGATTTGGCAGGTACGTATTTCACCAGGAGCAGATTGCTGGTAGGCACTGTGAACTGCAGCACCTCCAGCTTTTTAAATCTAAATATATAGTCAATGGAGTTATGAAATTTTGTGAAGAATAACGCAATGCTATAAATATTTTTATTAACAGGTCCTACATATAGTATACATCCTCTATTTCCAATAATCATTTCAGATTGGGATTTTATTTTTAAATAAAATCCAATAAGAATGGATTTTATTTTTAAATAAAATTTCGAGATTACCCATGTCTGTTAATGGTAAGTGTCCAGTCAATGTTTTGTAGTATTTTTAACTTGCTTATTATTATTCTACATGTCGTATAACCAAGGAAATTTAATGTAACTTTAAGAAGCAGCACTCCCATACATCAGTCACGAGCTGTCACTGTATTTGACATATGAAGTGGAAGATGAAAATATTTAATTTTTGGATAACAAATCACTGATATCTCACACAGTGACTATTGACAGGACAGAACAATTCACCAATGATTTTCGATCTTAATGATATTACTGAGTCACTATGACCCAGTTCTTGAGGCTGTTACAGACATTCTCTCAGGTATGACAAGCTGGACTTGCTACCTGGGGGTCTAAAATGCCAACAGAACTGATATTCAGGTGGCACTTGAGTCAAGGTGTCACCTGAATCTGTGAATTTCAGTAAACTCCAGTCATTCCGTGGCAACAAAATCCTCTGCTTGCACCTTCACAATGGTATGATTGTTCAAACCCTTCAAAGTATACAGTGGAGGTGAGTGGTCCTCTAGGGCACCTCAGATCACAATTTGGTGGTTTCTCTCTCTCTCTCTCTCAAGGCCATTCTCAACCTCATATTGTTTGATATTGAGAGAATGCAAAATGGAATGATCTGAAAGACTTCTTTTTTCTTTTCTTTCGTTGGTTTACTGTTTTAATTCTTCTGTTTTTAAATCTTCTGATGTCAACGTTTGCTCAGATCATGTCAGTGAAATCATTCTTATAGGGATGAAATCTTTTAATCCACTCCACCTTAAAATCTTGTCTTTTATCTAAACCCTTGGTTTTCCAATAAATGTACTAAGGCTGTTCAAGATAAGAATGTTGTATATAGCAATTGGCTTACATCCAAATTTCCAGTTTCATTTTCAGCCTACACTAAGGCTTGCAAAAATTGTAGAGCAGTTATTAATCAGTCCAAACTAGATTTTGAACAGGCTAAGAGCAGAAAACTTTCTTCTTGTCCAAATGGTAGTCGAGGACTCTGGTCTTTTGGTCATCTCTATTCCAACTTCTCTCAAAACTGGATGATTATATTGCCACATCAGCTAAAGATAAAGTTGACCTGCTAGCATCCTACTTTTCTTCTAACTCATATAGTGATGATGTTGGTAAACCGCCATCTACCATTATCAGTACATGCCATTCAATGCCTCCTGTGGTGTTCTGTCAAAAGGATATCAGAAGAATTTTCTTCGCTTGTTCTCAAAACCTGTACTCCAATTCTCTGTCACTTTTAACACTTTCTTATTCCACTAGTGTTTTCTCTTCGGCTTGGAAATTTCCTCATATCCAGCCAGTTCCTATAAAGGGTGACAAATTCCTCATATCCAGCCAGTTCCTATAAAGGGTGACAAATTCCTCCTATCCAGTTATTGTCCCATTGCACTAATTTCTACTTTCTAAAGTAGTGAAGAAATCTATTAACTTCCAACTCCTAAACTACAGTGAAACTTCCCTTTAACGGACAGCCATGGGGAACGAAAATGTGTCCGTTAGAGAGAAGTGTCCGCTAACAAGAAGTCTGAGGGAGGGAAAAAAAAAAAGAAAGAAAGAAAGAACAATCGTTAAACGTTTAATGTAAAATTAAATTAAATTATATACAGATTTTGCACAATATTTTTGTAAATAATATACATATAATTGTGCTATGCATATTATGACTTTATCTTAAGAAAAATACATACAGTAATCACTTATTTTCTTCTGCACCTTCTTCCGGCTGATAATTTTGTTTTCAACATTTGTTTGGAGTGAAGAAACCATCGAAAGTCCTTCAGTATCTTCTTCAGCGGCGAAAAACATTTTTAAACGATTGATTTGTATGAGCGCTTCTTCTATTTTCATCGGTGGTTCGTCGTTAATATGTTCTTCGACAGAATGACCTCCTTCCATTTCTTCATCCTCATGAGGAACTTCTTGAAAAATATCGATGATAATGTCGTTGATATCTAGAGCACCATCTTCTGTAGTGAGGTTCGAGTCTATATCTTTGTAGCTAGGGTCACTTGTAGCGGAAGTATCGTACATTATCAATAGATGTTGAAGTTCTTGTTCTTCTTGGTACTCCATATTGCTATTCACAACTTCAATTTTTGCGTTTGAGAAGCCAGACTTTACAAAACAGTTCACGACAGTTTGTTTTCTAATTACGTTTACTGAAGAGGAAATCCATTGAATCGCATCTAGGATGCTGATTTTCTTTGAAAGGTCACTCGCACATGTTACATCGTTCATGTTTGCATTGAGATGTCTTAAAACACGTTTTCTGTAGTGAAGTTTAAAATTTTTTATTATCCCTTGATCCAAGGGCTGACACTCTGCAGATGTGTTTGGTGGCAGAAAAATGATTTGAATGTTGGACAATTCAATGTGCGGGTGAGATGCAGCATTATCCATGAAAAGAATAATTTTTCTGTTTTGACGAATCATGTTTTGGTTAAAGTGACTTATCCATTCGCTCATGATATCTCGTGTCATCCACGCTTTTTTATTAGACTTCCAGTCAACATTCAAAAGATTCAACTTTATGCCCTTGAAACAACAAGGATTTTGTGGTTTTCCTATAACAAGAGGTTGTTCAAAGTCTCCCAGCATATTTGTACACAATAGTACAGTCAAGCGTTCCTTAGAAATTTTTCCGCCCTGGCACTTTTCGTTTTTTAGACCCATTGTTTTTTCAGGAAGAGCTTTAAAAAACAACCCTGTCTCGTCACAGTTGTAAATATCTTTCGCTTCAAAATCACGACATAAATCTTCCAATTTAACGGTCCACTCTGTTACAACCCCAGTATCAACAGATCCACCTTCACCACTTACGGTTTTCCAAGAAATTTTATGCCGAGTTTTGAACTTGTCTAGCCATCCCACAGAAGCTTTGAACTCATTTACTCCCATAGATTTCGCAACCTCCAAAGCCTTTTCCCTAATAATAGGCCCATTAATGGGAATTTTTTTAGCACGTTCGTGACAAAACCACTCACACGTAACATTGTCAATTTGAAGTCCAACAGTTTTCGGGAATGATTTTTGAACCTGATCATTTCCGTGTTGCCAAAATTGTTTGAGCAGTTCACTTTTTTCCCTTTAGGATGTCGCTTACCTGCGTCTTCCCGATTTTGAATTTTGCAGAGAGATTGCGAACACTATTTTTTTTGCCGATTATACGCATTAATGAGTTCGACTTTATCTTTTAAAGTTAAATGTTTACGAGAAGACACTGAACAAAACTGAAAACTGAAACTGAAAAGATGAAAGGCCGGCCATATTCCCGCCCCTGCACACACTGAATTCATCAGAAGTTTTACACGTGCCTTAAAATTCTTGAAAAAGGGTTTAGAACCTTGATAAAATTCAGAGAATCGGAAATAGAAAATAAACACATGATTGAGGCAATACGTGGAAGAAACGTTCCTAGAAAAAGGGCTGTAAGCTCGCCCGCTGTCCGTTATGGGGAGATCAAATTAAGTGCTAATCTAAACGATTGCCTGTCCGCGTCCGTTACAGAGAATGCCCGCTAGACAGAAGCTGCAAACACGTTAAAACCAATGGAGGTGAGTTGGGGAATTTGAAAATGTCCGTTGTAGAGAGATGTCCGTTAACGGGAGGTGTCTGTTAGGAGAAGTTTCACTGTATCTAGAAACCTTCCATCTACCATTATCAGTGCATGCCATTCAATGCCTCCTGTGGTGTTCTGTCAAAAGGATATCAGAAGAATTTTCTTCACTTGTTCTCAAAACCTATACTCCAGTTCTCTGTCACTTTTTTATTCCACTGGTGTTTTCTCTTCTGCTTGGAAATTTGCTCATATCCAGCCAGTTCCTATAAAGGGTGACAAATTCTTCCCATCCAGTTATTGTCCCATTGCACTAATTTCTACTTTCTAAAGTAGCGAATAAATCTATTAACTTCCAACTCCTAAACTATCTAGAAACCTTCCATCTGATCAACAATCACCAGTATCAATACACTGGTGATATACTGGCTTATGTTACCCACCTGTTTTGGAATACTGTGATCAAGCATGGAGACCTCATCTGAAAAAAGACATTGGGCTTCTTGAAAGAGTCCAAAGATGGGCAACTTGCATGATGTGATCAGCAAAAAGGTAACCACATGAAGAAAGACTCTATATGTGGGCTACAGAGCTTGGCAACCAGGTACCTCAGAGGAAACCTGATTGAGGTTTATAAGGTTCTGAGAGGGGTTAATGAAATGAATCAAGGTGGAATTTTCACTGTTGTAGAGAATTCCAGAACTCAGGGGCATAAATTCAAATTACAAGGAAAGAAATTTAGTCTAGATTGTAGGAAGTTTTTTTTTTAGTCAGCGATTCGTTGGTAGTTGAGGCTGACAGTTTAAATAAATTCAAAGGTGAACTTTTTTTTTTTTTTTTTTTCGGTAGTTGTTGGCGCATCGGCTTCTGTGGCCATAATGCACCTCCCAAGGTTTTTGTAGTACTTTGATCCAAGCCCGAGGCGGGATTCGAACCCGCGACCTTTGGGTTGCCAGGCAGGCACTTTACCCACCTGGCTAGCCCGGTCGGCTCAAAGGTGAACTGGATAGTTACCTATGTCAGGAGGGAAGTATATGATTTGTATTTTCTTTTCGACTTTTTTCTTTTTTCCAGCCAGTGCAGAATGCCTGTGGCTTCCTTGCACTATATAAATATTATTATTATTGGTCAAATTCAATGGAAAAATTTGGTGAAACAAAAGCAGTTGCTCTTGACATTTCAAAAGCTTTTGATCATGTTTGGTATAATGGTATTCTAAATAAGCTTCCATTTATGGTTTGCCAAATGTTCTTTGTAATTGGGTATCCAGTTTTCTCTGACTGCTCACTGCGGGCGATGGTAGACGGCTCTCTGTCTTCTAATTTCTCTACTAATGGAGGTGTTCCCCTAAGGTTCAGTTCTTTTTCCCACTCTTTTCCTCTTGTATATTAATGGCCTTCTTCCATTGACTGGAAATCCTATCCATAGTTTTGCTGATGATAGGACATTGCATTTCACCTTATAGTTTGAGAAACCTTACCCTGCACAAACAGTTTCAACTTCTCAAATATCCACTACCAATTCCTTAAATGCTGATCTCCAGGTAATTTTCCAGTGGGGCAAAGACAACTCAGTTGGTTTCAGTCTAAAACATGGTCCTGTATCATATCTTGCAAGGTTTCTTCTGCTCCTCATTATGCTTATCTTTGATGAACTTAGATTTCTAAACATCATATATCTCTATTAGGGATTACCCTTATTTCTAATCTCTCTTGGCATAAGCAAGTCACCAATATTACTTCCTCTGCATCTAAAAAATTGGGTTTTCTCTTTTGCTTTCAGGATTCTTCTCTTTCAAACAGCTACTCACTCTGTACAAATCTCAAATCAGCCCTAGCACGGAATACTGTTCCCACATTTGTGGTGGTGTCCCCAAAACCTTTCTGAAGCTTCTAAACTCCAAATTAACCCAAATGTCCTCTTCTGAAAAGGGCAGCTGGGTTAATTAATGACCCATCTCTAACAAAGTCTCTCCACTCTGTCTCACAGATATTCTGGTTTTGTTGTATGTCTTTTCTATTGATACTTCCATAGGCACTGTTCTTCTGAATTGGCTTCTATAATCTCCCCCTTCCCCCTCCCTCTCAAAAAGTCAGCATCCTTTTACTCTCTGGCTTCAAACTCACAAAACCAACTTTTATTCCTTTAACTTCCATTTTATTGAATAACCTCCCTTCGTGTGTATTTCCTGAAAATTACAATCGACAGAAATTCAAGTCTAATGTCAACAAAATCTTTCTTTCATCTTCTCAACCTTCAACCCATGCACAGCTAAGTGCATGGGTTGAAGGTTGAGGTTAGGTATAGGTTCTTATACCTTTCATGCTTGGGGTTTTCATTAAAAAAAAAAAAAAAAAACATCTTAAAGGCAATAGGAATGGTCTCATAATGGCACTACTGGTAATAGGAATTTGCTATGTACTGCTAAGTAGATAGTGAGTTTCCCTTGTCATATACAATTGAATGTTGCATTAGTCAAGTATGTGAAATTGTTTAACAAAGATGTGCACAACAATGCCATAACTTTTTTTGAAATAAGAAAGACTTCAAAAAAGAACATGTGTACATCACATTTTGTTATAAGCTTTGCAAAACAGCTTCACATACAGTGCACATCACAAATGTTCTTTGGAGATGCTTTATCCAAAGCACAAATGATCAGGTGGTTTGCAGACTGGTGCACCTGTTCATATAATCTTGCCTGCCTGAGCGTTTCTGGCCACCAACTAAATACCTGCATTTCCTCCCCACCAATGCTCTCTAGACCTTATTTCCTTATCCAAAGATGATATTGAAGCACAAGGGAAAAAGATTTAATGAATGATGTCTCGGAGATTAGCAAAAAATTATAGATAATGAAATGTTATAAACAATACTGTGACTGTTATTTTTCATTTCTGCTACTCTTTTTATTATTGCCCTGACAAATTTTTCTATAGTATTCTGTAATCAACAGTCACTGATTAGTGGAGACTCTAACAAGTTTATAACAATCTTATCAATTCATATCAAGGACAAACTTATCTGCAAAAAGATGTAAACCTCCCAAAAACTTTCTCATTCATTCCACAAATATATGTGGTCTCATTTCCAATCTTAATGATGTCCATTTCAATCTGCAATATTCCAAGCCCCACTTATATTTTCTGACAGAATCCCAATCATCGGTTGCTTCAACTACTATTTGCTTTATGATTCCTTTTGCTTTTTGTGCATGTTTGCTCTGATATTCCTTGTCACTTCTTAATTTGGAATATCCTCTTTTTGACCTCCTCTGGCTTACAATCTTTTTGCTCCATTCTGTGAAATTCATCTATTGCCTCCATCATTCTCCCAACTCCACTAATCAGTTGGAATACTTTGACTTCATTCCTTTAAAACTTGACTTTTTCCAGTCTAACTTTCCTAACACTGAGGTAATTTTCCTTGGTGGTTTTAATAACCACAGCTCTAGCTAGTTTCAATTTTCTAGTCACACTGACACAGTGGGTTGAGATGCTGAAGCTTTTGAAATTATTAATGACGCTACACAACTGATGCATTTACCTACTAAAATACCAGAAATACTAATCACACTACTACCAACCACTGACCTTACCTTACCTTTTCCTTACCAGCTCCCTTTCAAAACACAATCAATTTTAATGGTCCACTGAAAACCTCAGATCACAACTTGATGCTGGCCTTTTTTCCAATGGAGCCTCTCTCTTTCTCTCATGGCCATTCTAAGCCTCATGGTGTTTAGCATTACAAGAATGCAGAAGAGGATCGCCTGCATAGTTTCTATTCCTCTTTTCCTTGGTTGAATTACTGTCTTAAATCTTCTGATCCTAATGTTTTCTCTGATTGTTTTAATGGTATTATTCTTGCAAGCAAGAATGAAATCCTTTATTACACATTGCACCTGACATCTCTGCCTTTATCTAAACCTTGGTTTTCCAATAAATGTGCTAAGGCTGTTCAAGGTGAAAATGTAGCATATCACAACTGGCTTATATCTAAATCTTCAGCTTCATTTTCAGTCAGCATTAAAGGTTGCAACAACTGTAAAACAATTATTAATCAATCCAAACTCTATTTTGAACAGACTAAGAGTAATGTTGCTTTTGTTTTTTCTTCAAGTGGTAGTCAAGTCTGATTTTTCCATGCCAAAGCCATTGGATGCAACTTCAGTACAACTATGATTCCACTTCTGTTACAACCTGATGGTTCTACTGCATCAACTGATTTATTAGCATCCTACTTTTCTTCTATCTCTTGTATCAATGATCTTGGCAAATCGCCTCCTATCAAACCAAACATACTCCCACTCAATGCTTCCAGTGGTCTTCCAAAAGAAAGATGTTACAAGAATTCTTGATGCTAAGAAACCTACTGAGAGTGTTTCCTTTTCTTTTTGAGACTTGTTCTCAAAACCTATGCTCCTGGGTTTGCTCCTGACCTGTGTTGTCTTTTTGCACTTTCTTATTCCATTGGTGTTTTTAATTTCTGCATGGAGATTTGCTCACACCCAGCCAATTCCTAAAAATGGTGACAAATCCCTCCATATCATTTAAATCACAATATGGGAAATGCCCAATAGTAGTAAAAATTTTTAATTAAATACTTTAATAAAAAAGCTTAAATAGCTTTGATGCTATCCTAGTGTTAATACAGTTAAAGATGGACAAATAATATTTCAAATACTCATTTTCTACATCAGATTATTTTTCTCACTTGTCCTTTTAATAGCATAGTGCACAGATTAAAGTGAAATTTAAAGTACCTCAACCTGCATCTGAATTTAATTTGTTAAAGGAATATAGATAATTCTAGGGAGTTTCACGATGCTTCCTGTACAAGCTTCTTCAATGACTGAATTCCTGCCTTCATTACACTCACCTTCACACACTAATTTATAAACATTATTAATGTGTTAAGTTGATGGTGTAATGAGGACGGTAATTCAGTCACTGTATCTGTATTCCTTTAACAAATTAAATACAGATTTTACTCTATGAAGGTTGAGATGGTTTAAATTTTCACTTTTCTCTAGTTTTTCTCTCACAATAGTCACCTTCCAACTACAGCCAGCTAACCTTAAACAATTACAATTCAATTTTCAGTAACAACAACATGGGAAAAAAAAAAAAAATAAATCAATCCAACTAACCTTGCTTCAGCTGCAGCCTGTGCTAAGTCATATTTCATCCTGTCTCCATGAATGCTAAGATACTGGAAATACCTACATGAAAATATTAGTTAATTTTTGTTATTTGATGGCTTTACTCTTCAGAAACAATTCATGCATATACATTTTTAAACCTTTTGTTTAAATAAAAAAAGATAAAAACAGCGCAGTATAGTAAAAAATTACCTCATACATTAACGCACATAGTAAAGTCGAAAAATAAGTTCAGCTTCAGGATGCATTATTAACACATTTAACAAAGATCACTTTTATAGAATGCTGCTTTCAAAAGACTTTCCTCCTACTGCCAACAAATGTTGGGCAATCAAGAAGAAATTAAAAGTATTTTGAAAGCATATTAATTTATGTACAAATTTTTTGTTTTTTACAAAAATTCAAAATCTCATGAAGAAACACACCACAACATTCAAAAAAAAAAAAAAAAACCCTGAAACACTGAAAATTGGTCTGCAACTAAAATGATTAAATTCTATTTGATATCTACTTTATAAAATAATTTTAATAAATTCAGGTAGAATTTTATTAATGTGACAGCAACAGCTATCACATTAATAAAATTTTTAAAGTTTATGCAGGAAATGGTTTTGAAAATTACAGTAACTTAACTGTTTGTTATGAAACCAAAACTGCAATGTGCATTTGACACTATGTTAACATTTTATTATTATTATTATTTAGTGGTAGAAATAGTAGTGGCAAATGATGCAAGAAAGCAAGCTTATACAGAATCAGCAAAAAAAAACCTTCCCACACATCACCAGTCCATCCTATTCCAATAACTTTTCTAGTTCTTTTTTGAATTTATACAAACTGCCCACTTCCACAACAATAGATGTAAGTTTGTTCAAACAATCAATGATCTGCTGGCAATTTGCCAGCAGATCATTGTTCAAGGCATTTAAAGCCTAAAATGCCTCAATCAGGTCACCTCACAGGTACCTAGTCTCCAGATGCAGCAATTTGCAGAAAACTGAAGCCAGTCTTGGTAAGAGCACCCTTTCATTCCCTTCACCAATCTCTGCAACTATTCCAGCAGATCTCAATCCTTCTTAAAATAAGGCCTCCAGACCTGTATGCAGAATCAAGATGTGGCCTAACCACTCCCTCATATAATGGGATAATCACCTCCTTATATCTGCTAGCAAAGTTCATTTATATCATAGACAAAACCACATGAACTATCCTGGCAGCCTGTCTGCAATGCTCAGAGAACTTCATCTCTGACTGCACAATTACCACCAGGTCTTTTTCATTTTCCATTACCCTGAGTGTAGTAGCACACAGTTGGCATGTTAATCTAGGACTACTGTTACCCATATGCAGTATCTTGAATTTGACAAAGTTAAATTTTAACTGCCATTTCTCAGCCCCTGTGCTCAATTTTTTACATCTTGTTGCAGTAGCTTTCCCTGATTACTGTCGCTAACAACTCTGCCAACCTTTGTATCATCTGCAAACTTAGACATTAAGCCTAATATACCTTCATCAATATCATTAATAAATATAGAAAACAACAATGGGCCCAACACTGAACCCTGGGGGATTCCAATAATAACACTAGTCCACGAAGAGAAGTGTCCAATAATAACCACCGTCTGCTTTCTCCAACTCAAACATCCCTTATCCAGAGCAGTAACTTTCCCTTAATTCCACACTGCTCCAATTAGTATAGCAGTCTTTCATGTGCAAAGGCTTTCCTGAAATCCAAGTATATAATATCAAAATTATTTTTTCAGCTAGTTCCTTTGTTACTACATCATAGTATCTAATCAGATTGGTCAGACAATATCACCTCTTAACAAATCCATGCTGTGACTGAAGTATAACTGCATTTCTGTCTAGATGGACCTGAATTACTTCTTTAACCAGAGTCTCCATTATTTATTCTGCAGAAGTTAAGCTAACAAGTCTGTAATGACTCATGTCACCTTTTGACTCTTCTTTGTGAACATACATTTGCACATATGAGGCATATGGCAGAGAAGAAAAATGCATGGGATACTTACAAATTAACACATGACACAGAAGCCTATGATAGATACAAGTTGATATGCAACCAAGTTACAAAGGAGGTTAGGCAGGCGAAGGCAGATTACGAGAAATCCTTGGCAAGGGATGCAAAGAAAAACAGCAAAGAGTTCTTTACTTATGTAAACTCTAGAAGGAAGGGGATGAATCAGATTGGTCCACTTGATATTGATGGGTCAACTGTTGATGATCCTGCTCAGGTAGCTAACAAACTAAATGAATATTTTGCATCGACATTCACACATGAGGAGTTATTCAGCGAGGGGAATGCCAGAGGTGTATTCAACTCTAGCAGTAAGCTACAGAATCTTGAAATAACTGGGAGTAAAGTGGAGGAGAAACTGTTGAAGATAAACACAAGAAAGGCACCCGGGGTGGATGGGATCTATCCAGTTATATTAAAGGAGGCAGCAAAGGAAGAAAGCAAACCCTTAGCCATAATTATGAGAGCTTCCTTGGACTCAGGGGAGGAAATGTGCAAATGTGACCCCAATTCACAAAGGAGGATCAAAGGCTGACACAAGTAATTATAGACCTGTGAGCTTAACTTCTGTTCCAGGAAAATTAATGGAGGCACTGGTTAAAGAAGCACTGCAGGATCATTTAGACAAGACTTCAGTTATAGCTCGGATACAGCATGGTTTTGTTAAGGGGAAGTCTTGCCTGACCAATCTGATTGGATACTATGATGCAGTATCCAATGGATGCAGGGAATAGCTTTGATATTATATACTTGGATCTTAGAAAGGCTTTTGATACTGTTGCACATGGAAGACTGCTACACAAATTGGAGCAGTGTGACATTGGAGGCAAATATCTGCTATGGATAAAGGGGTGGTTGAGGGGGAGAAGACAGAGAGTGGTAATCAATGGACACTGCTCATCGTGGACTAATGTTATTAGTGGAGTCCCTCAGGGCTCAGTGTTGGGTCCATTATTGTTTTCTGTATTTATAAATGATATTGATGATGGTATATCAAGCTTAATGTCCAAGTTTGCAGACGATACAAAGGTTGGCAGGGTTGTCAAGGACACTACTGACACTATGTTGCTGCAACAGGATCTGGAAAGGTTGAGCAGATGGGCTGAGAGGTAGCAAATGAAGTTTAACATTGACAAATGTAAAGTACTACACATGGGAAACAGCAACCCCAGAGCAACGTATCAACTCTGTGGTACTACACTGACAGTGGTAGAGAATGAAAGGGACTTGGAGGTGGTTGTGCAGGCAGATATGAAGTTCTCTGAGCAGTGCAGACGGGCTGCAAGAGTAGCTCATGGAGTATTGTCAATGATATACAGGAATTTTTCCAGCAGGGATAAGGAGGTGATTATTCCCTTGTATAAGGCAATGGTCAGGCCACACTTAGAGTACTGTATACAGGTCTGGAGGCCTCATTTCAAGAAGGATGTAGAGCTGCTGGAACGAGTACAGAGAAGGGCAACAAGATTAGTGAATGGAACAAAGGGGTGCTCTTACGAAGAAAGGCTTAAGTTTTGCAAATTACAGTGTCTGGAGACTAGGCACCAGCGAGGTGATCTGATAGAGGCGTATAAAGCCTTGAATGGTTTGAGCATCCTCAATGCTGATGGGATTCTTCCTCTAGCTCAGAATAATCACCTGAGAGGGCATAAATTCAAATTGAGGAAAGACAGATGTAGGATAGACGTGCGGAAATTTGCCTTTAGCCAGTGGGTGGTTGGTTGTGGGACAGACTTCCATCCCTTCTCGTGGAAGTTGATAGCCTAAATAAGTTTAAGGCTCAGCTGGACAGGTATTTTGAATGAACAGAGGGGTGAAGTGGAAGTGGGTTTTTTTTTTTTTTTTTTTTTGGCTGATGCTGCATAAGCTTGCTTTCTTGCATCAAATGCCTCTACTAATGCTAATGCTACATCTCCAGTCCATTTATCACATTATTGTTTTCCATTATTCTTAAGTAATATTAATGAAAACATTTACTGGTCTAGACTGTAAATTATTTCTAAATTGTAGATATATATAATGAAACGGAAAAAAAAAAATTAAACAGTGACAATATCAAGCAAAGAAAAAGCTAAAAATAAAAGTATAAATATGTAAACTAACACTAAATACAGTATACCTGCTATAACAACTTGGGGTATAACATGTAATTATTTACATACATACATACATCTGTGTATGTTTTGTTCAAACATTATGTATATATATACAAATTAATGTTGAACATATTATTCACAATAGGAAGGCACAAAATGATACTCTCAAATAAGCAACAAAATCACAGTCTGAGTTACCGCCATGACTGTCATCAGTGCTGCTTGCCAGATATGGGAGAGCACAGCAGAGAAGCTAGGGAAGAAAATCATTTGAATAGAACATTAGCCATTCAGCACATAATTTAAGAGCCAGTTTTATTTATGTTAGTTATTTATTTTGTTTATGTTAGTTATTTATTTTATTTATGTTAGTTATTTATGATTTCTCTTGCAGAGTTAATATCAATAATTGTTATTATTTTTGTGAAAAGTAAAGAGGAATGCAAAGTTAAATAATCTGTGGAAAGGTATCAACAATCCCTTCATTTTGCTATAGCTGGAAGTGGGAAGAAAAATAAAATATCAGTGACAATATTTTTAATGGGAAAACACACTTTATATATTTGACAAGCTAAAAAAATTGCTTGTAAAAATTTATTTCCAACATATAGGTTAAGTGCCTTCACATTTAAAAGAGGAATTTTCCATCTTTGTTATGGGTCTTGGTATCTTAAGCACTAACTTAGACTGGCCATCACCCAATGTAAACAGCATTAAATGGTTGTTTATTTTGCATATAAATTTGTGATGCATTAAAATCATCCAGTAACACTGGCATATATTGTCAGACTTATCTTGCCATTATGCAATTAATATAAGCATGCACTAAAGAAAATAACAAGATGGCTTACCTATGTGATAAGCTCAGTTCATTAACTGAGCAAAGCACTGTTTTCAAGTTACTTTTCTCATCCTTCAGTGTCTGTGTTGCCAACCGCTGAAGTACTAGAGCAATGTTATACAATAAAACAGTATCATGAGGAGTCACTCTTCTTGCCTTAAAATGTTAGAAAACTCATTTTAGCTTTCAGATTTTCTTTTAATGAATACGCTATTTAAAAATTTAACCCCCATTTAATTTTAATAAAGTTATATCAAAAATCATTATCATCTAAAAATGGTATAGCAGTGGGTGTACCAGTCACTATAACACAAATTAATCCTTCTAGACTGACAGCCTTCCATTCACTAATTTCCTCTATACTATCCTGTTTTTGTTAGATCTTTACCCTAGCTAGATTAAACCCTCATTTTTCTAATGTTTGCTTGGTACTATTGATCCACTGTCCTTGTAATCCACATCTAAGCCTATTACCATTCATTTTTGCTTCAATCATCTGTTTATCTAATCTCCATTCTCTCATCTTTTAACTCTTTTGTGAATGTGTTTCTAATCATATGCAAGTAACCAAGAGTGAATTTCTTTCAAAGAATTTGTGAGTTCATAAAAATTGGAAAACTATCTACATAAATGTTTTTAAAAATAATTTTTTCCTATTTTGATTTTACAGCTGAATGTCAAAGCAGGGGCACCTCCATAGCCAGGTGGGCAGGAGAGCAGTGCGTAGCACACGCTTCTTGATTAGACCGGGGTTTGAGCCCATGACCACCAAATATGGAGGATGCAGAAAGGTCAGGGAATGACCACTGCATATCCCCAGAGCAATACGGCCTTAGTTGCTAATGCTCCTTAAAAAAAAACCAAATAACAAATAGATAGTCAAAGCGGGATGTTGTCAAAAATTAAATCAAAATATCTTTAAAAATATAAATTATAAAACTAAAATTATAATCATAAAAAATAAAACTTTAAAAATCATTAAATTTTTTTAACTTTAAAAAAATCATAAAATATAAAAATTCTTCCCCCCCCTTTCCAGTAATACTCTCAATGTTTTTATATGTTAATATATGTATTATTTGTTTCTGTTTAATCAACTTCTGCATCAAAATTCCAGAGAATTTTCTCAATTTCAGCTGGTGTAAGTTCATCTGAATTTTGTTGAAAGGGAATACTCTCCTACATCAATTTATAAAACTGTCATAAATATAAAAATGGCTACTATCACTCTTAAACACAGTTAATAGATAGCAGCATGTTTCTGTAGAGTTTAGGAGCACAATACAGACAATTTGTTGACATGCATTGAAAGAACCTTCAAAACATACACATGTTCATACTCCTTTTGTCTTTTACATGAAAAAAGTATGGCCATGAATTGCTTCCATCTGCTAGTTTCCATTTATTTTTTTTTTTAAATAAAGATTAAAACTTTTGATCAATTCCTTTATTTCTTACCCACCTCTCAGTTAAAATAGGCTTAAAAGTGTGCTAAAAACAGTTAATTTTGTTTTTTGGCTAACTTTTGTTTATTTTACTTTATTTTTTTTATTGTTTATTTCTATGTTCAATTTATTTTTCATTAAAGACTCTTCCTAGATATAAAATTAATAATTTCTTTCCTTTTTTTTTTTCTTTCTGTTATTTAGTATCCAACTTTTATTGATTTTTATGAAAATAGGGATATTTAGAATGAAATTTTGAAAATGTGAAAATTTAAATATTCAGATTTAAATATTGAAATCTGTTTATAAATTGTAGTATTAGTAGTAGTAAATGAGGCAAAGGAAGCAAGCTTATACAGTGCCAAAAAATAAAAAAATTAACCACCACACTTAGATAAATTATTAGAGGGGGATGGACAAGTGTGTCCATCCCCCTCTAATAATTTATCTAATTCTTCCTTAAATTTATTCAAACTAGCCACTTTTACAACAAACTTCCAGATGCTTGCTTACAATCTATCACTATCTGGATGAAAGCAAATTTTTGCACATCTACTCTGCACCAATCCTTTTAAAGCCTTAAACACTTTGATCTAGTTTCTTTGCAGGTGCCTAATTTCCAAGTACTGCAATTTGCAGAATTGAAGTCTTTCATGGTAAGGGTAATCTTTTGTGTCCTTCACTAATCTGGTTGGTCTTCTCAGCACCCATTCCAACAGAACCATATCTTTCTTAAAATGAGGCTTACAGATACTGCAATACTCAGGATGTGGCCTAATCATTGCCTTATAACAGAATAGTCACCTCCTTGTTTCTGCTGACAAAATTCATGTAACTTTTATGCCCTTGCCATGAAAGGATGGAAGAAGGGAGAGTAACTAAACAGATATTTGTAGTACAAACGAATGGTAATAAGTCCCTGGAGAAAGGTGGAATGAAGGTATCAAGCAAGCATTAGACAAAAAAAAAAAAAAAGGAGTTAAAAGCTCTAACAGGCAATAGAACAGCATAGAAGAGAAGAGTGAATGAAAAGCTGATAGTCCAAAAGGATTGATCTGTACTACCAGAGTGACCTGTGCACCCACTTGGTATAACAGATTTGGACAGTGGTGATAATGATTCAGTACTGGAATTAAATGCTCACTCTGCATTTGTTTAAAGTGATTTTCATACACAATAATGACAGTTTGTCATTATTTTGTATGAAAAAGACTGACTATGACCTTACAGCTGATCAAATTTATAATGCTGATGAAACAGTGGTTTACTGGAAGTTTACTAGAAACCAAGAACGAAATGCAACAGGGTTTAAGCTTAATAAGGAAAGAGTAACCGTTCTTATGTGTGCTAATGCTTCAGGTCAGCATAAAATTAAGCTTTTGGCGATTGGTAAATTTCAGCATCCACCAGCCTTTAAAGGAATTGTGCACTTACCTGTGACCTATAAAGCCCAAAAGAATGCTTAGATGGACAAAGATATATTTTGTGATTGGTTTGTTCATGATTTTGTTCCATCAGTTTTTCAGAACTTGAGAAAATTGGGAAAGCCTGCAAATACAAAGTGCCTGCTACTTCTCAACAACTGTAGGGCCCACCCCGCATGAATCAAAATTAGTGTCTGATTGAGGGAATATTTTTGCATGTTACTTGCCACCAAACGTAACACCATTAATTCAACCCATGGATCAAGGAGTCATTAGGAACTTTAAATGTCATTATAAAAATGATTTTATGACAAAAATGATGCATAAGAATGTCGACCCTTCAGAATTTCAACACAGTTTTACAATCAAAGCTGCAACATTTTCACTCCCAACAGCATGGAATGCAGTCAAATTTGTAACTCTTTTAAGAGTGTGGCGAAAGTTATGGCCGAATGTGATGTTTGCAGATCTACAATCTGATTGAAACGAAGATTTTGAAGGATTTCACATAAAGCTGAAGGCATCTAAAGTGAAAGAACTAATGGAAACTGCTAAATTATGTACAGAAGACAACCCCCTATGTAAACTTAATGCTGATGGCATAGAAGAGTGGGTACTCATTGAAGATGATGTTGAAGTTGCAGTGACTTTCACTGATTAAGAAATTATTCAAAGCATTATAAAGTGAAGAAATTTATTTATTTTTAAATAAATTTCTTTATTTTTCTTTAAAACTGCTCATTTTGATAAATGAAGCATGCTTTATGTGCTAATGAATAAACTGTCAAAATTTACCTGGCCATTTCTTCTTTATTCCATCTTAAATTTGAATTTTAAAAGTACTGCCTGAGAATCCGGATCAACCCAGTCCCCGAGCAGTCTGGATTTTCGGACTTTTACTGTATTACTAAAATAAATACTACTATCTGCAATGACAGCAGAGGGAATGGGATGTGCAGTTTCAAATGTCTGGTAATTTCCTCTTTTTACCTGAAATGTTGTGCATAGACTTTTGGAGAGGAGAAACTTTCAAGGAAGTGATGTCATCCCTAAGAGAAATGGTGATAGCATTTTTATCAGTCACCTTCACTAACATCTAATAAAAGAATTATACTGTACAAAGTAATGACTGGAAAGACATTGAAGATGAAGTTGTTCTGAATGGAGGTGGGGAGAGAGATTTTTTTTGTTGCATCAATTACTTTGATCATAGTGTGGCAGTTCAGGATGGAAAGTCCAGAATAGCTCAACATGGGTAAACTATTATTCCCCTCTAGTGATTTGAAAAAGTGATCCATCCTTAACATGACAGTTGAAATATGAGAAGGGTTGAGAGAATTAGTGAAGAGAATTGCCAAAATGGATGATAAAGAATCACAGAGATGGAGAAAAGCAGCAAGAACTTGCTGCTTTTCTCCATCTTGCTGCTAAAAGACAGAAAGAGACTGCCAACATTCTTGTTTAAGATGGAGTTTTTTTTTGGGGGGGGGGGAAACTAACTGATTATTGTTGATTCTGTTAATAGAAAGCATTCAAAACACCTTAGTATTTTAAATTGTGCCCCAAGGAGATTCAAGTTTAGCAACTTCACTCAGGTTGAGTTATCCAAGCCTACACTCTGATGTTCTTTGAGGGAGCATTTTAATTTCCAAAAATCTGGCCTACATAGGAAAGATCACATTCGTGTGTAAATTAGTATACAGTTTCTCTCTCTCTCTCTCTATATATATATATATATATATATATAATGTTTTTTTTTGGGGTGGGGAGTTAAGAAGTTGATTGATTTTACAGATACTGGTAAAATGCCTTTGTGAAAAAGTTTCTGACCAATCATGCTATGCTGTCACTGAGAGGAGCAATGTACATCCATTTTTATCTGTATATAAAGCACTTTAAACAAATACAGAATGAGTGTTTGATCCAAAATACCCTTGGTACTGCATTTCCTAATCCTGCATTATGAACTATAAAACTTATATCAGAATACATTGCACTGCTGAACAATAAAAAAAAAAAAAAAATTATTTTTAGTAGTAGACTTATTTCACCGAAAGGCAAAAAAAAATATTTAAAGGAGAAATACAAAGTATCTTTTTCCAAGCAAAAATCATGATTTTTGTATTAGCCAAGTTGTGAAAAAAGCCCATAAAAATTCCTCACTTCATTGATGGAATCAAAATCAGGCCTTTTCCATCTAGTGTGGAAGGATGGTGATTACATCCAATGTGCTACCTATGAGGGTTTTGCATCAGGCTAACTACAGTAAACTAGTACACATGTGGATTATTGGTTTATGGATATCCGCACAAAAACCTTTAACTTTTTTTTCTTTTAATTTTCATTAACTGATGAATCTATTTAAGGTTTATGAATCTATGTATTGTCATATCTACTTATTTTCTCTCTCTCTCTCTCTCTCTCTCTCTCTCTCTCTCTCTCTCTCTCTCTCTCTCTCTCTCTCTCTCTCTCTCTCCCTCCCTTCATCCCCATTATTATGTTTTTAACTATTGATGTTTTTTAAGTTTTATAGTTTATTGAAAGTAACAGAGGGTAAATCACACTTTTCAACTTGCTACTGGAAGACAGGTGTTTGAAATAAAAGCTGCACAAACTTTTGCTAAAATTATAATCACAGTACAATCTGTTACTGGCCTTACAAATTACAGTATAGTTCCTGTTTACAGAACTGTAAACAGGAACTATACTACACAAGGATGCTTCATTAGAATGGGAGATTCATCTTTGAACGGTTAAAAGGGTAAACTCATCTGCTGCCTGTTCTATATTTCCATCTATCAAAATGTTGTGGTAAAGAGCCATGACAAAATATGATATGCTGTAATGTAACAGGTGAATCAATATGAAATAAACATTGAAGATTTATTTCATTCTGTCTTAGTCGACCTTTTGTGTCATCCTTGTGTCTGTGTGTTTTTTTTTGTTTTTAACTCTTGTATCAATAAAGATGAGGTGTGTTGTACACTGAAATATTTGGGTTCTGTATTACCATCTATCGTTTATTAACAAGTTTGGAATGTAAGCTGCATAGTAAATACATTTCATACCTCTCAAAAGCAATATTTACCTCTATCACATTCTCGATTATTCCTAATCTTCCTCTCTCAAACAGCATTCCAAATTCATTCTGATGTCACCTTTATCCAAGTTTTTTTGTCACTCTTTTATCATTAAACAGATGGTGAAAGAATCAAAGTTTGGTACTTTTCAAAATACAAAGCTATTACATTTTCATAGGAAAAGTTTACAATGCAAAAGAAAAGAATGTATCATTAAATGTAGTGATAACAATTAAAAAAAAAAAAAAAAAAACTTAAAAATTCCCAAAAAGTATCACAAGTAACTTCATTGGTTTTCATATCCCTATCAGTAAATCTTTTTGTATTAAGTAACTTTGAGTAGTTTTTATTCTTGACTTAATTTTATTCACAAAGACAAACTGTCTTGCTTTAATAAAATTCATCCATTATGAAATCAAATTAATTTTTGAAATATCTTTTCGAGATTTGATTAACAAGTTAAATTTACAAATTCATTCATTCAAAATTTTGAATGTTATATGACCAGTAAATTGTGTCCTTTACAATATAATTTATAGATTTTGTTTGAAAATTCATTTTATTTCAGTAGTGTGAAATTTTATACAAACTACTTTTTTTTTAAATTGGCTTAAATGTTAAGGCAGATGTGAAAACAGAATCAGAGTGGATTCAGAAACATTGTCAGCAAATGACAAATTAATTTAGTACACTGAATAATCCTGATTGTGAGAAATTTTATTTCTTATATTTCAGGAAAGCTTTTGACACTGTTGCACATAAAAGACTGCTGTATAAATTGGAGCAATGTAGAATTAAGAGCAAGTTACTGCAATGGATAAAGGGATAGTGGGGTGGGAGAATACAGAGAGTGGTTATCAACAACTCTCTATCTTCAATATCAAGAAAACAACAAGATCTAGAAAAATTATGTAGATGAGCTTAGAAATGACAACTGAAGTCTGAAGTTTCACACTGATAAATGCATGGTACAGCATATGGTCTGTAATTCCAGATTAATGTAACAACTGTGAAGTACTATATTCAGAATAGTGGAAAACAAAAAAATAAATAAATAAAGAGGGGGGAGGTAACTGTACAATCAGATATGGAGTTCTCTGAGGAGTGCAGACAAGCTGCCAGGACAACTCATGGGGTTTTGCCAATGATATACAGGAATTTTGCTAGTAGGGATAAGGAGGTGATTATCCCATTGCATAAGACAATGGTCAGGCCACATCTTGAATACTGTACACAGTCTGGAGGCCACTTAGGAAGGATGTAAAGCTGCTGGAAAAGCAACAAGATTGGTGATGGAACAAAAGGAATGCTCTAAGCAAGAAAGGCTTTAATTCTGCAAACTGCAGCATCTGGAAACTAGGCACTTGCAGGGAGATCTGATTGAGGTGTTTAAGGCCTTGAATGGATTGAGTAAGCTAAAATTTTCATGGCATTCTTCCTCTTGCTGAGACTACACACATGAGAGGGTGGGCATAAATTCAAGTTGAGGAAGGATGGTTGTAGAATAGATGTGTGGAAGTTTGCCTTCAGCCAGTGGGTGGTTGATTGTTGGAACAGGCTTCCATCTGTTGTTGTGGAAGTGGATGCTTTGAATAAATTCAAGGAAGAACCAGACAAATTCTTGGAGGATATGAATGGGTGAAGTGCATGTTTTTTTTTTATATATATATACATATAAGCTTGCTTTTTTGCATCATTTGCCACTACTAATAAAAGATCAGTATACAAATTACTTTGCTAATTTCACATTGAGCACAGTTTTTCATATAAGAATTAAACAACCTGCATTATGTCCCTCACTCAATACATTAAAGCGCACTTACCTTTAATAATGTATATTTACATTCCTTGAGTTTCCCACATTTGAAGTATGCTCTAGCCAAATACATCAAAATTTCCACATTGTGGTATTTGAAGAACTTCTTCAAACAATTTTCATACTGTAATAAATAAAAACATAACATATAATCAGTGCACAGCAATTAAAATACATATTCATAGCTGCCAATTTTTAACTTTCCAAGAGCTGGAGATCAGACATTTATAAGCAGGAGGAAAATAGAAAGGCTTTGAGCCAAAACAAACAGGAGTGCCTCCCAAGAAACAGGAGATTTTTCGGGAAAAGCAGAAGGCTTTTTTCTTTTTCTTTAAGTTGCACTGCACTAGAAATTAAATTTCACTGGCAAAATACACATTTTATATTAAAATACAGCTATAGGATTGTTCATTGGTGCAGTATGCTTTTAAACATTAGCTTACTTAACATTTCTCCATCTGTGGATTTCTGTTTTGATATTCTATTAGTCACTGAATGATTTCAACTACTTCAAGAAAAATACTGTTGTAAACTTTGATCTCTTGGGAAATGTTTGGATCAAAGAGTAGTTCAACAAAGGCCCTGCTGTCTAGATTTGGCTGTCAGGAGCATTTCCAAAACTTCACTACAAAGAGAAGATCTCAACTCAGTTTTTGTTTTACTAAACTGGCTGAATATTCTCTCACACTCAGCTTTGCTATTAGAATTTGTTAGAATGCAATACATAACTTGGGATCATTTGTTATATGTCAAGCTTCCTTGTGCACTTATTAGTTCCCCAACTAAGGATCACTGTATTTCAAGCCTTTCTTTTTTCATAATAGCATCATAATGGTAGGTCCTCACACTGAAGCAAACAGAACCAATGCTAAAAAACATCTATTGCTTCATCTATTTCTTTATTTTTAATGATATCAAGATGTACTGGAACCTTGTCCACACAGAAAAGTTTCAAATCTGAAAATGCCAATCAATAAAATTTGTGCTACTTTGGCATTTGTAAGAAAATTTTTCAATGGGAACTTGTGCACCATGTAAATTCTAGGAGTAATAATGACATAAGTACTTGGATGTGAGATATGTTGGATTGAAGAAAAAGCTTTACTGGCATAACACTTAAAAGAAACCAAGAAAACTGCTTTATTCAAGCCATCCAGCGGGGGGGGGGGGAGTTTTTTTCTCTTGTTTGTTTGGTTTTTAGGAGCATTAGCAACTAAGGGCATATTGCTCCGGGATATGCGGTGGTCATTCCCTGACCTTTCCGCATCCTCCGTATTTGGTGGTGACGGGCTCGAACCCCGGTCTAATCAAGAAGCGTGCGCTACGCACTGCTGCTCCTGCCCACCTGGCTACGGAGGCGCCGGGGGGGGGGGGAGAGAGAGAGAGAGAGAGAGAGAGAGAGAGAGAGAGAGAGAGAGAGAGCTGTGAATAGACTCTCTGCATGAGTGAGGATAACATGTTTAGAATTATCAGCTTGCCTGATATGTTTAAGGTTTCTTTTACCAGGTTTAGTTCTTTTTCTTGAGTTCAATCTGTCTTCTTTCATGATCTTGATTTGAACATGAGTCAGTGCCACTCACAAGTAACTGCTTGTTTTTATTTTCAACTTGGTAACTCTGAGAAGTGCTAATTTTGCTGTTCTCACAACTTCTAACCTCTTCTTTAAACAGATTTGTCAAAGGCTGCCACCGTTCTATTAGTCAAGTTATAAATTTGACTGAAGCTAGACAACATATACACACATGCTTCAAAATCTTTTTTACTTCAGCATATGCATCAGTTGAAATTGTTTAATTCTATCTTTTCTTTTAACATGTCTTTATAGATGTTAGTAAATTTCTATCAAGCGTTCACCCACTTTCACAGGAAAGAAGGAAGCTCCCTTTCCAGCACAAAACAAGATTAGCATATTACCATCAAGTGATTAATCTTCTCTTTTAATACCGTTGCATTATTGATACTAAGCACCACATAGTTTTTTGAAGGAATCTCACATGCTTTCAGGTTGTTCAGATGGCCAATGTTGTACTCTGTAGATTCATCTTCCAGTACTGGGACTGAGGTAAAGCCGCTTTCAATTTGACAGGTTTTTTCTAATGACAGATCACCAGAATGGGATATAGCTTGAGATCACTTTGATAGTGTCATCTGTACAATCAAAAATTGTCCATTTTTCGCAGCCATCACTACCTCTTCTTTCTATATCTGTGCAATTTCACTAACAATGCTTCATGTGTTTGTTCTTCCACATATCTGTATTTTTTTGCTATTTCATTCTAAGAAACATATTTCCAAATCACACTTGCTTGCAGTACAACTCAGAAGAAGAAGTTTATGTTCATTGACAAAAGATGAAAATAAACATTTGGCACATATGACATCATCATCACCACCATGAAATGCAACATCTATTTCTGCATCTCTTTCTATGTACTGGATGCTATTATTATGCCTCTAAGTTTGTAAATGTCTGATTATGCATGCTGAAATGTCTGATTGGTGCACACCCAGTTGAACCTTACTTGAAATTGAAAATTACATGTACATAGGGTATAAAAGGAAAACCTGTTGTCTTTTTCAGAATTTACAACACATGGAAACATGTGACATATGAATCTTGAATTGAATCCTTTCCTTGAAATCAATTTAATTATTAAATGGCAACATGCAGTGCACTTTCATCCTTGTGTCACTTTTTTCAAACAATTCTTTACTGACTGGTTTCATTTGTTTCCATATGGATCTGAGGACTTCACCAATTATTTATCCTCTCCAGGTACTATTCAGTCCACTATTAAAAAAAAATGGTTACTTATCATTGATGTAAATTTTAGTTAACCCTGTATTCTAAATATAGGGTGTTATGAACACCTTGTATTTAAGAATACATTGCGTTCGAGATAATATACTTCCCTGAAAAAACATTATGAACACCCCCATGTTTCAGCAATACCTGTTTCCCTCACCCCCATCTAGTGGTGACACTTGTGTTACAGTGAGAACCAAGAAATATGATATTGCAGGTTCTTGACATGCAGTCCATATGAAGTACTAGATTTACATGGGCATGGATATAATCTGTTGAACTTCAAAAAAGGGATGATTGTTAAGTGCCAGTTGAAGGGTGGCAGATTACAGAAACCACAATTCTTTTGGGCTGTTTGTGAAGTGCTATAGATAAGGTGTTCCAAGAGTGGATGGATAGTGACAGCAGCATCCACCAGACCAATGGTGGGCCAATAGGTGAAAAATGATGGAAAGGCTAACCATAGACTTTAAACATGGGACAACCAGTAATTTTTCCAAGACCACAATCCAGTGAAACCATCTCTGTATGGAACAGTTGTCTACTCCGTATGAGTAGGCACCCGTTCAAGGTACCCATGCTTACAGCCACTCATCACCAGTGACAAAAAGTTTGTATCTAAACGGCATCACTGGACCATTGGCAACTAGAAAAAAAGTTGCCTTTTCTGATGCTATGCCATGTGGATGGTAGATGGAGGGTATAATGACAAACTATGGACAGGAATCACGCCAATGTCCTGGTCAAAGAGAAACAAATAGGTGGTGTAGTTCTTTGGTGTGGGGATGTTTTCCTGGAGCCCTCATACCCCATACCACACTCTGAATGCTAAAATCTATCTATCCATTGTAGCTCGTCAAGTATGCCCCTTTGTGATGACTGTCTTCCCAGATAGCACAGGTGCATTCCAGCAGGTTAATGCGCCCTGCTACATTGCCGGTGCTGTTCAAGTGTGGTTCACTAAACATGAAAATGACTTATAGGTGTTACCTTGGCTGCTGGATTTACTGGATATGAATTGCGTAGAACACTCTAGGATTATGTAGATTGACATGTCTAGTACTTGGATCCTCCACCATGGACTATCAGAGTTCTACATGATGCAATTTTGGTGACATGGTATAACATACCTCCTGCAATATTCACAGGCCTTACAGAGTCCATGCTTCACTATGTGGCAGTGGTACTGGAGGCAGGATGAGGACATACCCACTATTAGGTAGGTGCTCATGATGTTTTGACTGGACAGTGTATATTCTTGAAATAAAATACAAGCACTATATAACTGCAATGTGTACAGCTGATTATATGATTCAATCTGCATTGAGACAAAAAGATAGTGTTACATTTCCAAAGTTAAAAATTCCATCATTCACAAAGCATGAATTTTATATATTATTTTTATAAATTTGGAAATTAATAAAAAAGCAAAGAATTGCATATATCACACATAAACAATTACTCATATCAAACTGAACCTGTTGAAGAAAACATTAACAGTATAACTAAAAATATTAAACATTTCCTACCATTTGTATAGCAGCAACATACTGTTTTTGTTCCACATAAATATGTGCAATATTCAGCCAAACATCACAAAAATCAGCTGTAGCTTCTCGAACCTGGGCAAATACATCTCTAGATTCTGAGATGTAACCTTTATGGGCCAATACCGCTCCTATTAATAAAACTGAGGTTTAATCAAATGTATTAAATAAAAAAATGTGAATTATGATATTATAAAGATCATTCAAATGAAAACTGTTAAAGTTAAATAAAACTTGTATTTCACAAACAACGAGGAAACTACACAGTCCGCCAATTGAATAAAAGGACTGATTTTTTTTCCTGTCTGCACCTTGAATGCTACATTAAGAAAATAGTGCACCATTTGAACTGGTAGGGTGTACTTTTTTGATAGAGAGCATGTGCACAGGCATCATCCTGAGCATGTGCCCAGGCATCAAGTTCACGAGTTGCAACAGTTGTACCGAGATGGTGTGTGCTGTGTCAGAAATTTGAAGATGGAGAAACATTTAGTAATTGAATTTTATTTTAAATTGAGTAAAAGTGCAATGGAAGCGTTTGAAGCCTAAAAAAGGTTTAGGGAGATGCATGTCTATACATGTATGTTTGAGTGGTTTGCATGCTTTTTTGACAGAAGTTGACTGAAGATAACTCCAGACCAGGATGACCAGTTTCAATTCAAACTGAAAGAAACATTAAGAGTGTCTGGTCTTCATCTTGTGAATGAAGACCAAAGAATCACCACCCGTATGACCATAGGGGATATAGTGTGTATCTGTCAGTAGTGCCAGTGATTCCCCACATAAATGTGCCAAGGCTAGATGAGTGTGTGAGTAGTGTATGTACTATGGATACAGTGTTCATCTGGCCTCTCAGTTACTGGAAGGCTCTGTCACAAGGAAGCTGGACCAGATCAGATCAGTAGAGGAATGCCTGTTGGAGTCCAGTCGCCCCAGCAGAGCAACGAAGAGAACTCAAGAAATGAAATGGGGCAAAGGGAAGAGGAAAAGCTGTGACCTCAAGGAAAGGAGGTCCCAATATAGAAATAAAAACAAAATCAAAATAAAAAATAATAATAAAATAATTATAGATAAAAAAATCATTAAAAAATAAAAAACTTAAAAAATAATAAAAAATAAATTTTTTTCCTCTTTTTTTTCTATTCTGATTCCCCCTTCAACGAAATCAAACAGAGCCCGATTTGTCTCAGCTAGAAAAATTACTAGCTGACCACCAGAGGAGAACCTTGGGGGAAGAATCCTGCATAGCAGTGAGTGCATCATTATGAATGTTAAAAATTCCTACTCCAGATTGCGGTTTGTGTGAGTATGGTCCCAAGTTCAAAGAGAAAGTAGGGACAACCAGGAGGTTGCACACAAGAGAAACCTAGTCAGGTTCCAGTGGGACAGCAGGAGCAACAGTAGTCATAAGGTGTCTCCGTCTCCTCTTGAAAAGGGTAGCACAGTAGTGTTTAAGATACTGAAGATTTCACTGGTTTCAATCAACGAGTGTATGGGCTGGAGAGCAGGCAAGTTACTTTGGAGGAAGAGCTGTTGTCTCAGATCCAAATAAACCACACAGTCCAGCAAAAGGTGATTCCAGTTTCTCTGTTTCACCACAGATGGTTCCCCTTTCTGTGCTGTTTTGTCTTTTTCCAACCTTAGCATTGAAGTCCTCATAATAATAGTGTAGTGGGTTTTCTGCTCGTCTAGAAGACTCTCAATTTCGGCGTACCTTTCTTCAACCTCTTCATCATCATGGCTTGATGTTGGTGCATAAATCATTATAACCTTTAGCTTGTACCTCTTAGAAATCCTGAGTAGTAGTAGTAGTCTTGACACCCTTGGTGATGTACTTTTGAATTCCAAAATGTTGTTTTTTATATTTTTATGGACCAGAAAGCCAACTCCACCTTTACCCTTTTACTGTTTCCATTGGTGTACAGCGCCGACCGGGCTAGCTGGGTGGGTAAAGTGCCTGCTGGCAACCCAAAGGTCGCGGGTTCGAATCCCGTCTTGGGCTTGGATCAAAGTACTGCAAAAACCTTGGGAGGTGCATTATGGCCACAGAAGCTGATGCGCCAACAACTATCCAAAAAAAAAAAAAAAAAAAAATTGGTGTACAGCAGATTTCCACTTGATAAACTTATAAGTGATTCATTTCTTCTTCTTGTTTCAGCCAAACCGATGATATTCCAATTTACATTTTCTAATTCTTTTTCCAGCTCTAGTATCCTGTCTTCACTGATGAGCAATCTTACGTTGTAACAGGCCAAGTTCAGTTTCCGTGCATGGCAGCCTGATTGTACCCAGAGATTCTTAGCACCCTCTGCTTCCACTCTGATCCTCTCGCTGCCGTAAGAGGGGAATTGAAAACTGCTGGGGACCGAGGGTGAGCCAAGAGATGGTACTTTTAGTGAGGAAAGCAATATCCAGAATGAATTTTCTGGTGGTCTTGCACTTGAGCCCTGCAGACCAGCGGGACTGCCAGAGGTTGGAAACTTCAGACCAGAGTCTTTTCTTCTTGGTTGCAAGGTTGGTGTTGGTAGTAGCAGAAATATCAATGAAGGTAGTTTTGTATGTTCCTTCTGGAGCAGTGCAAGAGGCTGCAGTTAGCAATATAGAAGTCTAAAGGTAGATTTCCGGAAATGACCTGGAGTGCTCAGGTGGAGGCAGTTCTGCAGACTCTTGTGGATCAGAGAAGAAAGAGACGTTGAATACCATTTAGTTTGTCGGCAAAAGTGATTCTCAACCCTGTGAAACCAGGCAGGGGCACCATATGAAACAATAGGGAGGAAGTCTGCAGAATATAAGAGCTTGAAAGTTCTGCCCTTAAGTCACCAGTCTGTTCTGGTCACATGAGCCAGTATGGCTATGTATCTCTTGATCTTATCCTTGATATAACCGAAATGCAGCATGAAGGACCATTTATGATTGAGGAGGACACCGAGGTATTTTACCGTTGTGTGCGTTTTGACAGATGTGTCTTGGAGTCGGATGACAGGTGGCCTACAGATATGGAGGGTACCTTTAATCAGCAACATTTTGGTCTTGGTTGAGGATATGGTAAGTTTGTGAGTTTCAGCCCATTCAGTAAGAGCATTCAAAACAGAGTTGGCTTGCAGCTCCAGAGCAGCGAGGGAGGGACCTTCCATGACTAGAACAAGGTCATCTGCATATGACAACATGGTAGTGCTATCGAAATTGTTGGAGAGCCACACATCCAAGATCATGTTACTAACAGATGGGCCCAAGATAGACCCCTGGGGACAGCCTCTAGACATAGGTCTGGTGATTTTGTGATAAAGCGTCTTGATGGTTTTTTTTTTTTTTTTTCAGTTGTTGGCGCATTGGCTTCTGTGGCCATAATGCACTTCCCAAAGTTATTTTTGCATTTTACTCTGATCCAAGCCCGAGGTGGGATTCGAACCCACGACCTTTGGGATGCCAGGCAGGCACTTTACCCACCTGGCTAGTCCAGTCGGCGGTCTTGATGGCAATCTTCTTGTTGTGAAGTAACTATTGATACATTTATATATTTCGGGCGAGCATTCTGCTTGTCTGACCTGCCTGATGACATTAATCCACCAGACTGAGTCAAATGCTGCTTTAAAATCAATAAAGATAGTCAGGATATATTTAGAGTTGGAATCTTCTCTAACTGCGCATAGTTGCAGCAGGGCATCGGTGGTGGAACATCCTGGTTTAAAACCATACTGGCTGGAAGCTGTCAGACCTTTATTTTGGTAGTCAGCTTGGATTCTGGTGAGGAGGAGTCTTTCAAGCACTTTCCCAAGGATGGGCAGGAGTGCATTGGGTCGGTAAGCAATCGTGTGGTTAGCTGAAGCAGCTGGAGACTTAGGGATAAGGCAGAGATTTGCATACTTCCAGGCATCTGGGAAGCAGCCCTCATGGAGACAGGTGTTAAAGAGCTTGCTGAGCAAATTTTGGGGCAATTGACCAGACTTGCTTGACCACTTTACCCTCAATGAGGTCAAGACCAGGGGCTTTCCTGTTCTTGATCTTAGCAATGGCCTCTGCAATTTCAGCGATGTGAAGTCATCCTCTTGTCCAGCAGGAGAGTAGGAGTTATTCTCATCAATAATCTTGGTGTGTTTCCTTTGTTCAGATTAGGATAGTCTTCAATGATCAGCAGGTCAAGAATTTTATGCATCATGTCTAACCAGGTGGTAGTTTCCATGGTGCCATGTGAAGTAATAGAGTCAATGATATCTGGTGTAGAAAGCTTTTGATGGATAATCTTGCGGATGAGACCTCAGGGATCATTGTTGCCTTCTGTCTGAGCAAGATTCTGCCAGGTGGATTGTTTCTGGTGGTAGATGGTGTTAACATACTGTCTTCTGAGGGTTTTGTATTGGTCAGAGAAAGGTTCAATTTGGTGAAGGAGGCACCTCCTGAGAGCTCTCTGAAGGTGCCATCTTGCCAACTTTAGTTGGGATTGGAGTTGCGACAGCTCTGCAGTCCGCCAAGGGACTCTCTTGGGAAGTTTCTTGCACTTTGCCGTTGACCTATTACAGGCAGGCATGATTGTGTTAGTCACCAGGTTAGATAGATCAGTTTCTGACAGCTCCTCAAGACCGCTCAGGGGTTGCTGTTGGAGAAGAGATCTGAAGGCCCCCATTGAATTAATCCCAGTTTGCAGACTTGGTAGCATATCTAACTGAATCGTTACAATGGGGTCTAACACCATGCAGGGCACCTGATATGTCAAAAAGTAATAACCCTGTGGTCATTAGTAGAGAGAAACTCATGCACTTTCCAGTTGGAAAGTGCATGAGTTTCTTCTGGCAGTAGCTGGGGGGGGGGGGCACGGTAACATCAATGTTTGATTGATCAGTGGAGATTCGAAGGTAGAAGGCTGATTGGGAGCATTAAGAATTTCAAGATTGTGAGGGCAAAAAATCTTCAACAAGAGTACCTCTGGCATCAGTGGTGGAGCTGTACCACAGTGGAGACTTGACATTAGTATTAGAAGCCAGAATGATGTTTCTATTCCCTAAAAGTGCTAAGGCTCGATCCAATTCAACCAGATGCAGGCGAATATCAAGAGAGAACTGGAAATAGGCGAAAGGAAAGTGATTGCACCAAAATCACCCTCCAAGGTGGCAAAAGCAAGGTGAGGAGAGCAAAAGGAATGAAGATAGGTGACGATGATGTCCGGGTTCCTGATGATGATTGCAGCAAAACAGTTCCCATCAGAGAAATGAATCTTATGGAAGCAGTGCAGGCAGCCACCTGTACTGCACTCTACCACCACAACAGTAGGGTTCTTGAAAAAGGAGAATGTCAATGTTGCACTCTTCCATTGTTTGGTGCAGTTGATTTGCCGCTGAGGAAGATTTTTGTGCATTGTGGTACGTTGGCTATTCGTAATTGATTGATATCAATTACGAATAGCTGATAAATGAGGCAATCATCTCTAACTGAGTGATGATTTGATTTGATTTGGTAGTTGTTGGCGCATCGGCTTCTGTGGCCATATTGCACCTTCCAAGGTCCCTGCAGCACTTCGATCCAAGCCCGAGGCGGGAATCGAACCCGCGACCCCTGGGCTGCCGGGCAGGCACCTTACCCACTCGGCCAGCCCGGTCGGCCACTGAGTGATGGGACGACTTCTTTAAGAATTTGCAATTTCCACAATGAGAGGAAGAGGTCTTATCCTTGCAATCTTTAAACATGTGCCCCTCTTTGCCACAGTATCTGCAGACTGGCTTCTAGCTTACTGCAGATGCAGCAAGAAGAGGTGTGTCCATAACCCAGGCAGTTATAACATTTCATGACAGGCACGACATCCCTAAATCTGTGGGAACCCCACCCAATGAAAATCCTGTCTTGGGCAAAGAGAATCCTCTGAATAGCAGGGGTGACTTCAATGACCCAGTTCAGTGTAGTGGAGGCCCTGGACTGACTTGCTCATTTATCTCCTGTTGGTCAAAATAGTCAGAGAGTTTCCTAGCATATAATATCTTGACAAGATCTTGCTTGGTAATAGAGTTTTCCACATTGAAGATGAGAAGAGCTGGTTCACGCCATTTAGGGACCTCCGCAGTTAGGCCGAGATTGGTGACCCCATCACAATTCCTGATAGCGACGTCCTCTTTACAGGCAGCCTCAATAACAACACTGTTATCTCTAATGGATTTTATCTTGATGGTAGGTAGCTGCAGTTTGATTGAGGATAAGACTTTGCTTTCACATCGTCACTATTACAGTTCTGATTGGCCTTTATGAGGACAACATGCTTATGACCCTGGGCAGGATGAGACGACTGTTGTTTCAGTGCAGTGGCATATGAAATGTTAGGCGTGGTCTTGTTGTCTGAAGTGGTAAATGTCATGGCAGAATGGGATTGAGACTGTGCAGGTTCTTTCCTTGGGAAAGCTGTCAGTAATCTTATGAAAGATAGAATTTTGCACTTTTAGCTGTTCGTTCTCCAACAGGAGTGTGTGTAGACCATTTTCTCCATAATACTCCAGACTTTGGAGAGCATCAGAAAGGACTCCATGGAGAGAGTGGCTTGCTCCATAGCGAGAGTAAGCTTGACCCTTCGACGCAGACATGGTATCACATCAAAATATGATCTAGCTGCCAAAGGGGGATGGTGAGGATGATACAGGTTCCGAAGTAGTAATTTCGTGTCTCTTTGTTGGTGGAGTAGGCTTACTGATCTTTTTAAGAAGTTCGGCATATTTTTTTGAGAGAACAGTTTTGACCTTACCCTGGGGCCCCATGGGGGAAACCGCCACATTGAAGTGACAGGATCGTCTGTGGAAGCAGATTGCAAGTGGGTCAAAGCAGCAGGATCCACCTACGATGCATTCTTTAGTTTTCGTTGTATGTTTGCTGAGTGGGGGGGGGGGGCTGAGCACTTTCGTTGCAAAGATCTGCAGTTGTTTCAGCATTGGTCGCGGTGCAGTAGGCCTCATCTGGAAAGTTTTCATCCACAAAAACTGTTGGGTTGCTGAAACATAGTTCTTGAAAGACACTTTTTTTTGGACCTATTCTTCGGGGTTTGGAGGGATATCTTTTCCCCACTTGACTGATCTTCCCCCAATGAAAACAAACTGTCAGGTTCCAGAGCACTAAGCACGATAACAATCAGGAAGTCTCACTCTCTTCATATTGCAGTCAGGTCAGCGGGTAAGGAGAACGTCAGTCCAACAATGTCACCTGGTGAGCACTTCAAGGTCAGCAGAGTTGCAAGAATGTTCATATACACGAAAGTCACTCACAAAACAGAAATAAACACAATCAGCACACAATGGGGGACACCCCTCCCTAGTCAAAGTCACCTTGATACTTTCATGGTGGCCAGTGACAGAGTGACCACGCTCTCCAATGCAATGTCTATGGAGAGTGACCACGCTCTCCAATGCAATGTCTATGGCAGTGTGGTGACCCAATCCAGAGACAAAAGTGGCAGATAAGAATAAAAGATATCTCAGTAGAGAGCCTTAAAAATCAAAAATAAACTTACTCGGGGTAGTCCATATGATGAAGAATCCGCTGATGCAAAATTTAAAGTAAAACTCATATCGTTAAACCTGAATTTTTAAAGCAAAAGTCAGGAGCAGTGAACATGTTCAACTAAACATGTTGAACGTTAACAAAGAAATGATTCACAACATTTTAAAAAATGATTTAGGGAAACAAAACATTTGTTCATGATTTGTGCAACACAGCTTTGACCCAGAGCAAAAGCAAAAAAGAACTGACTGTTGTTGTTTCCTTGACCTGCTGATGATGACCCTATGATTTTAAAGCAAATTGTGACAGTCGATGAAAGTTGATGCTTCCAATACGACCTGGAGATGAAAAGACAAAGCATGTTATGGTAATCGCTGAGCTTACCCAGGCAGAAGATTCAATTTGAAAAACCTCGCGTCAAGATGATGCTGATCATTTTCTTCAACACCAAAGGAATCGTTTATGAGGAATTCATCCCTAAGGGCACTACAGTTTAACAGCCACTATTATTTGGATGTCATGCAATGTCTTGTAAGGGCATGCGTCAAGTAAGAATTTTTAAAAATCATGCAATGGTCAGTGGTAGCCCTGAAGTACAACCCTGTTTCATCTGTATTAAAAACGTCTTCAGGATTATAAGTGCTTAACACAGTTTGCCAAGAGGTTTTCAACCAGTTGTCAGCTGCAGAACCATGAGAATCCTGTTGGAATGGGTACAGAGAAGGGTAATGTGAGTGGTGGAGGAACAAAGAGATGCTTATACCAAGAAAGCTTGTTTTGCAAACTGCAGCATCTGGATAGGCACCTGTGATATGATCTGATTGAGGCATTTAAGGCTTTGAATGGTTTGAGCAAATTCAATGCTGTTGGGATTCTTCCTCAGACTATGCACATGAGGGGTCATATATTCAAATTGAGGAACGATGGTTGCAGTATAGATGTGCAGAAGTTTGCCTTCAGCCAACAGGAGGTTTATTGCTGGAACAAGTTTCCATCTGTTGTTGTAGAAATGGATAGTTTGAATAAATTTAAGGAAGAAACAAACTATTGGAGAGGATAGGTAAAATGGAATTTTTTTTATTTTTTCTAGCTGATACTGTATAAGTTTGGCTTCTTGCATTATTTGCCACTACTAATACTAAATGCTTTAGAAGCACATCACAATACTGTCACTCATTACTGTTTCTCCTCTTTCCATGTTCCAGAAGCTCTTTTGTGATACCAGAGTACAGAGTGAGTGAGACTTTTCTGGCTAAGTCTTGATTATAAAGTTTTTTCAGTTAAAGCAGGTCTGTACTGCACCAATCTGAACTTGCATATATTCTTTATGGTGAATTAAAACAGACCAAGAACCCATTTCTGATCACTTCATGTTCTAAGAAAGCATCTCTTTCATACTCATACCATCCAACAAGCATGGAACATAAATTAAGTCATCATTCCTTCATCTCTGGTGTTTAAAAATAAGGAGATTCCAAGCACACTTTTAAAAAGTTAACCTTCTCACTAATTATAGTATGTGATGAACCAACACTAACCTTGTATGTCATAGTAATTTCTTTGATAATAATGCAAAGGTTTTCCAGTGAGTTCTTCCAATGTTGCTATGACTTCTAGTGTCATGACATGACATGCTTGTCCTTAACACTTTTAATACTTTTCTTAAACTTATTCACTCATTTGCAGTATTAAATGTAGGACTTGCAATTGATTCATTCATGCTTCACTATAATGAGCTAACATTCTGTGCTAAATTTCAGCAAGTTTTATTCATATGGTAAAAGTTGTACTGTATATATTAATATACAATGAGTGATCACTGAATTATGACCACCTATCTAATACTGTGTGGGCTACCATATGCATGGATAACAGTTACTATTCTTCAAGGCATTGACTTCACTAGATGTCTGAAGCATAGGGATCTGCAGTCATGCTGCCTATAAGGCTTTCCATAGTGACAGAATAGATCACAGTTGTGTGTCCATATGTCTCACTTCCCATTCCAAAACAATCCACAAGTGTTCAATTGGAGTGAGGCCAGGAGAATCTGGAGGCCAAACAAGACAGGTGATATCTTCATTGTGTTCCTCAAACCACTTGTGCACAGTGTGGTCCTAATGACACAGTGCATTTTTATCTTGGAAGATCCTGTTTCTCTCTGGAAAAAAATGCAACATGACAGGGTGCACATGATCTCCTAAGAGCTGATGGTAGACCTTACCAGTGAAACATTGGTGCATATGCATCAGGGGTTCTTTCTTGCTAGTAAAACATGCCTCATATTAAGCAACCACTGCCACATGCCTAGATAGTGAGCACCATGCACAATGGATTCACAGACTACTATTGCATCACACTTGAAGGCATCCATTGCCATGTTTCACCAGGTATTTGGACTAACAGATAACATACAAATATTTATGTTCCAGTTATGGGTAAAACGGCTGGAGTATTTTTTAAATAATTAAGGAATTATTTTCAAGTGTTGTCATGTTATATTTTAAAAAAAGAAATGGGATTAGTTGTCACTTGAAAGCAGTAGACTATGAAATGAAATAAACTGTAAATTCTGAATTAAACAAAAGAGGGGAAGATACAGCTAAACAATTTGGCACTATCTCCTATATGTTATGTGTATGAATAACAGAAGAGGATAACATATAAAAAGAGGATAACAAACTCACAGAACCAACTTTTCATCTTACTCGTTTATTCATTCAACTGCTGTTTTCTGGAACAGCCTTCCTTCATACCTATTTCCTGACAATTACAGTCTACAGAAGTTCAAGTCTAATGTCAACAAATATCTTCTCTCGTCTTCTCAACCTCCAACCCAAGCACGGTACTCAGTACTATAGGTTCTAATACCTCTCGTGTTTGGAGTTTTCAAAAAAAAAAAAAAAAAAAAATATGGATAGCATATTGAGGGCCTGAGAGAAGTGCAATGGAGCCTGAGCCAGTCATAAATGTGGAGCCTTCACCCGACTCTGGAAGCCATAAATATATATGAATAAAATCAATAAAACAAATTTTTCCCACTTATGGAAAGAAACTTTAAATTTATATAAACAGAAATTATTTATCATAGTGATTACAATGCTTCACAATTTCCATATAATTTACATTTATTTGAGACATAATTTGACAACCTGATTAACAATACCAAGTTGAAAAATGAAAGGAATTAAAATTATTTTACAAATACTTTTCAATCTTTATTTTTTTTCAAATTCATTTATTACATTTGAAAAAATCTACTGCCCACACAATATCAGAATTTATGTGAAGAAGTGATAACTCATTTAGCCTTTCTTCAGACATTGTAGATCTGTTAAAATTCTTCATTCTCTTCAAGATGCTAAAATTTCTTTCTGTGGAAGAAACAGAAGTAGGTAGATGCAAGAATAATCCAAGTGCCACAGTCAAATATAGAAACAATTCAATTAGATCAGTTCTGATACGTTCTGTAGCAAATTCACTGCATTTAGTGCTGAACTAAAGTTTGTTCTCTAAATATTCTTCACAAAACCAGTTCATCACATTTTTTGTGAAAAATGTGAACAAAAATTACAATAGCATATTTCTGTTGTAATTTTTGTGCTATTTCTCATCTGTTAAATCCTGAAAGATCCATGGGATTCCAAATAAGTTATATATTTTGTGCAAGGATTTAAAACATCACGGCAACACATATCATAGAATCAAAAATACAAAAAAAAAAAAAAAAAATTCTGTTAAGTTTTCGATGTTAGACTTTTTATGCTGTGGTTTGTTTGACTTTCCACATCACCAGGTTCACTTAAAAAAAAAAAAAAAAGGTGGGAAGGAGCAGCAGTGCGTAGCACACGCTTCTTGATTAGACCGGGATTCGAGCTCGTCACCACCAAATACAGAGGATGCGGAAAGGTCAGGGAATGACCACCACATATCCCGGAGCAACATGGCCTTAGTTGCTAATGCTCCTAAAAAAAAAACCAAATAACAAATAACAAAAAAATAAAAATTCTTCTCTCACAAACCCCAATGGTCTCAATGTCTCGTGCATTTCATCAATTTTTAAATGTCTCATATTACATGGAAAACGTTTTCCATGGAATAATTCCAAGACATGGATAATCAAGACTCAATTCAGAGAAAATGAGGCATGAAATACGTTATCATTCTATGCCTTCCATCCCAATCCTCTCCCACTCCTTTGAGTGGTAGCATATACGCAATCATAAAACACATTATTGTATCATTACTTCACAAAAAGAATGACACTAGTATAATAAATAATTCTTATTTAAGTTAATTTGAAACTTTTTTACAATCACTTTCATATCAAGTTTTTTACATAAGACTAAATTTTGGGGGCCTCTCTGGATCTGGGACCCAGCAAATGGTCCTGCTGTCTCTCCGTCCCATCTTGCATACTACATATGTCAAATGTAGGCTCTATATACATATTAGTGAACATTATTAAAGAAATCATAATCATAAAAAAAACAAACAACCACCTCAAAAAGTGTAAATTAATTTTGGTATGATGCTCTATGACTTAGACAGTTAATGTAGCAAAAAAAATTTTCTGATGGCAATTCGAATTAAAACTTTATTTTATTATTTATCATTTTGAAAAATTTATAAATAAGAAAATAATAAATTTATTATTATTTTGCTGCAAAATGAAATAATTTATGCTTATGAGGCACTATTCCTACTTACAATAATGCTATAATTAAACAGCCTGAACAAACAAAAGAAAATTAAAGTGAAATAATAAAAAATAAAATAAAATTGAATTAACCAGCAACAACCAATACTCACTCCTAGAAGTGCAACAGCATAGAACCTTTCATGAGGTGGTGCAACTGCAGCTAAAATAAGGCAGACTCCATAGGTGCACAAACCTAAATTCAAATGTTGGCCCTCACTTTAAGAAGGAAAATAAGAAAAACAACATAAAGGAGAAATCTGGTAATACTTTTTACGGGCTTTACTAGCTATTATATATCACAAATGGTTGTAATTCAGTCATGACCTGCTTGTAACAAAATGGACTGACTATGGATGCTTCTGGGTTGGTTCACTTTGTTACAAGCAGGCCATGGCTCGAATACACAATATTCGATATTGTGTATTCGATATAATTAGGGATACACAATAGTTGATGCCATCCTCACAAAGTGGTTATTATGTTTTCCCAAAAAACTAAAGTAAACCTTCCCCAAATATCTAAACTAGTTAAAAAAAACTTGTTTGGATATCTGTATATTATAAAATCTCCCAGTTACATCTTGCCAGACACAAAGAAGCTAAAGAGAAAGGAAGCTAAAGGAGAAAATCTTTGTGTCCAGCAAGATGTAGCTAGAGAATTCTGCACTACATAGATACTAGTTTTTGTAGATATCTATGTAGTATAGAATCCTCTAGTATCCCAAAGCATTTAGGGTATTCTAACAAACAATTATTAATTGCTTAAATCGTCTAAATTATGCAGTGTAGTATGTTTCATTATTAAAGTATACTTTTCTTAATACTAATAGTTGTGTGATGATTTACCTATTCCATTAGCAGCCCATATATTCCTTGGATCAATTCGTAAAACTTGTTTATACATTGCTAATGCTCTATCTTGATGTCTTTTTTCCTTGTCCTTATCACGTGTTGGCTGATGTAGAGTCTGCAGCCAGACATTACCTAAGGCTACTAAAGAGTAAGTGTCATTGGATGTTGATTCCTGTCGAATAATACGTTCAAATTTCTTCTGTCCTGGGCCCCATTCCTGTTTTGCTAAGTGGAGATTACCAATAAGTGACCAGGCATCTGGATGATCCTACAAGACAAAAATTTTTGCCAATGAATAAAACTATTTTCTTGAAATAAACATTTCAAAATTAATTAAAACTAATTAATATTCTTATTCCTGATTATACAGCAGTAATTTCCATATCTGCAACTGACAATACTGCATTTATTTGAACATACATTTTTTTTTTTTTCAGTGGAATCTTTTTTGAAATTTATAGCCATTCTACATAAACAATCCTGAGTATTCAAGAAACTACAGGAAATAGAGCAATAAAGACAGGATGATATGGCTATCAGGGTTGAAAATATACTGCCAGGAGATTCTTTTTTTTTAATTTCACAAAATATTTGATAGCAGCATATATCAAAACAGAATAGCATGCTTCTTTTAATGGCTAATGAAACTTCATATAAAAACATATTGCACCCACTGATTTTTAAGTTCTTACAGTTAAAGATTTATATTTCAATTAAAAAAAAAAAAAAAAAAAAAAGAAAAAAAAAAAAAGAATACTAGAAAACCCATTGTAATATGTAACTCAATTTGCTTGTATACATAGTTAGTGCTAATATACATAACTCAATTATTCTTGGGCTCTGTCATCAAACTGTTTTTCTGATGATTCAATGACCACTGACACAATTCACCAGCCAATTAATTGCTTTGATATGTGATTTTATTCATTGAATAATCCCAGGACTGCTTTTGAATATCTTAACCTAAACTGCACATGAAATGTCAAAGGGATTGATTCTGGTTCAGTTGGCCAAAGAGCAAATATCAGAGAAGCATTTTACTGACAAACATTTGGGAAGGGGGAGCTGTTAAGTTACACATAACAAGCAATTTTACATTTGTTTGGTAACAATCCTACAAAACCTTGATGTGGAGCTCGACAAGTTTGCCTCACCCCATATATATATAGGAACAATTTATTATCATCCAGACCTGCCACACCTCTGTTAAGATATAGGATAGATGAAAGGGGCTCTCTGAACTTCATGAACTTGCAGACATTCCAAGGCATTAACAAATCTATCATGGACTCTATGGGCTCATGATTCAAAACTTTATAGTACAGACTGCAGATGCTAAGGCAAAACATGAGGTGAGTGCTGAAAATTAAGCTACACTATACTTATGATCTAGTTGTTACATCACAGCACATAAGGAATCCTTAATATATCATCAACCATAACAATGTAAAGAATGTTGTGTTTAAAGGAGTTCTATAGATGGGGTTGTAATAAATCTATCCTGTGACCCCATCCCATATAGAATCTGCCATGTTGAATCTGGCCTTGTGACTTGTAGTGACTGCAAAAGGCCAAACCATCATAATTCTCTATGCACTGCAGTACGAACGGGAAGTCCATGTTGCCATTGCACATATCCCATTGCAAAGTCTAGAAATAATTCTCAGATAACAGCACCAATCTTGTCTCAGATAGTATGGTAGCAATACAAAAAATATTAAGATACTCAGGTTAACTATACTCAGATACTTAAGATACTATACTATACTTAAGGTACTCAGATATGAGATCACTGTATTTATAGTTTGCATCATTGCCATGCTGTTGTTGTTTGTTACCTTTAACAGAACTCTTCTCCCAAAAGCTGTTCCAGCATAGTTTCATTCATATAGAAGACTATCTCATATCTAGGAAATTAACTCATACACTGACCATTGAACAAAATTTACTGTAACTAAATTTTTTTTTTTTTACAAATAGTATAAAAATATAAAACAAATTATTTACAATAAACTAATGACTGTACATTACGAAATACTAAAAACTGTAATAAAAGATCGTTTGAAATAAAATAAGCTAAAATATAAAATTAAAAGCGCTAAAAACCTGGAGCTTTCGATAGCGTCAGCTCTCTTCTTCAACAGTAATATAACTTTCTGCAACATCTCCTTAAATAGCAGGTTCACGGTACTTCCACACGTGGTATTTCTCCACGTGGTTCAATCGGCACATGGTCAGAACCGGAAGCGGAAATGTCTCGGGTACGTGGCAAAGAAAATCGTTCATCCGAATTTAATACAATTGTTTCAAAAATAGGATGAATACGCATGCCTCTATCTCTATTCATGGTATTCTTACTGGATGAACCAATCCGTAAACCCTCGAGCCATTTACGCTCCCAGTATCCGTGTGCATGATCCAAAATAATAGCATCCTCCAGGGAGATTTGATGCTGAATGAGAAGAAGACTATCTCATTTGTAGGTGTAACTGTAGCACAAATGCTTATTAATACCAAATGGATATATGCTTGACACTAGATCCATGCATTGAAGTTCTGGTGGGCACTTGATATTTATGATAGTTTGACACTAAGCATGAGATTAAAAAAATAATAATAAAAACCACTTACACTGAGTGATCACTGAATTATGACCACCTACCTAATACTAATACTTCGTAGGTTCTCCTTTTGCCCTCAGTACAGCAGCTATCTGGCATGGCATTGATTCAACAAGATGTCGGAACCGTTCGGGAGGTATGGCCAACCAAGCTGTGCGTAATGCAGTCAGCAATGCAAGTATGTAATCGATATGCTGGAAGTAATCAGTAATCAGTAGTCAGTAATCGATATGCTGGAAGTCAGAACTGTGTTCTTCAGACCGTTCCTGCACAACAAGTGCCCGATGGCTCAGCACACTGTCATCTTGGAAGACACCGTTGCCATTCCAGAAAAAGTATGACATAGCGGCGTGTACACAGTCAGCAAGCAGTTGACGATAGCAGAGATCACTGATACATTGTTCCACATGCACCAGGGGTCCAAGTTGCTGCCAGTGAAGCATGCCCCACACCATACAACTGCCTCCACCAGCCTGCACTTTTGATACCATGCATGATCGATCATCATGTAGTTGATGCCAAATCCATACACGACCATCCACGGTGTGGAGTAAATAATATGACTCATCCAACCAGCACACCTTCTTCCAGTCTTCTAACATCCAACTTGCATGCTCTTTGCACCAGGCGGGTCTTTTACGCCGATGAATCTTGGATAGAAGAGGATACCGTAGGGGTTGTCTGCTGGTATAGCCCATACATGCAAGAATGCAATGCATGGTTCCGGGTTGACCCATGTTCTATTGGGTAGTCAACTCTTCAACAGTGCTACGCCTGTTTGCCTGTATGAGTCGTCAGACCCAGCACTCACCTCTAACATCAACCTCTCGCTGACCTTTGCAGTTTTGCCATCGGGTCGTTGTTTAACCATTTTGACGCCAGTCTTGGTACACATTAACTACGGCTGCTCTCAAACACCCCACCAATTCAGCCGTTTGGGAAATTGAGGCACCAGCTTGTCGAGCACTCACAATCTGTCCTTTATGAAAGTCTGATAAATTCTTCCTTTTACCCATCACGCTCGGAATTTTACCACCTACTGACACCTTATCAATGCTACGTAGGTTGACTAACTCCACACTCTCGTATCACACGTGACCTACGGGTCGCATTCAGTTTTCATATGGGTGGTCATAATTCAGTGATCACTCAGTGTATTTCCTCAACACGTAAATTGTGAATGAATTTGGCAAATTTTCTTACCCTATACTAAAACTGATGAAACAATATTTGGAGAGATTCTGAAAATAAAAGAAAAAATAATAGAAACAAAAGCTACTCATTTCAACAATGAATAAAATATATTGAAACAATACACTGATTTTTCTATTTTGCGCTTAACTGTCCATGCTTAAAAGCTAACAATAGTGTGCATATGAGTTTTATACAGAGAACAATATTCTGTTTATACTCTGGAATGAAAGTAACTCTGATGGTAAATATCTTTAACTCTGACAGAAAGTCAGAGGAGTGTACAAGAATGAGACTACAAGAGCACCAAGAGCACAGAAAGTTAGAGGAGTTTACAAGAATGAGATTATAAGATTATTATTGTATTTTATAGTATCACGGATTTCAAACACAGAGCATGCCAAACTCTGCATTTTCAATTTGACCACTTGGCTATAGTCATGCTTTAAAGTCAAAAACAAATGGCTGCCCATACCCCAAGATGGCACAAGGTAATGAGAGAACACTTAATTCAAATGAAAATAAGTAACAGAATTAAGCATAAAATTACCTGAAGCAAACAAGAAAAATGTAACAAAAGATGACTTCAGTTAACACATTCTAATAGTGGAAAGGAGAATGAGAATAACAAAAGGGATATTAAAGTTTAAATGTTAAGAATGTGACATAATTATACATTTTGTTAAATATTTTCTAACTTAGTTGAATAACAATTAAGTTTTGAATACAATGTACTCAATTGTATAGCCTGAAGCATTAGCAAAAGCCCATTAAACTGGAATGTCATCATTTTATAGTTCAGTGGATTGATTGAGAGTACTTGAGTTGGGGTATGCAACTGTGTACTGTTGTGAACTAGAGTTTCCACAAAGGAATTCAATTTTGCATTATTTAATGTTGCTGCTATAATTTAAAAAATGGGTAAAAATAGCAATGAGATTAAGTTATTTACTCATCTCAATTTTCTTTTTATAATCCAGCTTCACACATTTTTCTCTCTCTCTTTTTTTTTTTTTTTTTTTTGTGAATAGGAAACAGATAATAAACTGGTTGCAAAATCTTTTTTTCATTAAATCAATCATTTGCATATACAAATTTTTCCACATGCAGCATGCCTGCAGAGTTTCCACATTTTTAACTTTTAAAAAATTATTTGTGTGCTTTCCAGAGTCTAATTCTTTTTTCAGCCTCCAAAATCATTTCACAAAAAAAAAAAAAAAAGTAAAAATACATTCCCATTTTTTTTTAGTTAAAAAAAAAAAAAAAAAAAAAAAGGAATGCAGCTTTTCAAGGCCATGGGCTATTCCAGAAATTATGGCAGTTATTTATGTTGTTTTTTGTAGAGTTTTCTAAAGCAATAAAAATATGGTTATTAGTACATTTTAGATGAAACAGCAAATATTATCTATTCTAATGCAACAATTACCAACCCATTTTCAAGTGATTTTTTTTTTTTTGACAATAATCAAATTCCATCCAACTCTATCTTTAAACTTGATGCTTAAAGACTTAGGTCTTCAAGAATCAATCTTGCAACCAACCAATCTAAGCATCTGTGTTATATCTCTACTATTGAACAAGTCTATTACATAAACAAAATATCCATGCTCTCCCTACATTGGAACATGTTCATTTCCTCTCTAATTGTATAGTGATTGTCATTAACCTTTCCAGGTTTTTTTCTCATTCATCAAAATTACAGTGCATTACTGTGATTCTAGTTTTTTTGTGATTGCAAGAGACAAATTTCATTTTTTTTTACTTTCTTTCTGGTTTTTCTTCGGCATTCTTGTCAGTAACCATGTTTTATTTCTTCTTCAAACTTTCTTCATACTGACAGTGCACTATTTAACACTTTGGATCATGTCTTTTGTTACTTCAATGTTTGATACATTTCCCACACCTTCAGAACTGTAAACACTGTAAACATAAAGTAACATAAAGCTGCAAAGGATTTTTTATTTTAAGTTAAATTTTTATTATTTCTGTGTTTTAAATTTTCTAACAGAATCTGATAGAGAAATAACTTTTGACAAATGCATTATCATATAAACACCAGTTTCACAATGTACCAAAGTTTACCAAAAGTAGTCTTGTTTTTAAGAAATTCAACAGAGAAGGAACTCTACATATCATTTTTAACTGAAAACTTCCCAATTTTTCTCTCCATTCACTGTCAGCCTTTATATCATTCAAGAGTGCGTTCAACTGAAGAATATCCTTTTCTTCAGTTGAACGCACTGAAGTTGCAAAAAGAACCTCTTTTTTTTTTTGCTTCAAGTTTCTGGGCTAATGCTTCCATACTCTCCTACAGCAAGCTGGGGATCGAGTAATTAGACATAGGACACTACTGATGCTATGCTGCTGCAACAAGATCTGGAAAGGTTGAGCAGATGGGTTGAGAGGTGGCAAATGAAGTTTAACATTGACAAATGTAAAGTACTACATAGAAACAGCAACCCCAGAGCAACGTATAAACTCTGTGGTACTACACTGACAGTGGTAGAGAATGAAAAGGACCTGGGGGTAATTGTGCAGGCATATATGAAGTTCTCTGGGCAGTGCAGATGGGCTGCAAGAGTAGCTCATGGTGTCTTATCAATGATATACAGGAATTTTTCTAGCAGGGATAAGGAGGTGAATATTCTCTTGTATAAGGCAATGGTCAGGCCACACCTTGAGTACTGTATACAGGCCTGGAGACCTCATTTTAAGAAGGATGTAGAGCTGCTGGAACGAGTACAGAGAAGGGCAACAAGGTTAGTGAATGGAACAAAGGGTTGCTCTTACGAAGAAAGGCTTAAGTTTTGCAAATTACAGTGTCTGGATACTAGGCATTGGCGAAGTGATCTGATAGAGGTGTATAAAGCCTTGAATGGTTTGAGCATGCTCAATGCTGATGGGATTCTGCCTCTTGCTCAGAATAATCACCTGAAAGGGCATAAATTCAAATTGAGGAAAGACAGATGTAGGATAGATGTCCAGAAATTTGTCTTTAGCCAGCGGGTAGTTGGTTGGTGGAACAGACTTCCATCCCTTGTTGTAGAAGTTGATAGCCTAAATAAATTTAAGGCTCAGCTGGACAGGTATTTCGAACAAACGGAAGGGTTTTTTTTTTTGTAGTTGTTGGCGCATAGGCCAACAACTACAAACATAGGTGGGATTCGAACCCGCCTCGGGCTTGGATCAAAGTACTGCAAAAACCTTGGGAGGTGCATTATGGCCACAGAAGCCTATGCGCCAACAACTACTAAAAAGAAAAAAAAAAACGGAGGGTGAAGTGGAAGTTTTTTTTTTCTGGCTGATGCTGCATAAGCTTGCTTTCTTGCATCATATGCCTCTGCTAATGCTAATTTGTGTGGTAGCAAGCAGGTACCACATCAAATCTTGCTGATTGCAAAAATTCAACCTCACCTTTTTTTAATTAACCAATCTTTTTCCAGTAAATGAGAAATGATCAAAATACCTTTCTTAATAATTGAAAAACTAATGAAGAGCCTAATACGTTTTTCTATGACTATTTACGGTAGCAATAACTGAAATCGAATAGATAAAGATTTTCCTAAGAATTTTACCTAAACTGAGGCCAAATACAATTCAGCTGTCACAGTTGTGCTGAAGTTTGATAACACAGAGGATTTAAAAAGAAAACACTATAGCAGTTAGGAAACAAAGAGTTGTCAGGAAGGATGAACAGCCAGTAGTTTAGAAGCCGTCAGCAGATGTAGGCAAACCATACTGGATCTTTAGCATGAAAATGTATGCATAACGGCAGAAACTTCTGAGGCTTGACTTCAGTCAAAAGGTACGAATCCATAGATATATATGGTTATTAAATTAGTCAGTAATGGTATCATCTTATGGAATAAATAATTGTACTTAGCCTCACTGTAAAACTTGTTTATATATTATTAACACTTTTTTTTTTTTTTTTTTTGTCATGTTATGGTCATAACATGAAGCCAATGCTTCATGAAGCCAAATTTTCTGATCATAACATGAAGCATTGGCTTCATGTTATGATCAGAAAATTTGGTTATCAAGAAGCCAGTTTGAACTTTGCCAAAATTTGCCACCTAAGTGAGACTCAAATATCGGCTCTATCAATGTTTTAGATTATCTTAGTTTAGATTATTGGAATAAAAACCTTTGTTTTTACACAATAAAATCCCAGTCTAACCAAGCAAAATTATAAAGTCCTTGACAAAAAGTATAAAATAAGGTACAATATAATGTAGTTTTATTTAATTACCAAAACATTTTTTCTTCCTATATATATATATTTCCTCATAAATCATAAAATAGGCAGAAAATATTTTAGATGTAAAATACAATTTCTACATTGCCGAAGAAACAGTCTTATATTTCATTAACACTTCTCTTCCTGGTTACTGATGTTGTTATTCGTTTTCAGGAGCATTAGCAACTTAGACCACATTGCTCCATTATGTCCATATTATTATGTCCTGTATTATTCATGGGCTAATTTATGTTGTGTGGGTTGAAAACCCTGGATAACTAACAGGAAAAATTAATGATTTTTATGATATTAAAACATGTTATACCACATTAAAGAGATAGTTGCAGTTGCAAGTATCTTTTCAATGTGCTATAACACTTTAATGTCATAAAAATCATTAATTGATTACACCATGTTTATTTTTAACATTTAATGATCACAGGGAAATCCCCCTCCCTCAGATCACCTAATTATGGCCCTGATTGAAAAGACCTTTAGAAATTCCTCCAGAGGTTGATGGGACGTGAACCAATCAACTAGTCGCTTCGGCACCAACAATCACCAACTTGTACTGCCTGGTACCACAGAAGCTGAGCTATTCTTATGAAGTGTGGATACCATACCTCAGTCCCTATCTACACTGGTTCACACCTAGATGACCACCTGTTGCACATTAATCATTTATACACCTAGATGACCACCTATTGCACATTAATCATTTATATCTCTGTGAAACATAGGAAGGAAGAAAAATCTGAGGACGAGAGTTGCCTGTGCAGACGTGCCTTCTGCCGCTCTTGGAACAGAGAAGTTTTTTCTGATTTATTTTCTGCTTTATTAGTTTAAATTGACATATTAACTTATTTTCTAGAGTAGCTTTACATTCCTATTTACGGTACTTAAGTTTAAAGTAACTTAGATAGAGATTTTGTAGGTATTACTTAGTATCGGAAAGGGTATCAAATCCACGTGTTTACCGTTCGTAAATAGCCGCCATTGTTAAGCGAAAATTAATCAGTAAAATCTATTAATCTTGTCAAACTTCATTGGCAATTAAATTGTACTTTTAACTATACATATAACCACTTAGGTTACGTAACATAAATAATTAGTAAAAATAAATAATTAATACATAACTTGATACGGAAGTTATATAAAGGGATTTCGTAGATAACACTCGTAGACTTCGTAGATAACACTAGTTACTGAAACATAAATATAGCGTTATAACTGTGTTGGGATACAAGTTTAGGATTTAATTTTGTACTGAAATTGAAATTTTATTGAAAGTAAATCGAAATCATGACTCAAACCAGAGCAGCAAAGCAAAAGGCTCAAGCTAATGGGAATGCTGTGGCTCAGGGGAGAACTGAGGGAGGCAGTTGCCCTCTGAATCACAGCCTTTTAAGATGCACTATTTGCTTGATGTTTGCGGAGCAGTCAGGTATGGGACATGATACTGCCATGGTGGATGTCTTTGTATGTGCACGATGCAAGGAGTGTAAGGAAATCAGGCAACAACTCAGCGTTGTTATGGGCCGATATGAGAGCTTGAAGGACAGTGTGGATGCCCTCGAAGGATTACAAGTGAGGGGCCCATCAAGCTCTCAGCTGGCCGCACCAATGCCAGAGCTTGCACTTGGTCATCGCGCAACACAGCGGCAGCCCCCAGGGCAGAATGCGCTGGTCCCAAAGGAACTAGTAGTTGTTGTTGACTCTATTGTCAGAGAAACGGGAAACATGCTTTGTAAAAAGGATAGGTGGAACAGGACCAAGGTATGTCTGCCAGGGGCAAAGGTTGATGACGTTGTAGAGCGGATATCATCTTTTAAGGGCACAAAAGGTGATATAGTTGTACACGTTGGCACTAATATTAAGAGTAGCAGACCAGCGGAATTACTTAACAAGAGTACAGGTCACTGATGAAAAAAAGCTGCGAATTAGGGTTGAATTTGAAAGTGTCTGCAATTCTGCCCAGACACAATAGGAGGAAGTATATGATGAGAGGCCTGTCGATCAATTCGGCCCTGGAAAGATTGTGCAGAGCTCAAGGGGTAGAATTTTTTTCAGCCTGGTCTGTACTTGTTAACAGGAGAAACTGCTTCTACAGGGATGGGATACACTTAAATAGAAAGGGTGCAAGAATGTTTGCTGATGCTATCGAGTCAGTGTTAGGTGGGTTGGAAAACTGCTAGATTGGGGGGGATACAAGGACTAATAGATTAACAGTAGCCACTGGCAGAGGAGAAAGTGATTCTTGCACTGCTTCTATTGGAATGAGCAGCAGCCTGCAAAATAAGATGCAGGATATTTCAGAGGCTGCTGGGAATCATTGGGGTACAAGTAAACACATGGGTTGTGTTAGGGTGGCTAAGAGGAAGAGCAGGTGCATGTATACTTCCGTGTACACCAATGCTAGGAGTTTAGTAAATAAATTTGATGATTTTGAGGTATTGCTCAAAACATCAAAGGCAGATATTGTTGGGATTTCAGAGATGTGGTGTCACACAGATATAAGGAATGCAGAACTGCAATTTGGGGAGTACAACTTCTACAGAAAGGATAGACAGGATAGGAAGGGAGGAGGGGTTATGCTATTAGTTAAGAAACACATAAAATCCAAGGAAGTGAAGCCAGTCGACATCGCTGGACAGTACAGTGTCGAGTCAGTTTGGTGTGACATAAGCACTGGGAGATCAAAATTGAGTGTAGGAGTGTGCTATAGGCCTAATGACTCTGATGAGTATAATAAGAAACTGTACAGAGAAATAGAGTGGGCCAGTAAATCAGAGAGTCTTATAATAGGGGATTTTCATTTCCCAGATATTGACTGGAATTTGAGGGCTGGTCATTCACACACTAGCAAGGCTTTTGTGGATTTATTGGATGATTGTTTTCTACATCAGCATGTTCGGGAGGCAACTAGAGGGAGTAATACTCTTGATTTGATTATCAGTATTGATTCTTCATGCATTAAGAATCTGCAGATAAATGAACCACTAGGTGGCAGTGATCACAGTGTTCTGAAGTGGGAGTTACTCAAAGAGGTAACTACCATTCGGGGTAAAGGGAAGGGGTATTGCTTTCGTAAAGGTGACTACGATGGACTGAGACAGTATTTAAATTCTGTACAGTGGGATCACAACTGATGATGTTACCAACAGCAAATTCAAAATGGGAAGCATTCAAAGAACCTATCTTGGAAGCTACTAGGCTTTACATACCAACTAAGAAATATTGTTCAAGGTTTAGGCCTAAATGGATGTCAGATGACCTAATGAGGCATATGGCAGAGAAGAAAAATGCATGAGATACGTACAAATTAACACATGACACAGAAGCCTATGATAGATACAAGTTGATCTGTAACCAAGTTACAAAGGAGGTTAGGCAGGCGAAGGCAGTTTACGAGAAATCCTTGGCAAGGGATGCGAAGAAAAACAGCAAAGAGTTCTTTACTTATGTTAACTCTAGAAGGAAGGGGATGAATCAGATTGGTCCACTTGATATTGATGGGTCAACTGTTGATGATCCTGCTCAGGTAGCTAACAAACTAAATGAATATTTTGCATCGACATTCACACATGAGGAGTTATTCAGCGAGGGGAATGCCAGAGGTGTATTCAACTCTGGCAGTAAGCTAGAGAATCTTGTAATAACTGAGAGTAAAGTGAAGGAGAAATTGTTGAAAATAAACACAAGAAAGGCACCTGGGGTGGATGGGATCTATCCAGTTATATTAAAGGAGGCAGCAAAGGAAGTAAGCAAACCCTTAGCCATAATTATGAGAGCTTCCTTGGACTCAGGGGAGGTACCCATGGACTGGAGATGTGCAAATGTGACCCCAATTCACAAGGGAGGATCAAAGGCTGACACAAGTAATTATAGACCTGTGAGTTTAACTTCTGTTCCCGGAAAATTAATGGAGGCACTGGTTAAAGAAGCACTGCAGGATCATCTAGACACGACTTCAGTTATAGCTCGGACACAGCATGGTTTTGTTAAGGGGAAGTCTTGCCTGACCAATTTGATTGGATACTATGATGCAGTCACAAAAGAACTGGATGCAGGGAATAACTTTGATATTATATACTTGGATCATAGAAAGGCTTTTGATACTGTTGCACATAGAAGACTGCTGCACAAATTGGAGCAGCGTGGCATTGGAGGCAAATTGCTGCTATGGATAAAGGGGTGGTTGAGGGGGAGAAGACAGAGTGGTAATCAATGGACACTGCTCATTGTGGACTAATGTTATTAGTGGAGTCCCTCAGGGTTCAGTATTGGGTCCTTTATTGTTTTCTGTATTCATAAATGATATTGATGATGGTATATCAAGCTTAATGTCCAAGTTTGCAGACGATACGAAGGTTGGCAGGGTTGTCAAGGACACTACTGACACTATGCTGCTGCAACAGGATCTGGAAAGGTTGAGCAGATGGGTTGAGAGGTGGCAAATGAAGTTTAACATTGACAAATGTAAAGTACTACATATGGGAAACAGCAACCCCAGAGCAACGTATCAACTCTGTGGTACTACACTGACAGTGGTAGAGAATGAAAGGGACCTGGGGGTGGTTGTGCAGGCAGATATGAAGTTCTCTGAGCAGTGCAGACGGGCTGCAAGAGTGGCTCATGGTGTATTGTCAATGATATATAGGAATTTTTCTAGCAGGGATAAGGAGGTGATTATTCCCTTGTATAAGGCAATGGTCAGGCCACACCTAGAGTACTGTATACAGGCCTGGAGGCCTCATTTAAAGAAGGATGTAGAGCTGCTGGAACGAGTACAGAGAAGGGCAACAAGATTAGTGAATGGAACAAAGGGGTGCTCTTACGAAGAAAGGCTTAAGTTTTGCGAATTACAGTGTCTGGAGACCAGGCACCAGCGAGGTGATCTGATAGAGGTGTACAAAGCCTTGAATGGTTTGAGCATGCTCAATTCTGATGGGATTCTTCCTCTTGCTCAGAATAATCACCTGAGAGGGCATAAATTCAAATTGAGGAAAGACAGCTGTAGGATAGATGTGCGGAAATTTGCCTTTAGCCAGCAGGTGGTTGGTAGGTGGAACAGACTTCCGTCCCTTGTCGTGGAAGTTGATAGCCTAAATAAGTTTAAGGCTCAGCTGGACAGGTATTTCGAACAAACAGAGGGGTGAAGTGGTTATTTTCTATTTATTTATTTTATTTTATTTTTTATTTTTTTGGCTGATGCTGCATAAGCTTGCTTTCTTGCATCAAACGCCTCTACTAATGCTAATTCCCACCATTGTGGAGGAAGAAGCAGGATTTCAATCCTGAAAAATGACAGCACTTTGTAAATATCGTGTACACATAGTTCATATGTAACCTAAATATCATTTCAATTTCAAAAAGGCTGCCTGGTTTGGCACTGTGAAGTGACAAAGCCTCCTGGGCAATCATCACTGAAAGAATATCTATGACCATCCAAAGGATCATGACCCAAATCTGAATATTTATTTTTCTTACCTGGTTAACTTGTAGTGCTTCTTTAAACCAATCTGAGGCCTCATAAATTTGTCCTCTATCTCTAGCCATACATCCTAAGCGAAGATAACCTGTTAATATAAAATGTATTTATTAGAATAATTTACATATGAAGTTACTCAAATATTTGAATAAATTTTACTGTCTTAATTTTACATAATCAATATATATGTGCTACACTCTCAAAACTACACCTATACTTAGCATTGTGTTAGGCTCATGGGCTGAAACTCTAGTGCAGAAAAAACACTGGGCAATCCCTTTCAGATAATGGATCTTCTTATGGTTATTCTATATATCTGGACCTATGACAGTGTTTGCAGGACTAATTATCAGGATGTTTTTGGGGGTTTTTGATTCTTCATGAGTCTGTTCTGAGAAGGCTTCTTTTCTGGCTGCTATAACACTCTTTTCATATCATAAAAATCATTAATCTGATCACTAATATCTGTGGTGGTTCCTTGACAATATGCATAAGATTGGTGAGATCAACTTGGAAGAGTGTTCAAATTTTCAGGAGTATGACATATACAGATTATTAACATTCAGCAAAATCTGGACCCATAACTTGAAATAATAAATTTATTTTTCATAATGAATGTTTAGAGATATGAAACTAGTTAAGATTAAATAATAACAATAGAGTACAAAAAAGGCTTACGAGAAAAAAAAAGTCATGTTTCTAAATATATAGTATCAGTTGTTATTGGGTAAGATAAAACATTAAAAGATAAAAACATTTCAACCATACTATCAAATAATGTACATTTCAGGTGCATTATTCAATAGTATGGTTTACTGAAGTCAATTACACATAAGGTTGAAATATGAGATCAGATTTAATTTAATATTTTAAATTAAATCTGATAAATTTATCAAATTTAATTTAAAATATTAAATAAACCATACTATTCAATTTGGTATCTTCCTGCGTTCACATCTGTCATACTTTTTTTCCCTTCACAATGACATTACCATGCTGAAAATCAAAGTAAAAAAAAAAAAAAACACAACCCTCCAATCACAGAAAAAATCTACAATAACAGTATCTATTTATCCATCAAGTTCAACTTTGTCAAATGTGACAGAAATTTCTATTTAGTTCTATTAGAAATTAGCATTTCCTCTTGGTCTTGATAGTTTTTCAAGCTGGCTAATTTCAGTTCTAAAATCTGGACATGTCCTTATTCTCAGAGATTTTAATTTTCCTCTCAGTGACCAGTCTGCTTTTATTTCATAAAAAATAATAGATGAAAGTAAGACACTTGGCTACCTCCTATTTTCTGTGTCTTCCTCCAACCCAAGGCCTCACTTACCTCAATAGAGCCATCACAAATCTACAAGTTACTGACTTGCAAATTAATCCATTTCTCTCCTTTCAATCTGACCATCTACTTTTCTGCCTGCATAGTTAACTTTATAAACAAAACCAAGTAAAACTTCCAATTAAAGAAGATTGTCTCTCCATTCATGCTAACCACGAATGGAGAGGCCTCATAAATATCATTAACAGTCTCTCCATGCATGCTGCTGCCCACATTGTGTAGGATTACTGGCCAGTTACTATGCTTAGTTAACTAAATTATTATCTGGCATATTATTCCCTCAGGATGGTTACTCTTTTGTGTGCCATTCCCATTCTAAGAATAAAAAAGTACTGTACCTAAAAATTTTGTCCTATTGCCATCAGCATAATTATGCTTAAAATTCTCAAAAAAAATCTCTTCTCTAAACACTTAACCTTATATTTATTAGTGTCCCACCTTTATGCAATATGGCATCAGTGCTTAATCTACCTTCACATTTAGCAGCCTATGCACCTTGATTTTCCAGATTTACAAGAGAATCAAGGAGAAAGCCCAATCAAAGAGAAAGCTTAAATATTAAATATTAAAGTGTCTTGACATTTCATATATGTTAATCTACTAAGCGAGGTTCTAGTTAGGAACTTCTCTGCTCACCTCAGGATATCCTCTTAATAGAGAATTTTGTTAGTTTATATGATTCATCACTGTTCTATAAAATCTGAGAAGTAGTATAACTTCATATCATAAAATTTCGGGCATAAAGCAACTAGCACTTGCTACATCGCGTATAGTTAAAATTGCCTTAAGATCTCGGTATTCTAATAAACAAAAATACCTTTCCCCAAGTTAGGAAACGTCAAAGCAAATTAAAAAATTATCTGCATCCTAACGATTGGTTTGTATTGAAGACCTCCATAGATTTGCGACGTGAAGCCAGGCCTCAGAAATAAAAAAACAGACATGTTAACATATTGAATACATTATTGGGAAGATCAAAACAAGTTCATGCGAATTCTAACACACTGTTGCGGGCTTGTGACCAAGTACATACGAGTTGGGTGATGACCCCCCCTCTCCCGCATACACACAACGTGCTACCACAGAATACGTCAGCTAGTTCGTAAACACCCCCTCACCCTACATTGAACAAACCGACATATCAGCAGGTTACAAATCTTTCCTCGTATATGCTAATGCAGGACCAGATTTCACTTTGATCCAAAGGATTAAATTATAATTTACCACCTTGAAAACTTACCTAAAAAACAGTGCATAACTGATATTGAATTTGGACTTCGTATGTTACACAAAACGATTTATTTATTCAACAAGTTAATCAAGTGGTGAATAACATAAAAGAAACATGACTTCCTAAATTGAATACGCATGACAGTTCAGCTTTACGTGAACTTCGGGAAAATAAAGCCATTATTATACAGAGGACAGATAAAGGAGATACAGTTGTAATACTTGATAAACATGATTATATTAGTAAATTAGATTCAGTTGTTTCAGATTCCTCCACTTATCTTGAAGTAGACCCAGTTATTTACCAATTTGGTCAATCAATACAATAAAATGTTAACCATGTATTGAAAAAATGACTACATTACTATGGCTCAGTTAAAGGAATCGAAAGCCAGAACATACAATATTCCTGCACTTTTCGGTCAGGTAAAATTACACAAGACCGGATTTCCTATTCAGCCTATTGTTTCCTACAGAAACTTGGTGTTTTCATCCTTGGCCACACATGTATATAGCATTATAAAACCCTTTAGACAGGCGATACAATTTGGGATTAAGAACTACAATACACTATTTAATAACCTTAAGGACTGTAGACTTGATGATAATGATAATTTCTTCTCACTAGATGTTACCTTGTTATATATGAATGTAAACGTTGAATACACGTTAGATATTATTTGGGATATGTTAAATAATAACTCTATACCGATTAATTATATGAAGCTTCCCATTAAAGAAATTTTTCACTTAATTAAACTCTTAGTTGAGGCCAACTATATCACCTTTCGATACAAAGTATTCAAACAAATTTTTGGTTTGCCGATGGGGTTGAGCTTGAGCTGCTTAATATCGGAGATCTATCTCTCAACAATTGAGCACATACATTTGACGCCTTTTTGATCCCGTATCACATACTATGGGAGGTATTTAGATGATGTTCTAGTTATTACTGATAGTAGTACTATCCAAGGCATTTTACATTTGTTTAATAATATTCACTCTAGACTCAAATTTACATTGGAAAGGGAGGGTACGGATACAAAGTCATTAAATTTTCTAAATTTCAAGCTTACTCGGGACTCGAATAAAATCCAATTTAACATCTATCGAAAACCTACAAACACCGGTATGCTGCTTCATTATAACAGCTATCACCTGTTCTCTTACGAGAGATCTATTATCTTTAATCAATTTCTAAATGCCTATAAATATTCAACGATGGAATCTACTTTGGGCTCAGAAATACAAATATTAACCAGCAGATTCTTAAACAGGGGATAACCTGCTAGAGATAGGATAAAAAATACTACATCAACCAACAATTGTAATATTAAAAAATACTTTATTTCTGTCCCACTGAACAGTGGCACAAACAGCTTAACAGATTTTTTAAAGATACTGAATTTAATATTGTGGCCAGGCCAATATGGAAACTACACACTAAACTGAAAAATCGCTCAGTCCTTTCCTCGTTCACAACACAAATAAATGACCTGGTATACAACATTTCTTGCGGGGATTGCAACTCGTCATACCAAGGTTCTATGCATTTTCTTCTGAATTTTCGTGTAAATCAACACGCGGCCTCAGTTCGTGCTTCTCATTCAGCAGCGTCAGAATTAGCCTTTCATGCTGTTAACGAAATACATACTTTTTTTTATTTGAGGCCAAAATACTTAGTGCCCGACGTAATTATACCAGGCTATTAATTGCAGAAACTGTTGAAATTAAATTACATGAGAATTCTATTAATGTTCACCAGCCATTTCTAATCTCCGATTTGTGGGCTTTTACGCACATGCGTGAAGACAAATAATCCCTATTTAAGTGTCATGCTCACCCCTATTCAGTAATTTTAGTTCCTGTGATCACAACACACGGTCGAGAAGCATTGTCAGCTTCAGGAAGGAAAATCGTTTTTTGCATTTTTTCGTTAAATTTCTTCTAATTAATTTAATTTTTAATTGTGTTAGATTGATTTCTAATTGTGTTTAATTGTTTTTTAATTGTGTTTAATGAGTTTTAATTATTTTTTATTTTTTACTGTAATGTAAGATTTGCGATTTTTTTGTTTTAATTGCTGGAGAGTATCATACGAAAGTGTTCTATGTATTATATTGAGGTAAACTTCTCTTATTATTTTACAAATGTTGATATCAACGTAGAACATATTGAGCATTACAGCTCTGGTTCATACTATCAATTTGTGTTGTAAGTGTTCAGTCCATTGGAAAAAAAAAAAATAAATAAACAGTTGTAGACTTTTTGCAGGTCAGACTTAAGTCTTTGGATTTGCATCACTCACACACACAGACTTGAATTCAAAGAAATATTCACATACGGACAACCTTTTAACTCCTAAACACTATCCAAAATGGAGCAGTCAGGTTGATGAATAGTCCCTCTCTTACAAACACTATCACACAGATGCTCAGTTCTGCTGCATGTTCCCCCCCTCCCCACAAATATTTTTATAGGCATTCTTCTTCTTCTGAATTACCCAGTGTAACTATCTTTTCCTTCCAAACATGTGAATCAGATTCCGAACTAAACAAAACTCATTTTTCTTCTTCTTCATTTATCTCCCCTACTTTCTGTTCTTCACTCTTGCAGACTTTTTTTATGTCTTTCAATCCTGGTTACCAAGTACAAAACAAAATGAATGACAGCATTAGCTAATAGTTTTGGAACAATATGCTTACACTACCTGCTTATATACTCTCAGCAATATCATGTGTTTAACCCAAGAATCCTCAGAGAAGCTAGACAGGAACTCCTTATACAGACTCTTGAAAAGAATCAGTTGGGCTAAATCAGCCATTAACTAACGTGTAATTACATTTACATTTTTTGACCATGGCCTTTTGTGTGCACATGCACGTACCTGTGTGCATGTTATGATTCTCACTTGTACTTTTTTTTTTTTTTCTTTCAAGTTCTGTTTCCCTATCTGCAATTTACAACCTATAAATTTTAGCAAAAAAAAAAAAAAACATGAAAATGATAAATGAGGCATTGGAACAGCCTTCCTTCTCTTCCCTGTATGTTCCCTGATAATTATCAGGGAACATACAGGGAACACTACAGATACTCCAATCCAGTGTCAACAAGTAGCTTCTTTCTTCTCAACTGTTAACCTGTGCTCAGAACTAAAGGTTCCAATAACCTGTCATGTTTCGGGTTAGTATTTAAACAAAAAAAGGAGCATTATTATACTTTTATTAATAAAGCCTTTCTATTGCAAGAAAATAAACATACTACAGGTGTGTGTATGTATATACCTTTGTATCCTTTTCTGCTGCTTGGCACGCTTAGGTGCATTTGTCATATAACTTCTATAGCTTAATTGGCTGATACCTCCATATAGGTCATTTTTGCTCATTTCATCTAAACTATATATATATATATATATATATATATTATTTATACTTACAGTCAACATAATTAGGATGTTCCCTGAGTATGTTTTTGTAAAACCTTTCTGCTTTATCAAACTGACTAAGGGATTCATAGAGACGGGCCAGATTATAACTTGTTGTAACTGAAATTGCACCATAATAGTGTTCATCATGCTGGCTTTCAATACTAGACCTCTTCAGAGATGCTTCATAGTATTTCTACAAAATAAATAAAAGGATAAATAACAAATTCTGTGTGAGAAGATCAAGGAAATTTCCAAGCACATATGAGAACAAGGGGGAAAAAAGAGGGAAAAGAAAAAATTAACACACCTTTGCTTCTTGAAGGTTCCCTAAACGATAGTGAAGAGCACCAACGTTGTTCAGAATTTCAGGGGGAACATCAGCTTCTACCTCCTCCTTTAATATTCGAGTAGCTGTTCCATAAGCTGACAAGGCTCCTTGAATATCCGACTGTTCAAGAATCTGGGCCAACTCAATCCATGCTTCAACATCATTTGGAAACTGTTCTGTTACTTTCTTTAGATGAGTCTGGAATCCATTATGAAATATAAACCTTTATTTGTTAAATGTTTATTTATTAATAAATACTTATTATAAATTTATATAAGATATTTATATAATAAAATATTTATGAATTTAATTTTTATGAAATAAATATTCATATTTTAAAATACACAGATTGATAAACAAGAAATATCCATTATATTAAAATATAGAATGAAGGGGAGACACTATTTCCACTGAATGAAATCTAGTTCATTTTTGAAAATACAGTTGCCAAACATATATTAGCCATATTTAGTACAATAACCTTGCTAAATTAATTGTTATATGCTATGTTCCTGGATCAACAGCATGATCCCATCGGGTCAAATATATGGGTTTAATTTGAGGCAAAATTAAAAATTTAAATTAATTATATGCACACACTAAGTAGGAACACTGAAAATTACAAATAAGTACATTGCAAGAAACTGACATGTTATCCAAGGTATTTATGACAATCACCTTATCAGATATAGCTAAGCACACCTTAGCCCATCAAGATAGAAACTGGTTGGTTGGTTGTTGGGTTTTATTGGTGCATTAGCAAATAATGCACCAAAACCAGGTGATAAATAAAAAATTTAAAGTTCACTTACCTAATTACTTAGGTCACCATGTCAAGATATAAAATAACAAAGGTATAAAATGTAGAAAAGATAAATCAATAAAGAAATAACAATAACATGTAAATTTTAAATACACTTGGTCGTCGACTTACGACCTATGCGACTTACGACCGGCCGCACTTACGACCACAAAAAAAAATAATAATAAAGGAAGTCACTACTGAGGACACCCATAACCCAGGTGAGGAGGCACATCGATGACGGGAGGCCTGAGGACAGCACCAGGCACATACACTCAGTCGCTCTCTCTCACATACACCCAGTCGCTTTCAAGCATCTGTTGTGTGTGGTGTATTAATTAAAATTCTACTGAAATATGCATAAAATGTTTAGTAAAAGGAAAATGCCTTCATCTACATATACACCAGCTAAGAAGTCAAGAAAAACTATTGATTTACAGTGTAAAATGAAAATTATCCAGCAGTATGAAGGCGAAAAGAAAGTGAATACGATAGCACGTGACTTGAAGTTATCACATTCCACGGTATCGACGATACTTAAGGACAAAGAAAGAATTCGGGACGCTGTGAAAGGTTCTACACCTAATTAAGTCTACAATTTTAACCAAACAACGACAGGAACCCATCCATGAAATGGAGAAACTGTTGTTTGTGTGGATGGAAGATTTAATACAAAAAAAAAAAAAAAAAAAAAACCCATGAGTCTTTCACACAGTGCAAGCAAAGGCTGGAAGTTTGTTTCAGAGTTTAAAATCACGCGCCGGAGACGATTAGCAGAAGATTTTCAGGCTAGTACTGGGTGGTTTAAGCATTTTAAAAAAAAAGATTTGCTTTGCATAATGTCTCTTATAAATAAACAACTCCTACCTCAACCCAAGAACATGACCCTGACAATGCACAACCCAGCACGAGCAAAGATTAAAAATTGATTTACAGTACATTATGTACAGTATTATTTTTCACATTATGCACAATATAATTATAGATTGTAGTTTTGTTTTTTTATAAACAGTATGAATAATAAACCAATTAAAATGTAGAGAACATTTGAATTTAACCTCAGAGAGAGAGATAGCCTAGGCGTAGAAACGAAGGTATGTACAGTATCGCTAAATAAAAGATGAAAACATTACTGTATTTAAAATGAAAAATAAAAGATGATAAAAATTTAAAAGATTATAAAAATAAATTATAAAGATGATAAAAAGATTAGAAAGGTTAAAAAATACTGTTAATAAATATATGGCCGACATACGACCAGATCGACTTACGACCTGTCAGTCAGAACAGAAGTCGGTCGTAAGTCGACGACCAACTGTACAAGTAAAAACCTTTATTGATTTAAAATAGCTAAAAACAGCAGACACATTGTCATTGTCGGATAAAATCTGACTGAGTGTATACGGCTCAGTCAGATGATTAAAAGCGGTAAAACGGATATTGCTAAAATCTGGACAATCAACTAAAATGTGTCAAGATAGAAACTGAAATGTGAGATGAAGAGAATGGTAACACTATATATATATATATATATGGTAAAGAGATTAAGGCTGATACAATCTGTTGTATATATCTGGTTATAATCTGGTTATATCTGGTTATAAGATTAACATACAACAAATAGCAGAGTCATGGTTGAAGTTCAGCAAAGATGAAAATATGGTAATGTCACCTTACAGCTATTGATGAAAGTTAGATACAATACTATTTTATAGATATTTCGTAAAATATAAGAAATAACATCATGTATATTATTAAATAAGGGGCTTAGAGGGGAACAGGCATTCTGTGTGTTATCAGACACTGTTTAAAACACTGATGGATCCAATATCTTTCTATTTTAGAAGATTTAGGAGAAGCCAGTTGGCCTGCCTCCATCAAGGTGTGCTGTTACGTCACTTTGGTGGAAACGAATGTGTAGAGTGCTTCTCTTCAAGATGCCTGGTCAGTGTGAAGAGGAAAAGACCAAACCCTCCAGCACAACAAGACAACGAAACAAATGGCCCTCAGTCCCCAGCAGCTTTCACTCCCCCTCTTACGGCAGCGAGAGGATCAGAGTAGAAGCAGAGGGTGAGAAGAATTTCTGGGTACGACCAGGCTGACATACACAAAAACTGAACTTGGCCTTTTACAATGTAAGATCGCTCATCGGTGAAGACAGGATATTAGAGCTGGAAAAGGAATTAGAAAATGTGAATTGGAATATCATTGTTTTAGCTGAAACAAGAAGAAGAAAGATGTTGTTGTTATTTGGTTTTTAGGAGCATTAGCAACTAAGGCCATATTGCTCCGGGGATATGCGGTGGTCATTCCCTGACCTTTCCGCATCCTCCATATTTGGTGGTCACGGGCTCAAATCCTGGTCTAATCAAGAAGCGTGTGCTACACATTGCTGCTCCTGCCCACCTGGCTACAGAGGTGACCGAAGAAAAAATGAATCATTTATAAGTTTATCAAGTGGAAATCTGCTGTACACCATTGAAACAGAGAAAACAGTGAAGGTGGAGTTGGTTTTCTGGTGCTTAAAGATATAAAAAACATTTTGGAATTCAAAAGTACAGTAATACCCCGAAGTTACGCGATACGTGGGTCCGACGAAAATCGCTCAAGTCGAATTCGCGTAAGTCGGGGTACAACTTTGCATATAAATACATATAAATTTTGTATAATTGGGACCAAGGACTAACAAAAACACTAGTTTAGAAGAAAAATATTAATAAAATTGCAGTTCTTTATACATATTAATACAAAATATGTATTAAAAAAATGACTTCCGTAAAAAAGTTATTTCGATGGCGTCATCAAATCTAACAAATTCGTCTGACGACACAGACTTCTTTTTTTCATGCAGAATTTCTTTGTAGCAAGCTAATAATTTTTTTTTATTCCTTGCTTTGTATCTATAACGCGTTCTTCATTGTAGTCTATGTTTTCTAAAATTTTTAAGCCCTTTTCAATTGAACTGAGACCTTCTGTCAAGTTTGCAACAATTGTCATGTGCTTTTCGCCGTTGCCTCATTTAGGCCTGTAGCACGTGCAATATCACATGGTCTTTCATTTCGCTCAAAGCATTTCACAATTTCATATTTTTTCTCTATCGACAGAGGCGGACTGGCCATAAGCCTTACTGGGGAAACCCCGGTGGGCCTGTGTGATTTTGGCCATAAACCATAATATGAGGCCACTATAAATTTTGCCGAGTAAGAATTTTTGACCCAGTCCGCCTCTGTTTATTGATAATTGCTTTTCTTTTTCTCTCTGAATCTGCAGTGTCTTCACCAGTACGCTTCCTTTTCACACCTTTTAAGTATTTTACTCATTTTTAGGGAATAAAGCACAATTACAAAATGAGGAGGCACGCTTGATATGCATAAACAAAGCTGCATGCATGTAGCAACTGAATAAACAACACCATAAAGGCAGAGATATACTATTAACACCTCACATTTCTAGGGGTTACTACCATAAAACAATAAAAATCCAGTTGCGTTTCTGCTAGTGGAATCTGTTATAAACTGGTAGTAAACTCGATCTAATTGCATACCGATAGCTGGAATTGTGTTGGTTTTTACGTTATTATGGTGAAATGTGTTTCCCCTAAAACAAATACATTTTCAGAATCTCCTCTTCATTCCTATCGTGTTGCGTTCGGTTGGGGTGATTCTGCATTCGACTGCCATTTCTTGTAAACACAAAGGCGAATCGTGCATAAGCCAATTCAGATCGTGTTATATTATAAGATATCGTTACCGTATTTATAAATAGTGTATGATCGAATTCGCATAGTGTAAACACGTGTTATATGAGGACTGACTGTATACGGCTCGACCGACGTGATCCATTTCTCTCGTGAAAACGATGTAATTTCCGACAAACGTTGAGCACGAATTAGAATACACACATATAAATATGACAGTTGGAATACAAATTCTTGTATATGTGTGCAGCTCATGCGCAGCAAAGTTGAATTTTGTTCATCTTTCGCTCTCACTCTCCGCCGTCACCACCGTATATCGATAACATATGAAAAACGACCTTGAAGATGGTGGGTGGCAGTGTTGCCAAACGAAAAAATCAAGAACCGCGTAACTCCATGTTTGCGTAAGTTGGGGTAGCGTAAGTCGGGGTATTACTGTACATACATTACCAAGGATGTCAAGACCAAGGATTTCTAAGAGGTACAAACTTAAAGTTATAATGATATATACACCAACACTGAGTCATGATGATTAAGAGATTGAAGAAATCTACATAGAAATTGAGACTTCTAGATGAACAGAAAACTCACTACACCATTATTATGGGGCTTCAATGCTAAGGTTGGAAAGAGACAAAACAACACAGAAAGGGAAACTAGGAATACAGTCAGTCCTCGTATAGCACGATAGTTGTGTTCCTAGAAACCCTCGTGCAATATAAACAACAGGCCCTATGGGGAAAATGGGGTTACGTGCTGACCACTCAAGATTGAACACACATTTGTAACGAAAACATTACCAAACATAATAAATAATCATAATAAAATATTGCTACTGCTTTTGCTTCTATCTTAAGCAAACTTGTTTTTTGTTTGATTTTCTATCCAAACAGATGACAGCCATTCCATCTCTTCCAATTCTTTGTGTCTTAATCTAATGGATTTTAATTACACTTTGAGTTGTTCCTGCTATGAAAGTTGTTTTTATTTTCTCTGCATTCTTTGTAATTCTCGGCATTGCCTCATTTAGGCCTGTAGCACGTGCAATATCACATGGTCTTTCATTTCGCTCAAAGCGTTTCACAATTTCATATTTTTTCTCAATCGACAGAGGCGGACTGGCCCATAAGCCTTACCGGGGAAACCCTGGTGGGCCTGTGTGATTTTGGCCATAAACCATAATATGAGGCCACTATAAATTTTCCCGGGTAAGAATTTTTGACCCAGTCCGCCTCTGTTTATCAATATTGCTTTTCTTTTTCTCTCTGAATCTGTAGTGTCTTCACCAGGACGCTTCCTTTTCACATCTTTTAAGTATTTTACTCATTTTTAGGGAATAAAGCACAATTACAAAATGAGGAAGCACGCTTGATACACATAAACAAAGCTGCATGTGTGTAGCAACTGAATAAACAACACCAAAGGCAGAGACACTATGAACACCTCACTAGCTCACATTTTACAAAAGCACATTTCTGGGGGGTTACTACCATAAAACAATAAAAACAATTTCCAGCTGCGTTTCTGCTAGTGGAATCTGTTATAAACTGGTAGTAAACTCGATCTAATTGCATTTGCGTTAATACCAATAGCTGGAATTGTGTGAGTTTTTACGCTATTATGGTGAAATGTGTTTCCCCTTCACTGATATAAAAACATAAATACCTTTTCAGAATCTTCTCTTCATTCCTATCATGTTGTGTTCAGTTGGGGTGATGCTATTTCTTGTAAAAACAAAGGCGAATCGTGCATAAGCGAATTCGGTTTGTGTTAAATATGATATCGTTCCCCTATTTATAAATTGTGTATGATCAAATTCGTGTAGTGTAAACACATGTTATACGAGGACTGACTGTATTTGGAATAAGTGAAAGAAATGAAAGACTTGTGTAACTTGCAGAATCTTGAGGAATGTCAGTAATCAACACTTTTTTCAAGAAAAGGGTGAAAAGAAAGTAAACATGGAAGAGCCCAAATGGATTAACAACTAATGAAATCAACTTCATCCTCACTAACAGAAGATATATTATGAACAATGTTACCATCCTGAACAAGGCAAAACTGGAAGTAACCACAGAATGGTAAGATGCACATTTGATATAGATGTAAGAAAAGAAACGAAAAAACTGACTCAAGTAAATAATACAAAGGTCTTTGAGGTAAGAGAAGAAGAGAAATGCAGTATGTACTGGAACTTAAGAACAAATTTGAGCTTCTGCAGACCTTTCAGGACCAAGGTATCAATGAGGAATACAAAAACTTTCTGAAAGTGATAAAGCCCGAGAAACATATAGGTAAAAAGAAATCCAAAGAAAAAAAAATTGTCGTGATGAACCAAAGATGACAAATGAAGAGCAAAATTAAGTACATTGATTTATGCAAAGCCATTAGAAAGAGACTCAAAGAGGAGATAAGAAAATTTAACACAAGAAAAGTAGAACAAGAATTAAGGGAAAACAAAGGACTTAAATCAGCAGTCATGAGCAGTAATACAGGAAGACAATTGATACTGAAACTGAAGAATAGTGAAGGTGTACTTATAAATAGTAGAAAAGACATAATTCAAATAGCAGAAGACTATTATAAAGAATTATATAAGGAGCAAGGAAATGATGCAAGCAGTGAGGAAGATGGATCACAAATTAGCAACACATACAACAAACCTGATATCTTTCCTGATGAGATAGAACATGCAATTAAGAAAACCCTGGGTGAAGATGAAGTTATGTAGAGTTGTTAAAATTGAGAGGAAGAGACATGACACAAAAACTGGCAGGACTCTTCACAAAATACATTAGGAAAGATACTTAGGAGAGGAATAATGAAGTCATAATTTTGTTGCATAAGAAAGGAGATAAATCAGAAATTGGAAATTATAGACCAATTAGCTTGTTGTCCTACATCTAAATGCTGTTCACAAGGGTCATTACTAACTGATTAGAAAGAATACTTGATGAGAATCAACTGAAAGAGCAAACTGGCTTTAGGACAGGATTTTCAACTATGAATCGCCTTTACATAATATCGCAGATAATGAAGAAAGCAAATGAATATAAAATACCGTTACGCCTGGCATTTGTGGATTATGAAAAGGCATTTGCCTCCATACAGCATTAGGCAATGTTTTGGGCACTGGAAAGACACTCCATACATTATGATTTTGAAGAAAATATATGAGAATGCTACCTCCTTTATTAGACTACACAAAGACAGTAGCAAATTTAAAATTGAGAAAGGAGTTTGACAAGGAGACAATATCTCTGAAGTTGTTTACTGCTGCTCTTGAGGAAGCTTTCAGAAGATTGGACTGGTCGCAGAAAGGAGTCAGTGTGAATGAAGAGTACCCAAACCATTTATGATTTGCAGATGACATTGTGATCATAAGCCACAATCCCAAAGAGTTTAGAAGAAAATCTTAATCAGTTATGCAGAGTTAGTAAGGACTTTGGACTAAAGATGAATATGGCTAAAACAAAAGTAACGATGAACAGTATGCTGCAGAAAGGGATATAATCATTGAAGGAGCAGTAACTGAAAAGGTGGATTCATATGCTTATCTGGGACAAGTCATTAGCTGTAATAATGATAAATGGCTGAAAGTCAAGAGAAGAATAAATTTCATTTTTATCTCCCCACATTTACCCCCCTCCATTTCTCTGACAAATTTTTGTCAACAATGATCAATACGATGTTATGTTGGCCATTAAATTTCTTTACATATGCAAACCCATGCAAAATTTCTAGTCAATAGGTTGAGTGGTTCCAGAGATACAATGCTGTGACAGACGGACAGACAGGCAGGCAGGTAGACAACCGAGTGACATTTTAAGGATCCTTCGTTAAACTATGGCCCCTAAAAATAATAAGTAAAAATAAATTAACACAAGTAAAAATAATTTTATAATAAAGTTTTTGTAGAATATTCCAAATTTTTATTAAGTTCTCATCCGACACCCTATGCCGACTTCTTTTCTTCCTCTTTGTGTGTCTCTTGCTGAATGACCTTTCCGAAGCAGCCACGAATTGACATATTTTGCTGGATCGAAGCAGGTCAGCGGTGGGCCTACAATTTTAAGAAACAGTAGTGAAGAAAGTGTTTTTGTCATCAACGAAGCTCTGGTTGGGCTGATAATCAGATTCATTTGTGAAAATCCTCGTTCACATTCACTCGATGAAATTGGTATCATACTCAGAGCGTCCATCAAATTCTTCAATTCTTCTGAAACCATCTTTTCAATTAGGTACCCCCGAAATCTATGAATTGCATTTAACTGTAACCTAATTGACAATTTTCTAACTTCATTTTCACCAAATGCCAACAATTCATGCTTAGAAGGTTTAATACCTTCGTTGTCCTTGTTTTCCTTCTCTCGTCATCGGTATTGTCACTAGTTCTTAAATTTGAATTTTTTTTTTTTTTTGAAAATGTCAGTGTCATTCAGATATTCAGGTTTGTTGTTTGTTTGTTTGTTATTTGGTTTTTAGGAGCATCAGCAACTAAGGCCATATTACTCCGGGATATGCGGTGGTCATTCCCTGACCTTTCCTCATCCTCCGTATTTGGTGGTGACGGGCTCGAACCCCAGTCTAATCAAGAAGCGTGTGCTACGCACTGCTGCTCCTTCCCACCTGGCTATGGAGGCGCCTGATATTCAGGTACTGTGACCATGTAAATAGAGATAGGGAAAATTTACGGAAAATGTGGATAACGCACTTCCGTGAAACAACAGATGATTATTTGTCGTGGTAAAAGAAATTACTCCCTCCTAATTCTCAAATGCGGGCGCTTACAGTTGATTCACGAAGGAGTCAAACCTACGGTCCGCGAGGAAAGTGAATTAAAACAGCATTTTAAATTTTGTTAATTATGAAAAAAATTCTCATTAAATGTTTTGTTCAGTAAATGTAATTGTGTATTGTACTTAATAAAATTTTTGAATATTTTCAATTTTACTTTTACATGCAACAAGATATGGAAAATGTAACACAATAAAGAAATCAAACTTTGAATTTTTTTGAATCTGGCCCACCAGTAGAAGGTGGGCCAGAGCCCATTGGGAATACACCTTGATCTGCTCACTGTTGACCAGCGCGACTTCTCCGTACGCGAGAAAGGTGATCGGATAGGTTTTACCAGGTACCACTAAATTATAGAATGGTAATCCCTTTAGCTCTCTTAATTCGCTCAGCAGCAGTAATTGCCTAAATTGCCTGAAGGCCAGAAATGCAAACAGTGCTTACCGAGTTAATTCCCTCCTAATCCGTTCGCTATATGAAAATTTTCTCGCTCAACGGAAAATATTTTAAATGTAACTTCCAAGGGGAATTCAAAATAATTAAACAGAGGTCCGACTCTTTGTGTGTCTCTTGAACTGAAAGAGCAAGAGACACACAAGTGCAATTTAGAATTAAAAAAATGGTTATACAGCTTTATATAGAAAATATCTTAACAATAGACAGTGAAAAATGTAAATTTAGTTAAATAGTTTTAAGCTTATTTGAATAGTAGATAAACACGTAAAAAAAATTTACGGAATATTACAAATTTCGAAGTGCACTGCATCCAAGTGTCACACGTCACTGTTAATAAAGGTGCCGGTAGGTACAACATACCGTTGCGTACCGTCACAAAAAAAGCACTGACAAGAAGTCTCTATAAAAGAATGCAAACATAAGCAGCAAAGATTTCTTTACATATGTAAACACTACAAGGAGATAAATCACATTGGTCAGTTAGATATGAATGGTTTAACTATTGATGATTCTGCTCAGTTCGCTCAAAAAATGAATATATATTTTGCCTCCATGTTAACACATTAGGAACTTTTTAAGGATTGTGATGCCAGAAGCATATCAAATTCCAATAGGGAGCTAAATGACTGTGATAACTGAGAAGCAAGTGGAAGAGAAACTATTGAAGCCAAATGTAAAAGAGGCACCTTGGTGGATGGGGGGGTCTAACCAATTATATAACAGAAAGCAGTAAAGGAGGTAAGCAAACCTTTAGCCATAATTATGAGAGCATCCTTGGATCCAAAGGTCTCTATAGACTGGATATGTGCAAATATATCCCCAATTCACAAAAGTGGATCAAAGGGTGATATGAGTATTTACAGAATTGTTAGCTTAATTTCCATTCCTGCATTACTTTTGATTATAGAAGTAATTAGCATTAGCAAGGGCACATGATGCAAGAAACTAAGCTTATATAGCATCAGCCAGAAAAAAAAAAAAAAAAACCCTCATTTCACCCATCCCCTCGCTCCATATGTTTGTCCAGTTCTGCCTTGAATCTATTTAAGCTATCAACTTCTACAACGTCAGTGGAAGTTTGTTCCAGCAATCAACCACCCACTGGCTAAAGGCAAACTTCCGCATATCTATCCTACAACCGTCTTTCCTCAATTTGAATTTATGCCCTCTCAGGCGATTATTCTGAGCAAGAGGAAAAATCCCATCAGTTGAGCATGCTCAAACCATTCAAGGCTTTATACACCTCAATCAGATCACCTCACAGGTGCCTAGTCTCCAGACACTGTAATTTTCAAAACTTAAGCCTTTCTTCGTAAGAGCAACCCTTTGTTCCATTCACTAATCTTGTTGCCCTTCTCTGTATTTGTTCCAACAGTTTTACATCCTTCTTAAAATGAGGCCTCCAGACCTGTATACAGTACTCAAGGTGTGGCCTGACCATTGCCTTATACAAGGGGATAATCAACTCCTTATCCCTGCTAGAAAAATTCCTATATATCATTGACAAGACACCATGAGCTACTCTTGCAGACCATCTACACTGCTCAGAAAACTTCATATCTGCCTGCACAATTACCCCCAGGTCCTTTTCATTTTCTAACACTGACAGTGTGGTACAACAGAGTTGATACATTACTCTGGGATTACTGCTTCCCATACGTAGTACTTTACATTTATCAATGTTAAACTTCATTTGCCATCTCTCAGCCCATCTGCTCGACTTTTCTAGATCCTGTTGCAGCAGTGTACTGTCATTAACAACCCTGCCAACCTTCGTATCGTCTGCAAACTTGGACATTAAGCATGATATACCATCATCAATATCATTTATAAATACAGAAAACAACAATGGACCCAACACTGAACCCTGAGGGACTCCACTAATAACATTAGTCCAAGAAGAGCAGTGTCCATTGATTACCACTCTCTGTCTTCTCCCACTCAACCATCCATTTATCCATAGCAGCAATTTGCCTCCAATGCCACACTGCTCCAATTTGTGCAGCAGTCTTAAATGCAGGACCATCTAGATAGGAATGGAATTATACTGCAGTCACAGCATGGATCTGTTTAGAAGCGATTTTGTCAGACCAATTTTATCTGATACTATAATGCAGTAACAAAGGAACTGATGCAAAAAATAATTTTGATATCATATACTTGAATTTCAAGAAAGCTTTTGATACTGTTGCAAGTAAAAGACAAATGAGTAGGGTGGCATCAGGGGTAGGTTGCTGCTATAAATAAAGGGATGGTTGGCTAGGAAAAAACAAAAAGTGGTTATTAATGGGCACTACCCTTCTTGGACTAATGTTATTAGCGGAGTCCCCCAGAGTTCAATGCTGGGCCCAGTGTATAAGTTTGCAGATAATACAAAGGTTGGCAGGGTGGTTAATGATAGTAATCAGGTTATGCTACTGCAAAAACGTCTAGAAAAATTAGGCTGATGGGTTGAGACGTAGCAACTGAAGTTTAATATTAACAAATCCAAGGTGCATCATATGTGTAGTGATAATCCCAGATTTATGTACCAACTGTGTGATACCACACTCAAGGTAATGGAGAATGAAAAAGACCTGAGGATAATTGTGCAATTAGATATGAAGTTCTTGCAGCAGTGCAGACAGACTGCAAGAACAGTTGATGAGGTTTTGTCACTGATATATAGAAATTTTGGCAGCAGAAATAAAGAGGTGATTGTATACGTACTACATACTGGTCTGGAGGTCTCATTTTGGGAAGAATGTAGAGCTTCTGGAACGAGTACAGAGAAGGGCAACGAGATTTGAGAGGAACAAAGGGGTGCCCTTATCAAGAAAGGCTTCAGTTCTGCAAATAGCAGTGTCTGGAGACTAGGCACCTTAAAGGTGATCTGACTGAGGTGTATAAGCCCTGAATGGGTTGAGAAGGCTGAATTCTGATGGGATTCTTCCTCTTGCTCAGATTAATTACAAACCCAAAGGAGCATAAATTCAAATTAAGGAAAGACAGTTATGGAATAGATGTGCGGAAATTTGCCTGTGATAATCCCCCGTGAGGTCCCCAGACACTGTCTGGAGATCTCGCAGGCAAATTTGACTGTATCAGCCTAGTCAACCTAGTTCTTCTGCTAATTCCATTTCTTTGCTGTTTAGCATTCGACTTTGATGGTAACCATCTTGATAGATGTTCTGGTACACATATTTAGCAATTTGTATTCTGGTTCTCTGACAAGCACAGCATGGACTTAGTTGATCCAGCTGATGATGTCTTAACTGGTATGCAACTTGATTGCTTCAACAAACCCGAGTGATAAGATGATTTGGCTGGTTTAGTCCCAAATTTGGAACAAACTTCGATCTGGTGTTGCAGAAGTGGGTGGACAGTTTGAGTAAATTTAAGGAGGAAGAACTAAAAAATAGACAAATTCTTAGAGGGATCAGACAAGCGATATGGAAAGTACATTTTTTTTTGTTGATGTTGTAAAGGCTTATTTTCTTGCATTATTTGCCACTACTAATACTAATTTGCAGCCCATCCTCATTCATTCAGTAACTACATAGCTGGTGCCCTACTATTAGGTTACACCATGAACACTTAGCATCAGACTTAATTTTTTTTCTCAGTAACCTTGAGAGAAAATGAAAATTTCCTTAGAAGATACAGTTCTAACTCAAGATAAAAACTTAAACTAAATTAACTTTAATATCAGTATTGAATTATTAAAACAATATTAATAAGAATGAAAATGCTTTTTATTTTATATACAGGGTGTTTCAAAAATGATGGCCAATAATTTAAAGTACAAACTAAAATAAGCAAAAAAAGTCCGGGTGAACATCAGGCTGCAAATGAACCGTTTTTGAGATAATGCACATTTTCTGTTAAGATCCGCCACTGACTATGGGAGCACTAGTTTACCGAAAAGCTTTGTTAAGGGTGGTTTTATTAAACATAAGATAATACATTTTTAATTTTTGGTTTCAACACCACAGGATTTTACAGATGTTACAGGTTACAGGATGTTACAAAAGGTGTTCAAAATGCTGTCCTTGCATCTGTATGCAGCTTTGTAGTCTTCTCTGCATTGAGTTGCAAATCCTCTCAGGCATTCCTGGGTCATTTCTGATTTACTCCAACGCAACGCTGCAATTCCTCAACTGTGTTAATGTCAGAAGTGTACACCAAGCTTTTTACATGACCCCAGATAAAAAAAATCCAGAGGATTTAAGTCTGGTGATCTGGGAGGCAACATTACAGGCCCACCTACCTATCCACCGTTGACCATATCTTCTACTTAGATACTGAGTCACAACTCGAGCAAAATGTGCCAGTGCATCATCATGCATAAACCACATGTTCTGGCACTGCTGAAGTGGAACATTATCATCATCAAGGAGGTCTGGAACATTCTGCAGGAACTGAAGGTGCAGCTCTCCTGTTAACCTGTTTGGCAGAAAGTGTGGTCCAATTAGATGGTCTCCTAGTAGCCCTGCCCAGACATTCAACGAGAAACGTTGCTGATGTCATGACTCGTGAATTGCATTAGGATTTTCGTCGGACCAAACATGACAGTTATGAAAATTAAAAATACCATTATGAGTAAACCCAGCTTTGTCAGTGAACAAAATGTTGTTTAAAAATTGGGGATTCAGGACACTGTTTTTGCATCCACTGGCAGAAGTTCACTCTGGGAGGGTAGTTTGTATTGCTGAGACCTTGTACACGCTGGATATGGTAGGGGTACAGTAATTGCCAATGTAAAATTTGCCACACACTGCTATGACTCAGTACATGCTCTTGCAGAGCAACCCTCCTTGTTGAAATTCCTGGATTTTGTACTATTCTTTCTAACACCCTTTCCTCAACATCAGGTGTTATGCTTCTGGGCCTACCAGCTTGTACTCCATGTGCAAAGCGCCCACGTTCTCTAAGGCATTGATGTACCCTGATGAATGTGCACCTGTTGGGCTGCCTTCGGTGGGGAAATGCTTCTTGGTACAAACATGCAGCCTCAAGTGCACTGCCATTGGCTTTACCATACATGAAGTGCATGTCTGCATACTCTTCATTGCTGTAATCTCTTTCCATGTTGACTATCCTTTGACAAGTACTAGTATGCCTGCTACTATATTTCAGAGCATTGAGAGAGGGGGAAAGGGAGAGAATGAGCATAGCCTAACTAAACAAACAAGTCAGTGGTGGATCCCAACTAGAAATGTGCAATATCTTGAAAATGATTCACTTAAGGATCCGTATTTACTAGGCTTTTTTTTGAATATTGTAGTCTGTACAGTTCACCTTTAAATTATTGACCATCACTTTTGAACCACCCTATATAATACTAATACTGCTGTTAAACCTTTGTAAAAAGTACAGAATGAAATTACTTTAAAGTTACACTGAGTGATGGAATTACTCTGAATTACTAGAATGATGGAATTACTCTGAGTGATACAATAGAATAGCTGAGATATTACCTTTGCTTGATCACGCTTAGACTGGCTTGTAGAGTGTGCATATAGAGATCCCAAAATTTTCATTGTTTCATAGTTACCAGGTTGAGCCTTAAGGACTTTCTCAAAACACTGAGCAGCCTGAAATGATTATAAATATTGAGTAATGAATATTTGTATTATATAAATACATTCAAAAAATGTATTTATATAATACAAACTGTTATAAAAAGGATTCAGATACAAGAGACATTCATATAAGTTCCTAAAAAAATGCGATACAATGTAATTCTAATATTTCACCTTTGGCTTTCAGCAAATACCCCCCCCTCCTCCATGTGGCAAACTTTCCACTAATTTTTGGAAAGTTTCAATGGAAATATTTGGCCATTTCCCATGCAGGAGGTCTTTTACCTTCATATGATTTTTGTACACACTCACACCCCTCAATTCATTCCATAGATGCTTAATGGGATTAAGATACAGGCTCAGATCCAATACTTCCTGCTTTATGGCAAGCATTGTGCTGCAACTTCCATGGTCCTTCATCATTTATTTTTTAAATCAGTTTTTTATCCTTCAGCAAGGGTTCATCCCATGGACAGCAAATAGGATAGGAGGGTGAAAAAATATGATTACAGCTTTTTCTGTGATTGACAGACACAACATAGTTGCTACTATGCTATTTTAAGATTTTATGCATCAATAAATATTATATATAAAAGGGATATAATATATACAGCCCATAAATGATACCTAAAAGGTCTAAGTGTCACTATATTCACTGGTATATATTGATCACAGCAAAAAAAATTCAATTCTCACAATTAGTGATGAGTATACTTGTAGTATAATTGTCTTATAGAGGTCAGGATGTCACGTTAATTAATATTCATATTGAAGCGGTGCCCATTGGGGCTGTTGCTACATTAAAGATTTATAAGGCAACTCATATCTTCTAAAATATTTTTCCTATATGCCTTGCCATCACAGATAGATCTATTCCCAGTTTATTGAGGCATTCCAGAATGTTGGCATGAAACAGAGAACCAAGGCAGTCTATTCTAGTCAGGGAAAAGAATAATGGCAGTCGTGTGAGCTTAGCTTCACCCTACAATCCTGGGTCCCACAACTGTTTGCTACTCTTGGAGTGTCCAAGCTGCCTTCCTTGCTATCTATCTATGCTGCACAGAGGACCCCATGTCTGCTATAATAACTCAAATTCCTTTCTTTTTCTACTTTTCTTAATTCTCCAAGTGTATAAGTTATTTTGGGGTTGTTATTTCCTAAATATAAATACTTGCATTTTGCAGTATTAAAAAACATATTTGCCACATATCTGAATGCATCCTACATCCATCCATCAATATCATTTAAAAAATCAATCAGAAACACAGCACAGAGCAGTCCAAGTACCAATCCCTGATGTACCTCCAATTCTGATCCTAGCTAACTGATAGTTACTGAAAGTAACTATCAATCACAACCTTTGCTTCCTGTCATGTAGCTATCCTTTAATTCATCTAAGAATCTAACTTGTGATCTGATACATTCCAGCTAATATAATAGCATTCTCTCAAACAATTCAAATGCTTTGATCAAGTCCAAATAAGAAAGTCAAAATTATTTCTTGCATCTAACTCATGACTGAAATTATCATGAGATTATAAAGTTAAGTAAACAAGATTCTCTTTATAAAACTGTGTTTTGTTTGCTTGAGAAAACCATTTCTATTTAGATGACCAAGTACAGGCAGTTCTCGCTTTATGAGTTTTCGCTTTACGAGTTCTTGGGTTTACGAATTTTTTTTTTTTTTTTTTTTCAAAGTATCAAGTATCAACAAAATCGAAAATATGAACATTAATTGCAAAAAAAATGAATGTTAGTTAAACATTCATAAATACAACATTTCAAACTACACGCATAGCTATACAATACAGTGTACCCAGCTTTACAATATTAATCCATTCCAGAGACAACATCGTATCGTGAAAATATTGTAATGTGAACCAAATAACACATCGTTTTTTGGTAATTTGTTCCACGACCTCGGAAGTTGAAATTTTTGCTATATATAACTCTCTAAAAGGTTGTTTTTTATAGTGCAAATTGTATTAGTTACCAATTAAAATTAATAAAATGCACTACACTTTCATCGTTATCATATGTTCTATTATAAGAACCAATTCTGAACATCTTTGTGACATTTTTCTAAAGCACATTTCTGGAGGTCATGACCATAAAAACAATTTGCACTTTCCAGTTTATTGGGCTTTTCTGTTACTGTAAGCAATTATAAACGGGTAATAAACTCGATGTTATTGCATTTGCAAAAATACCGACAGCTGGAATTGTGTGGTTTTTTGCATTATTATGGTGAAATGTGTTTCCCCTTTACTGAAATCTTAAATCGTATAAAAAACAAATAAATTTTCAGAATCTTCTCTTCATTCCTTTTTTTTTTAAGCTTCGTAAACTTGTTACTCTGTGCAAATTGTGTTAGTTGCAATTTGTGTGTCATTCCGTTAAAAAATGCTTATGCATCTATTCAAATTTATAAAGAAAATAGAAGATTATCTTGGAAACAAACGCCTCTTGAAACATTTCTGAAGATGACTCCTTGTGCAAAAAACCAACGAGTGCCGAGCCAATAATAAATGATCAACAAGTGTGCATTTAGTTGATGATGAAGAATAAACATTCTTTAAAATTTGTAAGTCATAAATAATTTCTTTATTATTACAAATTTGCTTGATTTTACAGACTACGTTTTAATTTCTTTGGATAAATCAATCATTGTTTAAACATAAACTAATTAGCTAACTAATTTCATTGTTGAGAACGTAATCCCTATTTTTAAAATTATGTCTATGGTATTTAATTCTTGCTTTACGAGTTTTCACTTTACGAGCGCACATTAGGAACGAATTAACTCGTAAAGTCGAGAACTACCTGTATTGCATTCTTATCACTGATTAAGAATGTGATACTGGGTCATCTAAATAGAAATAGTTTTCTATTTAGTGGTAGGGAAAATCAACTGTACGATTTTCCCTACCGCTAAAGTCTGACTGACCGTCTGTATTTATCCAACTTGTTCTTGGAATTACCTTCATGGATTGGTGATTCACTGACATTCCAATCATCCCCAAATCTAATGAAGTCCTCATGGTTAACCATAATGGTCTAATGCATTCCCTTCCAAATAACTGGGTATATGTAAGCTGTCTGTGAGCCCTATACTTGCCTTCAGGCTCAAAATTTTTCTAGTAAATAATCCTCTGTGATTTCCATGTCACTGTTTAGTATTATTAGTAAGGTGAAATGATACAAGGAAACAAACTTTTTCTGCATCAGAAAAAAATAAGTAAATAAATTAAAAAAATTCAAATAAAACAAAGTATTTGTACTATTCCCATTCCTCCACTGTGTTGGGAGGGAATTTATTCCAATGTTTGACAACCTGCTGCCCATAGGTGAACTCCATGAAATTCAATCTTCTGGTATTTCAGTGTTCAGGCTATCAAAGTTTTTCTCACCATAAAGACTGACGCAAAGTACCCATTCAACTAATCAGTTGGGTACATTATAGTTTTAAATTGCTAATGTGCCAATAAAACCCAAACTAATCAGCTGGAGGTTATCAATAACTATTCCATACATATGTGAGAATTCAATATTATTTATTCTTTTTTTCTTTGTATTTACATAGGCATAAACTCTTTGTACCCTTCCTTTGCTCTCTTAGCAAGTTATCTTTAATGATAACCATTGACAACATAATTTTTATTGTAATATTAAGATCAACTTTTAAAACTAATATATGCTTCAGAAGATTCTCTCTGCTCTATAACTGTACCATGTTATTTTTAACTAAAAAAAAAAATAAATAAATAGCTAATTTGAAGAAGAAAAAAAAAAAGCTCTATTAAACTAGCCACTTCCTTATTCCTCTACCTCTGCATCCTCCTTTCCTATAATTTCTTAATTAATGATAATATATATGCATTTGTGGCTTTTGTAAAGAAGACCTCACATGATTGTCCACAGTTATTCCACACTCAACACTATGATAATAGGATACAGTCAACACTGATACTTTCAAGTTTGTAAGTGATGATAACTTTCAGGATATTCTTGTCCCTAGAAATTTTCCTAACATGTTAATTTAGACAACAATCATCTAGTCGATTTAAAAAGTTTGTGCCCCATGTTGAGGTCCTTTCAGTTGCCCCAATCAATAAGGAGCAGATTAAATCTACTCATAATATTATTATATTAAATCTCTCATCACTTATTCACTTATCCAAAATGCACACACCCTTCAGTCTTCTGACATAGCCCACGCCCCTTCCTTCCTACTAAGACAGGGATCGGCAACCTTTTTTGAGTGAAGGGCCATTTTTGATCTAATTAAAAAAAAAAGGGAATCCAAAGACCCGCACATCAGCTCAAGTTTGGGGGGGGGGGATTTTTAAAAAAATGGAACAGAGTGGGAAGGTGTTTTATTTAAAAAATATATATTTTGAAATATTATTTATTAATACTGAAAAAATGTATCAAATATCCAATAAGGTACGAATTAATGTGACTTTTGCTGCTGAACTTCTTGAGCGAGACTCTCAACATTAGGAGAGTATGCTGTAATTTTAATCTTTAAACATGCTGAGAGACCCGCATTGTTCAGATGGTTTCTTGATTTATTTTTAATATAGTTTTCATGTTTGAAAATATTTGGCCACAGAAATTCGTAGAACTAAAAACTGAGAGAAGTCCAAACGTAAATTTTTTTTTTTTTTGGTAGTTGTTGGCGCATAGGCTTCTGTGGCCATAATGCACCTCCCAAGGTTTTTGCAGTACTTTGATCCAAGCCCGAGGCAGGAATTGAACCCACAACCTTTGGGTTGCCAGGCAGGCACTTTACCCACCCGGTTAGCCCGGTCGGCTCAAACGTAAATAATTTCAAATTTATATACTTGTCCAGTAAGCTACTCAATGCAATCGAACACAATTTGGTCTTGCTTTTTCAACTCATCTATCACTGTCCATTTGTGTAGAATCGCAAAGGCAGCCTTTTGCCTTTCCAAAACCTCAATTTCAGTTTTAAGGCAATTTAGTTTTGTGCTCCACATGTCCTCCCTGATTTTTTAAGCCCTCTAACCCCATTTCAAATTGTGCTATATATGGGCTAAAAGTTAAAGAGCCACAGTTACATGTTCAAAGAGCCAGATGCAGCGCGCAAGCCACAAGTTGCTGACCCCCCTGTACTAAGGCAATGCTGGCATGGGTCAGTTTCCAATCTGTAAATGCTCTTGTCACACACAGGCTGCTTTTGATAAATAACATGACTCCCTCCTCATCTTCCACCTCTTATTCCATCTATACTTCTTAAATACATTGTACATGTCACAGGGAAACTCACTGTCCTCTATTTCTGGGTCATCAAGTTTCCATTAGTCTTATTATGGCAGTAATAGTTTTCCTAAACAAGGGATAGAATGTGCAAAAATTTGCTTTCAGCCAGAGAGTAACTGATTGTTGGAACAAAGTTCCATCTAGTGTTGTGGAGATAAGTAGTTGGAATAAATTTAAGGAAACATTAGACAAATTATTAGAGAATGGACACATGTTTTTTTTTTTGGTCTGATTCTGTATAAAATTGCCTCCTTGTCATTTGCCATTATAAATATTAATAGTTTAAAAAACTAAGAGTTAAAACTGATCCATTTTATTAGAAACAGTCCTAAAGTCTGAATGCATTTCAGACTAAGTATTTTTATATCGCTTACAATCCAACACATCACATTGTCTTCCACATATTCTTCCTGTGCCAGAAGGCCCAATACCTTTGATTGATGTCAAGCAGAAATTTGATTATAAATAAAATTAGATATCTGCATTTCTCCAACTAGCAGTTCTAGGAACCTTTACCATCTCTTCAATGATATCAACATGTATTCGGGTACCACTTCTATTCAAATGTATAACATTTTTACAAATAAATTATTCCTTTTACCTACTGGACAGGCTATGCTGATAAAAATTATCACCCAAATGGCTTTCAGAGTCCCTGAAGTTTTGAGTTAATCCAGCATGGCTTACAACATATCATCCCTCCTATCGTGGATGGGCAGACTTGGATGACATATTATGTTGTAATCTAACTTGCAGCATTTTTTCAGTATGCTCCAATGCTGTATCCATCATGTCAATTTGAGGGCAGTTCATACTGTTGGTTCCAATATGAATAATAACACTCTCTTTACCTTCCTTGAAGCTGACAACCAGATAACATCATCAATTTTAGCTGAATATATAGTAGCAAAAAGGCAATAAGTCATGGCCATAGGCTGATTTTGCATCACTTCACATCTGTACTGCTACAGCTGTCAAGAGCAGTTACGATGTTTTTCATTGTTGAGGGTCAGGGGAGGTCCCCATGGACTGGAGATGTGCAAATGTATCTCCAATTCACAAAGGGGGTTAAAAGGATGACACAAATAATTATAGACCTGTTAGTTTAACTTCTGTTCTGGGGAAAATAATAGAGTCACTGGTTAAAGAGGTGATACAGGATCAACTAGACAAGACAGCAGTAATAGTTCAGACATAGCATGGGTTTGTTAAGGGGAAATCTTGTCTGATCAATTTGATTGGATACGACAATGTGGTCACAAAGCAACCGGATGCAAAAAATAATTTTGATATCATATACTTGGATTTCAGGAAAGCTTTTGATACTGTTGCACATAGAAGACTGCTGTACAAATTGAAGCAGTATGGCATTAAGTGCAAGTTACTGCAATGGATAAAGGGATGGTTGAGTGGGAGACAGCAGAGTGGTAAAAATGGACACTGCTCTACGTGGACTAATGTTATTAGCGGAGTCCCCAGGATTTGGTGCTGGGCCCGTTGTTGTTGTTTTGTCTATTTATCAATGATATCGATGAAGGTATATCAGGCTTAATGTCCAAGTTTGCAGATGATACAAAGGTTGGCAGGGTTGTTAATGACAGTAAAAACAGTATGCTACTGCAACAGGATCTAGAAAAGTTAGGCAGATGGGCTGAGAAGTGGCAACTGAAGTTTAACATTGACAAATGCAAAGTACTCCATGTGGATAGCAGTAACCCAAGAGAAATGTACCAACTGTGTGGTACTACACTCAGGGAAGTGGAGAATGAAAAAGACATGGGGATAATTGTGCAGTCAGATATGAAGTTCTCTGAGCAGTGCAAACGGGCTGTCAGAGCAGGTCATGGAGTTTTGTCAATGATATATAGGAATTTTGCTAGAAGAGGCAAGGAGTGATTATCCCTTTGTATAAGGCAATGGTCAGGCCACACTTTGAGTACTATATAAAAGTCTGGAGGCCTCACTTCAGGAAGGATGTAGAGTTGCTAGAACGAGTACAGAGAAGGGCAACAAGATTTGTGAGAGGAACAAAGGGGTGCACTTATGAAGAAAGGCTGAAGTTCTGCAAGTTGCAGCATATGGAGACTAGGCACCTGCGAGGTGATCTGATTGAGGTGTATGAGGCCTTGAAAAGTTTGAGCAGGCTCAATGCTGACACGATACTTCCACTCGCTCAGATTAAGAATCTGAGGGGGCATAGATTCAAACTGAGGAAAGACAGTTTGAGACAGTGTAGAATAGATGTGCAGAAGTTTGCCTTTAGCTAGCAGGTAGTTGAAAGCTTAAAGAAATTTAAGGCTGAACTAGAAAAACATTTGGAGTGACCAAATGGGTGAAATGGGCAGGTTTTTTTAATTTTTTTTTTTTTGGCTGATGCTGTATAAGCTTGCTTTCTTGCATCATATGCCTTAACTAATGCTAATAACAAAATATCGTGCATTATGCTGTTTGGTCATTTCGCTGTCTTGGCTTGCTCTATTCCACTGTTTATCCAATCCAAAAAATATATTAGATAAATGATGGAACCATAAAACAAACCCACGTGTATCATGCTGTTCCTCAGTTAAACATCAACAGACCATCTACTTTCCATAACAAATGTCAATCTAGCAGGATTTTGTAAAATTAGTAATAACTGTATGGCGTTTGCTTTGCTTGACTTCCATTTACATGATAAATAGGCTGCACTAAGTCAACCACTGGACTGACAGCTGTTTCTCAAATGGCACTGTGTATTTGATATGGAGCAGGTAAGACCAGACAGACTTGTGTGACTTTTTTACACTAATGGGAGACCATAAGTAGCCATGTATAGTAGCTCATAATTGGCTACCATGCAATCCTCCACTGGTGTAAAAAGTTCACTGGTTAACATTCACAAAATAAATATTCACCCTCTGCACTCAAAACTTGCATCAGTGTATGCTAGGCATATCTGGACATATCTAGGCAAATCACAGATACTATTCTTCGGGCTCTCCACTGGGCAGCTAATACCTGTACTTATACAGCAGTCCTAGAGAGTGTTGTTACCTCTTCTACTGGCATGGTCATTTTTTTCATGCACATTGCAACTGTTTACTCTAAAAATCTATATTACATTTGAACAACCCTATACATTTATAATGGAAAAGGATATACAGAATAAATTCAAGCCAACAACAGTAATTAATTCTAATTGAGTCTAAACAGTAGATCAAGAAAGACACACAGACCTGTTCAGCAAATTGATTGCATAATACAGCAATGACCAAGTAGCAGTCAATCGCTCTTATCATTTCAATGTTTTTATATTAATGACTAACCCCAAACCACCAGTACAAGTTGAGTGATATAATACATTTAAAAAAAAAAAAAAAAAAAAGAGTAAAAAATGACACTTACATTTTCTGTATCACCTCGATATATATACATTTGTCCTAATCCATAGTGAGGAAGCACAAATGAAGGAGATGCAAACTGAGTTGCTTGATAATAATACTGAAAAGCTTGATCATAATCTTCTTGAACATGGAAGGCCCTGGCTAGCTGATAACAACTCTCAGCTCTCATGGCCTCATTTTCAGTATTATGGAAAGCATGGAGAGCAAGATGTTGTACCTTAGTGTAGTCCTAAATAAAAATAAATAAATAAATAATCATAATAATAAAATATAAATGTCACTAACCCAATAAAGTAAATCGTAGGATTTACCAAATTGCTTTGGTAAAAGTCCAAAATATCAAAAAATGTTTCACATCAGTGGTTCATTTGCTTTTCTGATTTTTCAATAAAGGCATCTCCTATCCCCACAAGGTTGTTTCGGTAGCATATTCACTTATGTTCAATTTACAGTGAACATGTAACACAGACAATCATGCATGCTTGTTTAAAAATCAGAAAAGGGAATGAAGCAGGAAATTATCATTGCATTCCTTTTCACACTGTTACTAATAATCTTTCAGAGATGGAAAATATATCTTCCCCATTGCCCTTGTTTAAAATTCAGAAAAGTAATGATCAGACAGTGCGTGTGTGAATGGAAACAATGATAATTTCATGTTTTATTTCATTCATACTTTCGATCTCTTCACAAAGTTTCTTGGGCAACATTCACTGTATTCAGAGCATTTAATATACAGTCAGATAACAAAAATTTCAGACTTTTATCAATTCACTTTGATACAAGTCCATTTTCAGGTTTTTACAGTAACATAAACATACATATAAAATAAAATCAATTAAATATATTTTGAAGGGACACTATTACCATACAAAATTATTTAAAAATTTTAATTTGAGATGCTCAAACGACAATTTTTAAAATATGCAATTTGATTACATTTCTGGATTCTTAACTTCAGTTGGTCTGAAGATAGGGTTCAATAAGAATTCAGAAATATTAACTAAATTATATATTTTAGTGTTAAAAGTATTTGAATACAGGTTTCCACCTCTTAAGTTCCTCAATAAATAATTAACCCTTTGCAGTCCAGAATTATTTCAGTCTCTCCATTCTGGTCCAGCTCAAAAAGAGTACTGAATATGAGTTCCTTGAAAAATTATTTATTTTTGAGTTTACTAACTGTGTGGGTGGTAGAAAATGAAATACACTTAGAGTGGAAGAAAATGAAAAAGACCTGGGAGTAATTGTGCAGTCAGATATGAAGTTTTCTGAGCAATGCAGACAGGCTGCAAGAGCAAGTCATGGGGTTTTGTCAATGATATACAGGAACTTTGTTAGCAGGGAAAAGGAGGTGATTATCCTTTTGTATAAGGCAATGGTTGGGCCACACCTTGAGTACTGCGTACAGGTCTGGAGGCCTCATTTTAGGAAGAATGTAGATTTGCTTGAGTGTGTATAGAGAAGGACAACAAGATTGGTGATGGGAATGAAGGGATCCTCTTACCAAGAGAGGCTTAAGTTCTGCAAATTGCAGTGGCTAGAGACTAGGCACCTATGCAGTGATCTGATTGAGGTGTATAAGGCCTTGAATGGGTTGAGCACACTGAATTCTGATGGGATTCTTCCACTTGCTCAGATTATGAATCTAAGGGGGCATAAATTCAAATTGAGGAAAGAGAGTTGTAGAATAGATGTGCGGAAATTTGCCTTTAGCCAGCGGGTGGTTAATTGCTGGAACAAACTTCCATCTGTCGTGGAAGTTGATAGCTTAAATAAATTCAAGGAGGAACTGGACAAACTTTTAGAGGGAATGGTTGTGTGAATTTTTTTTTTTTTTTTTTTGGCTGATTCTACATAAGCTCGTACGCTTACTTTCTTGCATCACATGCCTCTATTACTATTACTATATTCAAGTTTAGTTTTGGAATATTTGAATTAATCAAAAGAACTTCATAGTTCGATGAGGATCTGACAACAAACATCATCAAGGTAAATGATGTTTGAATGAAATATATTTACCTTGCTTGGTCTCCAATTTTCCACACTAGCATTGGTTGACAGGTCATCGGGATCAAAAATAACATGATCATCATATTGGTCAAAAGTAAATCAAATTTTGAATCAGTTCTAACAATTTCTAAATTTCTTCATCAGAAAGGCCTTTACGAGATGTTGATGGCATGATTAAACACTTTTTGAATACAGAAAGAAAAACTACAGCCAGCAGCTGTTAATAATTGAATGTAAACATTCAATTAGTTCATCAAACTGATTATATGAAATATAAATAGGAGACAGTTCAATAATTACACCAGAAGAGTGAGAAAACAAGCTATATAATTAGCAAAACAGAAAGGTACATTTGATGCAACATTGGACTGGAAGAGAAATTTTATGACAGTGTGTGAGACATGACACTGGACTACAAAGGGTTAATATAAATTTCACTTGATAAGCACCTTCCCTTCAAATGTATTTTGAAGAATAATAACATAATTTCCTGTCTGAATATATAATAAAATAGCAACATAAAACACCATGGTTCTTTCAAAACTTTTGGTGCAGCAAAATACAGTGGGGCCTAAACTTACGATGACGTCAACATCGATATTTTCAGGAACCGATATACTTTCCATACCTTTCAAACAGATATATCTTTTATTTTAAGGACCGATGATATTTGCAAATACCGATAGCTTTCCAATAGCTGGAACGATACATGGGTGTAAATTTTCAGACACATGCCGCATGGAATATCACTCGTACAATTGTTTTCAACCAATTAGCACCTTTTTTATTGTTCAACATGTGGCGCGTGGAAAATCGCTCGTACGATTATTTCAGATCTATGACAATCTGAAACTTAAAGCTCCATCAATCAGTGGAAGTGCTGTGTGCTTAGAAGACTTTAAAGCCAGCAGTGGCTGGTTTGAGGGCTTCAAAAAAAAGGGCAAATGTCAAAAGTGTTAAAAGGCATGGGGAGGCATCCAGTACTGATCAAAAAAAAAAAAAAGCAGCTGAGACCTTTAAAATTGAATTCCAAGTGTTTGTTGATCAGGAGGATTATCTTACCCACCAGGTTTTTAACATTGATGAAATCGGCCTCTTCTAGAAGTGAATTCCCAGGAGAACATACATCACTGAGGATGAGACTAGTTTACTTGGGAATAAGCTTATGAAAGATAGACTCAATCTCCTTTTGGGTGCCTCTTGGATTTTATGCTGAAGCCTTACTCTAATACCCCCAGAGTACTGTATTTAACTGTAGAAATGTATTTAAACAACAAAAGGTCGACAAAGGCATGTTGGGAGCATTTTGGTGCAGTAACAAGAAAAGCTTCCTGTGAAGGCACTGCTCCTGCTGGATAATGCACCAGGCTATGATCCCAACCTTGTTCAATCTCTTGAGGCACAATTTGACTGTTCAAGTCAAATTTTTGCTGCCCAACACCACTCTTCTTCTTCAAGCAATGGACCAGCTAGTGATTGCAAACTTCAAGAAAAGCTACACCACGAAAATGTTCGCAAGTTTTTTTACACCGACCTCTATCAAAATGCTCTCACCCTCAGAGATTTTTGGAGGTCGAAGTTAAACATGCTGGATTGTGTGAGGCTGATTTTAAGTCCTTGCAATGATGTTTCCACCAGGTGCTTAAATTCAGCCTTGAAAACTATCTGGCCTTTAATTATCTATAATGTTGATGGATTTGAAGATGATGGTGATTTGACAAATGATATTGTCACTCTTGAAAAATCAATGGGTCTAGAAGTTGGTGAAGAGGATGTGGAGGAAGTTATTGACGCTCATGGGCATGAGCTAACAACAGAGGAGCTACAAGAGTTTGGAGAAAATTATGGAGAGTAGTAGTAGTGGCATGTCATGCAAGAAAGCAAGTGTATGAGCTTATGCAGCATCAGCCAAAAAAAAAAAAAAAAAAAAAAACCATACCATTCCCTCCAAATGCCTGTCCAGTTCCTCCTTAAATTTATTTAACCTATCAACTTCCACAATAACAGATGGAAGTTTGTTCCAGCAATTAACGACCCACTGGCTAAAGGCAAATTTCCGTACATCTATTCTACGTCTGTCTTTTTTTAATTTGAATTTTTGCCCCCTTAGGTTTGTAATCTGAACAAGTGGAAGGATCCCATCAGAATTCAGCGTGCTCAACCCATTCAAGGCCTTATACACCTCAATCAGATCACTGCGCAGGTGCCTAGTCTCCAGACACTGCAATTTGCAGAACTTAAGCCTCTCTCGGTAAGAGGATCCCGTCATTCCCCTCACCAATCTTGTTGCCCTTCTCTGTACACGCTCAAGCAAATCTACATCCTTCCTAAAATGAGGCCTCCAGACCTGTACGCAGTACTCAATGCGTGGCCTGACCATTGCATTACACAGAGGGACAATCAGCTCCTTTTCCTGCTAGCAAAATTCCTATATATCATTGACAAAACCCCATGACCTGCCCCGGCAGCCTGTCTGCATTGTTCAGAAAACTTCATATCTGACTGCACAATTACTCCCAGGTCTTTTTCATTTTCTACCACCTTAAATGTAGTACCACACAGTTGGTACGTTTCTCTGGGGTTACTTCTACCTATATGCGGTACTTTGCATTTGTGAAGGTTAAACTTCAGTTGCCACTTCTTAGCCCATCTGCCCAAATTATCTAGATCCTGTTGCAGTAGCACACTGCCATTACTGTCATTAACAACCCTGCCAACCGTTGTATCATCTGCAAACTTCGACACTAAGCCTGATATATCTTCATCAATATCATTGATAAATATAAAAAACAACAGAGGACCCAACACCGAACCCTGTGGGACTCCACTAATAACATTAGTCCACGAAGAGCAGCACCCATTAATTGCCATCCTCTGTCTTCTCCCACTCAACCATCCTTTTATCCATTGTGGCAAGTTACCCTTAATACCATTCTGCTCCAATTTGTAGAGTGACACTAAGAGGAAGAAAAAGACAACCAAAAAGTGTCAGCTGAAGAGTTGAAGACTATCATTCTTGTTGTGAGCTTTTAAGAGAAGTGATAAAAACACCCCGACATTGAAAACACTGAACTCATGATGTGCAAAATGGAGGATGAAGTAATTTCTTACTTCAGAAAGGTACAAAAAAAAAGTTGTAAAAAACTCCACTTTGGAGAGTTTCATTACCAGTAGAAACAAAAGACTGAAAAGATACTTGACGCTTGATATAGAGTCCCACCACCACCTACTCCACCATTGATTTCATCAGCTTTGTACTTCAAGTCGAAGGAAAATGCTAATTTATTGTTTGTTTTTTATTTTAAGATGTTTTATGACTATTTTTATATACATTATGACTATTTTTTTTTTTATGCTGAACAAGCTTGCTTTCTTGCATAATTTGCCACTACTGATGCTAATACTAATGGTGCAACTGATAATTTTAAGGTGATCTGATTGAGGTGTTTAAGGCTTTGAGTGGATTGAGCAAGCTCAATGCTGATGGAATTCCTCCTCTTGCTCAGACTGCACATACACATATGAAGTGGCAAAAATTCAAACTGGGGAAGGACGTTGCAGAATGGATGTACAGAAGTTTGCCTTTAGCCAGCTGGTGGTTGATTGCCAGAGCGAACTTCGTGTATTGTTGTGGAAGGTGGCAGCTTAAATAAATTCAAGGAAGAACTAGCCAAACTATTGGAGGGAATGAATAAGTAAATGGGAGTTGTCTTCTTTTTTTTTTTTTTTTTTTTTTTGCTGATGCTGAACAAGATTGCTTTCTTGCATCATTTGCCACTACTGATGCTAATACTAATGGTGCAACTGCTAATTTTTAACATGTAAGAAATACCTATTTTATGTGTTGTTGGGGAATGAATTACAGGAAAACAATTGGTTTAAACTTAACAATATTTTCAACATGCAATGGGTTTTTGTGGAACGAATTATCATCGGATGTTGGGCCCCCACTGTAGTGCTATTAATTAGTCTATATCAATCTACAAGAAAATTTGCACTCTAGTTGTAATATTGATGAATATTAATATAAGATTTCCATAAGCAAGTCACTGTAGAGAGGATCAGTAAAGTAAGGTAAGGCAAATATTTAAACCATTAACATTAGTAGGAGGAATATGATGCAAGAAAGCAAGGTAATATAGCATCAGCAAAAAAAAAAAAAAAAACCCTTCCCATTTCACCCATCCATCCATTCACTCCAAATGTTTGTCTAGTTCTGAGGCATCAATATGTCATGCTGCTAATACCCTGCTTCTTTTGTTAAATACGTCTCCCTCTTGGTATCATATATTTTTGGCTGAACTGCCTTTCCCAACTTTTACTCAAATTTTTTGTTCTGCAAGCCACATTGTCAGGGTAAAAGATCCTACAAGGCTTGCCAACACACACACAAAAAAACCCATCATATTAATGAAAAACGTGACACTTCTTTTGATGATACACCAATAATGCAATGTCTTGTTCCAAGTTTCCATGAACTTTTCAGGTTTGCACTTCTTTCCCATGTTTTCACCACCATAAATGTTGAAAATCTAATATTCTCAGTTGCATATGATTGGGAATGGCAGTAGGTGCTTCAGAGCTGTGACTGCAAGTCCACAATACTTATTCCACATATGACGCCATCAAACTTTCTTCACTGAACAACCTTGGTGACCTGTCTGATGAAAGCTTCACAAGATTATCCACTTCTTTTGATTGATTTCTTTATTGCAGCCCATGTTTGTGAATGGATTCCTAATCTGCACAAATCCCGTTTCTAGTCTGAGAAGTCAAAGACTTGTTAGTCATTGTCATGCAGTTAGATTTTCATCTCACAGAGTTCAAAAGGCATGAATGGGCAATTTCACCTGTAGCAACCAACAAACTTCAGTAAGGAAAAGAAGTTTGTGTTCATGCCCCAACCCGTTATTGCATGCCTTCTGAATGTATGCTTTAAAAATGCACACACTTGGAGGACTTGGAGGACACCTTCTATGAAGTTTGCAATTTTTACTGTCTCATTCCATCTTTTTCATAGTGAGTTGTTCACACTGGCAGTAGCAGTTCACTGCTATTGCCAATGGTGCAAATGCTTGATTATATGCAGTCGGACCTTGCCAGCCATTACCAAAACAACTGAGTATCTCAAAATGGTTTTTCCTGTTGTGCTGGTAGACACAAATCAGCTTAAAAAAATTGTAATGTACATCCCATGAATATTTATCCCATTTCTTCATCGAAGGCTTTAAAAATTAAAACATTCAGTGGACACCTTTTGATAATTTATAATTTTTACTGCCTCAGCCAGTACTCTAAATTTAGCCAGTTGGCATTCTTCTTCATAGTGAGCTTCACAATGAATATAATGCACTGATTCAATATACACTGTTCACAATGAATACAGTTCACTGCTCCACTAATGGTATAATAGCTTGAATACATGCAAACAGACCCTTCATTTTACAAATCACTGCAAAAGCACCATCTGTACTAATATCATCATATAATGACACATGCTAGATGGTTAACATCTTGTCATGATGGAGTGAAAAGTACTGGTTCTGATGTGAGCAAGCAAAAGTTTCAGATATGGCTGTTATTCAATGCTGAACAGTATTGTTCAAAAGGGACAGGTTATTAATGGTATTCTTTGCAGTGGAACAAATGCAACAGATTTGATCAAGTTCTCTACCAAAGTATGATCTCTTATAGTCTTTGCATGATACATTTTTAGGATCAACATTTTCCCTACAAATAGCAATAAAATGCAACATTTTCTTGTCATGATTCAGTTTTTTGTGTTAATTCTTAATGTTTGGATTCAAAATGGATTTTAAGCTTCGAGGGCTTTGTTTCATCATTAGCCAAAATTCTGGAGCACAATATACAAGGTTATGATTATTTTCATATCCATCTAGAAATATCTCACATTTAAGTAACCAATATTGAACATCCTTTTTACTTTATTCTTAGTGTTTCAGTAGCTTCTATTGTTGTTTATGTTTTCATCACTGCTTTTCAATAATTTAATTTGACAATTTCTTCATAACGTACCAACTGTGTGGTACTACACACATGAAGGTACACTCAGGGTACGAAAAATGAAAAGGACCTGGGGGTAATTGTGCAGTCGGATATGAAGTTCTCTGAGAAATATAGACAGGTTGCCAGTACAGCTCATGGGGTTCTGTCAAGGATATACAGGAATTTTGCTAGTAGTGATTAGGAGGTGATTATCCCATTGTACAAGGCAATGGTCAGGCCACAACTTGCATACTGCATACAGGTCTGAAGGTCTCATTTCAGGGAGGATATAGAGTTGCTGGGATATCAGAGACGTGGTGTCACACAGATATAAGGAATGCAGAACTGGAATTTGGGGAGTACAACGTCTACAGAAAGGATAGACAGGATAGGAAGGGAGGAGGGGTTATGCTATTAGTTAAGAAACACATAAAATCCAAGGAAGTGAAGCCAGTCGACATCGATGGACAGGGCAGTGTCGAGTCAGTTTGGTGTGACATAAGCATAGGTAAATCAAAATTGAGAGTAGGAGTCTGCTATAGGCCTAATCACTCTGATGAGTATAATAAGATACTGTACAGGGAAATAGAATGGGCCAGTAAATCAGAGAGTCTTATGATGGGGGATTTTAATTTCCCAGATATTGACTGGAATTTGTGGGTTGGTCACTCACACACTAGCAAGGGTTTTGTGGATTTATTAGATGATTGTTTTCTACACCAGCATGTTCGGGAGGCAACTAGAGGGAGTAATACTCTTGATCTGATTATCAGTAGTGATTCTTCATGGATTAAGAATCTGCAAATAAAGGAACCACTAGGTGGCAGTGATCACAGTGTGCTGAAGTGGGATTTACTCAAGGAGGTAACTACCATCAAAGGTAAAGGGAAGGGTTTTTGCTTTCGTAAAGGCGACTATGATGGTCTGAGACGGTATTTAAATTCTATACAGTGGGACCAACTGATGATGTTACCAACAGCAAATTCAAAATGGGAAGCATTCAAGGAACTAACCTTGGAAGCTACCAGGCTTTACATACCAACCAAGAAATATTGTTCAAGGTTCGGGCCTAAATGGCTGTCAGATGAACTAATGAGACATATGGCAGAGAAGAAAAATGCATGGGATACATACAAATTAATGGGTGACATGGAGGCCTATGATAGATATAAGTTGGTCTGTAACCAAGTCACAAAGGAGATTAGGCAGGCAAAGGCAGATTATGAGAAATCCTTGGCAAAGGATGCAAAGAAAAACAGAAAAGAGTTCTTTACCTATTTAAACTCAAGAAGGAAAGGGATGAATCAGATTGGTCCACTGGATGTTGATGGTTCAACAGTTGAGGATCCTGCTCAGGTGGCTAACAATCTAAACAAGTATTTTGCATCTACATTCACACATGAGGAGTTATACAGGAAGGGGAATGTCGTAGGTGAAGTAAACATTGGCAGTGAGCTAGACGATTTTCTAATAACTGAGAGGAAAGTGGAGGAGAAATTGTTGAGGATAAACATAAAAAAGGCACCCGGGGTGGATGGGATATATCCAGTTATATTAAAGGAGGCAGCAAAGGAAGTAAGCAAACCCCTAGCCATAATTATGAGAGCTTCTTTGGACCCATAGACTGGAGATGTGCAAATGTAACCCCAATTTGTAACCCCACAAGGGAGGATCAAAGGCTGACACAAGTAATTATAGACCTGTTAGTTTAACTTCGGTTCCAGGAAAATTAATGGAGGCACTGGTTAAAGAAGCACTGCAGGATCATCTAGACAAGAATTCAGTTATAGCTCAGACACAGCATGGTTTTGTTAAGGGCAGGTCTTGTCTGACCAATTTGATTGGATACTATGATGTAGTCACAAAAGAACTGGATGCAGGGAATAACTTTGATATTATATATTTGGATCTTAGAAAGGCTTTTGATACTGTTACACATGGAAGACTGCTGCACAAATTGGAGCAGTGTGGCATTGGAGGCAAATTGCTGCTATGGATAAAGGGATGGTTGAGTGGCAGAAGACAGAGAGTGGTAATCAATGGACACTGCTCAACGTGGATTAATGTTATTAGTGGAGTTCCTCAGGGTTCAGTGTTGGGTCCATTGTTGTTTTCTGTATTTATAAATGATATTGATGATGGTATATCAAGCTTAATGTCCAAGTTTGCAGACGATCAAAGGTTGGCAGGGTTGTTAAGGACACTACTGATGCTATGCTGCTGCAATAGGATCTGGAAAGGTTGAGCAGATGGGCTGAGAGGTGGCAAATGAAGTTTAACATTGACAAATGTAAAGTACTACATATGGGAAATAGCAACCCCCAGATGACCGTATCAACTCTGTGGTACTACACTGACAGTGGTAGAGAATGAAAAGGACCTGGGGGTAATTGTGCAGGCAGATATGAAGTTCTCTGAGCAGTGCAGACGAGCTGCAAGAGTAACTCATGGTGTCTTGTCAATGATATACAGGAATTTTTCTAGCAGGGATAGGGATGTGATCATTCCCTTGTATAAGGCATTGGTCAGGCCACACCTTGAGTACTGTATACAGCTCTGGAGGCCTCATTTCAAGAAGGATGTAGAGCTGCTGGAACGAGTACAGAGAAGGGCAACAAGATTAGTGAATGGAACAAAGGGTTGCTCTTACGAAGAAAGGCTTAAGTTTTGCAAATTACAGAGTCTGGAGACTAGGCATCGGCGAGGTGATCTGATAGAGGTGTATAAGGCTTTGAATGGCTTGAGCATGCTCAATGCCGATGGGATTCTTCTTCTTGCTCAGAATAATCACCTGAGAGGGCATAAATTCAAATTGAGGAAGGACGGACGTCAGATAGATGTGTGGAAATTTGCCTTTAGCCAGCGGGCAGTTGGTTTGTGGAATAGACTTCCATCACTTGTTGTTGAAGTTGATAGCCTAAACAAATTTAAGGCTCAGCTGGACAGGTATTTCGAACGAACGGAGAGGTGAAATGGGAGTAGTGGTTGTGTTTTTTTTTTTTTTTTTGTTTTTTTTTGGCTGATGCTGAATAAGCTTGCTTTCTTGCGTCATATGCCTTTACTAATGCTAATGCTAAGTACAGAGAAGGGCAATGAGATGGGTGAGTAAAACAAAGGGGTGCTCTTACCAAAAAAGGCTTCAGTTCTGCAGACTAGGCACCTGCGAGGTGATCTGATTGAGGTGTTTAAGGCTTTGAGTGGTTTTTTTTTTTTTTTTTTTTTGGTAGTTGTTGGCGCATTGGCTTCTGTGGCCATAATGCACCCCCTAAGGGTTTTTTTGCAGTACTTTGATCCAAGCCCGAGGTGGGATTCGAACCCGCAACCTTTGGGCTACCAGGTTTGAGTGGATTGAGCAAGCTCAATGCTAATGGAATTCTTCCTCCTGCTCAGACTGCACGTATGAAGGGGCAAAAATTAAAATTGGGGAAGGATATTGCAGAATAGATTTACAGAAGTTTGCCTTTAGCCAGCTGGTGGTTGATTACCGGAGTGAACTTCATGTATTGTGGAAGGTGGCAGCTTAAATAAATTCAAGGAAGAAGAACTAGTCAAACTATTGCAGGGAATGAATAAGTAAAATGGGAGGTGTCGTAGTCTTTTTTTTTTTTTTCCTGATGCTGAACAAGCTTGCTTTCTTGCATCATTTGCCACTACTGATGCTAATACTAATCACCTTCATAAATCTCTTCACGTTCTCATAATCAGTCAAGTTAGGATATCTAATAATTTGTTGAATTCTTCATTACATTTATTCAAACTATCCACTCCCATAACACCAGAGAGGTTTGTTCCCACAATAAATCAATCGCTCTCTGAGTGAAATTTTGAAACATAGATCGTGCAGCCATCCGTGTTTTATTTAATATTAAATTTTTTTTTTTTTTTATTTTAATTTTTAAATTTTTTTATTAAATTTGTTTTCCTCTATATGTGTTGTCCAAGAAAAAATAAGGATACCACTAGCATTTACTTTACTCCATTCATTTAAAGCCTTGAACACCTCACTCAGGTCTCCTTGCAGATGTCTAGTTTTCAAGTGCTACAATTTACAGAATTGTAGTTTTTCACGGATGTACCCTTTGTGTTCTTAACTAATTGTGTTGCTCGGCCCTATGCTTGTTCCAATGGATTCGCATCATGCTTCTTTTTTTTTTTGCTAGTGGCTTCCTTGCACCATATGGAGAATGCTATTACTATTCCTTTGATAGTATATAACAGAGCTATGATGCTCAATACATTCTATGTTGATATCAATATTTGTAGAAGAATAAGAGCAATTTATTTCAAGGTTAACACAAATGATTACAGTAAAAAATCAATTGAACGCAATTCGAAAATTAACTAAAATTCGAAAAACAATTTTAAAAAATCAAAGTTAAACCTAAATTTTGATAAACGATTTTCCTTCCTTGGTAAATTTGGGCTGAGTATCTTAAATGTTAATCTAATCTAATGTAATTTTGCACCAAAATGTTCAAAAAATCTTCCATAATCGCGTGTATCGATAGGTTATGTCTGGAGAGAAAGAAAGTGAATGAAATAGTCAACAAGACTTTAAAATATGAATTTGATAGTATATACCAGAGCTATGGTGCTCAATACATTCTACGTTGATATCAATAGTTAACTAAAATTCAAAAAACAATTTAAAAAATTAATTAAAAAATCAATTAAAGTTAAACCTAAATTTTGAAAAACGATTTAAAAAAAAAAATCTTTTTTCACCCCCCCATCTGCCTAATTTTTTCTACGTTTTATTGCAATAGTATATGCTAATTTCTGTCATTAGCCACCCTGCCAACTTTTGTATCATTAGCAAACTTAGATATTAAATTTGATGTGTCTTCATCAATAAATATCAAAAACAATAAGGGGCACAGCACTGAATGCTGACAGACTCTCCACTAATAACATTAGTCCAAGAAGAGCAGTGCCTATTTATAACCACCCTCTCTTCTGCCACTAATGATGACACATTGTTCAATTCATACTGCAATCTTTCATGTGGATCAGTGTCAAAATCCCAGTTGGAATCTAAATATACGATGTCAAAATTACTTCTTTACATCCATTTCCTTTAACATATTCCAACATAATAGCTAATCAGATTGACCATACAAGATTTTCTCTTCACAAATCCATGCTGTGATTTCTGTATAACTGCATTCCTATCAAAGATAATCCTGCAATCCTTTTTTAACTACTGACTACTCCATTATTTTCCTAGGAACTGAAGTCAAGCTTACAGGTCTGTAATTTCTCACTTTACCCTTTGATTCCATGCCACTCCCTTTGTGAATAGCATTAGCATTAGTTGAGGCACATGATGCAAGAAAGCAAGCTTATATAGCATCAGCCAAAAAAAAAAAAAAAAAAACCATTTCACCCATCCAGTCACTCCAAATGTTTGTCTAGTTCAGCCTTAAATTTATTTAAGCTATCAACTTCCACAACAGATGGAACTCTGTTCCAGCAATCAACTACCCGCTGGCTAAAGGCAAACTTCCACACATCTATTCTACAACTGTCTTTCCTTAATTTGAATCTATGCCCCCTCAGGTTCTTAATCTGAGCAAGCGGAAGTATCCCGACAGCATTGAGCCTGCTCAAACCATTCAAGGCCTTATAATACACTGATCAGGTCACCTCACAGGTGCCTAGTCTCTAGATGCTGCAACTTGCAGAACTTAAGCCTTTCTTCATAAGTGCACCCCTTTGTTCCTCTCACCAATCTTGTTGCCATTCTCTGTACTTGTTCTAGCAGCTCTACATCCTTCATAAAATGAGGCCTCAAGATGTGGCCTGACCATTGCCTTATACAAAGGGATAATCACCTCCTTGTCTCTGCTAGCAAAATTCCTATATATCATTGACAAAACTACATGACCTGCTCTGGCAGCCCATCTGAACTACTCAGAGAACTTCATATCTGACTGCACAATTACCCCCAGGTCTTTTTCATTCTCCACCTCCCTGAGTGTAGTACCACACAGTTGGCACATTTCTCTTGGGTTACTGCTATCCATATGGAGTACTTTGCATTTGTCAATGTTAAACTTCAGTTGCCACTTCTACGTTGCCCATCAGCCTAACTTTTCTAGATCCTGTTGCAGTAGCATACTGTCTTTACTGTCATTAACAATCCTGCCAACCTTTGTATCATCTTCAAACTTAGACATCAAGCTTGATTTACCTTTATCGATATCATAGATAAATACACAAAACAACAATGGGTCCAACGCCGAACCCTGGAGGGGGGACTCGGCTAATAACATTAGTCCACGTAGAGTAGTGTCCATTTAGGAGAAGCATATGCAAATCTGTAATCTATAGGAACCTGTCCTAAATCCAAAGATGCTCTCATAATTATGGCTAAAGGTTTGTTTACCTCTCTTCTTGCTTCTTTTAATATAATTGGATGTACTCCACCAGCTGAGTAATTTACTTACTTTTAGCTTCAGAAATTTCTCTTCCATTTTCTTCTCAGTTATTACAAAATCATTTACAACTTGGTATGTAAGTTATAACTTATATACATACAAGAAATATATCAATAGTTTCATCATTCAAATCTAGTGGGCCAATATGTTCCATCCTTTTCAATCTAGCATTAACATAAGCAAAGAATTCTTTGCTACTTTTCTTTGCATTATTAGTTAATGATTTCTCATTATCTGCCTTAAGTTTGCCCAGATAATGACCTGATTATAGACTAGTTTGTAATTGAGATAGGTTTCTATGCTCTCTGATAATCTAATCATCCCATGCATTTTAATTCTCTGCCATTAATCTCATTTGTTTATTCTGACATCCATTAAGGATTAGGCCTAAATACTGAACAGTATCACTTAGTTTGTATAAAAAGCTTAGCCGCTTCTATGATTACTTCTCTGTATGCTTTCTATTTAGAATTTGCAGTTGGTAACATTATCAGTTGGTTCTACTGAAAAGAATTTAAAAACCGTCTAAGGCCATTGTAGACATCTCTATGAAAGCAAGATCCCTTCCTATTACCCTTGATAGCAGTAACATCTTTAAGTAAATTCCACATCAATATATATAAGATCACAGCCACCTAGTGATTCCTTTATCCGAAGATTCCTAATGTATGAAGAGTCACTGCTCATAATCAAATCAAGTATAGTGCTTTTCCTTGTTGCTTCTCGAACATGCTGCTGTAGAAAAGTCATCCAGTTAACCAATAAAATTTCTGAAACTGTGTGAGTGACTAACCCATAAGTTCCATTCAATATCTGGAAAGTTAAAATTCCCCAATATAAGACATTCTGGTTTGCTAGCCCACTCTATTTCTAATTGTTCATTATATTCATCACAATCATTTGGCCTATAACATACTTCTACTCTCATTTTTGTTTTTACAGTGCTTATGTCACACCAAATTGACTCACCATTGCACTGACCAACCACATCAACTGGGAGCACTGTCTCTGATTCAATGTGCATGTTACCCAAGAACATTACCACTCCCTCCACCACCATTGTCCTGTCTGTCCTTTCTGTTCGCAGTGTACTGACCATATTCAAATTCTGCATCCCTCATTACAGTGTCTGGAGACTAGGCACCTGCCAGGTGATCTGATAGAGGTGTATAAAAGCCTTGAATGGTTTGAGCAGGCTCAATGCTGATGGGACTCTTCCTCTTGCTCAGAATAATCACCTGAGAGGGCATAAATTCAAATTGAGGAAAGACAGATGTAGGATAGATGTGCAGAAGTTTGCCTTTAGCCAGCGGGTAGTTGGTTGGTGGAACAGACTTCCATCCTTTGTTGTGGAAGTTGATAGCCTAAATAAATTTAAGGCTCAGCTGGACAGGTATTTCGAACAAACAGAGGGGTGAAAACGAAGTTTTTTTTTTTTTTTTTTGGCTGATGCTGCATAAGCTCGCTTTCTTGCATCATATGCCTCTACTAATGCTAATGTCTGAGTGGTACCATGTTTCAGTATCCTTACAATGTTCACATTTGATGACTTAACCAATACTTTAAATCCATAGAATCTGTTTACTGTACTCTTAGCATCAGTGTATATGCAATATATAAATCATTTACAAACACATCTTCCACTTTACAGTAATTGTCACATTATTGAAATCAATCAGAGTGTCACTGTGGTTCCCAAATCATGTCACTTACACTGTCACTATATTTTGCACCATGCTTGTATTTACACTGTCATAAACTTCATTTCTTATGTCCTTGAGAGTACTAAATTTATGCCAATGATTCGTATTAACCTTTTCCCTTCTGAGTTTTTTGTAAAAATATAAAAAAATGTAGTTTCAAACTGGTATATTCTGGGAGTAGTAGGTCAAAGTGTTAAATCTGAACAAAATTTTAAACTTCCAAGACATAGTTTAACATGTTTTTCCATAACTCGGTCAGTATGCTCCAACAGGCGGGGGGGGGGGGGGGGAGACCCAAACTCCTCACTAGATGATATCGTAACCCAAATTAGCTACATGCTCCATCAAGTGGATTTTGTGTCAGAGGGCTGAGGAGCTTCTGAGTTTGTGAAACAGTGTTACTGATTTCCACTTTCAACAACAGATTGTAAAAGGTACCTTACTACTGGCAACTTTATATCAAAAACATTTTAGTTAACAGAAAATTCTGCATGAACAAGATTTATAGTCTAGAGTCTGATGGTACACTTTATTGGTTTACTGTCCATATTCAGATAAATGTATGCAAATGGTAATACCTTTATTGTGCACCTCCCTTTTCATCTTGTCCTCTCCTCACTAGATGATATCGTAACCCAAATTAGCTACATGCTCCATCAAGTGGATTTTGTGTCAGAGGGCTGAGGAGCTTCTGAGTTTGTGAAACAGTGTTACTGATTTCCACTTTCAACAACAGATTGTAAAAGGTACCTTACTACTGGCAACTTTATATCAAAAACATTTTAGTTAACAGAAAATTCTGCATGAACAAGATTTATAGTCTAGAGTCTGATGGTACACTTTATTGGTTTACTGTCCATATTCAGATAAATGTATGCAAATGGTAATACCTTTATTGTGCACCTCCCTTTTCATCTTGTCCTCTCCTTGTCCCACCTACATCTCTGTATCAACGCAAGTACTGTAATTAAAAAAAATTGCCTTTTTTCAAGGTGTGTAATCTAGTGGAATTTTGTCTTTTCTCCTCTGGCCCCTTAAAAGTATCAAAGTCTCATATAGAAATATCTAAACTGCCACTAAATTTTTAACTTTCCATTCCTGACAGAGTTAAAGTTTCCTAAGATGACTTTCGGGTGCAGTACAAAATGTATAGCACTTGAAATGCTTAAATAAACTTTAAACCTACCTAAAATATGACTTCATCTAAAGGCTGAAGGTCACTCATTTGTTAGATTTATAACATCATTTGAAACCATTAATACAGTGGTTTTCAACCGGGGTGCCGCAACAACATTCCAGGGGTGCCACGTAATTTAGGTTTAAGTTACTTAAACTTATTATTTTTTAATTTTGTGGTGATCTATAATTGATGTTCACTTAGTGCCTCTATATAAAGAATAAAATTATATACTGTATATATATAATTTGTATTATGAAATGTAAATTTTTATAATTATATTATTATAATAAATAACATATATTTTTTTAATATTATGTATATATATACACACACACAGAGAATCAGATCTAACAGGCAGAAAATTGAGTAGGGGTGCCACAATATAAAATAAATTACTTAGGGATGCCGTTATTAAAAAAATGTTGAAAACCACTGCATTAATATTTCAAATTAGATTAAATATCAATGAATCAATTTGAGATTAAAGCATAATCATACCTTTTTAAAGAAAAAATGATTAGCCAAATGATTAAGCACCATAGGATTTGTAGATTCAATGCTATATGCTTTAGATAACATCTCTACTCCATTTTTAATGCTTTCTGGTGTTTTCTGATTTAATTCCAAAACTGCTAACCCTACTAAGGCACCCACACATCTTGGATCTAAATGTAGGGCTCGTTCAAAAGCCAACCTATGAAATGAGAAGGGAAAAAAAAAATAAAAAAATTGTTTCCACATAAACATTTCACTTCTGGTATACAAATAAATTTAAAAAGTTTAATAAAAAGTACCCTTTTCGAGATAATTTCATCTCGAAATGAGTTAGAGAAAGAATAATTTTTATTTCTTAAAACAGATCAACATGGCAAGTTCAATTTAAAATTACTGTAACAAAATATTTTATGAATTCATTTAATAATCAATCAGTAAGTTGGTATGAAAATGAATACAAAAGGTTATCCCTAAAACACAGCAAGTGGAAATACATTAAAAACTGCACTCAAAAAGAACCTCTTGTAACAACTAAACTGCATTTAAAACAAGAAATCTAAAAGTCTGAGGGGAAATAAATGCTATTAGCTTAAATTCATTGAGCAGAATTAGCAAATGAAATAAAATTTGGATCAACTTTGCAGAATTACTGATTAAACAATCTTTTAGTTGGTCAATTCATTCACTTTTTAAGTTAATTTGGAATTTTATTGTACAAGTAATGGGCATAGCCTTATTCTGTACATACAACTAGAAACTAGTTTGCTATTTAGAGCATCAATCTCATATTTTGGAGGCACTTCACCATGAGTTGCCTTGGTATTGCACTAATCTAAATAAAAGAGCACTGTTCCAATGGAGAAGTATATTGCTATTTATTTAAAGTGTATGCACAATTACCAATAACATGGTTTTGACCTTTCTGGGGTATAATCACTGGGAAATAGGCACTGCAAAGGTCTGAACAACCTTGATGAAATATATCCATGAAATGTGAAATGTAGGGTTTTGACATGGTGAAATAACTGGAATATTTTGGCATCATTTCATGGTATAAAAGAGTACTGGAGATGAATATAACAATAACACAAGTTATTTTATAAATGTAATGTATTACTGCTGTACTTACATATCATGTATATTATATATCACTACAGCACTGCATCCCAGTACTACCACAATAGTGTAGTACTGGAGCACAATGCTATAGTTTTAATTTAATTTTTTAACTAAAATTATGCCTTGGATTACAGAACCAAAACATATGGCTCAGGAAAATTGAGGATACTTTAGCTCAGGGAAATTGTTTAAAATTTTCCTATGAATCACGGTCTTTTGCTTGCACTGCATGAAATGTATGCAGAGTTTAATGCAGCTTAGTCAGCACAATACATTGCTTCCTGCAATCATTATCATTTGAAGAGGTCTAGGTTTGAATGAATTTCAATGACTGGAGGAATTTACAACTTCAATCAATGCTGCAGAAAGCCAGTGTCAAGTGGAAAGAGTAAGATCATGAGTTTTTCATGGTTTTTCAGCACACAGAATATGCAAATTGGCCTGAATATGCAAATACACTACACAATAATGGATATAACTGAATGTTGCCCAGCAGTGGTGGTGCTGCTGCCCAAATTGTAGAAAAATATGGTGGCAGATCATCTGAGAGGTGCCAAACTTTCTTTTTAATTTCTGGAAAATATTTTGAATTTTTTAAAATTCTGCTTAAACAATGCCAGTATTTTTCATCTTTTCTTAATGGAGTGCAGTATTGCTGTATGTACTTTTTCAGTTTTAATGAAATAAATTTAATTTTAAAACATTACATTTTACACCTTTTATTTCAAAAAAACAAAAAAAAAATTAATTCTGATGAAAATTACATAAAACATTTTCCAGTTTGGCTGTTAATAGGTGCGTGAAATTACAAACAGATGCACGCACATATATTTGTGTATATGATTTTGCTAATCATATATACAAACACACTGGTGTTCAAAACTTAAGGACCAACATTATTTCTAAAGTTTACAACCACAAAATCTTTACTTAAGGTACTCTTTACAGATGAGAGTAGATTAAGTCTCAGCAGCGATTCTGGACGTCAGCTAATCTAGCAAGAGGTTGGCACACAGTATCGCCCCACAAACATCACTGAAAGCGATCGATATGGCAGTCGAGGTGTTCTTGTCTGGGGAAGCATTATCTTGGATGGACCTACACAACTCCAGATACTGGAAGGTTGTACACGATACTGAAGTAATCCTTCCCCATATGCATCTGTTCCGAGGTGCCATTGCCCCCAAGTTCATGTTTATAGATGAAGACGCCACACCCTATCGCACTGCAGTTGTTGATATACTTTTGCAAAGTGAGGACATTGTTCACATGGATTGGCCTGCCCATTTCCTACGATCTAAATCCCATCAAACACATATGGGATACTCTGGGGAGATACCTAATGGCACATCCACACCCACCAGAAAATGTTCACCAGTTGAAGATGGTGCCGACAGAGTAATGGATGTTACTGCAAGAACTTATCAACAAAATTGTTCTAAGTATGGACAGGCAGTGCAAAGCCAGCATCGACATTAGGGGTGGCCATATCTCCTACTGAGGACCACCTCTTCCCTTCATTCTATCTTTGGCAGTGATGCACCTGTATCATGGCAGCCAGTGCTATGTTGCCATTTTTGAATAAAGTCCCTCTGTACCGTTGTTTCTGTTGTTGTGTCGGTGTTGTTTCCTTCATCATTTCTGTACCTCACGAGGTTCCTTTGGTATGCTTTTCCCATATCCAGGCCACTCCTATGAGAAGCTACAGGTGAAAATCTGACTGGTCCTTAAATTCTGTACCCCAGTGTAGTATTAAAAAAACATTATATATATTCAATACTATTAGTTATTTCCATTTCAGATTTATTTCAAATTTGGTGCTTTTCACAGCAAGCAAAATCTGAATCTATGTGTCTGCTTCCCACAAAATAGGGACTGTCTGGAAAGGATATGGGGTTTCATTTTCCCATCTTTACTATGCAAAAACAATAAAACTTTCAAGAACAACTAGGGTAAGACTGTAGATATTTACTGAACTAGTTGAAGAAGAAAAACAAATAACATGAAGCTATAAACAAAGACAGCATCAGCACTATTCTTTAAGCAAAATTAGTAAAAAGCTACACAGTTGCAAAGACAGGCAGTCACCTCACATGTTCTCACACAAAATTTCTGTGCAAAAACCATAAAAAAAATCACTTCAGAAACAACTGCAGCAAAAGTTTGACTATATTTAGGAAAGTGGAAAAAAATTTAAGATTTTTAATCATTAATTAAGAGGAATGTTATTTTCTGTCGGATGACCTGCCACTACTGCCAGGTTAAATAAAACGCCACTCTGCATGACATATAATGCTGAATGTACAGGCGGGCCTCGATTAACGCAATTAATTCGTCCCGCAAGCACATTGCGCAAAACGGAAACACGTTAATCGAATATCATAACCAATAGGAAAAATTATAATTGGTTCTTGAGGTCAATTCTGGAATGTCCATAAAGAATTTTAAAAATATCTTTTAAATAATTTTTTAACTGTATATAATGTAAAAGATAATGAAAATAATTATGGAATTAAATGTTTATTGCATAAAACAGCGGTTCCCAAACTGTGCGCCGCGGAATATTTTAAATTTTCGAGGGAAACATAGCGATACTCGACATCTGTCGGACACCGCGTGAACTACTAGCTCGAGGTAGTTCACAGTTTCAGCATTTCTTATTAAGTTGTTTGGACCTAACTACTAAACAAAACTGTTAGGTATTTCTTTTGGTCTGGGTGTGCCTTGAAAAATTTACTGAGACATTAAAGGCACTGTGAACCGAGAAACTTTGGGAACCTCTGACACAAAATACACAATGAAGAAATTACTGTTGCAGAAATATTTGAACAGTGGTGACTTTCTCTTTTCATCAATCAATTTCCGATAGCCGACAACAATCTTCTCTGGGCCCTGGCGAAATAAATATCACAGAGAACATCAAACCTTTTGTTTGAGGTTCTATGCGATACGAAAGATTTCATCTAATTCTTTTACTGTTATCTCCTTCGTGGTAACATTTTCATCTGGCTCATTTAAAAATTTGAATTTTTAAATGCAAGTCTGCATTGACTTTATTAGCAGGAGACAAACACGTCTTCTTCCAATGGTTGATGGAACACACCGAGGCAGGCAGCAGGCAAACGTCTGTTTATTGACCGTATGACTCGCGGTAAGCTTAACGCGAGATTCAAATCTTTTTCAACTATTGCATAAAAAAAAAAGATCGCGTTAACTGGAAATTTGCATTGTGTAAAGTGAAAAGTGGTATCATTTTTCAAATAGTGTTAACTGAATATCGCGTTAATCGAACTCGCGTTATGCGAGGCCTAGCTGTATTACATAGTTGATTCCACTCCTGAAATATGTACAAGTAAGGTGGAATAGAAGAGAATGTAAAAGTAGATTAAATAATAAAATAAATACACTTATACACTTATTTTATTGTTGTTTGTTTAGTGATTTATTTTTATTTTATTAATAAAACTTATTTTATTAATATTTACATGCAGGCAACATAAAACAATGCTTTATGTTACCTGCATGTGAAAGAATGCCCTCCAACTCCTCTATGGATATGACTGAAGAACTAGTACCATTAAAATAACTTGAATTTGTAGTTGGGCATAAAAGTGTAAAGAGACAACAGCCAACTGCTTCACTGATCTGACAAAATTATGGAAAGATCAAGATCTGCCCCTAAAGATGAAACTAAGAATCATTGATTTGTTAATTTTTCCAGTTGTCACTTATGGATGTTAAGGATGGAAAAGAGCTGACAGGAAGAAAATTGTGGGATTTTAAATGTGGTGTTACAGGAGAATACTGAATATTTCTTACTTCGATCGAAGAACAAATGAGTGGGTATTGAATAAAATTGGCAGGCCTAAAATTCTTCTTCATAGCATCAACAAAAGAAAACAAGTTTTTTTTGTCATATAGTAAGAAGGGAGAACTTTCTGTTGAAGAATATAAGGGAAGGAAAAATCGAGGGGAAGAGGTGCAACTAGTTGGAAGGATGGGATCAGTGAACTTCTGGGCATGACACTTTGCAATGCCACTCGTAGAGCACATGATCAATGCAGTTGGAGAAAGCCTTTTTAAATAAAAACATCCTCAAATATAAAACTATTAAGGTAAAAGCATTATAGTATAATTAAAGCATAATTTGTAATAATACTCAGTACTTGAACGGTACTCATATTGGCATATCTGCATTTTAAGACAAATTCACACTCAATCTACCTTCAAATCCAGTCTCTGAAAATTCAGTATTAAGTGAGGGATTAGCTGCAAAATCATCCCTGAACAGATTCCACATGGAGAATTATATGGAATCTATGCTCATACAAGGTTTTATAACCATACAAACAGAAAATCAATTTAAAAAAAAAATCAATTTCAGTTGTAGTGAATAATGAAAGATGTCCAACTAAAAGTAGGACACTAAAAGTAACTAAAAGAATGTCAAAGATGTGTTCTTGCCAAAGATGTGGATTTTTTTTTTCCAAACCAAAATTTGGGGAAAAATTCTCTCCTTTTCAATAATCATTCTTTGTTTCAATGACTGAATAATCTTTAAATCAGTCACATTCAAAGATAATTCACTTCTCAATATACATTTAATAGTATCACAATATAATAGCGTAGCTTAATTTAATTTATTATGATACTCACCTTTTTATAATCTGCATTGATGTTGGAATAAATTGGATGATAATTTTAAATTTAAGTTAGCATGAATGAGTTAGGATTTAAAAACAGAATTAAAATGTGCGCAAGGAAGTAGAAGTGCATGTCTTCATCTTTGGTTGTCAATGTTGAAATTTGAAACGATTTAAGTTATACGGTTGGAAACAGAAGGCCAAAAGCTATAACAAGTGGCTTTCATTTTACACGTCTTCAGTTGGCAATGGTAGAATGAGAGTAAACGCGTGTATTTAAGAAGACTAAGTTCCCGTGATACTCCTGGATACACGTGGGAATCTCAGGTGCATGAGATTCCAGACCGGTGATATGTTATAGGGTAGTTTGGAATTTAATACTTGAAGAGTGGAATGGCGGCGAAACCATTCTATAACTAGGGCTTCATATTGGAAAATTTTAAAGCTGGATTTTAATTTGATAATAGGAATGGCCGAATCTACTAAGGGGGTGTGGTTGTGGGATTGAACATGTGTTGCTAATTCGGTATTGGACTGTCCCGTCCTAAAGCTATTGTAGTGGTAGTACGCACATGTGTTTGATGTTTTGGTAGAACCGTATTTTGTGGTGGTGCTACCAATGTAGCAAGCATTACAGTTATCTTGACATTTTATTAAGTAGATGATATTATTCATGTCATTAATGTGGTAATTTTGTGTATCTTTATATGAGTTGAATAATGAACCTAGTTTATTGTAAGATGAGAATGTAAGGGTGATATCAGTACTTTTGAATAAACGGTGGAATTGGTTGGCAAAATTACTATGGTAAGGGAGGATAATATGTGGATTATTATTGGACATGCATTTGGGTGGGTTGTTGATATTATTTTGGACTGTGATAATAGTTTGTTTGATTAATTGAATAGGATATTTCCTAGATATGAATTTACTTGTAAGATATTGTAGTTCATTATTAAAGTCATTATTTAGGTTCATTATTAATGTGTGGAACTGTATTTTATAGCATTGTAAATTTTATTATAAAGGACTGCTTTTTTTGTGTTGAGGGGGTGATGTGATTCAAAGTGTAAGTATTTGGCTGTGTGAGTATTTTTTCTGAAAATTCTTTTTCCTAGTTTTGTATCGCTTCTGTATATAGTGAGGTTTAGGAAATTAATTTGTCCCTTTTCTTTCAATTCCAGGGTATATTTTAATCTATTATGCATGGAATTAAATTTAATGAAAAGATCATTTATTGTGGATTTGTGCCCTATTAAGAGGATATCGATATCGTCAGTGTATCGTATAAATAATTTAATACAAAGGGTACTAGGAAAGTTTTGCAATATGACGCAACAATGAATCACAGGAAGCTGCTTGTTGCTGCATGTTGAGACATGTTCATACGTGCATAGTAGCCGCCACGCCAAGTCAATGAGCTCAGTTATTCATTAGTAGTGAGAGTGTAAAGTGCTTGCGATGGCATCGTGGTCACGAAATGAGATAAGGACAGTTTTGCGGTATAATTTCGTGCGTGGTTTAACCATAGACCAGTGCTTAGAAGAAATGACTCTTGCACTAGATGATGATTGTCCACATCGTACAACGATATTCAGGTGGTATAGAGAATTCCAAAGGGGAAATTTCACTCTGGAGGATTCTGAGAGGCCAGGAAGGCCACGAACGTCAGTTACGGAGGAAAACGTTACTGCTGTGAGGAAAATGCTTGACGAAAACAGGCGAGTGACCTACCAACAGATAGAGGATACTTTGGGCCTAAATGCACCAGCAATTCGTTCGATTCTGCAAGATAATTTGCACGTGAAGAAACTTTGTTCTCTCTGGGTGCCGCATCAACTGACTGAAGAGCAGATGACACGACGTGTGACTTGGTGCCGGGAGATGTTAAAAAAGTTTGATAAGGGACAATCTCGGTATGTGAACAACATCGTGACAGGTGACGAGACTTGGCTGTACTATTACGATCTGCCGACCAAGGCTCAAAACAAAGTTTGGGTCTTTGATGATGACGACACACCCGTAATTGTCAGAAAATCCCGATCTGTAAAGAAGAAAATGATAGCTGTATTTTTCAAATCGAGTGGAATTGTGGAACGTGTCGTTTTGGACACGCAGAAGACAGTCACAGCTAAGTGGTATACTGAACAATGCCTGCCTAAAGTCATTGGATCTATGAAGAACCTGCAGCCAAAGTCAAGAATGGACACCTGGTACCCCCATCACGATAATGCTCCAGCTGACCGCGCCAAAGCCTGCACTGAATATTTGACCACGACAGGACTGAAACTTCTCGAGCACCCTCCCTACAGTCCAGACCTTGCTCCCTGCGACTTTGCACTGTTCCCGCATGTGAAAATGAAGCTAAAAGGGAGGCGGTTTTCCAGTGATGAGGACCTTCTACGGGCTTGGGACAACGAGTGTGCTTTATTCCCTAGTGAAACTTGGCAGAACTGGTTTAAAGATTGGTTTCGGAGGATGGAGAGGTGTATTGAATGTAGAGGAAATTACTTTGAAAAAATTAAATAAACAAAGCTGTATTGCAAAACTTTCCTAGTACCCTTTGTATCTGGGGGGTATGGTTGTAATATATGATTTTCTACGGAGGCTAGGTAAATTTCAGATAGGGGGCTGAGATCCCTAATCCCATTAGGGATTGTGGGATGTTCAATCCCACAACCACACCCCCTTAGTAGATTCAGCCATTCCTATTATCAAATTAAAATCCAGCTTTAAAATTTTCCAATATGAAGCCCTAGTTATAGAATGGTTTCGCCGCCATTCCACTCTTCAAGTATTAAATTCCAAACTACCCTATACCATAGCACCGGTCTGGAATCTCATGCACCTGAGATTCCCACGTATATCCAGGAGCATCACGGGAACTTAGTCTTCTTAAATACACGCATTTACTCTCATTCTACCATTGCCAACTGAAGACGTGTAAAACGAAAGCCACTTGTAATGGCTATTGGCCTTCTGTTTCCAACCGTATAACTTAAATCGTTTCAAATTTCAACATTGACAATCAAGGACGAATACGTGCACTTCTACTTCCTTGTGCACATTTTAATTCTGTTTTTAAATCCTAACTCATTCATGCTAACTTAAATTTAAAATTATCATCCAATTTATTCCAACATCAATGCAGATTATAAAAAGGTGAGTATCATAATAAATTAAATTAAGCTACGCTATTATATTGTGTAAGTTATAAATGGTACTTTAAGAGATGTACAATTTTCGAATTGACATTTAATAGTATCATTAACTAATGGAAAGAAAGGGGAAAAAATCTCAGAAATAATGATTTAACAATGAAAGTTACAACAAAAAATTTAAATGATTTGCAAACTAAAATGGGAGAAATCTGATAATCTTTCACTGCAAAACTTAAAACTCTTTCAATCTAAATATTGTTTTGTAAGACATTTTCTAATCAAATTTAATACACAAATTCTAAATGATTCTAAAATACAACAGAATATCTAAAACTTTCAAAAATACTGTGAAGTTGTAAAAGTTATATGAAAGTATACCTTGCTTTATCATGCTTTCCTAGTTTATAAAAGCAATGTCCCATTCCAAGTCTTACTTCAGCTGGGCATTTAGGATTTGTACGCATAGCTTTTTTATAAAATGCAAGGGCCCCTCTGTAATCTTTCTTATTAAATGATATACACGCTTTTCCCAGCAAAGATGGAATGTTGTTAGGTGACTGTAATGAAATTAGACAAACTAATTAGAAAACAATTCAATAAAGTTTTTTATTATAAAATTAGAAGTTATTTTCCAAAGAGCTTTTAAAAATATTATTTTTAATTCAATGTAGTGTGGTGCATAATACATAATTATAATTCCAGCATACATAACTCATTGCATACATTCGAGGCAGTGTTGGGTGGGTCAGAACATAACTAGTTTGGGGAGAGGGGGATACACAAACTAAAGTTTAATAGCAGCTTTAAGGAGACAAAACTGATTTTTTCCAGTGCTTTTATTGGAACATGCAATAGCCAGGAAAGGTTTAGAGAGGATCACAAAATCTGCTGAGGGTTCTCATGCAACAAACAAATACACAGACTGCATTAGAGATATAAGAATAAATATTTGTATGCCTGTTTTTAATGAGTAAATGTTCTAAAATAAAATTACCATGTGCCTGTTTTCACTAAGAGTTTCACACAAGCACACAGTAAATTTGATGAATAAGAAGTATTGGTTAATTCTCAAATGCAAATATTACAGGAATAACACACACATGTTGCCACTCAGACAAGGGATGCAGAATTTGAATATGGTGAGTATAATGTGTACAGAAAGGACATGTATGTATGTATCTATGTCATGGTTGTTTCTGAGAAGGTTTCGCATTTGTCATGTTTCTTTGTGATATGTAAAAGCATAACCAGTCGTGTTGTATAGCATAGCATTATGTTGAAGTGTCATTTGACTGGCAACTTATCAATTAGGGAGCAACAACCACTTGAAAAGCAAGCCCCCCAGTTCTTGTCCTTGCCATGAGGCAGGCTGCTATTACTAGCTCTCACTGTATTAAAGGGAACACAAAAAATAAAATAAAATAAAAATAAATAACTAAAATGATAAAGATTTAAAAAATAAAAATCCAACCATTAGCAGGAGAAGCCAGGGACCAGCAGTCGCATATCATCAGTAAGAGAACTTGGTAAAGGTATATGCAAGAAAGGAAGGCACGGCAATAATGTTTTCACTATTTATTAATGATACCAATGAAGGCATATCAAGTTTAACGCTGAAGTTTGCTGATAATACAAAGGGCAGGTTAGTTAATAACAGACATCAGAGTATACTACTGCAATAAAAACTTCAAAAATTAGGCAGATGGGTTGAGAAATGGCAACTGAGGTTTAACATTAATAAATGCAAGGTACTGTACTCGGGTTGCAGTAATTCTAGAATAACATACTAGTAAAGTGGTACAACTGGAATTCTGCCAACAGGGACACTGTGATTAGCCATTGTATAACAGAATGGTTAAACTGTATCTTGAGTCTGTATACAGATCTGAAAGCTTCATTTTAGGAAGGATATGGATCTCTAGAAAACAGTGCAAAGAAGAGCAACAAAATTAGTCAGGAGCACAAAAAAAGATTTGAGTTCCATAAATTGCAGTTTCCAGCAGAGTCTGGAACCTAATACCTGCAAGATCTGATTGATGTGTTTAAGGCTTCAAATAGATTAAATAACACATATGTTGATAGGATGGCATCCTGTCTCTTTCTCAGATGACACATGTAAGGGAATATAAATTTAAATTTAAAATGGATGGATACAGGATAATGTGCAAAAATTTGCTTTCGACCAGAGAGCAATTGATTCAAGCTACCCACTTTAACAACATCCAGCTGGTGTTGTGGGAGTGGGTAGCTTGAATAAATTTAAGAAGGGATCGGAGAAATTGTTAGAGGAAGATGGACAAATGATGATATGAGCAGTTTTTTTTTTTTTTTTTTTCTGGCTGCTATAAAAGCTTGTTTCCTTGCATCATTTGTCACTATTAATACACATTTTATAAGTTCTTCAGATTCAACACAATCACCTCAGAAGGGTGTCCCCTTCCTTCTCATCTTTCAACAGTGCTTGCATGTAAATAGTTTGTCCAATTAGTATAATCCCATGCCATTTTTAACAGCATTTCACCGTATTGTCTCACATAGCAGATGGCATTTAAATTGTGTTTCTGAGAAAAGGTCCTGCCAACAGGGTGTGTATACTTTTTCATCCACTAAACTACTCATTTCTTTCCATAGCCAAGCAGTTATCTTAAATCAGCTTTCAACTACAAATGAGGTAAAGAACACCTTGAGAGTTTGCAGATCTTTCAACCTGTGCTTTTCTACAAATCTTTCACACTTCACAGGTCACAGCCAAAGTAAAGGACAAACTGCCTCACCAGTACATGGGACCTGTAATTTATGATCTGTTATGTTTCAGCAGATTTATCCAACCTTCTGTTGCATGACACCAATACATTTTGAAGCCCAAACTTTCACAGCTTGATATTTGGAATTTAATTTCAGTTATAAACTTTCTGGCTAGGTTGTCCAAGCTTAATATATATTTGAGTTGATTGTGGTGCAAGCAACTGTTAAATATTGTGATGTTCTCTTTCTCTCTCAACTCCTCTGTGGCCATATCAGAGTATAAAAAAAAAAAAATTATGCTCTGGTATACTCTGTGGTGAGCTATAGTGGGTTCGCAAGGGCTCGCGAGAGCCCATTGTTATTTTTTTTTGAAAATTTGCAAGCCCATTGTTGAAACGATCATTTATTTTACAAATGAAATCCTGAATGCAATTATTGAGTATCCAGAGCCGAAACTTCAGTGGGGTGAGCGGGACCCCATCCCCAGCATTTTAATGGCACAATAAATCAGTTATGTATTTTAAAATTGCTTCATTTTTGATATAATTACAGTTGGACCTCTGTTTAACCAACTTTTTTACAGCAAATTTTTTTGAATGCCTCTTGGTAATTACATTTAAAATGGTTTCCGTTGAATGAAGAAAATTTGCATGTAACGAACGGATTAGGAAAGACAACTTTGTATACGTTGTTCTCACTTCTGGCTTTGAGGCAATTTAGATAATTTGAAAGTGCGAATTAAGGGTGAAAGGGATTGCCGTTTCACAATGTTAAGTGGTGTCCGTAAAACCTATGCAGTCACATTCCGAGAAGTCGTGCTAGTCAATATGCTTTCCATAACCAGTCAGAGGATTAAGAAGATTCTCGACACAGATTATAGCCTCTGGTCAACCTGTGTTGTGGTTCCCCTTTACTCTGACAAACAGGCATATGTTTTTCGGAGAAGTGAGTGATCCACGCCTTCCAGTAAATTTCTTCGTCTATGTTTACATGGTCAAAGCAGCTGAATATCCAAGTGATTCTGACATTTTGCACAGTATTCAAAGAACTAGTGAAAGTAGCAATGTGGGGGGGGGATTGAGGCAACTAAAATACACAAACTTTACAAAGATGATATGTTGGCAGATTTTGAAACTTCATAGAGGCTTTCACTGTGTAGAAAATGTTAATGGCATACAGGCAATAATTAAAAAAAAAAAAAAAAAACTGTATGCATATCACCAATCTCCAAAAAACCAGTGCGAATTAAGGATGATTGCTAAAGAACTTAATGTGGAAACTATAAAGATCGGTCGTGTGTTCGGGCCACAATGTATTAAATCGACTTTTAATCTGGAATTTCGTAAACATTTAGCACTAATGATCGACATCCTGCAGGAGCTCTCTTACATTTCAGAAGCTTTACACAATTACTACGGTAAAAGCAGATAAATTATTTATTTGAATTATCAATGCTATTGCTAATTTGAAAAATTCTGAAGGACGAATATGAAGCTAAAATTGAGAGCATGTTGAAGTGGAAAGAATTTGAAGGAATCAAAATCAAAAGTAAGAACACATTTAAAAAATTACATCGTGACAAGTTATTAAATGCATTGTTTTATCCTTAAAGGATAAGTTATTAATACAACAGAGAGTGATTTTAAATTAAATAAAGAAAATAATGATACCATTGAAAGGAATTTCGTCTCGGTGGCCAGATGGTGAAAACCGAATAAGAAATTTGTTTTCTGATAAAATATGAAATAAAAATTAATGATTTTAAAGATTTTGTCAAAGACAGTTTATCTTTAAAATCGAGTGAAATGAATGAATAATGTTGACAATTAAACACGTTGCAGATTATGATGACCATACATCTAAATGGAAAACCATTGCTTCAGTTTGATCCAGATCGTTACATCAAATCATTACTCTGTAATCATTGCTCAACTATTGAGCAAAGCAGAAGATCGACAACAAATATTAATAAAGAAGTAAATTGGCAATTTTTAGAATAAAATTTTCTTGAATATTTTTTGTGTAATAATTTTTTTCATGTAATCTGTGATTTTTGTGTACTTTTTCTAGAAAGTTTGTTTTTTATGTAATATTTATTTTTATATTAGTAATATAATAGTAATAAGTAATAGTAATCGTGGCATGTGATGCAAGAAAGCAAGCGTATGTATCATCGTATGAAGCTTATGTAGCATCAGCCAAAAAAAAAAATTTAACACAACCATTCCCTCCAAATGCCTGTCCAGTTCCTCCTTAAATTTATTTAACCTATCAACTTCCATGACATATGGAAGTTTGTTCCAGCAATTAACTGCCCGCTGGCTAAAGGCAAATTTCAGCACATCTATTCTACAGCTATCTTTCTTCAATTTGAATTTATGACCCCTTAGGTTCGTAATCTGAACAAGTGGAAGAATCCATTAGAATTCAGTGTGATCAACCCATTCAAGGCCTTATACACCTCAATCAGATCACCTCGCAGGTGCCTAGTCTCCAGCCGCTGCAATTTGCAGAACTTAAGCCTCTCTTGGTAAGAGGATCCTTTCATTCCCTTCATCAATCTTGTTGCCCTTCTCTGTACACACTCAAGCAAATCTACATCCTTCCTAAAATGAGGCCTCCAGACCTGTACGCAGTACTCAAGGCATGGCCTGACCATTGCCTTATACATAGGGCCAATCACTTCCTTGTCCCTACTAGCAAAATTCCTGTATATCATTGACAAAACCCCATGACCTGCTCTGGTAGCCAGTCTGCATTGCTGAGAAATTTAAAATTGTGGAAAGTTTTGTGATAGTTATGTTATTTGTGATAACATAACTATCACAATGGAAAATATTTCACATTATTTTTTATTTGCAATATTAAAATTTTATCATGAAAAAAAATGTATCCATTATATGTCCCTAATTGTTAAAAAAAAAAAAGACGAATAAGAAAGTTGCGGGTGTGCCAAGCACACTCAACTTTTTTACGAAGATGAAACATCCTTCGCGTTTCTTTTAGGTATTTTGATTTGTATATATTGATTACGAAATAAAAGAGCTTTTTTATTTTAAATATTTTATTGATCATTCACAAATTTACAAAATTTCTGGAATGCAAGATACAATGGATGTATGATAACTAAAGTAAGAGATGTATACTTGCGATTGCAACGTATCTAAATATCTCTGGAAAACAGTGTCGATTGAAGTACCGATCTTTGTAGTTGGAGCAACATATGCAGCTGTTAGGGGAACCTAACAATGGAACGTAACGAAAATGCCAGATGAAAAATAAACTGTTGACAAATATTTGTATTGTCGCAGTCATATGACAAATACATGTATTGTTGCAATCATACTTACTCCAGACACTATTGTATCCAGTTATAATCATAAGGGGAGGCATGACGACCAGGTTTTTAAGCTTTTTTTTTTTTTTTTTTTTTTTTTTTTTAGATACACCTAGAAACATTTTACACATTCATTAAAAGCATGGTTAAGGGGGTAATAAGCCCCATTTGTTCACCCCCCTGAATCCGCCCCTGACTTAAGATATCATACCGGTCACGAAAAATATGTCACATGCTCTAATCACACTACTAGTAGAGCAACCATGGAAAGCGCCTCTGATAGAATCCGTGGATGACATCACTTCCGTGACCGATCAAATTTACTGAGTAGAAAGTCAGAAAAACTGCGAGCCCATTATTAAAGTATTCACAGCTCACCACTGGGTATAGTCACATAAAGTCAAGAAAGAAAAAGAAAGAGAGAGAGAGAGAATGTGTTGCCATATTTAACAGTCGCTTGCACTACAATCAACTCAAACATGTAACTACTGTACCTTCACATTTTGTCCCTCCATTTGTCATTTTTTTTTCTATTTATAATATTTACTTAATTTTCTTTACTTTTTTTTTATTTTTCTCCTTTTTTCAATAATTTTAAGTAGACAGTTACATAATCATTACCATCCAGGTTCAAAACATCTTTAATAGGGGTTTGACATTTTTAGTTTATTTTACTTTATTAGGAAAGTCAAAATATCGGCCACCCACCATTTCACCTATCCATTACCTCTAAAAAGTTTCTCTAGTTCTTCCTTGAATTCACTCAAGCTATTGACTTCCATAACAGATGGAAGTTCGTTCCAGCATTCAACCACTCACTGACTATAGGAAAATTTCCACACATCTATTCTGCAACCACTTTTCCTCAATTTGAATTTATGTCCCTCTCACGTGCATAATCTCAGCAAGCGTAAGATTCACATCAGCACTGAGCTGGCTCAAACCATTCAAAACTTTAAACACCTCAATAAGATCACCTTGCAGGTGCCTAGTTTTTAGATGCTGCAATTTACAAAACAAAGTGGTAAGAGCACCACTTTGTTCCCCTCACCAATCTCATTGTTCTCTGTACTTGTTCCAGCAGCTCTATATCCTTCCTACAATGAGCACTCCAGACCTGTATGCAGTGCTCAAGATATTACCTAACTATCGCCTTATACAAAGTGTTAATCACTTCCTTATCCCTGATAGCAAAATTCCTGTATATCGCTGACGAAACCCCATGAGCTATCCTGGCAGCCTATCTGCACTGCTCAGAGAACTTCATACTGACTGTACAATTACTCCCAGGTCTTCTTCTTTCTTCAGGCGCCTCCGTAGCCAGGTGGGATGGAGCAGCAGTGCGTAGCACACACTTCTTGATTAGACCGGGGTTCAAGCCCGTCACCACCAAATACGGAGGGTGCGGAAAGGTCAGGGAATGACCACCGCATATCCCGGAGCAATATGGCCTTAGTTGCTAATGCTCCTAAAAACCAAATAACTAACCAACCCAGGTCTTCATTCTCTACTACCCTAACTGCTACCCATATGCAGTACTTTGCATTTGTTAATGTTAAACTTCTGTTGCCATTCTCAGCCCAGCTGCCTAACATTTCTAGATCCTGTTGCAGTAGAATACTGTCATTAATAACCCTGCCAACCTTTCTTTATCATTTGCAAACTTGGACATTAAGTCTGATATACCTTCATTAATATCATTTATATTAATGAAGGTCTGTAATTACTTGTATCACACTTTGATCCCCCTTTGTGAATTGGAGATTTGCTAATCTCCAGTCTGTGAGGTCCTCCCCTGAATCTAAGAATGCTCTCATAATCATGGCTAAGGGTTTGCTTAAATTACTTTGCTGCCTCCTTTAATATAACTGGATAGATTCTGTCCACCCCCAGGTGCCTCTCTTATGTTTGATTTCAACAATTTCTCCTCTAGAATTTTATCAAACCCTGTTAGAGTTTGATAAAATTCTAGCCTCCTCTTCCCTACAGAATTCCTCGTGTGTGAATGCAGATGCAAAATACTCATTCAGTTTCTCAGCTACCTGAGCAGGATCATCAACAGTAGAAATATCAATTGGACCAATCTGATTAGTTACCTTCCTTTTATAGTACACATAAGTAAAGAAGTCTTTGCTGTTTTTCTTTGCATCCTTTGTCAAAGATTTCTTGTAATCTGCCTTCACTTGCCTAACCTCCTTTGTAACTTGATTACAAAGGAGGTTAGGGCGCTGAATCTCTTTAAAAGTTACAGCTGTCAGTTACAGGCTCCGCAAAATCGATAAGTGTTTGCCTTTTATTTACATGATTGTTATTTTATATTGTACTTAATACGTAGTCATATAGTTATAGTTACGCTGGTTATTTTTTATTTTTTATTTAGATAAAGAGTTTCTGTGGATTTTACTTACGATAGGTAAAACCATTATTTCGTTCCATTTTTGTAGCCATTGTTTTTGGATATAGTGGTAGGGAATTCAAATTTTTTTAATTGAGGTAGCTAGGTAGCTCTAATGCATAATTATATAGTAATACGCTTCACTGTTTCTATTTAATAGTTTCTATTCAAATACTATTGACATTTAATTTATTGATTTTATTAATTTAAACTACCATGCCCCAGACTAGAGCAGCAAAGCAACGGGCACAAAGTGGCAGGAGTGCTGTGACTCGGGGGAGAACTGAGGGGGGCAATTCTCCAACACATCACAGCCTAAAAAAATGTGCAACTTGTGAAATGTTTGCCGAACTCTCTGGAACGGAACATGATATTGCCATGGGGGATGTCTTTGTGTGCGCGCGATGTAAGGAGTGTAAGGAAATCAGGCGACAACTCAGCGTTGTTATGGGCCTATATGAGAGTTTGAAGGACAGGGTGGATGCCCTCGAAAGATCTAAATTGAGGGGCCCATCAGGCTCTCAGCTGCCCACATCAATGCCAGAGCTTGCACTTGGTCATCACGCAACACAGCGGCAACCCCTAAGGCAGAATGCGCTGGTCCCACAGGAACTAGTAGTTGTTGGTGACTCTATTGTCAGGGAAACGGGGAACATCCTTTGTAAAAAGGATAGGTGGAACAGGACCAGGGTATGTCTGCCAGGGGCAAAGGTTGATGATGTTGTAGAGCGGATATCATCTTTCAAGGGCACAAAAGGTGATATAGTTGTACACGTTGGCACTAATGATATTAAGAGTAGGAGACCGGCGGAATTACTCAACAAGTACAGGTCACTGTTGAAAAAAAGCCGTGAAATAGGGTTGAATTTGAAAGTGCCTGCAATTCTGCCCAGACACGATAGGAGGGAGTACATGATGAGAGCCTTGTCGATCAATTCGGCCCTGGAAAGATTGTGCAAGGCTCAAGGGGTAGAATTTTTTTCAGCCTGGACTGTACTTGTTAACAGGAGAGATTGCTTCTACAGGGATGGGATACACTTAAATAGAAAGGGTGCAAGAATATTTGCTGATGCTATCGAGGCAGTGTTAGGTGGGTCGGAAAACTGCTAGTTTGGGGGGATACAAAGACTAATAGTTTAACAGTAACCGCAGGCAGAGGTGAAGGTGATTCTTGCACAACTTGTATTAGAATAAGAAGTGACCTGGAGCGAGGGGTGTTGGGGGTTTCAGGGACGGATGGCAGTCATCATGGAATAGTTGGGTATATGGGATGTGTTAGGGTAACAAGGAATAGGCATAGGAGCATGTATGCTTGCATGTATACCAATGCTAGAAGTATAGTAAATAAATTTGATGAATTTGAAGTGTTGGTCAAGACATTAAAGGCGGATATTGTTGGGATAGCAGAGACGTGGTGTCACAAAGATATAAGGAATGCAGAACTGGAATTTGGGGAGTACAATGTGTTCAGAAAGGATAGACAGGACAGAAAGGGAGGGGGTGTTATGCTGTTAATTAAGAAAAACATAAAATCAAAGGAAGTGCACCCAGTTAATATAGATGAACAGTGCTCAGTTGAGTCAGTTTGGTGTGAGATAAGCACTGCGAAAGGAAAAATAAGAGTAGGAGTGTGTTATAGGCCTAATGACTTGAATGAGTACAATGAACAATTGTACAGAGAAATAGAGTGGGCCAGTAAATCAGAATGTCTTATAATGGGGGATTTTAACTTCCCAGATATTGACTGGAACTTGTGGGTTGGTCACTCACACACTAGTCAGACTTTTGTGGATTTATTGGATGATTGTTTTCTGCAGCAGCAGCATGTTCGAGAGGCAACCAGAGAAAGTAACACTCTTGATCTGGTTATCAGCAGTGATCATTCGTGTATTAAGAATTTGCAGATAAAGGAACCACTAGGTGGCAGTGATCACAGTGTGCTGAAGTGGGATTTACTCAAAGAGGTAACTACCGTCAGGGGTAAAGGAAAGGGTTTTTGCTTCCGTAAAGGGGAGTACAGTGGTCTCAGACAGTTTTTAAATTCTGTACAGTGGGATCAACTGACGATGTTACAAACAGTAAATTCTAAGTGGGAAGCATTCAAAGAATTAATCGTGGAAGCTACTAGACTTTATATGCCGATTAAGAAATATCGTTCAAGGTTTAGGCCTAAATGGTTATCAAATGAACTAATGAGACTTGTGACAGAGAAGAAAAATGCATGGGATGCATATAAGTTATCAGGTGACGCAGAAGCCTGTGGCAGATATAAGCTAGTCTGTAATCAGGTCACAAAGGAGGTTCGGCAGGCGAAGGTGGATTACGAGAAATCTTTGGCAAAAGATGCTAAGAAAAACAGCAAGGATTTCTTTACTTATATAAACTCTAAAAGGAAGGGGATGAATATGATTGGTCCACTTGACATCGATGGTTCGACTGTTGATGTTCCTGCTCAGATAGCAAACAAACTGAATGAGTATTTTGCATCTACATTCACACGTGAGGAATTATTACAATTTGAAAATGGAAGAAGGTTATCAAATTGTAGCAGTGTGCTTAATGATTTTGTAATAACTGAGAGCAAAGTGGAGGAGAAATTGTTGAAGTTAAACATAAGAAAGGCACCTGGGGTGGATGGGATCTATCCAGTTATTTTAAAGGAGGCGGCAAAGCAACTAAGCAAACCCTTAGCCATAATTATGAGAGCATCCTTGGACTCAGGGGAGGTTCCCACGGACTGGAGATGTGCAAATGTGTCCCCAATTCACAAAGGTGGATCGAAGGGTGACACGAGTAATTACAGACCAGTTAGTTTAACTTCTGTTCCGGGTAAAATAATGGAGTCGCTGGTTAAAGATGCATTGCAGGATCATCTAGACAAGACTGCAGCAATAATTCAAACACAGCATGGGTTTGTTAAGGGAAAGTCTTGTCTGACAAATTTGATTGGTTATTATGATGTGGTCACAAAGGAACTGGATGCAAAAAATAATTTTGATATCATATACTTGGATTTCAGGAAAGCTTTTGACACTGTTGCGCATGGAAGACTACTGTACAAATTGGAGCAGAATGGTATTAAGGGTAAGTTGCTACAATGGATAAAAGGATGGTTAAGTGGGAGAAGACAGAGGGTGGTAATCAATGGGTGCTGCTCTTCGTGGACTAATGTTATTAGTGGAGTCCCACAGGGTTCGGTGTTGGGTCCACTGTTGTTTTGTGTATTTATCAATGATATTGATGAAGGTATATCCGGCTTAATGTCGAAGTTTGCAGATGACACAAAGGTTGGCAGGGTTGTTAATGACAGTAATGGCAGTGTGCTACTGCAACAGGATCTAGATAATTTGGGCAGATGGGCTAAGAAGTGGCAACTGAAGTTCAACCTTGACAAATGCAAAGTACTGCATATGGGTAGAAGTAACCCCAGAGAAACGTACCGACTGTGTGGTACTACACTTAAGGTGGTAGAAAATGAAAAAGACCTGGGAGTAATTGTGCAGTCAGATATGAAGTTTTCTGAGCAGTGCAGACAGGCTGCTAGGGCGGGTCATGGGGTTTTGTCAATGATATATAGGAATTTTGCTAGCAGGGAAAAGGAGGTGATTGTCCCTCTGTATAAGGCAATGGTCAGGCTACGCCTTGAGTACTGCGTACTGGTCTGGAGGCCTCATTTTAGGAAGGATGTAGATTGCTTGAGCGTGTACAGAGAAGAGCAACACGATTGTTGAGGGGAATGAAGGGATTCTCTTACCAAGAGAGGCTTAAGTTCTGCAAATTGCAGTGGCTGGTGACTAGGCACCTGCGCGGTGATCTGATTGAGGTCTATAAGGCCTTGAATGGGTTGAGCACGCTGAATTCTGATGGGATCCTTCCACTTGTTCAGATTACCAACCTACGGGGACATAAGTTCAAATTAAGAAAGGACAGATGTAGAATAGATGTGCGGAAATTTGCCTTTAGCCAGCGGGTGGTTAATTGCTGGAACAAACTTCCATCTGTCGTTGTGGAAGTTGATAGGTTAAATAAATTTAAGGAGGAACTGGACAGGCATTTGGAGGGAATGGTGTGATTTTTTTTTTTTTTTTTTTTTTTTGGCTGATGCTGCATAAGCTCCTACACTTGCTTTCTTGCATCATGTGCCACTACTACTACTACTACTACAGACTAGCTTATATCTACCATAGGCTTCTGTGTTGCCTGAAAATTTATATGCATCCCATGCAGTTTTCTTCTCTGCACATGAGTCTTATTAGTTCATCTGACAGCCATTTAAGCATAAACCTTAAATAGTATTTCTTGGTTGGTACAAAAAGCCTAGTGACTTCCATGATTAATTCCTCAAATGCTTTCCATTTAGAATTTACTGTTGGTATCATCAGTTGGTTTCACTTTATAGAATTTAAAAACTGTCTGAGACCACTGTAGTCACCTTTACAAAAGCAAAAACCTTTCTCTTTACTCCTGATGGTAGTTACATCTTTAAGTAAATCCCACATCAATACACTCTTTAATTTGATAATTATTGCTGACAATAAGATCAAGAGTATTACTCCCTCTGGTTGCTTCTCAAACATGCTGCTGTAGAAAACGGTCATCTAATAAATCCACAAAAGTCTTGCTAGAGTGCAAGTGCCCAATCCACAAGTTCCAGTCAATATCTGGGAAGTTAAAATCTCCCATTATAAGATATTCTGTTTTACTGACCCAATCTATTTCCCTGTACAATTGTTTTTTGTACTCATCAAAGTCATTAGTCTTATAATGCACTCCTACTCTTGTCTTTGCTTTACAGGTGCTTATGTCACATTGTACTCACCAACCATGTCAACTGGATGCACTGCACTATATTTTATGTGTTTTTTAACTTACAACATAACCCCTCCTCCCTTCCTGTGCTGTCAGTCCTGTTTTTACACATTGTACTCCGCATATTTAAATTCTGCATTACTTATATCTGTCTGCCACCATGTCTCTGATATCCCAATAATATCCACATTTGATGTCTTGACTTCACTTCACTTGCATCAAATTTATTTATTATGCTCCTAGCATTGGTGTACATGCAAGTATACATGCACTGCTCTTACTCTTAGTACCCTAACACAGCCCGTGTATTTACTTGTTCCATGATGACTCCCAGCAGTCCTTGAAATCTCTGGCAACTTGTTTTCCAGGCTGCTGCTAATTTCAATAGAAGCAGCACAAGAAAAAATTTCACGTCTTCCTGCAGCTATTGTTTATCTATTAGTCTGGTTATCCCCCCCCAAGCTAGCAGTTTTCCGACCCACCTAAAAATGCTTCAATAGCATGAGCAAATATTCTCGCACCCTTTCTATTTAAGTCTATCCCATCCCTGTAGAAGTATTCACTCCTATTAGCAAACACGGACCATGCTGAGAAAAATTCTGTACCATGAGCCTTGCACAATCTCTCCAGAGCTGAATTGATTGACAAGGCTCTCATCATATACTCCCTCCTATTGTGTCTGGGCAGAAGTGTAAAGACTTTCAAATTTAACCCTTACTTGTGACTTTGTTCCAACATTGACCTGTACTTGTTAAGTCTGCAGATCTACATTTCATGGCATAACGTGTACAACAATATCACCTTTTGTGCCATTAAAAGATGATATCTGTTCTACGTCATCAACTTTTGCCCCTGGCAAACATACCCTAGTCCTATTCCACCTATCCTTTTTGCACAATATATTTGCTGTTTCCCTGACAATAGAATCACAGACAACAACAACAACAACTATCTCCTATGGAACAAACATATTCAGCATCGAAAGTTGCCACTGCATTGCCTGATGACCAAGTACAAGCTCTGGCATTGATGTGGGCAGCTGAGAGCTCGGTGGGCTATAATTTAAATCCTTCAAGAGCATCCATCCATCCTGCTCTTCAAGCTCTTATAAAGGCCCAAACAATGCTGAGTTTGCATTTGATATCCTCACACTCTACATTAAGCACACACAAATACATCCCTTGGCAATATCACATCCTGTTCCTGATAGCTTTGAAAATGTCAAACAAGCAGTACATTTCATAAGGTTGTAATTAAGAGGACAACCGTCCTCTTCAGTTCTTCCCTGAGCCATGGCACTCCCGCTACCTTGAGCCTTTTGCTTTTCTGCTCTGAGGCATGATTTCATTTCAAATTCCATATAATTAAAAATACTACACTAAACTTATATCCTAATGCAGTAATAACACTATACATCGGTTATGCTAATGAAATTTACATTATTGAATATGTATGTATATTGCAATATCAAGCTTATGGTATACGCATTTCATATCTCCTACCAAGTTTACATTATGTGTATTTCATATCTCCTATCAAGTTTAAGTTGCATGTATTATGCTATACTGTTACCTTTGTAAATTCAAAGTAGTTATAATAGATAATAAATTTATCTATCTATCATCAACCTACGTGATTCGAACTCTCAAGCGGCCTATTTGCAATACTATATCCAGTGCTTTTTTTTGTAAAAAAAATAGGTGCCAGTAGTCATTCTTTGCTATCAGGAAAAATTGAAAATTAAAAGGATATGAAAAGTACTCTAAACATTTTTTTTCCTGATATTGTTACTTTCGTAGTAATGTTTTTGGAATAAGAATAACAAATTTAGTATATTAACAAGTTTATTAAGCATAAATTTATTATTCAAGTATATAAAAAAATAAGTAAAATGTGAGTAAAATAAGTAAATAAATCGATCAATTACTGAGTGCCAGGCACTCAGGATGAAGGGTCCATAGTCACGAATGGTCATTAGTGTAATATCTCAAATAGAGAGCTTTATGGTAACCGAAAAAAAGTTTCTAGTACCCCGGCTTGGCCTAAAACTGAGGAACTAACAAAAACGTTGTCTATTTGAGTCTTTCCAGTTGTGAATGATGAGGGTGGGAGAAGCCAATTAAAGTCTTGGGGGAGAAGCGACTCGCAGGTGAGGGCCGTGCAAGACTCTGCACAGGTGCCTCCCCACCACCGCCGCCTCAACACTGGCTCTCTGAGTACCTTCTTGCCGTGACAACTCCAGCTTTGAAAATTGTTAAAAAATACTTCTCGTCGCAAAATTTATAAATGACCTTTATAGAATTATTAACTAACTATTTAGTAACCTTTTTGTCACCAAAAGGAGTTACTAAGTACAAAGAAGCACGCTATCAAAGTGCAATAAAAAATTGTTTTTTTAATTTTAACACAAAAAGTAAATGATAGATTTCAATCAGAATAGTTTTCCTTTGATAAGCATCGAATAACATATAGCTAATATGATTTTTAAATTTTTAGCTCCATTAGCAACGGAAATAGAGGGGGAGATACGAAAATGACTCATTTTTCTGTCTGGCACCGCCATTTTTAATTTTAAAAATATTTTAAAATTATATTTTAAACCTACTCGTTGAGCTGTTTCCAATGGTGTATAATAAGCTATAGGTTGTCAACAACATTTTTGCCCCACCACATTTACCCCACCCCCCATTTCTCAGACAAATTTTTGTCAACAACGATCAATATGCCATTATGTTGGTCCACATGATGTACAAGCCCATGCAAAATTTCAAGTGAATAGATTGAGTGGTTCCAGAGATACAATGCTGTGATGGACGGACAGACAACCGAGTGACATTATAAGGGTTCTTTGTTAGACTACGGACCCTAAAAAATAATAAGTAAAAATAAATAACATAAGTAAAAATAATTTCATAATAGTTCTCGTAGAATATTCCAAATATTAATTAAGTTCTCATCCAACACGCTATGCTGACTTCTTTTCTTCCTCTTCATGTTTCTCTTGCTGAATGACATTTCCGAAGCAGCCACGAATCAACATATTTTGCTGGATCGAAGCGGGTCAGTAGAGGGCATACAATTTTAAGAAACAGTAGTGAAGAAACTGCTTTTGTCATCAACGAAGCTCTGGTTGGGCTGACAATCAGGATTTTCACTTGTGAAAATCCTCGTTCACATTCACTCGATGAAATTGGTATCGTATTCAGAGCGTCTATCAAATGCTTCAATTCTTCTGAAACCATCTTTTCAATTAAGTATTCCCAAAATCCACGAATTGTATCTCTTTCATTTAACTGTAACCTAATTGACAATTTTCTAATTTCACTTTCACCAAATGCCAACAATTCATGTTTAGGTTTAATACCTTCGTTGTCCTCGTTTTCCTTCTCTCATCATCGGTATTGTCACTAGTTCTTAAATTTGAATTTTTTTCTTTTCCTTTTTCGTTTTTTTTTTTTAAACTGTCCAAAATGTCAGTGTCATTCGGATATTCAGGTACTGTGACCATGTAAACAGAGATAGAGAAAATTTATGGAAAAGTGTGGATAACGCACTTCCAAGAAACAACAGATGATTATTTGTCAGCGCAAAAGAAAATCACTCTCTCCTAATTCTTGAACGGGACACTTACAGTTGATTCACAGCAGTGTCAAACCTACAGCCCGCCTGGAAAGTGAACTAAAACAGCATTTTAAATTTTGTTAATTATCAAAAAAAATTTTCTCATTAAATGTTTTGTTCAGTAAATGTAATTTTTGTGTATTGTACACAACAAAATTTTTGAATATTTTCAATTTTACTTTTATATGCAACAAGATATGGAAAATGTAACACACTAAAGAGATCTAACTTTGAATTTTTTTTGAATATGGCTCCTGTACGGGAAATTTGGACACCACTGCAGTAGAAGGTGGACCAGAGCCCATTGGGAATACCCCTTGATCTGGTCACTGTTGACCAGCTTGACTTCTTTGTATGTGAGACAGGTGGTCGGATAGGTTTTACCAGGTACCACTAAGTTGTAGAATGGTAATCCCTTTAGTTCTCTTAATTCGCGCAGCAGCACTAATTGCCTAAATTGCCTGAAGGCCAGAAATGCGAACAGTGCGTACCGAGTTAATTCCCTCCTAATCCGTTTGCTATATGAAAATTTTCTTGCTCAACAGAAAGTATTTTAAATGTAACTTCGAAGGCGAATTCAAAATAATTTGCTATAAAAGGACTTCGTTAAACAGAGGTCCGACTGAGTAATTTAGAATTTTAAAAATGGCTATACAGTTTTATATAGAAAATATCTTAACAATAGACAGTGAAAAATCCAAATTTAGTTAAAATAATTTTAAGCTTATTTGAATAGTAGGTAAATATGTGAAAAAAATTTACGGAATATTACAAATTTCGAAGTATACTTCATCCAAATGTCGCACATCACTGTTAATAAAGGTGCCGGTACACCATACCATCCCAAAAAAAGTACTGACTATATCTATGCAAAATCACCGATACTAAAAGCTCTACGAATATTAATGTTGTATGTTACAGACTACATGATAAAGTTAAGTTATTAAAACATGCATGTAGTGCTATAAATTATAGCTTATAAGCCTCTTCTGATACTGATTAAACTGCTACAAAGCTATGTAGAAACTTCCAAGTATCTCTTATATCAATACTAAAACAATGGTGGCAAAATTCAAATGTTCTTTTCGATTCAACACAATGCCAGCAGAAATCGACTGTGGTTTTTAAGCAATTACAAGAGACAAGTGAAGAACAAAAACACCATTAGATATCATGCTCACTAATTTCTGGATTAACTTCGGAATCTTTTCAAAATACTTTACACATGAATATGTAATCTGATGGCTGAAAATGTTTTACTGTACTTAAACTCCATCACATGGACAAAGTATTATTCAAAATATTGTATATCTAGCTCCATATTCATTAAAACTTTAGGGATGAATCATATGAAATCGGGAACATGAAAATTATATGAAAATGCTTTAACAGAGGACAAAAGCCTATTTTTTAATACCAAAATGGATTCTTAATTTTTACTCAGGATACTAATAATTCATATAAAATCAACAACAATAATATACTACAGATTTATTCATTAAAAATATTTCAATTTCTTTTTTTTAAATAGTTCAGAATCAATTATGTAAAACAGCAAAAATGTTCACTCACCTGATTAAGTACAAAATTAAACTGTGCATCAGCCTGGTCCATTTTATCTCCTTCCAAAAAACAGAAGTAAGCACGCCCCAAAAGATGATGCTACAAATTTTGAATAATATCATACTTCATTATCTACTTTCTATTAAACACTATTTATTCAATAAATCTAATCTCATTAGTTTTTAGAAATATTTTGCTTATGAAAATGCAATCGCAAAAAATCAAATATGCTTTTATCCATACAGATATGGAAATAGCTATCAAATAAATGCAAGATTAAAAGTACTCTTCTTATTATGACTTAACATAGCAAGTGAAGTAATTTTATATAATGTATTATTATCAAATGTTCAATATGAATATTAACAAGTTTAAACAAATTAATTAATGTACACATTGCAATATATTTCAAGCATGTTAGCAAATAATAACAATTCATGGTTTATAACAAAACACAAGCAAAAAACAAACTTTTTGTGCAAACTGAGAACATTTTGTTTCTGCACATCTGCCATTCTGCCCATTCATTCCTCCAACACAGTACACAGTATCCAGGCAACACAGTATCCCGTGCTTCATCTACAATATACAGTACAGTAGACTCTCGATTTTCCGGATAGATGGTAAAAAAAGAAATCCCAGATAATCGATTTCCCAGTTAATCCAAAAATAAAGAAGTCCCCGACAAACGTAAGAGATACATTCCAGGACTTCTTACTTCGTCGAGTTTTACGTAACTTGGGAATGACTAATAACATATTGCTACTATATTATTATTGACAAATCTGAATTCAGCGTGATACTTGATTATTAGTTTAATTTTCTGATCCAAATCGATCGCTTTTCTTTTCTTGGTAGATTTATTAGTACTGCTGTCACTTATTCTCTTAGTTGGCACCATGATAACGGTCAAAATGAATTTTCTGTAAAGAACTTCACAGGGTTAAAGCGAAAACTCACTATTATCAACCCCGCGCGAGCTCACATTTTATTAAAGCACATTTCTGGAGGTCACTACCAAAAAACAAAAATAATTTGCACTTTCCGTGTTATTGGGCTTTTCTGTTCGTGCATCTAATTATAAACAGTAGTAAACTCATCTTATTGCATTTGCGAGAATACTGAGACAGTTCTGTGAATTTTTATGTTATTATGGGTTTTTTTTTTTTTTTTTTTTGTTAGTTGTTGGTGCATCGGCTTCTGTGGTCATAATGCACCTCCCAAAGTTTTTGCATTTACTCTGGTCCAAGCCCGAGGCAGGATTCGAACCTGCAACCTTTGGGTTGCCAGGCAGGCACTTTACCCACCCGGCTAGCATGGTCGGCGTTATTATGGTGAAATGCGTGTCCCCTTCACTGAAATCTTCAGTCATATATAAAAAAAACCATAAATAAATTGAAAGAATCTTCTCTTCTTTCCTATTTTTTTGCTTGTTACTCTGTATCTCACTTGTGCAATTTGTGCATGCCGTGATCATCATTCAGCAACCTACGTAAAAAATATGGCGACAGATAAAAACAAAAAAAATTACCTCGTACTACTCGCGTGTTCAGTTCAGTACGATGCTTCTCTTTATTTTTTGTGATGTTGATATTAAATCTAATAGCATCCCTTTATTTTTTACGCTGTTACATATGGTTTGGTCACCAACATTATAAGGGTTCATCATTAAAGATTTAACGGATGCACGGTTTTCAAACTTTTGAATAATTTCAAGTTTTTGTTTAACTGAAAGCGCAACTTCTTTGCGTTTGCCCATCATTTTCGCGATTTCTAAACAAAAAAAAAAAAATTATTTACTATAAAAAAAATTTCGAGATCCCCGAGATAAATAATGAAACAAAATTTGTCTTTTTGTGGTGTGACAGAACACAACAATTGACCCGATGCACTAAAACAAACTAAACATTTGGTCTCTCTTTTTTTTTTTTTTTTTTTCTCTTTTTTGAGCAACGGGTGTGAAGACAGTGGTAGTTGCAAGATAATAGGTATATTAATCTCCCAATGATGACTTATAACGCCGCTTCTTGTCGCTTATTTATGACTTGCAACACATCTGTTTGCACCTATTCTAGTTATTACTTGAATTTTTTGATTTCTTTTTTTTTTTTAAATTTGGAGTCTTGGAGTGTTCTGGTTAATCCGATCCCTGTAAATCGAGAGTCTGCTGTATATGGATAGACTTTTTTTGGATAGACTCATATTTTAGATCTATAGCAATTTATCTTATTACTTGCTATAGAGCTAAAAAGTGTTCCAACTTTTTTTTTTTTTTTTTTTATGTGAACCCCAAACACGAGAGGTATTAGAACCTATAGTACTCACTACCGTGCTTGGGTTGGAGGTTGAGAAAACGAAAGAAGATATTTGTTGACATCAGACTTGAACTTCTGTAGACTAATTTTCAGGAAAGACATATGAAGGAAAGTTGTTCCAGAAAACGGCAGTTGAATGAATAAACGAGGATGATGAAAAGTTGGTTCTGTGAGTTTGAAGTTGGACAGTAAATGGATGTTGGCTGGTGGCAGCATGTGTTCGGACTGTTTTGAAAGAGCAAGCGGGAATTATAGAAGCCAATTCAGAACAGTGCATATGGAAGTATCTGTAGAAAAAGCATGCAGCAGAAACAGTATGTATATGAGACATTAATTATATGAGTCATTAATTAACCCAACTACCCTCTTCTGAATGGAATCTAGAAGCTTGAGAGAGGTTTTGGGGGCACCGCCCCCAAATGTGGGAACAATATTCCATGCTAGGGCAGATGATTTGTACAGGATGAACAGCTGTTTGGAAGAAAAATAACGCCGAGATCGAAAGAGAAAACCAAGTTTTTAGATGCAGAAGAAGCAATATTTGTAATGTGCTTGTGCCAAGAGAGATTAGAAGTCAGGGTAATCTCCAAAAGAGATATATCAACTTGCCTAGAAATCGGAGTGTCACCAAAGTTACGCATAGGAGCAGAAGAATCCTTTTTGAAAGATATAAGACAAGGCTGAGTTTTAGAAGGATTGAAATCAACTAAGTTGTCTTTGCCCCACTGAAGAATTACATGGAGATTGGCATTTAAGGAATTGGCAGCAGATATTCGAGAAGTTGAAGCTGATTGAGCAGGGCAAAGTTTCTCAAAATGGAAAGTGGAATGCAATGTGCTATTATCGGGAAAACTATAGATAGGAGTTCCAGTCAATGGAAGAAGTTCATTAATACATAAGAGGAAAAAAGTGGGGGAAAGAACTGAACCTTGGGAGAAGTTAGAAGACAGAGAGCCACCTACCATCACCGTCAGTGAGCAATCAGAGAGAAAACTGGATAACCAATTACAAAAAACAGTTGGCAAACCATAAGATGGAAGCTTGTTTAGAAGACCTTTATGCCAAACACGATCAAAAGCCTTTGAGATGTCAAGAGCAACTGCTTGTGTTTCACCAAACTTTTCCATTGAATTTGTCCATAAATGGGTAACATAAGCCAGAATATCACAAGTGGATCGACACTGATGGAATCCATGCTGACGATCGTTGATCATACGGAAAGTTTCTAGGTAGTTTAAGAGTTGGCAGTTAATTGATTTCTCCATTACTTTAGAAAGAGTAGAAGTAATTGCAATGGGACGATAATTGGATGGGAGGGATTTGTCACCCTTTTTTTAGGAACTGGCTGGATATGAGCAAATTTCCAAGCAGAAGGAAAAACACCTTTAGAATAAGAAAGTGAAAAGAGGCGGCAAAGAATAGGAGTAAGTTTAGGAGCACAGGTTTTGAGAACAAGTGGAGAAATACCATCAGGACCTGGAGCTTTCTTAGCATCAAGATTCGTCAAAATCCTTCTGACATCAAAATCCTTTTGAAGTGACGTTGTTACATGTAGGTGGATAGACATGGCAAAGATAAGGAATTTACACAAATATTGTAATATGCCTAAAAAGTAGTCAGGAGTATTCCAAAAGAGCATTAAGCAAATTCTTTACATAGTTGTTCATCGATGCTACTGAAATTATTAATTATATTATATATTATGATAATGGTAAAAGTCCTTAAGTTTTCAATAAGTTCAAGTGAAATTCTGATTTAACACATTAACTTTTAATAATAATAAGTCTATATGTAAAAATGTACTGTGAAATAAAATTAAATAAAACTGGATGAAGAAGCCAGCTGATAATAAAAAAATTAGTCCATAATGTGCAGATATTAGTTAACAAATTTTAAGAAAGATGGAATTACAAAAAAGATAACAATCCCTATTTTTACTCAAAATTATTGGAGTTTTTCATCCTTTTAATTTGAATACAAGCCTAAAAAGTAGTCAGGAGTATTCCAAAAGAGCATTAAGCAAATTCTTTACATAGTTGTTCCTAAAAAAAAAAAAAAATGTGGAACCATTTAAAACTAGTAAGGGCTGGTTGAATAAATTTAAAATCCAGGGAGAAGCCGAAACTTTCAAAAAAGAACTTGTTGAAATTATTGAAGAGGGATATTATGTGTTATAATTCTCAACAAGTTTTAACATTGATGAAGCAGGACTTGTTTGGAAATGAATGCCTAAAAGAAGTGTCATATTGAAAGAAGAAAAAAACAAGCCAGATTTCAAAGCAGCGAAGGATCATTTGACTTTATTGTTGGGTGGTAACGCTGCGGAGGATTTAAAATTAAAACCCCTTTTAGTTTACCAGGAAGACGGCCAAAGTACAACACAAAATCGACACATTTTTCATGATTAAATTCATCAATTAAATTCATGATTTTAATTGGAATTTTAAGTTTAATTAATTATATATGTATGTAATGCAGAATATTTTATATGTACAAATATTTGATTATTAAATATTCTGACTGACATTTGTGCATCTTTTCACTACCGTTTATTATTGATTAGGAAATATCCTATTGCACCGACCGCAACTCACAAATATACACTCTAAAAGGAAGGGGATGAATCTGATTAGTCCACTTGACATCGATGGTTCGACTGTTGATGATCCTGCTCAGATAGCAAACAAACTGAATGAGTATTTTGCATCTACATTCACACGTGAGGAATCATTACAGTTTGAAAATGGAAGAAGGTTATCAAATTGTAGCAGTGTGCTTAATGATTTTGTAATAACTGAGAGCAAAGTGGAGGAGAAATTGTTGAAGTTAAACATAAGAAAGGCACCTGGGGCGGATGGGATCTATCCAGTTATATTAAAGGAGGCGGCAAAGCAACTAAGCAAACCCTTAGCCATAATTATGAGAGCATCCTTGGACTCAGGGGAGGTTCCCAAGGACTGGACATGTGCAAATGTATCCCCAATTCACAAAGGGGGATCGAAGGGTGACAAGAGTAATTACAGACCAGTTAGTTTAACTTCTCTTCCGGGTAAAATAATGGAGTCACTGGTTAAAGAAGCATTGCAGGATCATCTAGACGAGACTGCAGCAATAATTCAGACACAGCATGGGTTTGTTAAGGGAAAGTCTGACAAATTTGATTGGTTATTATGATGTGGTTACAAAGGAACTGGATGCAAAAAATAATTTTGATATCATATATTTGGATTTCAGGAAAGCTTTTGACACTGTTGCACATGGAAGACTATTGTACAAATTGGAGCAGAATGGTATTAAGGGTAAGTTGCTACAATGGATAAAAGGATGGTTAAGTGGGAGAAGACAGAGGGTGGTAATCAATGGGTGCTGCTCTTCGTGGATTAATGTTATTAGTGGAGTCCCACAGGTTTCGGTGTTGGGTTCACTGTTGTTTTGTATATTTATCAATGATATTGATGAAGGTATATCAGGCTTAATGTCGAAGTTTGCAGATGATACAAAGGTTGGCAGGGTTGTTAATGACACTAATGGCAGTGTGCTACTGCAACAGGATCTAGATAATTTGGGCAGATGGGCTAAGAAGTGGCAACTGAAGTTTAACCTTCACAAATGCAAAGTACTGCATATGGGTAACCCCAGAGAAACTGCATATAAGTAACCCCAGAGAAACATACCAACTGTGTGGTACTACACTTAAGGTGGTAGAAAATGAAAAAGACCTGGGAGTAATTGTGCAGGCAGATATGAAGTTTTCTGAGCAATGCAGACAGGCTGCCAGGGCAGGTCATGGGGTTTTGTCAATGATATATAGGAATTTTGCTAGCAGGGAAAAGGAGGTGATTATCCCTCTGTATAAGGCAATGGTCAGGCCACGCCTTGAGTACTGCGTAGGTCTGGAGGCCTCATTTTAGGATGGATGTAGATTTACTTGAGCATGTACGGAGAAGGGCAACAAGATTGGTGAGGGGAATGAAGGGATCCTCTTACCAAGAGAGGCTTAAGTTCTGCAAATTGCAGTGGCTGGAGATTAGGCACCTGCACGGTGATCTGATTGAGGTGTATAAGGCCTTGAATGGGTTGAGCACGCTGAATTCTGATGGGATCCTTCCAATTGTTCAGATTACGAACCTAAGGGGGCATAAATTCAAATTAAGAAAAGACAGGTGTAGAACAGATGTGCGGAAATTTTCCTTTAGCCAGCGGGTGGTTAATTGCTGGAACAAACTTCCATCTGTCGTTGTGGAAGTTGATAGATTGAATAAATTTAAGGAGGAACTGGACAGGCATTTGGAGGGAATGGTGTGATTTTTTTTTTTTTTTTTTTTGGCTGATGCTGCATAAGCTCATACACATGCTTTCTTGCATCACATGTCACTACTACTCCTACTACTACATATGTTATCTTATGGGAATGGGGGCGCTTGCTTAGCACAGATTCACTTAGCGCGGTGTTTTTCCGGAACGAATTATCAGCAGGGATCACCTGTATTCCTAAAATCTCATGTTATACTGATCCAACAGAGTTTTAAGTTTTTAAATGTTTGAGAATGTTAAACCACATAGCATTAGCATTAGTAGAGGCACATGATGCAATAAAACAAGATTATACAGCATCAGCCAAAAAAACCTCTTCCCATTTCACCATCCATTTGCTCCAAAAGTTTGTCCACTTCTTCCTTGGAGTTATTTAATCTATCAAACTTTCACAACAGATGGAAGTTTGTTCCAGCAATCAACTACCCACTGGCTAAAGGCAAATTTCCGCACATCTATTTGACAACTGTCTTCCAACAATTTTAGTTTATGCCCCCTCAAGTTTGTAATCTGAGCAAGAGGAAGAATCTCATCAGCATTGAGCCTGCTCAATCCATTCAAGGCCTTATACACCTCAATCAGATCATCTCACAGGTGCCTAGTCTCCAGAAGGTGCAATTTACAGAACTCAAGCCTTTCTTCATAAGAGCACCTTTGTTCCACTTTGTTCCACTCGCCAGTCTTGTTGCCCTTCTCTGTACTCATTCTAGCAAATCTGCATACTTCCTAAAATGAGGCTTCCAGACCTGTACACAGTATTCAAGGTGTGGCCTGACCACTGCCTTATGCAAAGGGTTAATTCACCTCCTTATTCCTGCTAGCAAAATTTCCTGTATATCATTGACAAGACCCCATGACCTACTCTGGCACCTGTCTGCACTGCTCAGAAAACTTCATATCTGACTGCACAATTACCCCCATGTCTCTTTCATTCTCCACTATCCTGAGGGTAACCCCACCCAGTTGGTACATTTCTGTGGGGTTACTGTTGTTGTTGTTATTTTGGTTTTTTTAGGAGCATTAGCAACTAAGGCCATATTGCTCCGGGATATGCGGTGGTCATTCCCTGACCTTTCCGCATTCTCCGTATTTGGTGGTGACGGGCTCGAACCCCGGTCTAATCATGAAGCGTGTGCTATGCACTGCTGCTCCTTCCCACCTGGCTACGGAGGCGCCTGGGGTTACTGCTACCCATATGCAGTGCATTTGTCATATACAGTATATAGATACAGTTCAATAACATTTTTTTTTTTTAGCAGAGCAAACCCCATTTAGGAAAAATTAAAATTTAATTATATTTTAAAATTATTTAATTAATTTTTTTATTTCAAATTTTTAAAAAATTTAAAAACATTTCAGAACAACACCCACCTGATCATACATAATGATTTTATCAGCTGTAGTGTAAAGCAATGTTGCTTTTGTAAACAGCTCTCTTTTTTTATCTTTATTTTTTTCCTTATTAGCTTGCTGTACATAGTAAGCAGCAAGGATATCCAGGGCTCGCATCTGGTCTCTTTCAAAATCTCCATAAGTTAAGCCTGCATCACTTCTTGAGGCCTCAAGTATTTTCATAAAATCTTCTTGTTTTCCTTGTTGGTAGTATTCCAACTAAAAACAAAACATTTTAATTAGTATTTTACAGTAAACTGAACACAACAAAAAAAATAATAAAATCTGATAATTAGTAGAGATTTTTAGAAAAAATACTTAATGGTATAAGACAATGCATAATAAATCCTATTACATCATGTTTGTACACAGTGAACTATCAAAGAAGATATACAGTCAGGGCCTCGCATAACGCGAGTTTGATTAACACGATTTGAAAAATTATACCACTTTTCACGATTCAAATTTCCAGTTAACACAATCTTTTTTTTTTATGTGATAGTTGAAAAAAATTTGAATCGCGCGTTAAGCTTACCGCGAGTCGTACGGCCAATAAACAAACGTTTGCCTGCTTGCTTCCCTTGGTGTGTTCCATCAACCTTCAGAAGAAGACGTGTTACTTGTTTGTCTCCTGCTAATAAAGTCAATGCACACTTGCATAAAAATTGAAATTTTTAAATGAGCCAGATGAAAATGTTACCATGAAGAAGATAACAGTAAAAGAATTAGATGAAATCTTTTGTATCGCAGAACCTCAAACAAAAGGTTTAAGGTTTTCTGCGATATTTATTTCGCCAGGGCCCATAGAAGATTGTTGTCGGCTATCGGAAATTGACTGATGAAAAGAGAAAGTCAACACTGTTCAAATATTTCCGCAACAGTCGTTTCGTCATTGTGTATTTTATGTCAGAGGCTCCCAAACTTTCTCGGTTCATGGTGCCCTTAAGTGTCTCAGTAATTTTTTCAAGGGGCACCCAGACCAAAAGAAATACCTAACAGTTCTGTTTAGTAGTTAGGTCCAAACAACTTAATAAGAAATGCTGAAACTGTGAACTACCTCGAGCTAGTAGTTCGTGCGGTGTCCGACAGATGCTGAGTATCACTGTGTTTCCCTCGAAAATTTAAAATATTCCGCGGCGCGCAGTTTGGGAACCGCTGTTTTATGCAATAAACATTTAATTCCATAATTATTTTCCTTATCTTTTATATTGTATACAGTTAAAAAGTTATTTAAAAGGTATTTTTAAAATTTTTTGTGGACATTCCAGAAGGTCAAGGACCAATTATAATTTTTCCTATTGATTATTATATTCAATTAACGCGCTTCCGTTTTGCGCGATGCGCTCACGGTTCGAATTAATCACGTTAATCGAGGCCAGCCTGTATAAATAAATTGGTATCATTTTAATTATATCTCATATTGTGAATACCTTCGCAAATTGCCATGGTATTGCACTACCTCGAATAAGTCACGCTTTGCCAATGGAAAAGACTAACGTTACTTATTCTAGGCAGATTGCACCATCTCAAGACTTTTTTTGTATATGTGCAGGATAATAGCTCTACTATCTTTTTTTTTTTTTTTTTTTTTTTGTATTAGTTGTTGGCGCATCAGCTTCTATGGCCATATTGCACCTCCCAAAGTTTTTGCATTTTACTGATCCAAGCCCGAGGCGGGAATCGAACCCACAACCTTTGGGTTGCCAGGTAGGCACTTTACCTACCTGACTAGCCCGGTCGGCTCTCTCCTACTATCCATTTGTCCCTATTAGACTTAGAAGGCAAAAAGTAAAAGAACGTATTAGTAGAAGAGTAAGAAGAAAAGAAATGGTGTAGAACAGTGGTATCCAACCTTTTCTTGTACGGGGGCCATATTCAAAGTTAGATTTGTTTTGCAGACTGCAGTGAGTGAACAAAACATTGTTCACTCACTGCAGTCTGCAGTAAGTAACAAGATATGGAAAATGTAACAAAACATTATTACATTTTCCATATCTTGTTACACATAAAAGGAAGTTTCTATTTTCCTGTTGCCATTTTTTTTATTTTTAGGCTATATATAAAAAATGCAAATTCCCAACACTTTTATGTGCAACAAATCTGTCAGTGATAAATATGTCAGTAATAAAATTTTTTAGATTTTATTAAAATTATAAAAATATGACTTTTGTTTTTTTTAAATACTTTACTTTTGTTTTTCTTAAAATTCTTTACTTTTGTTTTGTTTTTTTAAATACTTTACTTTTGCTTTTAAATGCTCCCTTTAGAAAATTTCCACCTTGAAAAGGATCACTGCTTTTCAATATTAAGGTGAATAAATAAATATGATACACCTAAAATTGAAATTATTCGAAAATTGTATTAAGTACAATACACAATAACATTTACTGAACAAAACTTAACATTTAATGAGATGATTGAGGCTGCATATTTTTAGATAATTGTTCAAAATTTTGTTGAAAATTTGTGAAGCCAATTCTCAATATGGAATGAAGATGCTCATCTGTCATTGTTTCTTTTAAAATATTTGATTTTATGAGTGAAAAATTTGCTCGCAAACATGTTGATCCGAACAAAGTAGCCATTTTTATGTCATTTTCTTTTATCAGCGGAAAATCTTCAAATGGGAGAGTCTTGTAGAATTTAAGTAGTTTATTTTAGCAGTCCATATGTACTTATTTTTGAACCATGTTTTGGCTTGAAGGTCAATAATTTGGAAGCTGGAATTGTAGTTTGTAGCCATAGAAATAAATGGGTTCTCAAACAAGCTTATACATTTTTCATGGGATCTTATATCTGCAAATCGACTTTCAAGCCAGTCAAAAAGTAATTGTAATAATGAGAGGCAACGTTTCTCATTATTACAATTAGAGAGAGAGAGAGAGAGAGAGAGAGAGAGAGGCAACGATTCTCTGGAAATATGTGTTTCTCTTTTAGCTCGATACAACATTCAAAGTGAACTAAATTGTCTTACTCAATTTGGGATTTAAATAATAATAACTTAGTCTGAAATGATTTGATGTCAACAAACAAATCCGACCAATTTCTTTTCCCTTGTAGTTTTAAATTAAGAGCATTTAAATTACTAGAAATGTCTCTAAAAATTGTAAGATCAAACAGCTCAATATTTGATAGTTGTTTTATTGGTTGTGTAGTTGTTTATTGTCATAAAAATATCAATGTCACAACACAGTTTAAAGAAACAATATAATACTTTGCACCACTAAGTCATCTCACTGCACAATATAAAATTACACCTTCATATTCAGCTTCAATTTCTGAAAGAAACTGTTGAAACATTCAGTGATTAAGGCCATGTGATCTTGGACGACGTGTTGGAGATCCAATACTTTCCCACAAAGAGCTTCTTGATGCACAATGCAGTGAATTCCAATTGGTGTTTCAGCTCCGATATCTATCATTTTCTTGGTTATTCTACCCCTACACCAAATGTTTTTACCAATCATATTTTTTGCACCACCAGTTGTGACTCCTACCAGGTTTTTAATATTTAATCCTAACTTTTCAATAGATTGGCAAAAATTTTCAAAAAGATTTTTCAACTGTAGTTGTTCCATGCATACTCTGTAGATCACCTAAATCTTTAACTGGTACAAAATTATCATTAATTTCAGTTATGAAGATAAGGGGTTAGGCTGTGTCAGTTACATCAGTACTATCATCCAGTGCCACACTAAAATATTTCATTTGTTTTATGTTTTCTAAAAGTTGTTAGAACAAATTCTTTCCAATATCTTCTGCTCTTCGCATACTTGTCTGTCGAGACAAGCTAATGTCTAGTATCATTGTTTGTTTCTCTGGAAAAATTTCTTCCACAACTTTTAACAAACAGCACTTAACAAATTCACCATCACTGAACAGTTTACTTTCAAAAGCGATCAAATGTGCAACTTGATAACTGGCACTTACAGCAAGTAAATTTCTTGACAAATTTGCACAACACTCCTTTTAGTTGATCATAAGATTTATGCTTGGAATCATAGTGTCTTTTTAAATTACATTCTTTAAAAACTCACACAATCTCCTTACACACCAAACACAATACTTTTTTGTGGTAATCAATGAATAAATATTCTTCAGTCCACCCTTGATCAAAAACATGACACTCTGAATCGATTTTCCTCTTTTGGAACATTTCTGAGGATGATTTTTTTAATTCAATACAAATTAATAATAATCCAATACAATGAACAAGTTATATCAAAATAGTAGAATGTCATGATATGAAAAGATTGATATGTACATAACTGTATTTAGTGTACATATGACTGCACTGAACCACATGTACATGTTTGATACAGTCAAGCTCGACGCTTGCTGCATGCCTATACATGCAGTGGTACGACTCTGTAAAATGTTGTTTTAGTTCACTTTCTGTGCAGACCACATAAAAATTATTTGCAGGCCGGACCTGCCTGCAGGTTGGACACCACTGGTGTAGATGTGGAAGAATGAAAGGGGTAACTTCTTCAATTTAGACCACTTGTAAATTCAAACTCCTCAGATAGGCAACAGTTCTCCAGCTGACCATTTTTGTCTATTGTTGGTAACTTGGGCGACATCAAGCTCCCACGGAGGGCACAGTTTCAAGGCTTTTTTTGCTTCTCTTCAGTGGGTGGGAAGGTACCTCTGGTGTTGTAATAGTGACAACCCAGTTATGAAGTATAACTCCACAATATGAGAGATGCCTGATGGTGGGAAATAATATAGTATAGACCAGGAATTTTTTTGGGCTAAAACCTCAGACTACGTAAAAGTTTCACTAGCAAACAGGTTGTTTGTTTGTTATTTGGTTTTTACGAGCATTAGCAACTAAGGCCATATTGTTCCTGGGATATGCGGTGGTCATTCCCTGACCTTTCCGCATCCTCCGTATTTGGTGGTCACGGGCTCGAACCCCGGTCTAATCAAGAAGCGTGTGCTATGCACTGTTGCTCCTGCCCACCTGGCTACAGAGGCGCCACGCGAACATGTTAGTGCTATTGCATCATTTTTATACATAGTGAACTACCAAAGTAGATAAACAAATAAATAAATTGGCATTGTTTTAATCATATCTCATATTGTGAATACCTTCACAACAAATTTCCATGGTATTGCACTACATCGAATAAATAACGCTTCACCAATGGAGAAGGCTAATGTTACTTATTCTTGGCAGATACCACCACCCAGACAGCACCATTTCAAGGCTTGTGGCCTCTCTTCGGTGGACAGGTAGATGTCCCGGTGTTGCAATAGTGACAACCCAATTATCAAGTATAACTCCACAATGAGATATGCCTGATGGTGTGCAATAGTATAGACAAAAGAAAGTTTTTTAAGTAGATAAATAAATAAATTTATTTATCTACTTTGGTAGTTCACTACGTAGAAACACGATGGAATAGCACTAACTGTTCGCTAGTGAAACTTCCACGTAGTCTGAGGCTTTAGCCCAAAAAATTTCTTAATCTATACTATTGCACACCATCAGGCATCTCACATATTGTGGAGTTATACTTCATAACTGGGTTGTCAATATAACACCAGAGGTACCTGCCCACCCACAAAGAGAGGCCAAAAAGCCGTGAAACGGTGCCATCTGCAGGAGTTTGATGCTGCCCGAGCTAGTTACAATAGGCAATAACAGTCTTTCCTAATGGGGAAGCCTTGCCTTTTCGAAGGATTTATGAGTGAGGAGTAACAGTCCCTTTACTCTTTCGACGGCATTTCTTCTTCCTCTCCTACTATCACTTTCCTCTACCTTTTTCTTTCCTACGTCTAATAGGGACATATATGTGGATAACGCAGTTTTTTATCTCGTGCCATTTTACAAATGGTGCCATCTGGGTATTGGTATCTGCCAAGAATAAGTAACATTAGTCTTCTCCATTGTTTAAGCGTTACTTATTTGAGGTAGTGCAATACCATGGCAACTTGTTAAAATGATTAAAATAATTAAAATGATGCCAATTTATTTATTTATCTACTTCGGTAGTTCACTACGTACAAACATAATGCAACAGTACTAACTTGTTCGCTAGTAAAACTTGCACATAATCGGAGGCTTTAGCCCAAAAAAAATTTCTCAATAAATCCTATTTATGAAGTGATATGTTTGTTAGCTTAAATTTAAATAACAAAAGTTACAAAACTTTAATAGTGACTTTGAATGAAAAGTGATTTGTAGCTAATTAACCAATGTAAGGAACTGAATTTACTCCACAATAAATAATAAACAGATTTTAAATCATAAATTCATACATGCAGTATGGTGTTTAATAAACATTTTTTTATTTCTTTAACTAGTATAATGCAAAAGAAAAACATTGTGAGACTGTCCAGCCTGTGTCAAGGGGCTCTTTCCTATCTTCAAGGATATTACCATGCTGTCTTGATTATTCTGGAGGTGCCAATGTCCCAAATGTGAACTTATATATAGATGCAATGGCATGGTAAATCATTCATGAACACTTAGCACTTTACTTGTTTACACTGCATGATTAATCTTCATGTGCAACTGTGTCATAACATCCAAGTCACTCACCCAATTTATACCCATTGGTCCAACCCTATCTTGTACATGTGTTATTTCCCAAATGCAGAATCTTACACTTGGCAGGATTAAAACATAATTGTTATTTCTATGACAATCCTAGCAGCCTGTCCAAATAATTCTGAAGTAGCTTAGCCTGATATATTATTAACCATTCTGCCAACCTTCTCATCATCTGTAAATTCTAACACTGTACTCTTTATTCCCTCATCAATATCATTCAAGAAATGCAGAAAATAAAATTGGACCTAGCACCAAACCTTGAACTAACCTACTTAACTCTGGTCTGCTCTAAAGAATGACTGTTTATAACAACCTCTGTATCCTGTCCTTCAAAGCCATCCCTCAATTTACCTCAGGATATTGCCTGTAATCTGAATACACTCCATCTTATACAACAAATGTCAATGTGGAATGATATCAAATACTTTCTTAAAAATCTACGTATATAATGTTAAAATTGTTTCTTAAATTTAATTCCTGTGCAACCATGCCATAATAGTTTATCAGGTTAGTCAAACAAGATTTTCCATTACAAAGCTGTGTTTTGATCCATTTAGGATACTATACTTCAAGACAATCTGGTAATGCAACATTGACAATAGACTACACGTTCTTCGCTACCAGAGAGATCAGACTGACTGACCAGTCTATCTATACTTACCTTCCTCATCCTTAGCTCATCTGAGATCTTGTCATGTAGATTTTCAAGATGACTGCAGTTCCTCAAACTACAAGAATTAGTTCAGAGTCCAATGATGGTCTCATTATTAATTCTAAAGGTTAGTTTACTCTTTCACAGTCTCTTTCGATATGAGTGGATATGAAAGTGGTTAAGGCTCTGTAATATCAAATATCTTACAGTGCTCAGGTGTGCTGGTGCAAACAACTAGCACAATATTCCCCAGTGAAAACTAACATAAAGCATCTATTCAGCTTGCCAGTACATCAAATTAATTACCATATTAGCCAAGTCATAAGATACACTTTTCACCTGCAAAATGTTGCCTAAAATTTCCCTGCATCTTATGGTCCAAACATATATTTAGGTGACTACAATAATTTTTTTCCCTTTAGATCAGGCAGTATATATTGCAGGAGTGGCCAACCTTGTGGCACATATACCACATGCAATTCCTTTTACCAGCACTCGCATAGATATGGGAAAGAAAATAAAAAAATAAAAAATTGGAAATAAATATACAGCTTAAATTCCACTTTTATTGCTAAAAATTATAAACCAGATTTCAATGTGATAGGAACCCACTGTTCATATTTATTGCTTTTTTACTATTAATTTAATGCAAATAGTGAGTTCCTCCAGACATCAATTATGTACAAACAACATTCATTTGTCAACCTATTTAATTTAATTTCATAAATGTAAAATTTTTTATTACAAGTGAATAAATATGCAGTAATTCCTTTAAATAAATAACAAAAACATTTGGTTCCACAGTCAGTAGAAGGGGTAGTGTGGATTCTGGTAGCTATGAATATGCCTCTTGGTGGCACACGATACACTTTTGACATGATACATGGCACGAAAAGGTTAGCCATTCCCGATTATTGCTTATCAGGATTGGCCAATCTGATTATTACCTAACTGAAATACTGGATATTGAACTCAACCTGGACAGTGATACCAAACAGAAAAGAGCTCATTGCCATAATGAGTTGATCAATGTCTGGCAGACTAGATGGGACAAGACCACAAAAGGACTTGCTATGAGAACATTTATACCGGATGTCACATTCACAACCAGCAAAGCTGTCAACAAGTGGTTCTCCCTCAGCATGGAAACCTCCTTTCTGGTCACTGGACACGGGTCCATTAACCAGAAAATCCACCAACCAGGTCTACTAAATACCGATCTGTTTCTGTGGATCCGTTGAGAGTTGGGCACATCTACTCTTTGAATGTACTATCTACAAGGACCATAGACAACAACTCCAGTCAGCAATTTTGGGATTTTCTCCTGATCAAGTAGAACTCCTGGTACAATCACATAAGGACCATAGACAACAACTCCACTAATGTTATTAGTGGAGTTCAGTGTTGGCGCCATTGTTGTTTTCTGTATTTATAAATGATATTGATGATGGTACATCAAGCTTAATGTCCAAGTTTGCAGACGATACGAAGGTTGGCAGGGTTGTTAAGGACACTAATGACAGTACACTGCTGCAACAGGATCTAGAAAAGTTGAGCAGATGGGCTGAGAGGTGACAAATGAAGTTTAACATTGACAAATGTAAAGTACTACATATGGGAAGCAGTAACCCCAGAGTGACGTATCAACTCTGTGGTACTACACTGACAGTGGTAGAGAACGAAAAGGACCTGGGGGTAATTGTGCAGGCAGATATGAAGTTTTCTGAGCAGTGCAGATGGTCTGCAAGAGTAGCTCATAGTGTCTTTTCAATGATATACAGGAATTTTTCTAGCAGGGATAAGGGGATGATTATTCCCTTGTATAAGGCAATGGTCAGGCCACACCTTGAGTACTGTATACAGGTCTGGAGGCCTCATTTTAAGAAACATGTAGAGCTGTTGGAACGAGTACAGAGAAGAGCAACAAGATTAATGAATGGAACAAAGGGTTGCTCTTACGATAAGTTTTGCAAATTACAGTGTCTGGAGACTAGGTACCTGCGAGGTGATCTGATTGAGGTGTGTAAAGCCTTGAATGGTTTGAGCATGCTCAATGCTGATGGGATTCTTCCTCTTGCTCAGAATAATCACATGAAGGGCATAAATTCAAATTGAGGAAAGACAGATGTAGGATAGATGTGTGGAAGTTTGCCTTTAGCCAGTGGGTAGTTGGTTGGTGGAACAGACTTCCATCCTTTGTTGTGGAAGTTGATAGCCTAAATAAATTTGAGGCTGAGCTGGACAGGTATTTGGAACGAATAGAGGGGGTGAAATGGAAGCGGTTTTTTTTTTTTTTTTTTGGCTGATGCTACATAAGCTTTCTTTATTGAATCATATGCTTCTAACTTTTTTTTTTATTTTTTTATGTGAACCCCAAACATGAGAGGTATTAGAACCTATAGTACTTAGTACCGTGCTTGGGTTGCAGGTTGAGAAGACGAAAGAAGATATTTGTTGACATTGGACTTGAACTTCTGTAGATTGTAATTTTCAGGAAATACATATGAAGGAAGGTTGTTCCAGAAATTGGCAGTTGAATGAATAAATAAGGAAGATGAAAAGTTGGTTCTGTGGGTTTGAAGTTGGACAGTAAATCGATGTTGGCTGGTGGCGGCACGTGCTCGGACTGTTTTGAAAGAGAGAGCAGGAATTATAGAAGCCAATTCAGAAGAACAGTGCCCATGGAAGTATCTGTAGAAGAGGCATGCAGCAGAAACAGTACATCTATGAGAAAGCGAGTGGAGAGACTCTGTTAGAGATGAATCACTAATTAACCTAACTGCCCTCTTCTGAATGGAATCAAGAAGTCTGAGAGAGGTTTTGGGGGCACCACCCCAGATGTGAGAACAATATTCCATGGCAGGGCAGATTTGCGATTTATACAGAGTGAGCAGCTGTTTGGAAGAAAAGTAACGCCGAGAGCGAAAGAGAAAACCAAGTTTTTTAGATGCAGAGGAAGCAATGTTTGTAGTGTGCTTGTGCCAAGAGAGATTAGAAGTCAGGGTAATCCCCAAAAGAGATATATCATTTTGTCTAGAAATCAGAGTGTCACTAAAGATAAGCATAGGAGCAGAAGAATCCTTTTTGTGAGATATAAGACAAGACTGAGTTTTAGAAGGGTTGAAATTAACTAAGTTGTCTTTGCCCCACTGGAGAATTACCTGAAGATCGACATTTAAGGAACTGGTAGCAGATTTTCGAGAAGTTGAAGCTGATTGACCAGGACAAGGTTTCTCAAAATGGAAAGTGGAATGCAATGTGCTATCATCGGCAAAACTATGGATAAGATTTCCAGTTAATGGAAGAAGGTCATTAATATACAAGAGGAAAAGAGTGGGGGAAAGAACTGAACCTTGGGGGACACCGGCATTAGTGGAGAAGTTAGAAGACAGAGAGCCATCTACCATCACCCTCAGTGAGCGATCAGAGAGAAAACTGGATAACCGATTACAAAAAACAGTTGGCAAACCATAAGATGGAAGCTTGTTTAGAAGACCTTTATGCCAAACACGATCAAAAGCCTTTGAGATGTCAAGAACAACTACTTGTGTTTCACCAAACCTTTCCATTGAATTAGTCCATAAATGGGTAACATAAGCCAGAATATCACCAGTGGATCGACACTGACGGAATCCATACTGGCGATCGTTGATCAGACGGAAGTTTTCTAGGTAGTTTAAGAGTTGGCAGTTAATTGATTTGTCCATTACTTTAGAAAGAGTAGAAGTAATTGCAATGGGACGATAATTGGATGGGAGGGATTTGTCACCCTTTTTAGGAACTGGCTGGATATGAGCAAATTTCCAAGCAAAAGGAAAAACACCTTTGGAATAAGAAAGTGAAAAAAAGGCGGCAAAGAACAGGAGTAAGTTCAGGAGCACAGGTTTGAGAACAAGTGGAGAAATACCATCAGGACCTGGAGCTTTCTTAACATCAAGATTCATCAAAATCCTTCTGATATCCTTTTGACGGAAGACCACAGGAGGCATTGAATGGAGCATGTTGGGAATGGTGGGAGGTGTTTTACCAAGATCATTAATACATGAGCTGGAAGAAAAATGGGATGCTAGCAGGTCAGCTTTATCCTTGGCTGAAGTGACAACAGAACCATCTGGTTTGGACAGAGGTGGGAGCAGAGATGGGCAAAAGTTGCGGCCAATAGCTTTGGCAAGAGACCAGAATGCTTGGCTACCATTAGGGCAAGAAGCAAGTTTTCTACTCTTAGCCTGTTCAAACTCTAGTTTGAACTGATTAATAACTGCTTTACAATTGTTGCGAGCTTTGGTGTAGGCAGAAAATGAAACTGAAGAATTAGAAACAAGCCAATTACGATATGCAACATTCTTCTCTTGAACAGCCTTAGCACATTTATTGGAAAACCAAGGTTTAGATAAAGTACGAGATTTTAAAGTGGAGTGTGGGATAAAGGATTTCATTCCTGCAAGAATAATTTCACTGACACAATCTGATCAAACTTTGACATCAGAAGTTTTGAAACAGTAATCCGACCAAGGAAAAGAAGAAAAGAAGTCTCGCAGGTCATCCCTACTAATGCTAAAAGGACCATAGACAACAACTCCAGTCAGCAATTTCGGGATTTTCTCCCGATCAAATAGAACTCCTGGTACAATCGCAAAGCCGACCGGGCTAGCCGGGTGGGTAAAGTGTCTGCCTGGCAACTCAAAGGGCACGGGTTTGAATCCCGCCTCAGGCTTGGATCAAAGTACTGCAAAAATCTTGGGAGGTGCATTATGGCCACAGAAGCCGATGCGCCAATAACTACAAAAAAAAAAAAAAAACAATCGCAAAAGAACTTAGGTGTGCTACAGCACTTTGCAGCAGAGGTATTCAACATAGGAGAATCATCCTAGCAGCTTCTGCAAATCGGTAAACTAATGGCCACTTGGCTTAACGCTGACTCATTACTTCTTTTGTCTCGGCACAGGAAGAAATTTTTTTTTCTCTCTCTCTTTCTCCTCTGCTTCTCATGATCTGCTCTGGGTGTGGGGAGGTTCCCTGACCTGGAGTAGCCATAGCACTAGCCTGCTAGTCTTTCTCTATCTGTTCCATGGAGGATGTAAAACTTTTTTTTCTCTCTCTCTATCATTCTGTCTGCTGACATCCTGGCTGACGCTCTCTTCCTTTCCTTGACCAGGTTGCAGGATTTAACTTTTTCTTTTTATTTATTTATTTATTTATTTTTTTTTTTTATTTTATTTTATTTATTTATTTTATTTTTATTTTTTTCAAATTCTGCCCTGGGCTGAAGCTCCCCAGATCAAGCCAGCTCCTCCTTGTCTCACCCTACAGTCAGTCCTCATATAGCATGACAGTTGGGTTTCTAGAAACCCTCGTGCAATATAAATAACAGACCCTATGGGAAAAATAGGGTTAGGTGCCAACCACCCAAGATTGAACACACATTTGTTACCTAAACATTACCAAACACAATAAATAATCGTAATAAAATACTTATGTATTTTATTACTACTAGTACATAATAAAATATTGCTAATGCTTTTGCTTCTATCATAAGCAAACTTGTTCTTTGATCTTCTATCCAAACAGACGTTCCATCTCTTCCAATTCTTTGTGTCTTGATCTAATGGATTTTGTTACACTTTGAGTTGTTCCTGCTATGAAAGTTGTTTTTATTTTCTCTGCATTCTTTGTAATTTTCGGCATTGCCTCATTTAGGCCTGTAGCACGTGCAATATCACATGGTCTTTCATTTCGCTCAAAGTGTTTCACAATTTCATATTTTTTTCTCTATCGACAGAGGCGGACTGGCCATAAGCTTTACAGGGGAAACCCAGGTGGGCCGGAGGCCGGTGTGATTTTGGCCATAAACGCTAGTATGCAGCAGCTACAAATTTTCCCGGGTAAGAATTTTTGACCCAGTTCGCCTCTGTCTATTGATATTGCTTTTCTTTTTCTCTCTGAATCTGTAGTGTCATCACCAGGACACTCCCTTTTCACATCTTTTAAGTATTTTACTCATTTTTAGGGAATAAAGCACAATTACAAAATGAGGAGGCACGCTTGATACACATAAACAAAGCTGCACGTGTGTAGCAACTGAATAAACAACAAACAACAAACAATAAACAACAACAATAAATACAATAAAGTAAAGGCAGAGAGACACTATTAACACCTCACTAGCTCACATTTTACTAAAGCACATTTCTTGGGGTTACTACCATAAAACAATAAAAACAATTTCCAGTTGCGTTTCTGCTAGTGGAATCTGTTATAAATGGGTAGTAAACTCAATCTAATTGCATTTGCGATAATACTGATAGCTGGATAGTGTGGGTTTTTATGTTATTATGGTGAAATGTGTTTCCCCTTCACTGATATAAAAAAAAAAATATTTTCAGAATCTTCTCTTCATTCCTATCATGTTGCAATCAGTTGGGGTGATTCCATGTTCGACTGCCATTTCTTGTAAACACAAAGGCGAATCGTGCATAAGCGAATTCGGTCGTGTTATATAAGATATCGTTCCCCTATTTATAAATCGTGTATGATCGAATTCGTGTAATGTAAACACGTGTTATACAAAGACTGACTGTATATGGTTTTTATTTTTTATTTTTTTGTGTTTGTGTTGTTCTAGCAATCCATCCTGGATTGGGGCTTCCCTGGGCCGTGGAAGCCTTCTCCTCTTTTCTCCTTCCCTCTCTTCATCTTACTTATACAAGTTTTTCTTTCCTCCCTGGGGAACGAGTTTCCCAGGGAGGAGGGCGTGTAGATAGTAGGGGAGGCCTTGCTGCTAGGGACAAGTACCTGGAGGCAGTCGTCCAAGTGATCACTGCTTCCAGGTGGCCAAAACAACATCACACGATAGAACACACACACATAAGCTCACAAACAGTTTTTCTTTCCTGCCACTTTCTCCCATGCAGGATGAAAAACCCCAGTGTGGGATGAACCCCCCCCCCACACACACACGCACACTCTCTCTCGCCTTCCCTTTCATCTATCTTCATCCAGCATGGGATATTCCTATGTGAGATTTTTTTTTTTTTTTTTTTTTTTACATGACACACACTGGTCTTACCTTGACAGTCTGTAAAAACTGAACAGAGCAATGAGGCGGAGATGAACTTTTGTTCTAGGAACTGCCCATACAAAAACACACAAAAAAAATTACTTATCAGGAATGGCATATCAAATGCGATCTTATATCTCACTATAACTTGTCCTTTATTTCTGCAAAAAACCAATAAATAAATAAAACCCTAGTTCCTTCTAGAAAGGATTACAGGGAATAACCATGTAGTTCAGCCTTACTTTACATATATGAAACACTGAATACTACCCTTGCTGTGCCCTGTCCCTTCCTACTGAGATCAATATGTGCAACAATAAGTAACACAATCAGTCCAAATTACCAGTGTTGGTAATTATTTAACTGACTTTATCCATGACCTTCTATGCATCACAAATGGGAAGAGAAAAGCATCTTTTTACTAGCTCATATCTGTGCATTTCATGAAGCATGGCAGTTTTAATTTGTTATAAATTTGTAGCCCAGGCAAAATGAGTATAAGGCGGAAGAGGTTTTCATACACTGTCGTCTTCAAATTAAAGATGTTAAATTAATACCAAAGAATACGGAAACAAGCAACTAAATGACATTTCAGTCCTTCTGCAACTAAAATAATAATATCTTTATTTGTGAATTTGTATTTCAAATATATGCAATTTTTTTTTTTTTTTTCTGGGTGCATCCTATGATCAAGGCATTTTATAATCTGGCAAATTTAGTATCTATGATCATATAGTTTCCAATGAGCAAAGGTTTTATGTGTTTTTTTTTTTTTTTTTGTATTCATGTATGGATAAAACTCTGTTTCCATTTGTGGCTCACATGGCTAATGAATTCTCATAGTCAGACTTCACTTACTTAATTCTCCTTTTTGGCTATTACAAAACAATTTACAATTTATAATTATCGTGTGAAACTAAGACACCAGATTATTCTGTAATTATACCACACTGCCTTATTCTGTTCTATCCAGCTCACCAAATCCCTTGGCATCTGGCTTGTGCACCACCTCCTTAATGGAATGACCACACTCATGGCTTCAATGATATTCCCCCCATAATTCAACTGTACTTTTCCCTCATATATTTAATCCCAATTTAGAAAGTCTAAGATAGTCCCTGGTAATTCCCTTTCTTAAAATTAAAACTCTTGACTTTACTCTCAAGTACCAACATCTAATTTATCATGATCCACTTTAGGACACTATGATAATTTTCTGCCAGTAATTCCTGTACCATGTCTGTAATATTACCTGGGTCACTGTGATGGCAAGTTCAAGGAAACTGACTTATCAGTTTCTGTCCTTGCACTTTACCTGACATATTGAGACATAACAACCACCAAGTTGATTGAAAAAACTTATTTACAGGTCAAGCTACCATTCCCAGGTCAATGAATGGTAAGTTAATTTCCCATAAGAGCCCATATTCAGCTTGAATTGCTTCCAAAATTCAAGCTGAAAATAAGCTCTTATCATACTAATTGCTATCATGCAGTCTGTAGCACACCCAATCACTCTCAACTTTCCTTTGCCACTGACTATCTCACTCCATACATACTTGATTCTCTTCTGAAATTGCTCTGAATCAAGGTATGATATTACTGTCTTTCAGAGCAGCTTTTGATAAAAAGCCTTTCCCCCCCTCCATCCATGCTGTACCTGCCTATCCACACTGTACATTCCAAAACAAAATTCTTTCCACAGAACTGAGTGACACCATCTCAGTTAACCTTATCATATCAATCTGTAGACCTAATCAATATCTCCATTCATCTACTTTATCAACAATACTTCTGACATTATGATATAAGAATGCCTGCTTGTTTTAAACCTCTCTGATACATCCTTTGTAATTACTGAATACTGCTGTACTGTCACTAACCTGGTGAATTTGCAAATAAGCCCCCACCACCCAGCCACAATATCCTCAGACAGCATTAGATAGCTTTCTAATGAAGTGTAGGGCACTACTGTTCTCAAGATTAATTTTTAATTATAGTTCTATAAATCAAGATTATGACTGCTACTTGCCAGCTACACAGGTTTTGTAGGTCAACTATTCATTACTGTATCAGGTATAGTAAATTATAGCTGCATTATTATGAATACTACAGGTATCATTGGGTGAAAATTATAATAAAAGTGAGGAATTTCTTTATTATACAGAGCAGTCTATATAATAAATAAATAATTAGTGCAAAAATGATAAATTTTTAAATATCTTTAAAAAAAGTCTTAAATTTAAAAAAAATTAATTAATAAAATGTGAGTGAAATATTTCTTACAACGCTCTAATAACTAATCTTACAGGCAGAATGCCACAATCTATGATCTACTTTTATATATATAATTATAATAAATAAATTCGCTCACCGCAAGGGCAATCCATGTGTGAAGTGGAGCCTGCTCCTGACGAAGAATTCCCAGTACTTCATCACCCTCTGGAAGTTGGTTAAGATATAATTCAATTACCTGGAAATATAATACATTTGTATTTAAACTCAAATACGATTAACAGTCAGTATATTTATGTATGCAGTACATATACATATAAGTTGATTTTAAGAAATCCTCTTATATTTCGTATAAATTATACATTTTCCATCCTTCATTTCGCCTTGCTTCTTTCATTTTGAAATACTCTTACAATCGATTTAAAAGCAAAAATGGCAATGAATTCTGTATAAAAAAAAAAATAGTGAATGAAAAAAAATGTATTAAAAGTAAATGTTACTAAAAAAAATTCCCAACAAATATGTGCAACAAATTGCTAAAAAAAATTCCCAACAAATCTTTATATGTGCAACTATTTAAATGGATAGGCATAAACAATCCATTAAAGCTTATGAATACTTTAAACAGTGGATAGCAATAATCGAATCAGTAAGAATATGAATCTAAAAAAAAAAAAAAAAAGCAGTAATGAAAGTTCTGAATATTTATTAACTTTCCATTGCTAGTATGGCAACTGATAGAAGCCCCTTTAATTTTTTCTGTTATTTTTTAAATTCATAAGTGAAATCAATTCTTCCTGTGTACCTTTCGCTCACGAATATTCTCTAACTGGTTACACAGTATTTCTGTTTTTATTTCAATATACTATGAATTATCAGCTTTATTTTTTGTTTGGCTGTTCACATTTAGCTAGTAAAACCAAAGCTCTAGGCAATTCCCATTCTCAAGTGACAAAATCAGCATGCAGTACTGATTGCTTACACAAAGAGACAAACATAGATTACATTGTTTTGTGTGTTGTTCATTTTATTCTCAGCTGGACAGGTATTTCGAACGAACAGAGGGGTGAAGTTTTTTATAGTGAAGTGGATTTTTTTTTTTTTTTTTGGCTGATGCTGCATAAGCTTGCTTTCTTGCATCAAATGCCTCTACTAATGCTAATTTTCAGTATCGTTGTTGACTCTGAGTCGGATGGATGTTATTGCTTATATTGCTTCATTTGCATACTTCTTTATATGTACTGTATATATATATGTATATACATATACATATAATACATATAAGTTAACATATTTTATATAATTATGGGTTCTAAAGAATTAAAAATTGTAATAAAAAGAAACAATTACTTTAACTATTATTAAAAAGCTTAAAGTGATATAACTTGAAAATGGTGTTCCTGGAAAAAAATTGCTGAAAAATTTGGTATTGGCCAACAGGCTGTGTCAGATATTAAAAACCAAAAAGAATCTATAAAGATATTTGCTTTAAAAGTCGATGTGATAAAAACAGCATATCAAATAGACAGACATTAAAAAAGCCAAAAGTGTTGCTTGAAGAAACAACACTTCTTTTGGCTTTTTTTAAGTGGTATTCACAGCAACAATCAAGTGGTATTGGCATCGCACGCCAACGCCACCTGATAAATGTATCAATGAATAAATGTATTGTCTTTTTTATAGTTTTAAAATAAAAGCTCTACAGTGATATTTTTTTATTTATTTTCATCAGCACTACTTATATCATTAAATTTACCATTTATTTGTGTTTCAAGTTTTTTTGTCTTTTAGGGCTATCTTTTTGCTTCACTAATCCAGATTATTAGCATTAGCATTAGTAGAGGCATATGATGCAAGAAAGCAAGCTTATGCAGCATCAGCCAAAAAAAAACACACTCTCATTTCACCCCTCCGTTCGTTCCAGCTCAGCCTTAAATTTATTTAAACTATCAACTTCCACAACAAAGGATAGAAGTCTGTTCCACCAACCAACCACCCGCTGACTAAAGGCAAACTTCCGCACATCTATCCTACATCTGTCTTTCCTCAATTTGAATTTATGCCCTCTCAAATGATTATTCTCAGCAAGAGGAAGAATTCCATCAGCATTGAGCATGCTCAAATCATTCAAGGCTTTATACACACCTTGAATGGTTTGAGCATGCTCAATATTTTGGTGAAACAGTGTAATTTTCAAATAAATTTCATTACAACAAGTATATTTATTGTTTTTTACATAAAACATGAGTATTTCTAATGTGTTAGAGATGTTATTATAATTTTTATTAATTTTTTAATGTTTTCTTTTCAGACCTATAATCCATGATGAATGTTCAAGAACTAATTTTTGTTGTTATATCCCGCATCAAAGGAATGAAGTTTTGTGAAATTAGGGAAAGATTTAAGGAAATTTCATAGTTCCGGTCCTACAAACAATGTGATTCATGTACTGGTGAATACGTTTAAAAGAACTGGCTCTGCACATGATGAGGAGAGATGTGGATGCCCAAGGACAGCACATGAAAGCATTGAATCAATTCGAGAAATGCTCGTAGAGGACCCAAAATTATTAGTTGGGGGGTGGATCTTGAAGACCAAACATACCCAAACATAAGTTCACAGAATTTTGCGTTCGACACTAATGAAAAAGCCCTACCACATCCAAGTGTTGCATGACCTGATGAAGAAGATTTTCCATATCAAGCAGCAAAGTGTGCAGAACTTGTCGATCAAATTCAAAATAACAACTTAATGGACCACATCTTGTTCAGTGATGAGGCGACTTTTCACACTTGTGGTAAAATCAATCACCACAATTGTCATATCTGGGATTCCCAAAAACAATCTGAGTTCACAGAATGGCAAAGAGACTCCCGTAAAGTAAAGGTGTGGCTTAGGATGGCAGTCAAAAACTTATGGACCTTACTTTTTTTGCAAAAGCAACAGTTACAGGAACTTTGTACCTTGATATGCTTCAGCAGTTTCTTGAATCCTAGACCTTGAGTGACACATTCTCGCGATTTAACTCCCTTGGATTTTTTTGCTTGGGGTTTCATAAAATCAAATGTTTATTGCAAGAAGTTTCAGGATTTATCTGATCTTAGAAAATGCATTCAGGAGACGGTACAAATTACCCCTGAAATGCTTGCAAATGTTTTGCACAATGTGGCTGAGCTATCTGAAATTTGCAGGGACACTGATGGGGCACATGTGGAAAGCAATAATTAAATTCTTGACCTTTGTTTGTAATAATTTTTTTTTTCTGTTTCAAACTTGGATATTGTATAAAAATAAACTTGTAATCATGCTATTAAGTCATTCATCTCAAATTCACAGCAGAGATAATATTTTTACTTTTTAAAAATAATGTGTAAAAGTCACAGCATTTTTTAAAAATTTAAATTGTTTATTTAAAAAGTTACATATAATAAGTACTGAAAATATATTAAGAAAAGATGATATATCGGTGTACTGTAAGCAGCAGCAAAAAAAATAAACTTTTTTTTTCATAAATAAAGTTGGACACCTAACAGTTCCCAAGCAACTGCACTAAACTGGAGCATGACCAATGCCGAGTCAAAAGTCAGATCATACTTCCAGTTGTATTGAAGATAATAAGTACATTTCTGAAGTGCACTATTAATGAACAATGAATTAACTATATAACTGACAATGGGCTCACTAAGACCAACTGTTCATCACAAAAATATTCTTAACAGGCTTATGTTTAAGTCAATGGTAACCTATTGTTGTGCAACTCATTATTGATCAGCAATAACTGAGTATCAGGGACAGTCCAATGTTCCTGATACTCACTTATTGCTGAACCCATTGTTTCCCTCCTCACTTATTGTGTCCCTATCATATGATGTTGAATTTCTTTTCTATGTATTACTGTGTATTATCTTTACGTGAATGTGAATTTTTATTGTCTTGATGTGACTGTGAATTTTTATTGTCTTGATGTCACTGTATTTTTTATTATATTAGTGATTCAGTGTGATTTTGTGGAAATCATAAATATGTTCTGCTTTACATAAATTGCAAAGGACAGGAAATTTGTACCTTGATATGCTTCAGCATATCAGGGTACAAAGTGTAGTGTCCTGAATTAGGTGTTAAAATTATTCATCAAGATGAACAGTGTAAATAATGTAGTGTAAAAGTAATGCTTCCTACTCTTAGGCAAGAGCCAACAGCAGGCAAACACAAGTTAATCTCATTTACTGGTAATAGTGCAGTAGAATATTACCAATTTTTTGAAACATTTGTTTCACAGCCTGGAAACTTTTATAGGAACCAGTTCTAGCTGGGAGACAAGGATATATATCTACACTGATGAACAATGCAAGCCAAACATCACAGTGCATTTAATAAGAAATTACTAGTTTTCACTGCTTTGACATCAAAGTGAAACAGAGCTTTATTCAATTAGTGAAGGCTGAAACCTATTAATCAACATTCATTTGGACAACTGCCAGTGACTTGACTACTGTAATAGATCAACTGGAAAAATACCTCCAATTTTCCAGGTAAAAATTATATTCACATGATCTTCAAAGATTCCAATACGGACTTTCATACTAATTATCTAGCATTTCTAAATGAGAATCTAAGTTCTAATGAACTTAGATTCTCATTCAGAACCTAGTTGCTAGGCAAAATTTATGTACCATGAAAGGAATATAAAAAAAAATAAACTTTGGATTTTAGCTTTAATAACCACCCTATAGAAGCACAAATAGATGAGAGAAATCCAGATGTTTTTTTTGCTTCGTCAATATTCATTTTTCACATATTTTTTGATTTATTATATTTCTGACCGTAGATTTTAATATATGATGTATGCTTCCTTTCTTTATCACTTTATCTCAATAAAACATTACCAAATATTTCAATGTTTTTTTTCTTTATTTTTATTTTTTAATCACTTCATTAGCAGTGGAACTCTTCCTCCAGTCTTCTGCATGAAATTCCACCAAATTAAGCTTTGGTTAGGTGGCACTTTTTTTTTTATTTCTTTTATTTTTTTTTTTTTTTGTATGGATAATGAGTTGTTTAGCTGTTTGTGTGGTATCTAATTAACTACAGTGTACAAACACTCCTCATCAAACAACCATAATTCATTCTGTTTCCATCAGAGTGGGAAGATGAATGAATAAAAGCAACATCTATCTAATGCTGACATTCTGTAATTCAGCTCATTGTATCCATCATGTATACTCTTCCAAAAACTGCATGTCACATCATATGCATTTGCCAAATAAAAAACTGATGAAGTGGAGTAACAAATGAGTGATAAAATAAATACAAAACAAAAAATTTTAAATGATTAAAAATGGAATAAATTATATAAATCATAATTAATCAAAAAGCCTAAAATCAATTCATAAAAAAAAATATATTTTTTTTATAAGAAAATCACTCTAAAAAACACTAATGTGCAATTCCATTTAGAGGCAGGAATGGCCTGGGATTAAAGTAATAACACTGAATTACTGTTTTCAACTGAGGAGAAAAAAAAACACCTCATATGGAAGTACGCAAAAGCAACCAATGGAAAATAAAACACTAGAACTAAAGAATTTCAGGAGTTATTTTATATGTATGTTAAAACTTGCCAATTATTCGCTTTTGATACAGATTAAAAAGAAGGTAGATAAATCCTTTAGATCAGGGGTGGCCAACGAGTCGATCGTGATCTACCAGTCGATCACGGATTTAATTTCGGTCAATCACGATGAATTTGAAATATACAGTCATCCCTCAATTTGTGCACGTTGTGCAAAGTAATTTTTCAGATGGTAGATCCCGGCACAATTTGAAGGAAAAAAGTAGATCACATCACAAATTAAGTAAGCCACTCCTGCTTTAGATGTTCCATTTATGGATCTATTTTCTAAATCAGAAACTGCCTTATTAGCATTAGAATTAGTAGAGGCATATGATAAAAGAAAGTAAGCTTATGCATCATCAGAAAAAAAAAAAAAAAAAAAACACTCATTTCATCCCTCCGTTCATTCGAAATACCTGTCCAGCTGAGCCTTAATTTTATTTAGGCTATCAACTTCCACAACAAGGGATGGAAGTCTGTTTAACCAACCACCTACCCGCTGGCTAAAGGCAAATTTCCGCACATCTGTCTTTCCTCAATTTGAATTTATGCCCTCTCAGGTGATTATTCTGAGCAAGAGGAAGAATCCCATCAGCATTGAGCATGCTCAAACCATTCAAGGCTTTATACACCTCTATCAGATCACCTCGCCGTGCCTAGTCCCCAGACACTGTAATTTGCAAAACTTAAGCCTTTCTTCGTAAGAGCAACCCTTTGTTCCATTCACTAATCTTGTTGCCCTTCTCTGTACTCGTTCCAGCAGCTCTACATCCTTCTTGAAATGAGACCTACAGATCTGTATACAGTACTGAAGGTGTGGCCTGACCATTGCCTTATACAAGGGAATAATCACCTCCTTATCCCTGCTAGAAAAATTCCTGAATATCATTGACAAGACACCATGAGCTACTCTTGCAGCCCGTCTGCACTGCTCAGAGAACTCCATATCTGCCTCCACAATTACCCCCAGGTCCTTTTCATTCTCTACCACTCTCAGTGTAGTACCAGAGTTGATACGTTGCTCTGGGGTTGCTGTTTCCCATATGTAGTACTTTACATTTGTCAATGTTAAACTTCATTTGCCGCCTCTCAGCCCATCTGCTCAACCTTTCCAGATCCTGTTGCAGCAGCATAGTGTCAGTAGTGTCCTTGACAACCCTGCCAACCTTCGTATCGTCTGCAAACTTGGACATTAAGCTTGATATACCATCATCAATATCATTTATAAATACAGAAAACAATAATGGACCCAATACTGCCACCTAGAGTTAATGCATGCTGAACCCTGAGGGATTCCACTAATAACATTAGTCCACGTTGAGCAGTGTCCATTGATTACCACTCTCTGTCTTCTCCCCCTCAACCATCCCTTTATCCATAGTAGCAATTTGCCTCCAATGCCACACTGCTCAAATTTGTGCAGTAGTCTTCCATGTGCAACAGTATCAAAAGCCTTTCTAAGATCCAAATATATAATATCAAAGTTAGTCCCTGCATCCAGTTCTTTTGTGACTGCATCATAGTATCCAATCAAACTGGTCAGGCAAGACTTTCCCTTAACAAAACCATGCTGTGTCCGAGCTATAACTGAAGTCTTGTCTAGATGATCCTGCAGTGCTTCTTTCACCAGTGCCTCCATTACTTTTCTTGGAACAGAAGTTAAACTCACAGGTCTATAATTACTTCTGTCAGCCTTTGATCCTCCTTTGTGAATTGGGGTCACATTTGCACATCTCCAGTCTATGGGTACCTCCCCTGAGTCCAAGGTAGCTCTCATAATTATGGCTAAGGGTTTGCTTACTTCCTTTGCTGCCTCCTTTAATATAACTGGATAGATCCCATCCACCCCAGGTGCCTTTCTTGTGTTTATTTTCAACAATTTCTCCTCCACTTTACTCTCAGTTATTACAAGATTATCTAGCTTCCTGCCACAGTTCAATACACCTCTTGCATTCCCCTCGCTGACTAACTCCTCATGTGTGAATGTCGATGCAAAATATTCATTTAGTTTGTTAGCTACCTGAGCAGAATCATCAACAGTTGAACCATCGATATCAAGTGGACCAATCTGATTCATCCCCTTCCTTCTAGAGTTTACATAAGAAAAGAACTCTTTGCTGTTTTACTTTGCATTCTTTGCCAAAGATTTCTCGTAATCTGCCTTCGCCTGCCTCACCTCCTTTGTAACTTGGTTACAGACCAGCTTATATCTATCATAGGCTTCTGTGTCATATGTTAATTTATATGTATCCCATGCATTTTGCTTCTCTGCCACATGTCTCATTAGTTCATCTGACATCCATTTAGGCCTAAACCTTGAACAATATTTCTTAGTTGGTATGTAAAGCCTAGTAGCTTCCAAGATAAGTTCTTTGAATGCCTCCCATTTTGAACTGGCTGTTGGTAAGATCATCAGTTGGTCCCACTGTATAGAATTTAAATACTGTCTCAGACCATCGTAGTCGCCTTTACGAAAGCAAAAACACTTCCCTTTACCCCTGATGATGGTATTTACCTCTTTGAGTAAATTCCAATTCAGCACAATATGATCACCACCACCTAGAGTTTCCTTTATCTGCAAATTCTTAATGCATGAAGAATCACTACTGATAATCAGATCAAGAGTATTACTCCCTCTAGTTGCCTCCCGAACTTGCGGATGTAGAAAACAATCATCCAATAAATCCACAAATGCCTTGCTAGTGTTTGAGTGACCAACCCACAAATTCCAGTCTAATATCTGGGAAATTAAAATCCCCCATTATAAGACTCTCTGATTTACTGGCCTACTCTATTTCCCTGTACAGTTTCTTATTATATTCATCAGAGTCATTAGTCCTATAGCACACTCCTACTCTCAATTTCGATCTCCCAATGCTTATGTCACCAAACTGATTCGACACTGCACTGTCCAGCGATGTCGACTGGCTTCACTTCCTTGGATTTTATGTGTTTCTTAACTAATAGCATAACCCCTCCTTCCGTCCTATACACATTGTACTCCCTAAATTCCAGTTCTGCATCCCTTATATCTGTGTGACACCACTTCTCTGATATCCCAACAATATCTGCCTTTGATGTTTTGAGCAATACCTCAAATTCATCAAATTTATTTACCAAACTCCTAGCATTGGTGTACACGCAAGTATACATGTACCTGTTCCTATTCTTAGCTACCATTAACACAACCCATGTGTTTACTTGTACTGCAATGACTCCCAGCAGTCTGCAATATCCTGTATCTTGTTTTCCAGGCTGCTGCTCATTCCAATAGAAGCAGTGCAAGAATCACTTTCACCTCTGCCAGTGGCTACTGTTAATCTATTAGTCCTTGTATCCCCCCCCCCCAAGCTAGCAGTTTTCCGACCAACCTAACACTGCCTCGATAGCATCAGCAAATATTCTTGCACCCTTTCTATTTAAGTGTATCCCATCCCTGTAGAAGCAGTCTTTCCTGTTAACAAGTACAGACCAGGTTGAAAAAAATTCTACCCCTTGAGCCTTGCACAATCTTTCCAGGGCCGAATTGGTCAATAAGGCTCTCATAACATACTCCCTCCTATCATGTCTGGGCAGAATTGCAGACACTTTCAAATTCAACCCTAATTCACAGCTTTTTTTCAACAATGACCTGTACTTGTTAAGTAATTCTGCCGGTCTCCTACTCTTAATATGATTAGTGCCAACGCGTACAACTATATCACCTTTTGTGCCCTTAAAAGATGACATCCGCTCTACAACTTCATCAGCCTTTGCCCCTGGCAGACATACCCTGGTCCTGTTCCACCTATCCTTTTTACAAAGCATGTTCCCCGTTTCCCTGACAATAGAGTCACCAACAACTACTAGTTCCTGTGGGATCAGCGCATTCTGCCTTGGGGGTTGCTGCTTTCAACTTCTCTCTCTCTCGGGGTAACTTGGGAAAAATTTTTTTTGGCTGGTGCAGCATAAACCTCAGGCTTCCTTGCACCATATGGCTAATAATAATAATAAGCTCATCAATATCTGTTATATTTTCAACATAAAATGGCCATATATATAGCATTCCTAGTGTAACTGTACATAGCATATACTTCCTGTTTAACAACCATGCCAAAAGGGGAGTCTCTTCCCAAAGCCAGTGGTGGCAAACCTAGTGATACGGTAGGTTCTCCACTGCAATGCATCTTCATTCAATGAATAGTCACCAATGAACACATATGGACATCTGTAACTGTCACTTGCCCGATGTGCTATATAGCTGAATTGAGTTTGATATACTTCACTTATTTCGCGATCATCTAAGGACACTGATTCGGAATGATCAGCTTATTTCAATTTCAAAAATTCATAGTTAATATTCATCAGTAGTGTATAACACTTAACCATGACAACTACACGCTGTTTCATAGTCCAGGAAAAAAAAAAATATATATATATATATATACAATAATAACAACAATTATAATAGTAAAAATAACCCCAGGGGCTCACATCTGGTGAGTATGGGCTTGGCACACCCAGGGTCCTGAGCTGGATATCATCCTTCTCTTTCTAGGTGATTCCTTTCTACTTCCTTCCTTTCTTCCTTCCTTCCTTCTCTCTCTCTCTGGAATTTTTTTTTTTTTTTTTTTTTTTGGCTGATGCAGCATAGGCCTTAGGCTTCCTTGCACCTTATGGCTAATAATATAATAATCGATCCAACCGCTCGTGCCCCCTTAACAGTAGTGCCCCCTTTTAACGATATACGAAAGTACTAAAAATTTTGTCATTAATCGTGAATTAGTCAAACGAAAATCACGTATTTCGTAAAAATGATGGGTTATGTGTACGATGCAAATGGAAAGATTTCATTTGATTAGATCAGTGAATAACAAGGCCGTCATTTGGAGAATCCAGATTTTCTTGATAATGCGATTAACACATTCATTTATCATTGGAGAATTTTTTTTTGTTTTTTTTTATTTCACTCGGGAATAGCATATAAACATAATAATTCTCACCTCATCTGTATCCCTGAGAGGAATTTCAATAGAAGCAGCCATCCTTCATATCTAGCCACAGAGTAAACTACTCTAGGTATCTACCAAAACACAGACGAATGTAACATAAACAGCCAAGTTGGAAATTAAATTAATCCGCTTGGTGGCGACACCATACGTTTATTCCATACATATAGAAAATATTTAGTCCATGATTCCATGTACAAGATTAGACATTCTTGTGTAATTCGCTGGTAAAGCTATAATTAAACCAGCGGCTTCAAAAGAACAATAATGATTATAATAAAATACGTATGCCTACAAGTCTTATTAGCATTAGCATTAGTAGAGGCATTTGATGCAAGAAAGCAAGCTTATGCAGCATCAGCCAAAAAAAAAAAAAAAACCCCACTTCCACTTCACCCCTCTGTTCGTTCAAAATACCTGTCCAGCTGAGCCTTAAACTTATTTAGGCTATCAACCTCCACCACAAGGGATGGAAGTCTGTTCCACCAACCAACCACCCGCTGGCTAAAAGCAAATTTCCGCACGTCTATCCTACATCTGTCTTTCCTCAATTTGAATTTATGCCCTCTCAGGTGATTTTTCTGAGCTAGAGGAAGAATCCCATCAGCATTGAGCATGCTTAAACCATTCAAGGCTTTATACACCTCTATCAGATCACCTCGCTGGTGCCTAGTCTCCAGACACTGTAATTTGCAAAACTTAAGCCTTTCTTCGTAAGAGCACCCCTTTGTTCCATTCACTAATCTTGTTGCCCTTCTCTGTACTCGTTCCAGCAGCTCTACATCCTTCTTGAAATGAGGTCTCCAGACCTGTATACAGTACTCTAGGTGTGGCCTGACCATCGCCTTATACAATGGAATAATCACCTCCTTATCCCTGCTGGAAAAATTCCTGTATATCATTGACAATACTCCATGAGCTACTCTTGCAGCCCGTCTGCACTGCTCAGAGAACTTCATATCTGCCTGCACAACCACCCCCAAGTCCCTTTCATTCTCTACCACTGTCAGTGTAGTACCACAGAGTTGATACGTTACTCTGGGGTTGCTGTTTCCCATGTGTAGTACTTTACATTTATCAATGTTAAACTTCATTTGCCACCTCTCAGCCCATCTGCTCAACCTTTCCAGATTCTGTTGCAGCAGCATAGTGTCAGTAGTGTCCTTGACAACCCTGCCAACCTTTGTATCGTCTGCAATCTTGGACATTAAGCCCGATATACCATCATCAATATCATTTATAAATACAGAAAACAATAATGGACCCAACACTGAGCCCTGAGGGACTCCACTAATAACATCAGTCCACGATGAGCAGTGTCCATTGATTACCACTCTCTGTCTTCTCCCCCTCAACCACCCCTTTATCCATAGCAGCAATTTGCCTCCAATGTCACACTGCTCCAATTTGTGTAGCAGTCTTCCATGTGCAACAGTATCAAAAGCCTTTCTAAGATCCAAGTATATAATATCAAAGTTATTCCCTGCATCCAGTTCTTTTGTGACTGCATCATAGTATCCAATCAAGTTGGTCAGGCAAGACTTCCCCTTAACAAAACCATGCTGTGTCTGAGCTATAACTGAGTTATAACCAGTGGTGAGCTGCGAATATTTTAACAATGAGTTCGCAGTTTTTCCGACTTTCTACCGAATAAATTTGATCGGTAACGGATGTGACGTCATCCGCTGCTTCCGCTAGAGGCGCTTCCCAAGCTCGCACTACTGTAGTGTGATTAGAGCCTGACGCATATTTTGTGACCGGTATGTTATCTCCAGTCAGGGACGGATTTAGAGGGTTGAACAGATGTGGCTTATTACCCCTTTAGCCATGCGTATAAGTGAATGTTAAAACGTTCCTAGGGCTATCGAAAAAAAACTTAAAAACCTGGACATCATGCATCGCCTTACAATGACAACTGGATATGACAGTGTTTAGAGTTCTAACATTTTAGAATTTTTGAATAGTATGACGTGACAATCATGCTTCCTGAAGTTACTACTGCAGTAACTATGATTGCAACAATACAAAAATTTGTCAACAATTTCTTTTTTTGTCTCGCATTTTCGTTACATTCCATTGTTAAGTTCCCTTAACAGCTGCGAATGTTGCTTCAACTACAAGATCGGTACATCAATCGGTGCTGTTTTACAGAGATATTTAGATACGTTGCACTCGCCAGTATGCATCTCTTACTTTAGTTATCATAAATCTATTGTATCTTGTCTTCCAAAAATTTTGAAATCTGTGAATGGTCAATAAAATATTTACAATAAAAAAAGCTTTTATTTTGTAATCGATAATAATAATAATAATATATACAAATTAAAATACCTAAAAGAAACGCGGATGTTTCTCATAAACCATCTACCGCGCATGCTCGGCACACGCACAACTTTTTTATTCGTCTTTTTTTTTAACAAAAGCGAAGTTTTTACGGCTCCAACAAATAAAGAAGTTTTTGCCTTTTTATTGACTTAAATTGGCATATTAATTTATTTTTTGAGCTGCTTTATATTCATAGTAACCAGCGCTTTTTTTGTAAAAAAAAAATAGGTGCTGGTGCTCATTCTTTGCTATCAGGAAATATTGAAAATTAAAAGGATAAGAAAAGTACTCTACAATTTTTTTTTCCTGATAGTAATGTTTGCGGAATAAGAACAACAAATTTAGTATATTAACACAGTTTATTAAGTATAAATTTATTATTCAAATATATATAGAAAAATAAGTAAAATGTGAATAAAATAAGTAAATAAATCGGTCAACTACTGAATGCCGGGCACCCGGGATAACACGAATTATCATTAGAGTAGTATCTCAAATAGAGAGCTTTATGATAACCGAAAAAAGTTTCTAGTACCCTGGCTTGACCTAAAACTTAGGAAATAACGAAAACGTTGTCTATTTGAGTCTTTCCAATTGTTGTGAATACCAAGGATATCAGAAGCGACTCCGACTTCTTCCTGCAGAAGCGATTAAAATCTGGGCATATTAATTTATTTACTCTGCGCAGGCTCCTCCCTACCACCGCCGCCTCGATACTGGCTTTCTGAATACCTCCTTGATGGGACAACTCCAGTTTTGAAAATTGTTAAAAAATACTTCTTGTCGCAAAATTTAAAAATGACCTTTATAGAATTATTAACTAACTATTTCGCAACCATTTTGTCACTAAAAGAAGAGTTACTTATTAAAACAAGCATGCTATTGAAGTGCAACAAAAAAACGATTTTGAACTAATTTTAACACAAAAATAAATGATAGATTTCAACCGCAATAGCTTTCCCTTGATAAACATCGAATAATACATAGTTATAGTGTTAGGGTCAGGCGCCACCTGTGATTTCTCACATCTGCGCATATATAATACATAGTTAATGTGATTTTTAAATTTTTAGCTCCGTTAGCGACGGAAATAGAGGAGGGACATGAAAATTACTTACATTTTCCTGTCTGACGCCGCCATTTTTAATTTTTAATTTTAAAATATTCTAAAATTATATTTTAAACATACTCGTTGAGCTCTTTCCAATGGTGTAGCTATAGGTTGTCGACAACATTTTTATTCCCCCACATTTAACCCCCCACCATTTCTCTGACAAATTTTTGTCAAAAATGATCAATATGGCGTTATGTTGGTCCACTTGATGTGCAAACCAATACAAAATTTCTAGTCAATAGGTTGAGTTGTTCCAGAGATACAGTGCTGTAACAGACGAATGGACATGCAGACAACCGAGTGACATTGTAAGGGTCCTTCGTTAAACTATGGCCCCTAAAAATAATAAGTAAAAATAATTTTATAATAAAGTTTTTGTAGAATATTCCAAATTTTTATTAAGTTCTGATCCGACACCCTATGCCCACTTCTTTTCTTCCTCTTTGTGTCTCTTGCTGAATGACCTTTCCGAAGCAGCCACGAATCGACATATTTTGCTGGATCGAAGCGGGTCAGCGGTGGGCCTACAATTTTAAGAAACAGTAGTGAAGAAAGTGTTTTTGTCATCAACGAAGCTCTGCTTCGGCTAACAATCAGATTCATTTGTGAAAATCCTCATTCACATTCTCTCGATGAAATTGGTATCATACTCAGAGTGTCCATCAAATTCTTCAATTCTTCTGAAACCATCTTTTCAATTAGGTAGCACCGAAATCCACGAATTGCATTTAACTGTAACCTAATTGACAATTTTCTAATTTCATTTTCGCCAAATGCCAACAATTCATGCTTAGAAGGTTTAATACCTTCGTTGTCCTCGTTTTCCTTCTCTCGTCATCGGTATTGTCACTAGTTCTTAAATTTGAATTTTTTTTTTCGAAAATGTCAGTGTCATTCAGATATGTATTCAAGTACTGTGACCAGGTAAAGAGAGATAGGGAAAATTTACGGAAAAATGTGAATAACGCACTTCCGCGAAACAACAGATGATTATTTGTCGTGGTAAAAGAAATTACTCCCTCCTAATTCTCAAACGGGGGCGCTTAGAGTGCATTCATGAAGGTGGAGTTATTCAGGAAGGAGAATGATGTAGGTAAAGTAAACATTGGCAGTGAGCTGGATGATTTTGTAATAACTGAGAGGAAAGTGGAGGAGAGATTGTTGAGGATAAACATAAAAAAGGCACCTGGGGTGGATGGGATCTATCCAGTTATATTAAAGGAGGCAGCAAAGGAAGTATGCAAACCCCTAGCCATAATTATGAGAACTTCTTTGGACTCAGGGGAGGTACCCATAGACTGGAGATGTGCAAATGTAACCCCAATTCACAAAGGAGGATCAAAGGCTGACACAAGTAATTATAGACCTGTTAGTTTAACTTCTGTTCCAGGTAAATTAATGGAGGCACTGGTTAAAGAAGCACTGCAGGATCATCTAGACAAGAATTCAGTTATAGCTCAGACGCAGCATGGTTTTGTTAAGGGCAGGTCTTGCCTGACCAATTTGATTGGATACTATGATGTAGTCACAAAAGAACTGGATGCAGGGAATAACTTTGATATTATATATTTGGATCTTAGAAAGGCTTTTGATACTGTTGCACATGGAAGACTGCTGCACAAATTGGAGCAGTGTGGCATTGGAGGCAAATTGCTGCTATGGATAAGGGGATGGTTGAGTGGCAGAAGACAGAGAGTGGTAATCAATGGACACTGCTCAACGTGGACTAATGTTATTAGTGGAGTTCCTCAAGGTTCAGTGTTGGGTCCATTGTTGTTTTCGGTGTTTATGAATGATATTGATGATGGGATATCAAGTTTAATGTCTAAGTTTGCAGATGATACAAAGGTTGGCAGGGTCGTTAAGGACACTACTGACGCTATGCTGCTGCAACAGGATCTGGAAAGGTTGAACAGATGGGCTGAGAGGTGGCAAATGAAGTTTAACATTGACAAATGTAAAGTACTACATATGGGTAACAGTAACCCCAGAGCAATGTATCAACTCTGCGGTACTACACTGACAGTGGTGGAGAATGAAAAGGACCTGGGGGTAATTGTGCAGGCAGATATGAAGTTCTCTGAGCAGTGCAGACGAGCTGCAAGAGTAGCTCATGGTGTCTTGTCAATGATATACAGGAATTTTTCTAGCAGGGATAAGGAGGTGATTATTCCCTTGAATAAGGCAATGGTTAGGCCACAACTTGAGTACTGTATACAGGTCTGGAGGCCTCATTTCAAGAAGGATGTAGAGCTGCTGGAACGGGTACAGAGAAGGGCAACAAGATTAGTAAATGGAACAAAGGGTTGCTCTTACGAAGAAAGGCTTAAGTATTGCAAATTACAGAGTCTGGAGACTAGGCACCGGCGAGGTGATCTGATAGAGGTGTATAAGGCTTTGAATGGTTTGAGCATGCTCAATGCCAATGGGATTCTTCATCTTTCTCAGAATAATCACCTCAGAGGGCATAAATTCAGATTGAGGAAGGACGGATGTCGGATAGATGTGCGGAAATTTGCCTTTGGCCAGCGGGTGGTTGGTTGGTGGAACCGACTTCCATCACTTGTTGTTGAAGTTGATAGCCTAAACAAATTTAAAGCTCAACTGGACAGGTATTTCGAACGAACGGAGGGGTGAAATGGGAGAGGGTTTTTTTTTTTTTTTTTTTTTGGCTGATGCTGAATAAGCTTGCTTTCTTGCATCATATGCCTCTACTAATGCTAATGCTAATGCTAATGTGTCCGTAGGCTTTTCCGTTCTAGTGTGCTTGCCGGATAACTTTTATCACCTAACGATTAAGACAATCAACTCATACAATTACTCAACATTCAATGCATAAAATAAAGCTACTGGGCAAGACTACCACTAACATTAGCATTCCAGAAGGCTGGAATTCATATGGGTTTCTTATGATCGGCTAGCGATTTAGTTAGGACAAAATCTCTTATCCTCAAGATGTGCCCCTAGGCATTATGGGCACCCTCGCGATATAGAGAGGCGTTGTGTTCTCCACTCTGTCCCCCCTTTCCAGTTGACAAAACATGATTTATTAGATATAAACATATATGATACAAACAAATTAAAGCAGTGGTTCGCTGTATCTTAATATTAAAGAGTATGATTCTGTACCTTATTCGCTATATACTGAAGATTGCACAATATACTAAAAGTTGAGACATACTTGGCATATGTATATTAGTTGGTTTGTGTTCTTCGTGAGGCCTTTATTAGATATTCATTGCTCGTACTCAAATGCGTCAATAGGTACCTTGCTGTCCGAATATTTAGGCAATTGTGTAAAGTAGACATGTAAGCTTAACTGTAATTGACATTACCACATTCAATAATGTATAGTGCTGGCACTATATCCTAGTGCCTATGTACAGTAAGAAACGTTATCAGGTTACGTATTTCGGAGGAGAGATGTCAGTTGGTGACGACAATACAAAAAGGGGTTGTAGGTGTTATTGTTTGGTAGTTTATTTCAGTTTGTTATAAATATAGGAGCGAACTTACCAACAAACTCCAGGACGACCTGCGAGGTTCGGAGGATTGTCCAGGGCGGTCTGCCGATAACAATATAATATCTCTGCTTGTTATTATCTTCTTTCTGCGTTTCTTTTCCAACTTTCTTACATCAGTAGACACAACCTTCACGACAACAAGACCTACGCTCCGACTCTGGGACAGGTCAACAACTCTACAACTTCAACATGAAAACAACCAGCTGATGATCACGACCCACCCCTCTCCTTTGTCTCCACTAGATATATATACGTGTCCTCCCTTTCTGGGTTTAGAATACTTTTATTGGCTAAAAGGCTACTTCGTGAGGAAAAGATAATCCCAGGGACTATTGTTGCCATCGCCGAAATCCGACACAATTAAAAAGGAATGTGAGAACAACCACTGAGTAGTTATCAACTTCAGATTTCACCCCTAAGGTATGTTCCTTATTGGCATTACTTTGATTTCTCTGCCGAGAATCACATACTTTCCCATAGTTTTCATGAAATCTGAATCCATAACGTTTGTTCGACACAATAGAGTTACGACCTCTTGTTGTGAATTAGTCGAACTCATGACACTGGAACAGCGTTTCGATAGTCCCTTCCCTAGAATAACATCAAGAGGTTCATGTTTGAAAAAAAAATATATATATAGCTTTCGGTAAGGCGTAGATATTATTCTTTAAATATAGTCGTGGCAAAAATATAGGGCAACTTAGAGCGAAACTGTCTCTGAGAGACAAGCCAAAAGGTAGAAATGGAAGCATTTCTACAAAAAAAAACACCATTATGCCTGGCATTTGTGAATTATGAAAAGGCATTTGACTCCATACCGCATAAGGCAATGTTCTGGCACTGGAAAGACAAGGCATAGATACCCCACATATTATGCTTTTCATGAAAATATATGAGCGTGCTACCTCCTCTCTTAGACTAGACAAAGACAGTAGGAAATTTAAAATTGAGAAAGGAGTTCGACAAGGAGACACAATATCTCCGAAGCTGTTTACTGCTGCCCTTGAGGAAGCTTTCAGAAGATTAGACTGGTCGCAGAAAGGAGTCAATGTGAACGGAGAGTACCTAAACCATTTACGATTTGCAGGTGACATTCTGGTCATAAGCCACGATCCCAAAGAATTAGAGGAAAATCTTAATCAGTTATGCACAGATAGTAAGGATTTTGGACTTAAGATGAATATGGCTATAACAAAAGTAATGATTAACAAGTATGCCACGGAAAGGGAAATAATGATTGAAGGAGCAGTAATTGAAAAGGTGGAGTCATATACTTATCTGGGACAAGTTATCAGCTGTAATAATGATAAATGGCTGCCAGTCAAGAGAAGAATAAATTTTGGATGGATAGCATTCAGGAAGTATAGTCACATACTGAAGAGCAATATCCCAGTTTGTCTGAAACGTAAAATAATGAACCAATGTATACTCCCCACCATAACTTATGGAAGTGAAACTTGGGCACTCACCAAAAGAATAGAAGAGAAGCTGAGAACTACACAGCGAAGAATGGAACGAATTATATTGGGAATCAGACTGTTAGATAAGATGAGAAACACGTGGAGTAGGCAGCACACTCAAGTAAAGGACATTCTTATCAAAACTTAAGAACTAAAATGGTTTTGGGCAGGACACATAGCTCAGAGACATGATGACAGATGGACTAAGAAAATAACAGAATGGTACCCAAGAGTAGCTAGAAGAAAACCTGGAAGACAAACTCGGAGATGGATAGATGAAATTCATGAGTTTCTGGGTAGCAAATGGATGGTCAGTGCTCAAAACAGAAGGAACTGGAAAGTTGCTGGAGAGGCCTTCATCCTGCAGTGGATTGAAAATGGCTGATGATAATGATGATGCAGTAGAAGGTGGGCCAGAGCCTATTGGGAATGCACCTTGATCTGCTCATTGTTGACCAGCGAGAGTTCTCCGTACGCGGGACAGGTGATCGGATAGGTTTTACCAGGTACTACTAAATTATTAGCATTAGCATTAGTAGAGGCATATGATGCAAGAAAGCAAGCTTATTCAGCATCAGCCAAAAAAAAAAAAAAAAAAAACCCCTCTCCCATTTCACCCCTCCGTTCTTTCGAAATACCTGTCCAGTTGAGCTTTAAATTTGTTTAGGCTATCAACTTCAACAACAAGTGATGGAAGTCGGTTCCACCAACCAACCACCCGCTGGCCAAAGGCAAATTTCCGCACATCTATCCGACATCCGTCCTTCCTCAATTTGAATTTATGCCCTCTGAGGTGATTATTCTGAGAAAGATGAAGAATCCCATTGGCATTGAGCATGCTCAAACCATTCAAAGCCTTATACACCTCTATCAGATCACCTCGCCGGTGCCTAGTCTCCAGACTCTGTAATTTGCAAAACTTAAGCCTTTCTTCGTAAGAGCAACCCTTTGTTCCATTTACTAATCTTGTTGCCCTTCTCTGTACCCGTTCCAGCAGCTTTACATCCTTCTTGAAATGAGGCTTCCAGACCTGTATACAGTACTCAAGATGTGGCCTAACCATTGCCTTATACAAGGGAATAATCACCTCCTTATCCCTGCTAGAAAAATTCCTGTATATCATTGACAAGACACCATGAGCTACTCTTGCAGCTCGTCTGCACTGCTCAGAGAACTTCATATCTGCCTGCACAATTACCCCCAGGTCCTTTTCATTCTCCACCACTGTCAGTGTAGTACCGCAGAGTTGATACATTGCTCTGGGGTTACTGTTACCCATATGTAGTACTTTACATTTGTCAATGTTAAACTTCATTTGCCACCTCTCAGCCCATCTGTTCAACCTTTCCGGATCCTGTTGCAGCAGCATAGCGTCAGTAGTGTCCTTAACGACCCTGCCAACCTTTGTATCATCTGCAAACTTAGACATTAAACTTGATATCCCATCATCAATATCATTCATTAACACCGAAAACAACAATGGATCCAACACTGAGCCCTGAGGGACTCCACTAATAACATTAGTCCACGTTGAGCAGTGTCCATTGATTACCACTCTCTGTCTTCTGCCACTCAACCATCCCCTTATCCATAGCAGCAATTTGCCTCCAATGCCACACTGCTCCAATTTGTGCAGCAGTCTTCCATGTGCAACAGTATCAAAAGCCTTTCTAAGATCCAAATATATAATATCAAAGTTATTCCCTGCATCCAGTTCTTTTGTGACTACATCATAGTATCCAATCAAATTGGTCAGGCAAGACCTGCCCTTAACAAAACCATGCTGCGTCTGAGCTATAACTGAATTCTTGTCTAGATGATCCTGCAGTGCTTCTTTAACCAGTGCCTCCATTAATTTACCTGGAACAGAAGTTAAACTAACAGGTCTATAATTGCTTGTGTCAGCCTTTGATCCTCCTTTGTGAATTGGGGTTACATTTGCACATCTCCAGTCTATGGGTACCACCCCTGAGTCCAAAGAAGCTCTCATAATTATGGCTAGGGGTTTGCATACTTCCTTTGCTGCCTCCTTTAATATAACTGGATAGATCCCATCCACCCCAGGTGCCTTTTGTATGTTTATCCTCAACAATCTCTCCTCCACTTTCCTCTCAGTTATTACAAAATCCTCCAGCTCACTGCCAATGTTTACTTTACCTACATCATTCTCCTTCCTGAATAACTCCTCATGCGTGAATGTAGATGCAAAATACTCGTTTAGATTGTTAGCCACCTGAGCAGGATCCTCAACTGTTGAACCATCAATATCCAGTGGACCAATCTGATTCATCCCTTTCCTTCTCGAGTTCAAGTATGTAAAGAACTCCTTTCTGTTTTTCTTTGCATCCTTTGCCAAGGATTTTTCGTAGTCTGCCTTTGCCTGCCTAATCTCCTTTGTGACTTGGTTACAGACCAACTTATATCTATCATAGGCTTCCATGTCACCCATTAATTTGTATGTATCCCATGCATTTTTCTTCTCTGCCACATGTCTCATTAGTCCATCTGACAACCATTTAGGCCTAAACCTTGAACAATATTTCTTAGTTGGTATGTAAAGCCTGGTAGCCACCAAGATTAGTTCCTTGAATGCTTCCCATTTTGAGTTTGCTGTTGGTAACATCATCAGTTGGTCCCACTGTATAGAATTTAAATACGGTCTCAGACCATCAGAGTCGCCTTTACGAAAACAAAAACCCTTCCCTTTACCTCTGATGGTAGTTACCTCCTTGAGTAAATCCCACTTCAACACACTGTGATCACTGCCACCTAGTGGTTCATTTATCTGCAGGTTCTTAATGCATGAAGAATCACTACTGATAATCAGATCAAGAGTATTGCTCCCTCTTGTTGCCTCACGAACATGCTGATGTAGAAAACAATCATCCAATAAATCCACAAAAGCCTTGCTAGTGTGCGAGTGACCAACCCACAAATTCCAGTCAATATCTGGGAAATTAAAATCCCCCATTATAAGACTCTCTGATTTACTGGCCCACTCTATTTCCCTGTACAATATATTATTATACTCATCAGAGTCATTAGGCCTATAGCACACTCCTACTCTCAATTTTGATTTCCCTATGCTTATGTCACACCAAACTGACTCGACACTGCCCTGTCCATCGATGTCAACTGGCTTCACTTCCTTTGACTTTATGTGTTTCTTAATTAATAGCATAACCCCTCCTTCCCTCCTGTCCTGTCTATCCTTTCTATATACATTGTATTCCCCAAATTCCAGTTCCGTATTACTTATATCTGTGTGACACCACGTCTCTGATATCCCAATAATATCTGCCTTTGATGTTTTGAGCAATACCTCAAATTCATCAAATTTATTTACCAAACTCCTAGCATTGGTGTACACGCAGGTATACATGCACCTTTTTCTATTCTTAGCTACCCTAACACAACCCATGTGTTTATTTGTAAAGCAATGACTACCAGCAGTCTCTGAAATATCCTGCATCTTGTTTTTCAGACTTCTGCTCATTTGAATAGAAGCAGTGCAAGAATCACTTCCACCTCTGCCAGTGGCTTATAGAATGGTAATCCCTTTAGCTCTCTTAATTCGCGGAGCAACAGTAATTACCTGAAGGCCAGAAATGCGAACAGTGCGTACCGAGTTAATTCTCTCCTAATCCGTTCGCTATATAAAGATTTTCCCGCTCAACGGAAACTATTTTAAATGTAACTTCCAAGGGAAATTCAAAATAATTAAACAGAGTTCCGACTGAGCAATTTAGAATTATAAAAATGATTATACAGCTTTATCTTAACAATAGACAGTGAAAAATTTAAATTTAGTTAAATAATTTTAAGCTTATTTGAATAGTAGATAAACAGGTTAAATAATTTACGGAATATTACAAATTTTGAAGTGCACTGCAACCAAATTTCACACGTCACTGTTAATAAAAGTGCCGGTACGCCGTTCCGTTGCGTACCAACACAAAAAAAATCACTGCTAGTAACAATACTTTAGTTTAAAATGAATTTAGATAGAGACTTTGTAGCTTATTTCTTACTATCGGTAAGGGTATCAAATACACGTGTGGACAGGTTTTGCAGTTTCCTTGAACGGCCCATCAAGCTCTCAGCTGCCCACATCAATGCCAGAACTTGCACAAAACAACACGCAACACAGCGGCAAACCCCAAGGCAGAATGCGCTGGTCCGAAACGAACTAGTTGTTGTAGGTGACTCAGGGAAACGGGGACCATATTGTGCAAAAAAAAGCAGCAAAAATGGATCCCAATCACTCTGTCCGGGATGTCAAATGTCCAATCTATTTAAGGGTATTAAGAACCATCCAGAACAAAACCGACTATGGCTGTACACCATAATCGCCATTCCGCCAACGTCCTCAAAATTCTCCAACTGAATGCCCAAAGAGCCAGAAATGTGGTCGAACAAATTAGAATGAAAATGGATGAAGAAGAAATTGATATCCTCTGCGCTCAAGAGCCCTACACCCACAAGGGACGGGTACAGGGCTACCCTCGCGCATATAGGATCATTGAGACAACCACAGATACTCCATGGGCAGCCATCATTATTAGGAATACTACAATTACAGTCACAAAGATTGACTCCTTATGCACCCCCTTTGGTGTTTGTGCACACATTATCTGCCAACAGGGCTCTCTGCATGTAGTCTCATTGTACTACCGACCACGAACCGATATCGCACCATATATTTAATATCTCCAGTAACAATACTTTAGTTTAAAATGAATTTAGATAGAGACTTTGTAGCTTATTTCTTACTATCGGTAAGGGTATCAAATACACGTGTGGACAGGTTTTGCAGTTTCTTTCAGTCAGTCATAACTCTCTTACCTTCCAGCAAAATCCTAGTAACGATGGATCCCAATTGTAGATCTCGCTTGTGGCATAGCCGGGTGGATGGTCATGTAGTTTCCCAGAATGGACAGCGATTAGAAGATTTCCTTTCATCTTCTCCATTTGAGGTCCTTAACAAACCACATCACCTTTCTACCTTCAGCAATACCCTGTGGGAAAGCAACATTGATGTTACCCTTGCCACACGGTCCATAGCACAAAAGTTCTCATCATGGATGGTTCATGAGGCCTGGACCACCTCAGACCACAGGGCCATCTCCTTCCATCTATCGAGACAACTTGATAGTACTCCTCCCATATACCACGATATCATCAGATACTCCACCAAAACAGCTGATTGGAATGCCTTCAAGGACAATATAAAATCAAAGCTACAAATGGATACATCCCAACTAAACCATCTTGATCCACAGGAGCACCTCTCCCTCCTAACAATCACAATCCAACAAGCGTGTGAGAGAACTATGAAAAAACGTCAGAAACACCAAAAAGCAGTCCTTTGGTGGTGCAGGGAACTAGAAAACCTGAGGCGCCAAGTCCACACTGCCCGAAAAGCCTTCCAGAGAGCAAGGCACTCCTGGCCTCCTGCTGAGGTCCAGGCTCTACGGGAAGCATATAGAAGATATTGTAACAACTACACAAGCCTCATTCGGCAGAAAAAGAAAGTGTCTTGGCAGAACCTTGTGACAACTTCTGGAAATGCAGATCCTTGGGGGGGTCGTTTATCGCATTGTTATGAACAAGCTGCCCAGGGCAGAGATGTTAAATGCAACCCTGACTCCTGATGGCAGTCCAACACACACATGGGCTGAATCCATGAATAATATTCTGAATGCCCTACTTCAGACTGATGAGAGTCCCCTCAATGATGAACAAAAGCAAATTAAACAAGACAACCAGGCCTTCTCCAACAATAAAATAGAACCTCCTTTCACCTCTGAGGAAATGAAAAAGCACTAGACAGAACAAAAATAAATAAATAAATAAATAAAAAAATAATAAATAAAATGGTCATGATAATATTGAGGCTGAGGTCATCAAGAAAGCAGCAACACATCTCCCAACCCACCTATTAGCACTGTTCAACAAATGCCTTGCGAAAGAATTTTCCCTGATTCTTGGAAACAGGCAGTGCTCGACTCATCTTAAAAGGTCCAGATAAAGATCCTACTCTACCCAAATCTTACCTCCCCATTGCTCTTCTCCCAGTCTTGGGAAAGGTAATGGAGCGGCTGCTTCAATCCAGATTATCCACCTACTACCAGACAGCCAACTTAGACTCTCCAAAGCAGTATGGCTTTAAGCCAGGATGCTCCACTGAAGACGCTATGAACAATCTCCTCAACACAGTGAACTCAACCACAGAAAAATATCTACTGGCTATCTCCATTGACTTTTCTGGTGCCTTCGATTCCATCTGGTGGCCCAGCATTGTCAGAAGATTACGTCAACTCAATATTCCACTCAACCTCTACCGCTGTCTCCAGAACTACCTCTTCAACCGCTCAGTAACTGTTCAAACAAATTTTCAGAAAACCTCCCGACCAGTTGTTAGAGGGTGTCCACAGGGCTCAGTTCTTGGGCCCTACTTCTGGAACTTGTTACTAGATGAATTCCTTCTTATGGATCTAGGTCCTGTGGACTGAATGGCCTATGCAGATGACCTCATCCTCCTTATCAAAGCTGATTCTAGAACTCAGCTTGAGCAAATTGCCTCCCCTGCCTTAACGATCCTCCAAAATTGGGCAAACAACCACAAGTTAGTCATCTCTGGGGAAAAAAACGAAGACTATCCTCCTCAAAGGATCCTTGGACATAAGAAGACCGCCCCAAATTAAAATCTCTGGGCAGACATTGCAACTCAAAACAGAACTAAAATATCTAGGAGTAACCTTCGACTCCCGATTAACATTCTTCCCTCATCTTAATTACCTCTCCAACAAAATACGTCGTTATACTGCCATGATCGTAAGAATTAGCAGAGCAGACTGGGGTTTGAAGAGGAGGACTCTCATGCAACTTTACAAAACCATCTTCATACCAGCTGTGTGCTATGGTGCAGCCATATGGTTCCCTCGTGCCATCATTGCCCATAATAAAGCAAAGCTACATACAATTCAACGCAATATCCTACTCAGTGTGACTAGAGCTTGCCGCACAGTCAGTAATCCTGCCCTGCAGGTCTTAGCAGGTATTCTTCCTCTGGACCTGGAGGTTATTCGTCGCGGCCTTGCATACCGCATAAAGAGAGGAATTCCCACCACCATTCTGGATATAACACTCGATCTAGCTAATGATCCAAAAAACGAAATGAAACAGATTTACTCTAAGCTCTTCCAGCATTGGCAAAGATCTTGGGAGCAAACAACCAAAGGTGAAACAACTAAAAGATTTCTTCCACAAGTTATGATAACTGCACCAAAACCTCCTCCGTGGTACTCAACGGGTCTTCACGTCTCGTTCTTCCTCACTGGTCATGGATCGTTTCGGGCCAAGCTGCATGCCCTGGGTCTCACCGATTCTCCTCTCTGCACATGCGGTGACAATGAAGACTGGATTCACCTCATGTATAATTGCCCTCTTTATGATTTACCCAGAAGTCTCCTAATTACCAGAACTGGAAATATACCAAGTGGTCAGGAACATCTCTACATAATTGATGAAACCAACTACAAAGCCTTCACTACTTTTGCCCAGACTGTATTTGAAATGCGCCAAATTCACCTACAGCAAACTGTTCAACGCACCCCCATCTTATAATGAACCCAAAACTCAATTCACAGAACATATCCTGAATGGAATCAAAGAAAACACAAACAGGATATTGAACTTTATCCTGACCTAACAAGAATCTCTCGACGTTCACAAAGGAAACTATCTGACAAACCCACGAACCCAAAAAGGACTTTTCTACAAGACACAAGAACTCCAAGCAATCCTCGAGCTTCATGAATCCATGTGCCTCCTCTCATCCCCTAAGAGAAGATTATCCAAGTCCTCTACCCAGTGTGGGACACTGCTCATTGCCTACAAGTCACCCTTGGATGAAGAAGATTAAATTGCTGACACTGGGCCCCTTGCCCAATATGGGACCCACTCACTTGCCGGCACCTCTTCTCTTCAAGTTGTAGGATAATATCTGATTTTCCTACTTGTGTAGGAACTCATATAAATACTCCTCTAGGAGTGGGACTGGCATTTGACATCAAATGCAGGGTCATGCTATTAGGCAATCTGACTTTGTGGGTCACTTGACCTCACAATCTTTTCTCTTCTTCCTGAAGTAGGGTGGGCTCCCCTTTGGGGGGAAGCCCACCCTACCTCTCCCTCTTTCTTCTGCTTACCTTCTTTCTTCACCTCAATCTCTCACCCCTTCTCCTATTTCAAAAAAAAAAAAAAAAAAATTTATTTTTATTTTATTTTTATTTTATTATTTTATTTATTTATTTTTTTTTTAATTTTATTTATTTATTTTTATTATTTATTTATATATTTTTTATTTTATTTATTATTTTTTTATTTATTTTATTTTATTTTTTTTATATATTTTTTTATATTTATTTTTTTTATTTATTTATTATTATTATTTTTTGATTTATTTATTTTATTTTATTTTATTTTATATATTTTTTTTTATATTTATTTTTTTTATTTATTTTTTTATTATTTTTTTTATTTATTTATTTATTATTATTATTTTTTGATTTATTTATTTTATTTTATTTTATTTTATATATTTTTTTTTATATTTATTTTTTTTATTTATTTTTTTATTATTATTTTTTTATTTATTTATTTTATTTTATTTTATTTTATTTTATTTATTTATTTTTTTTTTTTGGCTCTCCCTGGGAATTTCAGGTGAACCCCAGGTTCGGCCAGCCACAGTTCTCTTCCCACATACCTGGTCCGGCTCCCAGTGCCAGTGACGGTAACTAGCGGTCTGTGGTGTTCTACGGACCCTAGGCCAAGCGGCCAGATGAACAACATAACCCGCACTAAGCAAACATGAAATACACCCAGATAGCATATGTTAGTATGCTATCTGGGTGTACTCCGCATTTGAATCTCTTGACAGTACTGTACTGTCTTACTTCACAAGAGATTCAAATGCGGAGTTGTGCGAAAGCACCGGTGCCGCTTGTCAAAAAAAAAAAAAAAAAAAAAAAAAACACTGTGCAAAAAAGAATAGATGGAACAGAAGAAGTGTATGTCTGCCAGGGGCAAAGGTTGATGACGTTGTAGGGCAAATATCATCCTTTAAGGGCACAAAGCGTGATGTTATTGTACACGTTGGCGCTAATGACATTAAGAGTAGGAGACCGGCAGAATTACTTCACAAGTACAAGACAATGCTGAAACAAACCGTGAGTTCGGGTTCAATTTGAAAGTGTCTGCAATTCTGCCCAGAAATGATAGGAGCGAGTATATGATGAGAACCTTGTCGATAAATTCGGCCGTGGAGAGACTGTGCAAGGCTCAAGGGGTAGAAATTTTCCCTGCCTGGTATGTGCTTGTTAACAGGAGAGACTGCTTCTAGATGGATGGGATACACTTAAATAGAAAAGGTGCAAGAATATTTGCTGATTCTATCGAGACAGATTTAGGTGGGTCGGAAAACTGTTAGCTTGCGGGGATAAAAAGACTAATAGACTAACAGTAGCTGCTGGCAGAGGTAAAAGTGATTCTTGCACTACTTTTATTGAAATGCAATTGAGCAGCAGCCTGGAAAGCAAGGCAATGGGAATTTCCAGGACGGCTAGGAGTCATAGTGGAACAAGTAAATACATGGGCTGTGTTAGGGTAACTAAGAGTTTAAACAGGTACATGTATACTTGCATGTACCCCAATGCTAGGAGAATAGTTAATAAATTTGTGAATTGGGGTCACATTTACACATCTCCAGTCAATGGTATCTCCCCTGAATCCAAGGAAGCTCTCTTAATTACGGCTAAGGGTTTGCTTACTTCCTTTGCTGCCTCCTTTAATATAACTGGATAGATCCCATCCACCCCAGGTGCCTTTCTTGTGTTTATCTTCAAAAATTTCTCCTCCGCTTTACTCTCAGTTATTACAAGATTATCCAGCTTACTAACAGAGTTGAATACACCTCTGGCATTCCCCTCCCTGAATAACTCCTCATGTATGAATTTAGATGCAAAATACTCATTTAGTTTGTTAGCCACCTGAGCAGGATCATCAACAGTTGAACCACCGATATCAATTGGACAAATCTAATTCATCCCCTTCCTTCTAGAGTTTACATAAGTAAAAACTCTTTGCTGCTCTTTTTTGCATCCTTTGCCAAAGATTTCTCGTAATCTGCCTTTGCCTGCCTAACCTCTTTTGTGACTTGGTTACCGACCAGCTTATATCTATCATAGGCTTCCATGTCACCCATTTATTTATAAGTAGCCCATGCATTTTTTTTCTTTTCCATGTGTCTCATTAATTCATCTGACCCCCATTTAGGCCTAAACCTGGAACAATATTTCTTAGTTGGTATGTAAAGCCTAGTAGCTTCCAAGATAAGTTCTTTGAATGCTTCCCATTTTGAATTTGCTGTAGGTAACATCATCAGTTGATCCCAGTGTATAGAATTTATATACTGTCTCAGACCATCGTAGTTGCCTTTACGACAGCAAAAACCCTTTTCTTAACCCCTGATGGTAGTTACCTCTATGAGTAAATCCCATTTCAGCACACTGTGATCACTGCCACCTAGTGGTTCCTTTATCTGCAGATTCTTAATGCATGAAGAATCACTACTGATAATCAAATCAAGTATATTATTCCCTCTAGTTGCCTCCCGAACATGCTGATGTAGAAAACAATCAACCAATAAATCCACAAAAGCCCTGCTAGTGTCTGATTAACCAACCCACAAATTCCAATCAATATCTGGGAAATTAAAATCCCCCATTATAAGACTCTCTGATTTACTGGCCCACTCTATTTCCCTGTACATTTTCTTATTATACTCATCAGAATCATTATACCTATAGCCCACTCCTACTCTCAATTTTGATCTCCCAATGCTTATGTCACACCAAACTGACTCGACACTGCACTGTCCAGCGAAGTCGACTGGCTTCACTTCCTTGAATTTTATGTGTTTCTTAACTAATAGCATAATCGCTACTCCCTTCCTATCCTGTCTATCCTTTCTGTAGACGTTGTAATCCCCAAATTCCAGTACTGCATTCCTTATATCTTTGTGACACCACGTCTCTGATTTCCCAACAATATCCGCCTTTGATGTTTTGAGCAATACCTCGAATTCATCAAATTTATTTACCAAACTCCTAGCATTGGTGTACACTCAAGTATAGCATTAGCATTAGCATTAGTAGCGGCATTTGATGCAAGAAAGCAAGCTTATGCAGCATCAGCCAAAAAAAAAAAAAAAAACCCACTGCCACTTCACCCCTCTGTTCGTTCAAAATACCTGTCCAGCTGAGCCTTAAACTTATTTAGGCTATCAACCTCCACCAAAAGGGATGGAAGTCTGTTCCACCAACCAACCACCCGCTGGCTAAAGGCAAATTTCCGCACGTCTATCCTACATCTGTCTTTCCTCAATTTGAATTTATGCCCTCTCATTTGATTTTTCTGAGCTAGAGGAAGAATCCCATCCGCATTGAGCATGCTTAAACCATTCAAGGCTTTATACACCTCAATCAGATCACCTCGCTGGTGCCTAGTCTCCAGACACTGTAATTTGCAAAACTTAAGCCTTTCTTCGTTAGAGCACCCCTTTGTTCCATTCACTAATCTTGTTACCCTTCTCTGTACTCGTTCCAGCAGCTCTACATCCTTCTTGAAATGGGGCCTCCAGACCTGTATACAGTACTCTAGGTGTGGCCTGACCATTGCCTTATACAATGGAATAATCACCTCCTTATCCCTGCTGGAAAAATTCCTGTATATCATTGACAATACTCCATGAGCTACTCTTGCAGCCCGTCTGAGAGAACTTCATATCTGCCTGCACAACCACCCCCAAGTCCCTTTCATTCTCTACCACTGTCAGTGTTGTACCTCAGAGTTGATACATGCACCTGTTCCTATTCTTAGCTACCATTAACACAACCCATGTGTTTACTTGTACCGCAATGACTCCCGGCAGTCTCTGAAAGATCCTGCATCTTGTTTTCCAGGCTTCTGCTCATTCCAATAAAAGCAGTGCAAGAATCACTTTCATCTCTGCCAGTGGCTATTGTTAATCTATTAGTCCTTGTATCACCCCAAGCTGGCAGTTTTCTGACCCACCTAACACTGCCTCGACAGCATCAGCAAATATTCTTGCACCTTTTCTATTTAAGTGCATCCCATCCCTGTTGAAGCAGTCTCTCCTGTTAACAATTACAGACCAAAAAAAAAAATCAACCCCTTGAGCCTTGCACAATCTTTCCAGGGCCGAATTGATCGACAAGGCTCTCATCACATTCTCCCTCGTATCGTGTCTTGGCAGAATTACAGACATACCCTAATTCACGGCTTTTTGTCAACAATGCCCTGTACTTGTTAAGTAATTCTGCCGGTCTCCTACTCCTAATATCATTAGTGCGAACGTGTACTACTATATCACCTTTTGTACCCCTAAAAGATGATATCCGTTCTACAACTTCATCAACCTTTCTCCCTGGCAGACATACCCTGGTCCTGTTCCACCTATCGTTTTTGCAAAGCATGTTCCCTGACAATAGAGTCACAAACAAGTATTAGTTCCTGTGGGACCTGCGCATTCTGCATTGGGGGTTGCCGCTGTGTTGCGTGATGACCAAGTGCAAGCTCTGGCGTTGATGTGGGTAGCTGAGAGCCTGATGGGCCCCTCAATTGCCTTTGTATAAGGCAATGGTCAGGCTTCACCTTGAGTACTGCATACAGGTCTGGAGAACTCATTTTAAGAAGGATGTAGAGCTGTTGGAACATTCAACAAGATTAGTGAACAGAACAAAGGGTTGCTCTTACGAATAAACGCTTAAGTTTTGCAAATTACAGTGTCTGGAGACTAGTCACCTGTAAGGTGATCTGATTGAGATGTATAAAGCCTTGAATAGTTTGAGCATGCTCAGTGCTGCTGGGAGTCTTACTATTGCTCATAACAATCTCCTGAGAGGGCATAAATTCAAATTGAGGAAAGACGGTTGTAGGATAGATGTGCGGAAATTTGTCTTTAGCCAGCGGGTGGTTGATTTCTGGAACAAACTTTCATCTATCGTTGTAGAAGTTGATCCTTTAAATAGATTCAAGACAGGACTTGAGAAACATTTGGAACGAGGGAATCGATGAAATACGCTATATAAGATTTCTGATGCTATATCAGCTTTCCTTTTTTCTTGCATCAAGTGCCTTTTCTAATGCTAATATGGCGGTCGAGGTGTTCTTGGTAGGCACTATCTTGGATGGATGTGCGGTCCACATACTGGAAGGCGCTACTTGTAACCGGTGCACGCTACTGTAATGAGTTAATCCTTCCCTATGTGCGTCTGTTTCGATGGGCCATTGGCCCCCAGTTCTTGTTTATGGATGATAACCCCGCACTCCATCGCACTGCAGCTTTTGATATGCTTTTGGAAAGCAACGATATTGTTCGTATGGATTGGCTTACCTGTTCCACCGATCTAAATCTCATCGAACACATATGGGACGATCTGGGGAGACGCTTAGGGGCACGTTCACACACACACCAGAAAATGTTGACCAGCTGAATATGGTGCTGACAGAGAAACAAACTATGTTACCGCAAAAACCTATCAACAACGTTGTTCTAAGTATGGACTGGCGGTGCAAAACCTGCATCGACATTAGGGATGGCTATATCTCTACTGAGGACAACCTCTTCCCTTTGTTCCATCTTTGGCAGTGATACATCTGTATCATGGGAGCCATGATACATCTGTATCATGGGAGCCATGATACAGGTTATAATCCTCTTCCTCCCCACATTGGCCAGGAAAAGCCCTAAATTAGAATGAAATCAACGAAGAAAGGAATTTTTAATGGGCTATTTTCACAATGTGGCTGAGTTAATGATTCTCAGGAGCCGATTTCTTGGTTTCCCTCCGAGAAACGTTTAATTTTTTGGTGCAGCAAATAATAACTCAACCAAAGAATAGACAGTTACAGATACAATATACAGTCGCCTCATGGCTTTAATAGTTTTGGCGCTTAACATACGCCTGATTCACATCTAGTCACCAGTCACTATGCGGCTAAGAAATTTTTCACCACTTCTTTCAAGCTGTTTTAAACCTTTTCTTACACGCTATTACGTAGTTTTGTTTCTGATCAAGTGTCAAATGGTAGGAAATCGATCTAGCACAGATTAACATTTTAAAATGCTCTGTAACAGTTACATGTGTGCTGCCATGTGTTGGATGTCTGCCTAGCTGAGAGGTTGTGATTTTTCTGTCCTCATTCGTAACCTTGTGGCTTCCAATATGTACTGCAATTGTGGATGTCCTCTACTGTCCAGATGCCGAGTCTACAGCCACATTCTTGGACTTCTTAAATACCCATTTTCTACTTGAAAATTGTAGTTTTCTTCAAACACTTTTTTTCCATAAACCTCTGATATTTCTCTTTCTCTCTCTCTACTTTGCAACTACCGGACAACATGTTATAACTTGCAACTTGTCTATGAATTCTTGAACCCACTCTCCTGTCATCCGTGGGCACTGGGCAGAAAATTAAATCGTTGTATGATTATCTTGTTATTCCCCGATTTAAATGATCGGGCTGTTGATGTGCCAAAATAATCCTTTCGATGATACTAGAAACTTTTATTGGCTTTTCATCATGCCGTGACTGAGTTAGTCGGTCTAATGCGAGGGTTGCGTATTTAATTTCAAAAAATTCTGAAGGTAATCGTGCCATCCGCGCTTTTTTCTTTTTCGGGCAAGAGGCAAACTGCCAAGAGAACACACGCAATTTGCAAATTAGTAAAATAATAAGAGGAGTTTACCTCAATATATCAGCAATTTGCAAATATAATAAACTCTTACCAATGTTTTATAAACTAATCAGTAGAGTTACCCGAAAATGTTTGTGGGATTTTTTTTTTTTTCATGATTACGTTTAGTGCAGCATTTTTTTAGGTCGAGGACTGAAAACGAATGTGCGTGCCTGTCGGGCGAGTCCAAATACCTGGTGCAACATGCCGACGGACGCCTTCGTGTATAGCACAAGCAACACGAGTCCATACACCCATCGTGAATGCTGCCCACTATCCTGGCAGGTAGTAGTAATGATTAATGAGGGAGAGTATGTTTATTAGCAAGAACTAGTACCCCCTGGTGCGTACTGATCGACGTTTCACTGGGGAGATCTACAGGCAGGTCTTAGGAGACCATATGCACCCTGCAATGTTGCTTTTTTTTTTCGGGACAGAAACGGGATCTTCTAAGACGATATTGTGTCATGTCATCTGGACCGCATTGTGCACTAGTGGTTTGAGGAACAGAGTGAAGTTATCATCCATTTTGACTGGCCTCCGAATTCTCGTGATCTCAATCCAATTGAAATGAGGCGTATGGACACACTAAATCCGATACTGTGATGCGCTTTACAGGCAGCATGGCTGCAAGTCCCTACGGACTTCTGCAGATATATAGTGGAATCGATAGCTCGGCGAATAATGGCTGTTATCCGTTGTAGTACAGCGGCATCGTCGTCGTCGTCCTTCCCACAACCGGGGGAAAAGACCTGAGTTCGAATCCCCAATGGCGCGAGGAACTTTTATGGACTTTTTTTTTTTACTCCGTGGCTGAATTAATCGGTCTCAGGAGTATGCAGCAAGTTTTTTTTCCCGGAAACTCGGGTTTGTTGTCCAGTAAAACAGGCAAATTAACCAGGACTCTATTTTGAACATGGGTACCAATACTAAACTACTCTCACATTCTATTACCTGCGAATCGAACGCCCTCTCACTGGTTTATTTTTCCCTCTGTCCTGTAGTATAATTCTCAACACGTGTTTGAACACATGGCAGTTACGTAATTGCTTTTAGGTTGGAAGAGTGCCAAGTTATATATATTGTCTTAATTTGTACTGTATATCAGTGATATATATATATTCAGTAGACAATACTAATAAATAATGACTCATTTGTATTACCTTTCTGTTTAAAGTATTATTCTTGAAGAGAAATGTCAGTAGTAATAGGTTAAAAATAAGTAAGGTCATTCGACTGTAAAGAAGTATAAGTATGTCAAAAATTACAATCGATCTCTGTGGATTATTGCTACTAGAAAATTTTGGAGAATCAGTGGAAAAAGTTGGAACTATAATCCTTCAACATGGTTATTTAACGTTACATTTAATTGTCCGTTACACCAAACTACAGTTAAAAAAGGCAAGTATGCTTCTTCATATATATATATATATATATATATATTAGCATTAGAAGAGGCACATTATGCAAGAAAGCAAGCTTATACAGCATCAGCCAAAAAAAAAAAAAAAATCCTTTCCCATTTCACTGATCCATTCATTCCAAATGTTTGTCTAGTTCTACCTTGAATTTATTTAAACTGTCAACTTCCACAACACCTTCCTAAAATGAGGCTTCCAGATCTGTACACAGTACTCAAGGTGTGGTCTGACCATTGCCTTATACAAGGGGATAATCACCTCCTTATCCCTGCTTGCATAATTCCTGTTTATCATTGACAAGACCCCATAACCCTACTCTGGAAGCATATCTGCACTTCTCAGAAAACTTCATATCTGCCTGCACAATTACCCCCAGGTCTCTTTCATTCTCCACTACCCTGAGTGTAACACCACATAGTACGTTTCTCTGTGGTTACTGCTACCCATATGCAGTACTTTGCATTTGTCAATGTTAAACTTCAGTTGCCACTTCTCAGCCCATCTACCCAACTTTTCCAGATCCTGTTGCAGCAGCATACTGTCATTACTGTTATTAACAACTCTACTAACCTTTGTATCATCTGCAAACTTTGACATTAAGCTTGATATACCTTCATCAATATCATTGATAAATATACAAAACAACAATGGGCCCAACACCGAACCCTGAGGGACACCACTAATAACATTAGTCCACGTAGAGCAGTATCCACTGATTACCACTCTTTGTCTTCTCTCACTCAACCATCCTTTTATCCATTGTAGCAACTTGCCCTTAATGTCATACTGCTCCAATTTGTATAGTAGTCTTCCATGTGCAACAGTATCAAAGCTTTCCTGAAATCCAAGTATGTGATAACACCGGGGCCTTACATCTGGTGACTATGGGCTTGGCACACCCAGGGTTCTGAGCTGGATATCATCATTCTTCTCTTTCTTGGTGATTCCCTTTTCTCTCTCTTGACACTCTCTCTCGGTAACTCGGGAACTTTTTTTTTTTCTTGGTGCCGCATAAGCCTCAGGCTTCCTTGCACCATATGGCTATTAATAATAAAATAATAATAATATCAAAATTATTTTTTGCATCCAGTTCCTTTGTGACTACATCATAGTATCCAATCAAATTGATCAGGTTTCTTGCTAGGATGGAGACAGATTAGATATGGCCTTAGTATTCTTATCTCTGCTACATTTAACATCTTTTTTCTTGTCTTTTTACTGGATACTCCATATACCAGTGCTGGTCTCACTACTGCACTTCATGTACTATTATGTAAAAAGTTTTAAAAGAATGGATTGTGCAAAATGAGATGGAAATTTTAAGAAATAGATGCATTGTCTGTAGATCTCAGCAGAGGATACTGTAATGTCCTCTGTTAGAGAGCTATTAGCTTGCTAATGCTATTAATCAGCAGCTATGGCTGATGGTGCTACATTTATGCACACTGGATGGTGCTGTGGCAACTAGATATTATGTGGGCACAGTCCACAATGTGCTTTGATCCTTAATACATTGATTTCCTTAAATGTCCACAGACTTTGCTGTGCGGTTTCTTGCTAGGATGGAGGCAGATTAGATATGGCCTTAACACCCTGTGGACTGATAAGGTTAATTTTGACCAAAGCAGTGTGGTATGACATACGCCTAATTGTTGAATATAGGGAATATCATCTTTCACATCTGTGAAATTCCTCCTCAGTGCCCACATGTTACTGTTTGGTTTGAGCTCACAGCAGACTTCATAATTGAACCATTCCTCTTTGAGGAATATACCATTATGAGGTGAATGTTTTGATCTTTTCAGACACTATATTATTTCTTCCTTCAAGAGGGAGACAGAAATTCTCTATTTGTTTCTAAACAGAGAATGTTTAGAAACAGCTGTTTTGCAGGATGGAGCTCCATTTCATGTTGCTCACCCAGTAAATTATTTGCTTTAGGCATATTTAAATCTTTGATTTCTTGGTCAAGAACAGATTGATCAAAGCAATACTAAGTCACTAGATAACCTTTAGGATGACCTAAGGAAATTATTACAAGGCAACTTGCCTTACGATACTTTCCTTAGGTACATCCTGAAGGTCATCTTATAGCAACTGGTGACTGTACTTTATCAAATAAATCATGCCGTGAGGCTGCATACAGTATCAAATTCACTCTGATGTCACTTAAAGGATTACACTTTAATGATAACCATCCTGTTTATATACTTATAACTAAATCACTGTTCTGTGTACTAAACTGCTTTCACAGAGAGAAGAAAGGTAGTGTATCTCACATCAGTAGGAAATGCTGGGAGCAATACAGTATTAATTAAATTTTCATTAATGCCCTTTCTCTCTCAAATTTTTGAACTGCAGTACAAAATATGGACTGTAGTCCAAAGACAACAAGAGTAATTTTATATCAAAAATATCTTTGAAGATATGAAAAACAGAAGGAATTTCACTTCATTTTTCAGAAGGAATATTACTGTTAGCAAATGGCATAATTAGCTGTTGAAATATAGTTTGATAAAGAGTGACTATTTTAAAATACAGAGTCACTCTTTTATGTTTAGTGAATTTCACTAAATATAATCAAGTTATATTTTACCTATGCTAATCTTTTTACTAATTTATATTTGTTTTTCAGGTAAAAGAAGCACTACGTATACTTTTACATTATGGAATAATAGAATTTCGAATGAATAGTCAAAATGTTGTTGAGTATCATAGTACGTGTGACAGAGCTATTGTATTACTTCGTTATCCTTCTTACATCTATGCTGCTAAGACATTGTAAGTTTACCTTTTATCTTATCTAAAAAAAATCACTTGGTATATTTAAAATTTAATATCTCATGATATAAAAGACATCAGTTGACGGAATTTATTGAAAAATGTCAAAAACTCAGAGTTTGTTGTGTAATACAGTACTTATATTTCAGTGTTGTTGCTATCTGTAGTTATATAAACATCACATATGTGATTTATAACCCTTATGATCACCGTATTTTCACACCATATGGAGTTTTCTGTGAGGTCTGGGACTGGAAGAATTCTTAAGGGCCTCTTCAATCAGGGCCATAGTTAGGTGATCTCAGGTGGATGGAGTAAATTTTTCTCTGGGTTATTACAGGTTTTTTTAGTGCAGATAACATGAAAATCAGCTCATGAACTTATGCAGACATAAACAAGCTGATGTGCTGTAAGACAAACAACAGTAGCAACACTGTATGAAAAACATTTTGAGATAACTATGGTATTTTTTTTTTTTTTTTTATGAAAACCCCAAACACGAAAGTACTATAGGTATTAGAATCTATAGTACTTAGTACTGTACTTGGTTTGGAGGTTAAGAAGATGAAAGAAGATTTGTTGACATTAAACTTGAACTTCTGTAGACTGTAATTTTCAGGAAATACGTATGAAGGAAGGTAATTCCAGAAAATGGCAGTTGAATGAATAAACGAGGAAGATGAAAAATTGGTTCTGTGAGTTTGAAGTTGGACAGTAAATGGATGTTGCCTGGTGGTGGTGGCACTGTTTTGAAAGAGAGAGTGGGAATTATAGAAGCCAATTCAGAAGAACAGTGCCGATGGAAGTATCTGTAGAAAATGCATTCAGCAGAAACAGTATGTCTACGAGACAACAAGTGGAGAGACTCTGTTAGAGAGGAGTCATTAATTAACCTAACTGCCCTCTTCTGAATGGAATCTAAAAGCCTGAGAGAGGTTTTGTGGGCACCGCCCCAGATGTGGGAACAATATTCCATGGTAGGGTGGATTTGCGATTTGTACAGAGTGAACAGCTGTTTGAAAGAAAAGTAACGCCAAGAACGAAAGAGAAAACCAAGTTTTTTAGATGCAGAAGAAGCAATATTTGTAATGTGCTTGTGCCAAGAGAAATTAGAAGTCAGGGTAATCCCCAAAAGAGATATATCATTTTGCCTAGAAATCGGAGTGTCACCAAAGATAAGCACAGGCGCAGAAGAATCCTTTTTGTGAGATATAAGACAAGACTGAGTTTTAGAAGGATTGAAATCAACTAAGTTGTCTTTGCTCCACTGGAGAATTACCTGGAGATCGGCATTTAAGGAATTGGTAGCAGATATTCAAGAAGTTGAAGCTGATTGAGCAGGGCAAGGTTTCTCAAAATGGAATGCAATGTGCTATCATCGGCAAAACTATGGATAGGATTTTCAGTCAAATGAAGAAGGTCATTAATATACACGAGGAAAAGAGTGGGGGAAAGAACTGAACCTTGGGGGACACGAGCATTATGGAGAAGTTAGAAGACAGAGAGCCATCTACCATCACCCTCAGTGAGCAATCAGAGAGAAAACTGGATAACCAATTACAAAAAACAGTTGGTAAACCATAAGATGGAAGCTTGTTTAGAAGACCTTTATGGCAAACACGATCAAAACCCTTTGAGATTTCAAGAGCAACTGCTTGTGTTTCACCAAACTTTTCCATGGAATTTGTCCATAAATGGGTAACATAAGCCAGAATATCACCAGTGGATCGACACTGATGGAATCCATACTGGCGATCGTTGATCAGATGGAAGGTTTCTAGGTAGTTTAAGAGTTGGCAGTTAATTGATTTCTCCATTACTTTAGAAAGAGTAGAAGTAATCGCAATGGGACGATAATTGGATGGGAGGGATTTATCAACCTTTTTAGAAACTGGCTGGATGTGAGCAAATTTCCAAGCAGAAGGAAAAACACCTTTGGAATAAGAAAGTGAAAAAAGGTGGCAAAGAACAGGAGTAAATTCAGGAGCACAGGTTTTGAGAACAAGTGGAGAAATACCATCAGGACCTGGAGCTATCTTTGCATCGAGATTTGTCAAAATTCTTCTGATATCCTTTTGATGGAAGACCACAGGAGGCATCTATTGGAGCATGTTGGGAGGTGTTTAACCAAGATCATTAATACATGTAGCCGTCCGGGCTAGCCGAGTGGGTAAAGTACCTGCCCGGCAACCCAAAGGTCGCGGGTTCGATTCCCGCCTTGGGCTTGGATCAAAGTACTGCAAAAACCTTGGGAGGTGCAATATGGCCACAGAAGCCGATGCGCCAACAACTACCAAATCAAAAAAAAAAAAAAAAAAAAAATTAATACATGAGTTGGAAGAAAAATGGGATGCTAGCAGGTCAGCTTTATCCTTGGCTGAAGTGACAACAGAACCATCTGGTTTTGACAGAGGTGGGAGTAGAGATGGGCAAAAGTTGTGGCCAGTATGGGATGGATGTGTGATGTAGGAGACTTTTTTTTTTTTTTGGTGATGCTTTATAAGCTTTCTTTCTTGCATCATTTGCCACTACTAATACTAAAATGTCTTTGAAACTAAAGATAAGGATTTCTTAATGGCCAGATTGTTGGCCATGTCTTCTAAATCATTAGTTTGAAAGAATATCATCATTTAAAGCAGCTTGTATGTGATTTCTGAAATGAAAAGATATATCTTGGTAATGACATTTATAACATATTACAGAAGATCCCATCATTATCATGGGATATAAAATATTAAAATACTGGCAGCTTTTTTTTTTGATATCCATAGTTCCTAAATTTTTAAATATATAACGTCACCTAAACAGGCAAATCTTTTATCATTACTGCATTTAATGCAATAATGTGCCTCATATCCATCAGAATTTGTTTTCTGCATTAAAGAATCTTTTGCAATCCTATATCATATTTCATAAGGTTACCACAGCCTATTTCTAAAGGGAAATGCACACAACATTTGTTTAAATGGAAGTTTCCTTCCATACACTTCTTGGTTGGCTGATTTCTTAGACAAAATACATTATCACTCATTAATGTATTTTGCTAATAGAGGTCATTCACTGGCTAATGGGAAATCAGCATACATTCACTGATAGAGACATTTGTATGCTTCAAAACAGCTGGGCTGGCAATGTCTCAGATTACATGCATAGATTTGCTTGTTTATGTGATGCTATATAATTTAAAAAGATAATAACAACTTAGGCAGAACATTGGAGAACAGTATTTGTATTTAGTGGTGTTGATCGTTTGATGGAGAAGAAAGTTCTCTGTAATCATATACCTAATGCAGATTTTTTCTGTAATCCTATATCATCGTGTATTTTATGTAAGTGAACAGCCAAGCAGTGTATGGAAGTAAAACTTCAATTTAAACACAATAACCATTATCTCTTCTTTAGCTCCTAGAATATACCCCCTCCCAAGGACATCTTTCTATAGATATTTTTAGTTCTGCAACTTTTTTTGAATCAGCGGGACATTTAGAGATTGCTTCTACAGGGATGCGATACACTTAAATAGAAAGGGTGCAAGAATATTTGCTAATGCTATCGAGGCAGTATTAGGTGGGTCGGAAAACTGCTAGATTGGGGAGATTCACAGACTAAAAGATTAATGGTAGCCACAGGCAGAGGCGAAAGTGATTCTTGCAGTGCTTCTATTGTAATGAGTAGCAGCCTAGAGAGCAAGTTGCTGGGGACTTCAAAAGCTGCTAGGAGTCAACATGGGTTGTGTTAGGGAAACTAAGAGTAAGAATAAGTGCATGTATATTTGCATGTACACTAATGCTAGAAGTATAGTAAATAAAATTGATGAATTTGAAGTGCTGATCAAGACATCAAAGGCAGATATTGTTGGGATATCAGAGACATGGTGTCACACAGATATAAGCAGTGCAGAATTAGAATTTGGAGAGTACAATGTCTACAGAGAGGACAGACAGTGTAGGAAGGGAGGAGGGGTTATGCTGTTAGTTAAGATAAAATCTAAAGAGGTGCATCCAGTTGACACAGGTAGACAGTTCAATGTTGAGTCTGTTTGGTGTGACATAAACACTGGGAAAGGGAAAATGAGAGTAGGAGTATGTTATAGGCATTAGCAAAGGCACTTGAGGCAAGAAAGCAAACTTATATAGCATCAGCCAAAAAAAAAAAAAATAATAATAATAATGACTCTGGTGAGTACAATGAACAATTGTGCAGAGAAATAGAATGGGTCAGCAACTCAGAATGTCTTGTAATGGGGGATTTTAACCTTCCAGGTATTGATTGGAACTTGTGGATTGGTCACTCATATGCTAGCAAGACTTTTGTGGATTTATTGGAGGATTGTTTTCTACAGTAACATGTTCAAGAGGCAACCAGAGGGAGTAATACCCTTGAACTGATTATCAGCAATGATTATTCATGCATTAAGAATTTGCAGATAAAGGTACCACTAGGTGACAGTAATCACAGTGTACTGATGTGTGATTTACTTAAAGATGTAACTACCATCAAGGGTAAAGGGAAGGGGTTTTGTTTTCATAATGGTGACTACAGTCGTCTCAGACAGTTTTTAAATTCTGTATAGTGGAATCAACTGATGATGTTACCAATGGTGAATTCTAAATGGGAAGTATTCAGGGTCTTGATCTTGGAGGCTACGAGGCTTTTCATACCAACTAAGAAATACTGTTCAAGGTTTAGGCCTAAATGGATGTCGAATGAATTAATGAGGCTCGTGGCAGAAAAGAAAAATGCATGGGATGAATATAAATTATCAGACCACACAGAAGCCTACAGCAGATATAAGCTAGTCTGTAATCAAGTCACAAAGGATGTTAGACAGCGAAGGCAGATTACGAGAAATCTTTGGCAAAGGACGCAAAGAAAAACAGCAAAGAGTTCTTTACTTATGTTAACTCTAGAAGGAAGGAGATGAATCAAATTAATCCACTTAACATAGATGGTTCGACTATTGATGGTCCTGCTCAAGAAGCTGATAAACTTCATGAGTATTTTTGCATCTACATTCACACGAGGGATTATTCAAGGAGGGGAATGGCAGAAGTTTATCAAACTCTAACAGGGAGATAAGTGATTTGTAATAACTGAGAGCAAAGTGGAGGAGAATTTGTTAAAGTTAAACATAAAAAAGGCACTATGGCAGATGGAATCTATTCAGTTATAATGACTGAGGCAGCAAGGTAAGTAAGCAAACCCTTATCCATAATTATGAGAGCATTCTTAGATTCAGAGGAGGTCCCCATGGACTGGAGATGTGCAAATGTATTCCCAAATCACAAAGGGGGTTCAAAGGGTGACACAAATAATTATAAACCTGTTAGTTTAACTTGTGTTCTGGGGAAAATAATGGAGTCACTGGTTAAGGAGGTGATACTAGATCACCTAGAAAAGACAGCAGTAATAGTTCAGACACAGCATGAGTTTGTAAAGGGGAAGTCTTGTCTGACAGTTTGATTGGATACTACGATGTGGTCACAAAGGAACTGGATCCAAAAAATAATTTTGATAGCATATACTTGGATTTCAGGAAAGCTTTTGATACTGTTGCACATGGAAGACTGCTGTACAAATTAGAGTGGTATGGCATTAAGGGCAAGTTACTGCAATGGATAAAGGGATGGTTGAGTGGGAGATGGCAGAGAGTAGTAATAAATGGACACTGCTCTACGTGGACTGATGTTATTAGTGGAGTGCCCCAGGATTTGGTGCTGGGCCCATTGTTGTTTTGTGTATTTATCAATGATATCGATGAAGGTATATCAGGCTTAATGTCCAAGTTTGCAGATGATACAAAGGTTAGCAGGGTTGTTAATGACAGTAAAAACAGTATGCTACTGCAACAGGATCTAGAAAAGTTAGGCAGATGTACTGAGAAGTGGCAACTGAAGTTGAACATTGACAAATGCAAATTTCTCTATATGGGTAGCAGTAACCCAAGGGAAATGTACCAACTGTGTAGTACTACACTCAGTGAGGTGGAAAATGAAAAAGACATAGGGTAATTGTGCAGTCAGATATGAAGTTCTCTGAGCAGTGCAGACGGGCTGCCAGAGCAGGTCATGGAGTTTTGTCAATGATATATAGGAATTTTGCTAGCAGAGACAAGGAGGTGATTATTCCTTTGTATAAGGCAGTGGTCAGTCCATACCATGAGGACTATATATAGGTATGGAGGCCTCATTTTAAGAAAGATGTAGAGTTGCTAGAAACAGTACAGAGAAGGGGAACAAGATTGGTAAGAGGAACAAAGGGGTGTGCTTACAAAGAAAGGTTTAAGTTCTGCAAATTGCAGCATCTGGAGGCTAGGCACCTTCGAGGTGATCTGATTGAGTTGTATAAGTCCTTGAATGCTTTGAGCAGGCACGATGCTGACGGGATACTTCCGCTTGCTCAGATTAAGAACCTGAGGGGGCATAGGTTCAAATTGAGAAAAGACAGTTGTAGAATAGATGTGCAGAAGTTTGCCTTTACCCAGCAGAGTGATTTGAACTAGACAAATATTTGGAGTGACCGGATATGTGAAATGGGAAGGTTTTTTTTTTGGCTGATGCTCTATATGCTTGCTTTCTTGCATCATATGCTTCAACTAGTGCTAGTGCTATTTGTAAATTGGTATTGTGGTTCTGAAACTGTCTTTTAAACAAATAAACGTTTGTTGAAAGCAACTGCTATTCATTCACAATTCAAACTCATCTGGATTTTTTGCTTGATGAGTGAATGGTGGTTAGTTACACTTGTTCACAACTGGAAATTCATGTATTCTACTTCCAGCTTTCCCCTGTGCATATTGGTTTTACAGTAGAACCTGGATAAGAAATTCCGGTATAAGAAGTCCCCCCCCCCATACTAGGTTTGGTTTCTTAATTCCCAATTTCAACTTTCTATATTGTAATGTATTATTTTCCCAGGTAAAAAGCTTTCCCGTATAAAAAGTATGTGTTAAAGAATACATGGTGCATTATTATGATAACATTTTCCCACTTAATATTTTTTAAATATATAAATTATTTATTTTTATATTAAAAAAATAAAAAAAATATAAACATTTTGTTAATTGAACAAGTTAGTGCATAGCATCAATTTAGTTCATAGTAATCCACCGAAGTAGGTGAAATGGCATTGTTCTTTATGCCTTCACAATGAGTTGCCCTGATATTAGCATTAACAAAGTCATGTGATGCAAGAAAGCAAGCTTATATAGCATCAGCCAAAAAAAAAAACTTCTAATTTCAACCATCCACTCGCTCCAAATGTTTGTGTAGTGCTGCCTTGGATCTATTTAAGCTATCAACTTCTACAACGACAGATGGAAGTTTGTTCCAGCAATCAACCACCTGCTGACTAAAGGCAAACTTCCACACATCCATCCTTTCTTCCTCAATTTGAATTTATGCCCTCTCAAGCGATTATTCTGAGCAAGAGGAAGAATCCCATCAGCATTGAACATGCCCAAACCATTCAAGGCTTTATACACCTCAATCAGATCTCCTCCAGGTACCTTGTTTCCAGACACTGTAATTTGCAAAACTTAATCTTTTCTTCATAATAGCAACCCTTTGTTCCATTCAATAATCTTGTTGCCCTTCTCTGTACTCATTCCAACAGCTCTACATCCTTCTTAAAATGAGGCCTCCAGACCCCGTATACAGTACTCTTTACACTGTTGTGCATGAAAGACTATTGTACAAATTGGAGCAGAGTGGTATTAAGGGTAAGTTGCTACAATGGATGAAAGGATGGTTAAGTGGGAGAAGACAGAGGGTGGTAATCAATGGGTTCTGCTCTTCATGGACTAATGTTATTAGTGGAGTCCCACAGGGTTCGGTGTTGGGTCCACTGTTGTTTTGTATATTTATCGATGATATTGATGAAGGTATATCAGGCTTAATGTTGAAGTTTGCAGATGATACAAAGGTTGGCAGGGTTTAGCATTAGCATTAGTAGAGGCATTTGATGCAAGAAAGCAAGCTTATGCAGCATCAGCCAAAAAAAAAAAAAAAAAACCACTTCCACTTCACCCCTCTGTTCGTTCAAAATACCTGTCCAGCTGAGCCTTAAACTTATTTAGGCTATCAACCTCCACTACAAGGGATGGAAGTCTGTTCCACCTGCTGGCTAAAGGCAAATTTCCGCGCATCTATCCTACTTGTTAGGGTTGTTAATGACAGTAATGGCAGTGTGCTACTGCAACAGGATCTAGATAATTTGGGCAGATGGGCTAAGAAGTGGCAACTGAAGTTTAACCTTGACAAATGCAAAGTACTGCATATGGGTAGAAGTAACCCCAGAGAAACGTACCAACTGTGTGGTACTACACTTACAGTGGTAGAAAATGAAAAAGACCTGGGAGTAATTGTGCAGGCAGATATGAAGTTTTCTGAGCAATGCAGACAGGCTGCCAGGGCAGATCATGGAGTTTTGTCAATGATATATAGGAATTTTGCTAGCAGGGAAAAGGAGATGATTATCCCTCTGTATAAGGCAATGGTCAGGCCACGCCTTGAGTACTGCGTACAGGTCTGGAGGCCTCATTTTAGGAAGGATGTAGATTTACTTGAGCGTGTACAGAGAAGGGCAACAAGATTGGTGAGGGGAATGAAGGGATCCTCTTACCAAGAGAGGCTTAAGTTCTGCAAATTGCAGTGGCCGAAGACTAGGCACCTGCGCGGTGATCTGATTGAGGTATATAATGCCTTGAATGGGTTGAGCATGCTGAATTCTGATGGGATCCTTCCACTTGTTCAGATTACGATCCTAAGGGTTGAGTAGATGGGCTGAGAGGTGGCAAATGAAGTTTAATATTGACAAATGTAAAGTACTGCACATGGGAAACAGCAACCCCAGAGCAACGTATCAACTCTGTGGTACTACACTGACAGTGGTAGAGAATGAAAGGGACCTGGGGGTGGTTGTGCAGGCAGATATGAAGTTTTCTGAGCAGTGCAGACGGACTGCAAGAGTAGCTCATGGTGTGTTGTCGATGATATATAGGAATTTTTCTAGCAGGGATAAGGAGGTGATTATTCCCTTATATAAGGCAATGGTCAGACCACACCTAGAGTACTGTATACAGGTCTGGAGACCTCATTTCAAGAAGGATGTAGAGCTGCTGGAACGAGTACAGAGAAGGGCAACAAGATTAGTGAATGGAACAAAGGGGTGCTCTTACGAAGAAAGGCTTAAGTTTTGCAAATTAGTGTCTGGAGACTAGGCACCGGCGAGGTGATCTGATAGAGGTGTATAAAGCCTTGAATGGTTTGAGCATGCTCAATGCTGATGGGATTCTTCCTCTTGCTCAGAATAATCACCTGAGAGGGCATAAATTCAAATTGAGAAAAGACAGATGTAGGATAGACGTGAGGAAATTTGCCTTTAGCCAGCTGGTGGTTGGTTGGTGGAATAGACTTCCATCCCTTGTCGTGGAAGTTGATAGCCTAAATAAGTTTAAGACTCAGCTGGACAGGTATTTCGAATGAACAGAGGGGTGAAGGGGAAGTGGTTATTTTTTATTTTTATTTATTTTTTTTTATTTGTTTTTTTTTTTTTTGGCTGATGCTGCATAAGCTTGCTTTCTTGCATCAAATGCCTCTACTAATGCTAATGCTAAGGGGGCATAAATTCAAATTAAGAAAAGACAGATGTAGAATAGATGTGCGGAAATTTGCCTTTAGCCAGCAGGTGGTTAATTGCTGGAACAAACTTCCATCTGTCGTTGTGGAAGTTGATAGGTTGAATAAATTTAAGGAGGAACTGGACAGGCATTTGGAGGGAATAGTGTGTTTTTTTTTTTTTTTGGCTGATGCTGCCTAAGCTCATACACATGCTTTCTTGCATCGCATGCCACTACTACTACTACTACTACTCAAAGTTTGGCCTGACCATTGCTTTATACAACAAGATAATCACCTCCTTATCCTTGCTAGAAAAATTCCTGTATATCATTGATAAGACACTATGAGCTACTCTTGCAAACCATCTGCACTGCTCAGAAAACTTCATATCTGCCTTTATAATTACCTTCAGGTCTTTTTCATTCTCTACCACTGTCAGTGTAGTACCACACAGTTGATACGTTACTCTGGGATTACTGCTTCCCATATGCAGTACTTTACATGATAAAAGTCAATGTTAAACTTCAGTTGCCACCTCTCTGCCCATCTGCTCAACTTTTCTAGATCCTGTTGCAGCAGTGTACTGTCATTAACAACCCTGCTAACCTTCATATTGTCTGGAAACTTGCACATTAAGACTGAACACTTGGGGATTCCACTAATAACATTAGTCCATGAAGGGCTGTGTCCATTGATTACCACTCTCTGTCTTCTCCCACTCAACCATCTTTTTATCCATAGCAGCAATTGGCCTCCAATGCCACACTGCTCCAATTTGTGCAACAGTCTTCCATGTGCAACAGTATCAAAAGCCTTTCTAAGATCCAAATGTATGGTTCCTTTGTGACTACATCATATCCAATCAAATTGGTTAGACAAGACTTCCCCTTAACAAACCCATGCTATGTCTGAGCTATAACTGAAGTCTTGTCTAGATGATCCTGCAGTGCTTCTTTAACCAGTACCTCCATTAATTTCCCTGGAACAGAAGTGAAACTAACAGGTCTGTAAGTACCCTTATCTCCCTTTGATCCTCCTTTGTGGATTTGGGGTCACATTTGCACATCTTCAATCCATGGGTACCTCCTCTGAGTCCGAGGAAGCTCTCATAATTATGGCTAAGTGTTTGCTTACTTCCTCTGCTGTCTCCTTTAATATAACTGGATAGATTCCATCCACCCCAGGTACCTTTCTTATGTTTATCTTCAACAATTTCTCCTCCACTTTACTCTTTTGTTATTACAACATTATCTGACTTACTGCCAGAATTTATACACCTCTGGCATTCCCCTCCCTGAATAACTCCTCATGTAGAAGCAAAATATTCCTTTAGTTTGTTAGCTACCTGAGCAGGATCATCAACAGTTGAACCATCGATATCAAGTGGACCAATCTGATTCATCCACTTCCTTCTAGAGTTTACATAAGTAAAGAACTCTTTGGTGTTTTTTTTTTTTTTTTTTTTTTGCATCCTTTGCCAAAGATTTCTCGTAATATGCCTTTGCCTGCCTAACCTCCTTTGTGACTTGGTTACAGACCAGCTTATATCTATTGTAGGCTTTCGTGTCACCTGTTAATTTATATGTATCCCATGCATTTTTCTTCTCTGTTACATGTCTAATTAGTTCATCTGACATCCATTTAGACCTAAATATTGAACAATATTTCTTAGTTGGTATGAAAAGCCTAGTAGCTTCCAATATTAATTCTTTGAATGTCTCCCATTTTGAATTTTCTGTTGGTTACGTCATCAGTTGGTCGCACCGTCAAACGCACTGCCTCCAATAAGCAATGCATCGCCACCGGTGAAGTGTTGGTTATTCGAAAATCCACTGCTGAAGGTAGTTCACTATCAGGGCAACTCATTGTGAAGGCATTTACAATATGATATATAACAAAATCTATGCCATTTCATTTCAGTTCATTTCACTGATTTACTACGAACTGAAATTATAATACTCACTAACTTGTTCGATTAGTGAATTTTCCATAGTCAGAGGCTTTTAGTACTAAAACCTTTTTAGTATAAACATTTTGATCTAATTTAAGTGACATATTGCAGTTATTTTCATTGATATCCATAATTGGATATGTCAACCACGTTAAGTGTTAAGTTCTGATGGTTGTGAACAGTTCTGAATTACTTAATGGATTGTTGCTCTGTCTTATTGTAATTATAATCTTTTAAGGTATGTTGAAACTCCAAATTAGCTCATTCTTCCAACTTGTTAATGAGTTTAATGAACAGAATGTTAAGCAATTAGAAATCCTCAGTTTAAAAATGTTTCCCATAGGCAGAGTAAAATATTTATAAATTCTGAAATAGTACTTAAAAATGATCTTTAAGTTATGTATGTGTATATTTTCAGTTTTATTTGTGTAGTTAATATTTCATACCCTTAAGGTCGTTTTCCCTTCTAAGAAGTTTGGCACACTATGGACATAGTTGCCAATGTATCTAACAAATCCCCAAACAAACAAACAATCTAAGAAGTTTCCCCTCCTAAGAAGTTCTGAATCTCCACTCCCTTGGAAAACTTCTTATCTGTGTTCTACTGTATATACTTTTATTCCCTAGAACCTCTCATGTGACATGTGAAACAATAGCAGTAGTGAAACAATGACACATGCACAATGAGTAGAAAGCTAAGGGAAACATGTCAACATGCATCCACCCATAAATAATTTTCACTGTAAAAAAGGTATTTTTTATTTGAGTCGAGATATAACAAGAAATTTTTGTTATCTATCATCCCCATTTTGCACTGTAAACCGTAATTTTATTGTCCGAAATTAATTCTAATAAGAACTGAAATGCTCATTAGAACTTAGAACAGTATTGCTTCCATTTTATAATATCAAAAAAGACTATTTAGTAGTTTTAATATTTTATTTTTCTGTGCCATGCAAAAATTATTATATTATTGTTTCAGTTTGCATTTAGCAATCAGGCTGGAAAAGGTTCACTCTGGGATATTAACCCCATTACACAATGGTTATTTTTAAATGAAAGTTTTACTTCCATATGCTGCTTGGCTGTTCACTTTGACAAAATACATTATTTTCAGTTTGGCATACATTTGCTAATAGAGACCACCTGCCAGCTGATGAGAAGCCAGTAAGCATGGAAATAGCTGTCTTGTGTCAGATTTTTAAATATATAGCAGAATCACCTTTTCAGGTGATGCTATACAGTTTAAAAAGGTATCAGTTATATAGGCAAAACAGTGAATAACAGTATTTGTCTCTAGTTCAACATAAGCTCAAGCCTTAATGTCAAGTATTCACCATTGGTTGTGGGAGCAGAATGATCTCAATTATTGAAAATCAAATTCAATAAAGTATGAATTTTATTTAATTTAACTACTGCAGAATAATATTACAGGATTTCAAGGGGAAATATCTCCTTGAAATCCTATAATATTATTCTGCAGTCTTTATTATGATATATATTTATACAGTGGACCCCCGCTTTATAATTGGTTCAGAATGGACTCTCCATAATAAAATACCATTCACTATATGATATGTAATAAAAGCTGGTCATTGTGATCAGGTTTGCTGTTGTTGTTATTTGGTTTTTAGGAGCATTAGCAACTAAGGCCATATTGCTCCGGGGATGTGCGGTGGTCATTCCCAGACCTTCCACATCCTCCGTATTTGGTGGTCATGGGCTCGAACCCCGGTCTAATCAAGAAGCATGTGCTACGCACTGTCACTCTCCTACCCACCTGGCTAAGGAGGTGCCATCAGGTTTGCAAATTGAATTTTAATTCTATTAAACAGTGATTCTAATAAGTGGAAATAGGAGGAATATTATCCACAGGATATAAAAGTAAAGATGTAAAGCACAAATTTACACTCTATTACCTTATCAAAATTAAATGATACGTGAAAATCGAAAGAATATTTTACACAGATTAGCAAAATAAAAATAAATTTGCACTTACATCCATAGTTTAATTAATACTGTAATATGTACATACTAACTAATCAATATTTCTGTTCACTGACATTTTTGGGTTGTAAATTTTAAAACAATAAAAAAGATAAGCAATCAATAACAAAGAACATGGCACGCACAAATTGCAACTAACACGATACACTCAAGTGAGATATGAAATAACAAGTTTATGAAGCTTAAAAATAGGAATGAAGAGAAGCTTCTAAAAATTTATTTATGTTTTTTATATGATTGAAGATTTCATGGAAGGGGAAACACATTTCACCATAATAATGTAAAAACCCACAGACTTCCAGCTATCGGTATTATCATAAATGCAATAAGATCGAATTTACTACCGATTATAATAGATTACACTAACAGAAAAGCCCGATAAACTGGAAACTGTTTTTATTGTTTTATGGTAGTGACCTCAAGAAATGTGCTTTAGAAAAATATCATTCAAAATAGTATTAGTAATGGCCATATGATGCAAGGAAGCCTAAGGCTTATGCTAATCAGCCAAAAAAGGGGTAAAACAATAATAAAGTTAAATAATAAAAGAAAAGGAAGTAGACAACCTATGCATTTCCTTCCTCCCATACGTAACTATCCAGCTGACCTTTGAATAGCCCTAAACTGTCAGCCTCAACCACCCAGGTAACTTATTCCAGTAATTTATAAGTTGCTGGCTAAAATAAAACTTCCTGCAATCCAGTCTAAACTTCTACTCTTGTAACTTGAATTTATGGCTCCTGGTTCTAGAATCATTTATAACCATGGAAATTTCATCCTTATTTATTTTACTTTTGCCACTCAGAGCTTTAAACACCTCAATCAAGTCTGCTCTAAGGTGCCTAGTGTCCAAGCTGTGCAACCCACATATTCAGTTTTTCCTCATACGGATGCACTTTTGCCAATCTCACCAGATGAGTTACCCATCTTTGGACCCTTTCAAGAAGCTTGATGTCTTTTTTTAGGTGCAGTCTCTATACTTGAACACAGTATTCCAAGTGCGGTCTAATAATAGCCTTATATAATGGGATTATGACATCCTTATCTCTACTAGCAAATGTTCGATAAATCACCGATAGGACACCATGGGCCTTCCTTCCAATGTGTCTACAATACTCGGAGAACTTCATGTCTGACCATATTGTATCTCCCAAGTCCCTTTCTTCCACTACTGATTTTAGTTCAACTCCACCAAGTGTATGTTATTTTGGGGGTTACTGTTCTCTGGGTGTAAGATCTTGCATTTTGCTGAATTAAAGTATAGCTTTCACTTTTCTGACCATCTCTGAAGTCTATCTAGGTTACTCTGAAGAAGCTCTGCTTTGTGGTGATCACTAACTAATCTACTGATCTTTACATCATCTGCAAATTTTGAAGTCACGCCCTCTATCCCTTCATCGATGTCATTTAAGAAAATCAGAAACAACAGTGGTCCCAATACTGATCCGTGGGAACCCTGCTTCTTACATTAGCATTAGTAGAGGCATATGATGCAAGAAAGCAAGCTTATGCAGCATCAGCCAAAAAAAAAAAAAAAAAAACCTTCCACTTCACCCCTCCGTTCGTTCGAAATACCTGTCCAGCTGAGCCTTAAATTTATTTAGGCTATCAACTTCCACAACAAGGGATGGAAGTCTGTTCCACCAACCAACTACCCGCTGGCTAAAGGCAAATTACCGCACATCTATCCTACATCTCTCTTTCCTCAATTCGAATTTATGCCCTCTTAGGTGATTATTCTGAGCGAGAGGCAGTATCCCATCAGCATTGAGCATGCTCAAACCATTCAAGGCTTTGTCCACCTCGCTGGTGCCTAGTCTCCAGACACTGTAATTTGCAAAACTTAAGCCTTTCTTCATAAAAGCAAACCCTTCGTTCCGTTCATTAACCTTGTTGCCCTTCTCTGTACTCGTTCCAGCAGCTGTACATCTTTCTTGAAATAACCCAATCTGAAGCCATCCTGCTATCCATTTAAGGATTTTACCCATGATTCCAACCTGTTCCAGCTTATAAAGTAACCTTTCATGTAGTTACTTTATAAGCTGGAATTAATTCTTATAACTGAACATATGATAACAATGAAAGTATATTGCATTTTTAATGATTTGAATTGGTTTTTTGAAATTTGATTCTATAAAGCAGCTGATTCTATGAATCAATGATTACGTTAACTGGCAACTATTAATTTCACCTTATGATGGTGGCTTACGAGTGTATCTGACCAGACCACATGATCTTTTCTCTCAGCCAATAGCAGCATTTGTAAACATGTTGGCCATGTGTTTCATTTTTGCATCCTTTAGTTGAAGTAATTTTTCGTTGAAAAATGCAAAGAATTCAAAGTTCCAGTTGTTTTGGGTTTTATAGATTATTCAAAAGCATTGAACACAATGCTTTTGAATAATCAAAATTCATGGATTGTGTTCAATATGAGAAATGATGTGAAACAACGAGTAATGTGGGATTCTCAATCCACATAATTCAGCTGATTAAGACTAATTTTTTGTGTTGTGCATTAATTAATATGTATAATTTCTTATAAAAATCACCTTTTAGAGAGATAAATAGCTTAGTTATTTAGCAAAAATTTCGACTTCTGAGGTCTTGGAACGAATTACCAAAAAACAATGTGTTATTGGGTTTGCATTGTGATATTTTCACGATACGATGGTGTCTCTGGAATGGATTAATATCATAAAGTGGAGATCCAAGTACTGTTTACATTCCACTCACAGATTGCTCCTCAGTTGCAGCTAATAATCTCCAATAAAATTTAAATTGTAACTCTGACATGGTGCTACCTGTACTACGTATATATTTCAATATACTGGACTTCTCCTAAATCTTACGATGGTGTCTCTGGAATGGATTAATATCATAAAGTGGAGATCCAATGTACTGTTTACATTCCACTCACAGATTGCTCCTCAGTTGCAGCTAATAATCTCCAATAAAATTTAAATTGTAACTCTGACATGGTGCTACCTGTACTACGTATGTATTTTAATATACTGGACTTCTCCTAAATCTTTGAAAATAAAAAGATATTGGATCCATCAGTGTTTATGTACTACGTATATAAACACTGATGGATCCAATATCTTTTTATTTTCAAAGATTTAGGAGAAGTCCAGTTGGCCTGCCCCCCTAAAATTCACTCATGCACACCTTCTCATTGTTAACAGTGCTGTTACAACTAAATTGTAACAGCACTGTTAACAATGGGCTATGTATTTTTTGTGGTAAAGTACAAATTTTAATCATGGAATGTTATTATATTGGCTATTTACCTTAACCACACTACCCCTAAACTAACACACTTTACACTTTACTTTACCCCTAAACAGGTTATTAACAAAATACATATCACAGCCTTAATACAAAACTTTTGCAGAGGATATAAGGAATATCTTCTTTTACAACTTTTTTAAATATAAGCAATGCAGAATTGGAATTTGGGGAGTACAATGTGTACAGAAAGGATAAACACGGTAGGAAGGGAGGAGGGGTTATGCTGTTAGTTAAGAAACATAAAATCTAAGGAAGTGCATCCAGTTGACATAGATGGACAGTGCAATGTTGAATCAGTTTGGTGTGACATAAGCACAGGGAAAGCAAAAATGCAAGTAGAAGTGTGTTATAGGCCTAATGACTCTGATGAGTACATTGAACAACTGTACAGAGAAATAGTGGGCCAGTAAATTAGAATGTCTTATAGTGGGAATTTTAACTTCCCACATATTGACTGGAACTATGTGGATTGTTCACTCACACACTAGCAAGATTTTTGTGGATTTATTGGATAATTGTTTTCTACAGCAGCATGTTTGAGAGACAACCAGAGAGGATAATAGTCTTGATCTGATTATCAGTAGTGATTATTCGTGCATTAAAAATTTGCAGATAAAGGAACCACTAGGTGGCAGTGATCACGGTGTACTGATGTGGGATTTACTTAAATATATAACTGCCATCAGGGGTAAAGGGAAGGGTTTTTGTTTTCATAAAAGTGACTACAGTGGTCTCAGACAGTTTTTAAATTCTATACAGTGGGGCTTAGAGGGGAACAGGCATTCTATGTGTTATCAGACACTCAGTCTAAAACACTGATGGATCCAATATCTTTTTATTTTCAAAGATTTAGGAGAAGTCCAGTTAGCCTGCCCCTCTAAAATTCACTCATGCACACCTTCTCAATGGTAATCCCTGTTACATCACTTAGGTCGCAACAAACGTGTAGAGTGGTTCTCTTCAAGACTCCTGGTCAGTGCGAAGAGGAAAAGACCAAACCCTCCAGCACATAACAGCATGATGAAACAAATAGCCCTCAGTCCCCAGCAGTTTTCACTCCCCCCTCTTATGGCACCGAGAGGATCAGAGTGGAAGCAGAGGGTGCTAAGAATCTCTGGGTACGACCAGACTGCCATGCACAGAAACTGAACTGGGCCTATTACAACGTAAGATCGTTCATCGGCGAAGACAGAATATTAGAGCTGGGAAAGGAATTAGAAAATGTGAATTGGAATATCATTGGTTTGGCTGAAACAAGAAGAAGAAATGAATCACTTATAAGTTTATCAGGTGTAAATCTGCTGTACACTGATTGAAACAATGAAAGGAGCGAAGGTGGAGTTGGCTTTCTGGTTCATAAAGATATAAAAAACAACTTTTCGGAATTCAAATGTACATCACCAAGGGTGTCAAGACTACTACTCAGGATTTCTAAGAGGTACAAGCTAAAGGTTATAATGATTTATGCACCAATATCGAACCATGATGATGAAGAGATTGAAGAAATGTACACCAAAATTGGGAGTCTTCTAGATGAGCAGAAAACCCACTACACTAGAAAAAGCACAGAAGGGGGAACTATAGGAAACTTTGAAATTGGTGAAAGAAATGAAAGAGGTGAAAGACTTGTGGAATTTTCAGAATCTCGAGGAATGTCAGTAATGAACACTTTTTTTCAAGAAAAGGGTGAACAGAAAGTGGACATGAAAGAGCCGAAATGGGACCAACTGATGATACCAACAGCAAATTCTAAATGGAATTCATTCAAGGAATTAATCATGCAAGCTGCTAGGCTTTTGGTAGCAACCAAGAAATACTGTTCAAGGTTTATGCCTAAGTGGATGTCATATGAACTATAACCCAGGGACTCACATCTGGTGAGTATAGTCTTGGCACACCCAGGGTCCTGAGCTGGCTATCATCAATTTTCGCTTTTTTGGTGATTCCCTTCTACTTTTGACTCTCTCTCTCTCTCTCTCACTCTCAGGGTAACTTGGGAATTTGTTTTTGGCTGGTGCAGCATAAGCCTTAGGCTTCCTTGCACTATATAGCTAATAATAATAATAATAATAATAAGACTCCTGGAAGAGAAGAAAAATGCACGGGATGCATATAAATTATCAGGCAACACAGAAACCTATGGAAGATATACGCTAGTCTGTAATCAAGTCACAAAGGAGGTTAGGCAAGCAAAGGCAGATCATGAGAAAACTTTGGCAAAGGATAGAAAGAAAAACAGCAAAGACTTCTTTACTTATGTAAACTTTAGAAGGAATGGGTCGAATCAGATTGGTCCATTTGATATCGATGGTTTGAGTGTTGATCCTGCTCAGGTAGCTGACAAACTGAATGAGAATATTGCATCTAAATTCACACGTGAGGAATTCTGTAGAGAAGTGGAGACCAGAAGTTTATCAAACTCTAACAGGGAGCCATATGATTTTGTAATAACTGAGAGCAGAGTGGAGGAGAAATTGTTTGAAGTTAAATATAAGAAAGACACCTGAGGTGGATAGGATCTATCCAGTTATATTACAGGAGGCAGCAAAGGAAGTAAGCAAATGTTTAGCCATAATTATGAGAGCATCCTTAGATTCAGAGGAGGTCCCCATGGACTGGAGATATGCAAATCTCCAATTCACAAAGGGGTGATCAAAGGGTGACATGAGTAATTTCTGTTCTGATGAAAATAATGGAGTCACTAGTTAAAGAAGCATTGCAGGATCATCTAGGCAAGACTGTAGGTATAATTCAGACACAGCATGGGTTTGTTAAGGGAAGTCTTGTCTGACCATTAGGTACTACGATGTTGTCACAAAGGAACTGAATGCAAAAAATAATTTTGTTATCATATACTTGGATATCAGGAAAGTTCTTGATACTGTTGCACGTGGAAGACTGCTGTTCAAATTGGAGCAGTGTGGCATTAAGGGCAAGTTGCTGCTATGATTAAGGGGATAGTTGATTGGAGAAGAGAGTAGTAATCAATGGACACTGCTCTTCATGGACTAATGTTATTAGTGCAGTCAGCCATGGTTCAGTGTTGGACCCATTGTTGTTTTGTATATTTATCAATGATACTGATGAAGATATATCAGGCTTAATGTCCAGGTTTTCATACAATATGAAAGTTGGCAGGATTGTTAATTTCGGTATGATACAGATCTAGAAAAGTTGGGCAGATGGGCTGAGAGGGAGCAACTGAATTTTAACATTGACAAATGCAAAGTACTGCATATGGGTCCATACTGCATATCTGTGCTGAATAAGGCAAATGTTGGAAGTGATCATAGAATGGTAAGATGCACACTTGATATAGATGTAAGAAAAGAAAGGAAAAAACTGACTCGAGTAAATAATACGAAGTTCTTTGAGGTAACAGAAGAGGAGAAAAAGCAGTATGTACTGGAACTTAAGAACAAGTTTGAGCTTCTGCAGATTGCTCGACCAAGATATTGATGAGGAATATAACAATGTTGATAAAGCCCAAGAAACTTATAGGTAAAAAGAAATCGAAAGAAGAAAAAATTAGTCAAGAAACACTTGTCATGATGAACCGCAGATGACAAATGAAGAGCAAGATAAACACTGACAAGGAGAAAATTGAGTATACTGAGTTATGCAAAGCCATTAGAAAGAGACTCAGAGAGGACATAAGAAGATTTAATGCAAGAAAAGTACAACGAGCATTAAGGAAAAACAAAGGACTTAAGTCAGCAGCCATGAGCAGTAATACAAAGGGGGATCGAAGGGTGACACGAGTAATTACAGACCAGTTAGTTTAACTTCTGTTCCGGGTAAAATAATGGAGTCGCTGGTTAAAGATGCATTGCAGGATCATCTAGACAAGACTGCAGCAATAATTCAGACACAGCATGGGTTTGTTAAGGGAAAGTCTGGTCTGACAAATTTGATAGGATATTATGATGTGGTTACAAAGGAACTGGATGCAAAAAATAATTTTGATATCATATATTTGGATTTCAGGAAAGCTTTTGACACTGTTGTGCATGGAAGACTTTTGTACAAATTGGAGCAGAATGGTATTAAGGGTAAGTTGCTACAATGGATAAAAGGATGGTTAAGTGCGAGAAGACAGAGGGTGGTAATCAATGGGTGCTGCTCTTCTTGGACTAATGTTATTAGTGGAGTCCCACAGTGTTCGGTGTTGGGTCCACTGTTGTTTTGTATATTTATCAATGATATTGATGAAGGTATATCAGGCTTAATGTCGAAGTTTGCAGATGATACAAAGGTTGGCAGGGTTGTTAATGATAGTAATGGCAGTGTGCTACTGCAACAGGATCTAGATAATTTGGGCAGATGGGCTAAGAAGTGGCAACTGAAGTTTAACCTTGACAAATGCAAAGTACTGCATATGGGTAGAAGTAACCCCAGAGAAACGTACCAACTGTGTGGTACTACACTTAAGGTGGTAGAAAATGAAAAAGACCTGGGAGTAATTGTGCAGGCAGATATGAAGTTTTCTGAGCAATGCAGACAGGCTGCCAGGGCAGGTCATGGGGTTTTGTTAATGATATATAGGAATTTTGCTAGCAGGGAAAAGGAGGTGATTATCCCTCTGTATACGGCAATGGTCAGGCCACGCCTTGAGTACTGCGTACAGGTCTGGAGGCCTCATTTTAGGAAGGATGTAGATTTATTTGAGCGTGTACAGAGAAGGGCAACAAGATTTGTGAGGGGGGAACGAAGGGATCCTCTTATCAAGAGAGGATTAAGTTCTGCAAATTGCAGTGGCTGGAGACTAGGCACCTGCGCGGTGATCTGATTGAGGTGTATAAGGCCTTGAATGGGTTGAGCACACTGAATTCTGATGGGATCCTTCCACTTGTTCAGATTACGAACCTAAGGGGGCATAAATTAAAATTAAGAAAGGACAGATGTAGAATAGATGTGCGGAAATTTGCCTTTAGCCAGCGGGTGGTTAATTGCTGGAACAAACTTCCATCTGTCGTTGTGTAAGTTGATAGGTTGAATAAATTTAAGGAGGAACTGGACAGGCATTTGGAGGGAATGGTGTGATTTTTTTTTTGGCTGATGCTGCATAAGCTCATACATTTGCTTTCTTGCATCACATGCCACTACTACTACAGAAAGACAAATGATACGGAAACTGAAGAATAGCGATGGTGTACTTATAAATAGCAGAGAAGGCATAATTCAAATAGCGGAAGACTACTATAGAAAAATTATACAAAGAGCAAGGGGATGATGCCAGCAGTGGGGAAGATGGATCGCAAATTAGTAACACATATGACACCCAATATCCTTCCTGATGAGGTAGAACATGCATTGAAGAAAATGAAGAATCAGAAAGCCTTGGGAGAAAATGAAGTTACTGTAGAGTTGTTAAAATTGGGAGAAAGAGACATGACACAAAAACTGGCAAGACTCTTTGCAAAATGCATTAGAAAAGGTGTGACGCCTAAGGAGTGGAATAATGCAATCATAGTTTTGCTACATAAAAAGGAGATAAATCAGAAAGAGGAAATTATAGACCAATTAGTTTGTTATCCCACATCTACAAGTTGTTCACAAGGGTCATTACTAACAGATTAGAAAGAATACTTGATGAGAATCAACTGAAAGAGCAAGCTGGCTTTAGGACAGGATTCTCAACTATGGATCACCTTCATGTAATATCATAGCTAATGGAGAAAGCAAATGAATATAAAGCACCATTATGCCTGGCATTTGTGGATTATGGAAAGGCATTTGACTCCATACAGCATAAGGCAATGTTCTGGCACTGGAAAGACAAGGCATGGATACCCCATATATTATGATTTTGAAGAAATATATGAGAATGCTATCTCCTTTATTAGACTAGACAAAGACAGTAGCAAATTTAAAATTGGGAAAGGAGCTTGACAAGGAGAGACAATATCTCCTAAGTTGTTTACTGCTGCCCTTGAGGAAGCTTTCAGAAGATTAGACTGGTCGCAGAAAGGAGTCAATGTGAATGGAGAGTACCTAAACCATTTATGATTTGCAGATAACATTGTGGTCATAAGCCACAATCCCAAAGAATTAGAGGAAAATCTTAATCAGTTATACAGGGTTAGTAAGAATTTTGGACTAAAGATGAACATGGCTAAAGCAAAAGTAATGATGAACAAGTATGCCACAGAAAGGGATATAATGATTGAAGGAGCAGTAATTGAAAAGGTGGAGTTATATACTTATATGGGAGAAGTCATTAGCTGTAATAATGATAAATGGCTGGAAGTCAAGAGACGAATAAAGTTTAGATGGATAGCATTCAGGAAGTATGGTTCACATACTGAGGAGCAATATCCCAATCTGAAACATAAAATAATGAACCAATATATACTCCCCACCATGACTTGTGGAAGTGAAACTTAGGCACTCACCAAAAGAATGGAAGAGAAGCTGAGAACTACACAGCGAAGAATGGAATGAATTATATTGGGAATCAGACTGTTAGATAAGAAGAGAAACACATGGATTAGGCAGCAAACTCAAGTAAAGGACATTCTTATCAAAACTAAAGAACTAAAATGGTCTTGGGCAGGACACATAGCTCGAAGACATTATGACAGATGGACTAAGAAAATAACAGAATGGTACCCAAGAGGAGCTAGAAGGAAACCTGGAAGACAAAGGCGGAGATGGATAGATGAAATTCATGAGTTTTTGGGTAGTAAATGGATGGCCAGTGCTCAAAACAGAAGGAACCGGAAAGTTGCTGGAGAGGCCTTCATCCTGCACTGGATTTAAAATGGCTGATGATGATGATGAACCCCAGAGTAACATACCAATTCTACAGTACTGTACTCAGGGTAGTGGAGAATGAAAAAGACCTGTGGGTAATTGCCGTCACATATGAAGTTTTCAGAGCAGTGCAGACTGGCTGCCAGAGCGGCTCGTGGGGTCTTGTCAAAGATATACAGGAACTTTTATAGCAGGGATAAGGGGATGATTATCCCTTTGTATAAGGCAATGGTCAGGCCACACCTTGAGTACTGCATGTAGGTCTGGAAGCCTCATTTTAGGAAAGATGTGGGGCTGCTGGAATTGGTGAGAGGAACAAAATCTTAAGTTTTGAAAATAATTTTCAATATAATAATTTAATAATTTTGAAAATAATACCTTGAATGGTTTGAACCAGCTTAATGCCGACGGGATTCTTCCTCTTTCTCAGATTATGTACCAGGGGGGACATAAATTCAAATTGAGGAAAGACAGTTGTAGAATAGATGTGCGGAAATTTTCCTTTAGGTAACAGTGGTTGATTGCTGGGACAAACTTCCATCTGATAGCCTAAATAAATTGAAGTTGAATAAATCTGATAGTTTAAATAAATCTGAAGTTGATAGCCTAAATAAATTGAAGGAAGAACTGGAGAAACGCTTGGAGCAAATGGATGGGTGAAATGTGAATTTTTTTTTTTTTGGGCTTATGCTGTATGAGCTTGCTTTCTTGCATCATATGCGTATACTAATGCTAAAGGTCTTATTCACAGAAATAGGAGATTGTGACCTTCATAACCCCATGGGCTCACATCTGATGAGTATGGGCTTGGCACACCCAGAGTCCTGAGCTGGATATCATCATTCTTCTCTTTTTTGGTGATTTCCCTCCCTTCTCTCTCTCTCTCTCTCTCTCTCTCTCTCTCATGGTAACTCAGAAATTTTTTTTCTTTTGGCTGGTGCAGCAAAAGCCTCGGGCTTCCTTGCACCATATGGCTAATAATAATAAATAAAATAATAGCTGAAACAAATATTGACACAAAGTTTGTCCAACGTTTATGCTATGGACACAAACTTTATCATTTTTACAATTAAATTTTTCTTTAATAGTGAAGATTTTCTTATATTTGAAGAGGATTTCTCTGAGTTTGTTTTTTTTTTTTTTTTTCTTGATCATAGTAAGAATTTTGATTGCAACCTGAGCATGTGTTTACATCTGGTTTAATTAACTTTGACATGGTTCCAGGTAGTAATCTCATTTTCCTAGCTATTGCCTTTTGTTTACAGAGATGATTTTAATGAATTTAGTTTTAGACAGCCTTGCATGGCTGACCATATCTAGTGCATTCATGTATTTTTTGGATGTACTGCATCTTATAATAGTGAGATAGACAAATCTGATAATTCCCAATGACTGGAGCAATTTGAAAATATTGGATGAAGACTGCTCTTGATTTGCACACCTCTATAACAGCTGTTCTCTTTCCTTTGTCACCTCACTTCATGTTAGCCTGTACAAAGAGAGCAATAGAATCATTAGTGATTATTCTGGTATGTATCACACATTGATACACTCATGAGCCAAAACATTATGTCCACAAGTAGACACATCCTACAGCACCTGGGAATGATGTCACCAACCAGTGCACCATATACAGGGTGTATTATAAAACTTGTGGGACCCACTTCAGGGATGGCTTTAGGATCTAAAAACAAAAAAGTTCATGTAAAAATAGGTCTGAATTTACTGAGTCGCAGCCATTTTTGTGTTCCGGCAATTCTTTTCACAAACTGAGTTAGCATAGCTGGCTCCATTCAACTGTTTACAAAAAATGCTCAATTTCTCATAGAGGACCTTCCTGATATTTATGTAAACAAGACCCCATAGTGTTCTTTGAGTGATTTCAGTTATTTCTCATGAAAAGCATTCTACATTTGGATCTTGTTACTAACATTTTGATATTGTGCATTTGCTATGCTTATTCACATCGATAGATGGAAAACATGCATCTCATGTATGGACTTGCTAGATGCAATGCAGCTGAGGCAAGATGTCTGTATGCAGAAAAACTTCCTTAACTGTCATGTATCAAATAAAATGACCTTTCATTTTATACACGAATGCCTTGCAGAAACCAGTTCATTAAAAAAATGAGTTTCGGGTGGTGGTAGACCCATCAGCACACCAGAACATCAAATCTGATAGACACCTGTTCCACCTGGAACTTTTAAGCAGGTGAGGAGGTCTGTGATGAGGTGTTTGCAGGCTTGTATACAAGCACATGTTAGTTATTTTGTGCATTTCCTGTGAACGTAAGCAGCTAGTTGCTGGAACACAAAAATGGCTGTAACTTGCAAACAAGGCAATCAGATCTATATTTACACAAACTTTTTTTTTTTTATAATTTTTACGTCCTAAATGCATGCCTGAAATAGGTCCCACATGTTATAGTACACCCTGTATATAGTGACAGCAGAGTAGTGCCTGTCAGTTCATCAGTACAAAGTCCATGCAATGGGGAAAGGGAAGGTCGTGGTGGATTTTGAACAGGAGTGATTTGCAGTGCCAGGAAGGTAGGGCCAGCATCTCAGCAACACAGGCATTGTTGACTGTTCAAGGGCCGCCATAGTGAAGTGTGGTGGGAATGGTCTTAAGAGGGACACACAACCATTTAATATGCCAGGATGGGGAGACTGCCATTGATTGACAGTTGAGATGAATGGCGCTTGGTACATGCTGTCTGGGACAACAGGTGACTCGTGAACCCTCAATTAATGGCCGACCACAACCAGGGTACACAGAGAAACATTTATGGTCACCAACAATAACTAGCTTTCTTGCATCATTTGCCATTATTACTACTACCATCCAGCAAACACGCTTTTGGATTGGCCTACTGAGTAGATGACCTGTTCCTGTACCTATGTTGTTGACCGTCATCAACACCTCCACTTGCAGTGGGGACAGGAGCACTGTTCCTGGACATTGGGCAACTGGAAAAGGGTCACCTGATCTGATGAATCAAGGTTCAAAGCTCCATCATGCTTGTGGACAGGTGCATATTTGATGGTGAGCAAGTGAACATCTGCAACCAGTCCATGCATGTATTCTCTAGAATGGATAGATGAAAACATCTATTCATCCTAGGCTGGGGGATATTTTCATAGGCAACCTTGAGGGTTCCCTCATCACCAGATCCTACTTCGGCATTGTTTCAGACCAAAATTAGCCCTATATGGTGACCCTGTATGTAGATGGCACTGGACTGTTTCAACAAGAGCAACCCTTGTGTCACAAGGGCTGTATGGTTTGAGGAATGGTTTGAGGATTATGGTCCAAGCATTGACCATGTATCCAGATGGCAGTGGACTCTTTCAACAAGATATGCCTTAGCATTAGTAGAGGCATATGAGGCAAAAAAAGCAAGCTTATGCAGCATCAGCCAAAAAACTTCCATTTCACCCCTCCATTCGTTCCAAATGCCTGTCCAGCTCAGCTTTAAATTTATTTAGGCTATCAACTTCCACAACAAAAGATGGAAGTCTGTTCCACCAATCAACTACTCGCTGACTAAACGCAAATTTCTGCACATCTATTCTACAACTGTCTTTTCTCAATTTGAATCTGTGCCCCCTCAGATTCTTAATCTGAGCAAGAGGAAGAATCCCATCAACATTCAACTTGCTCAACCCATTCAGGGCCTTATACACCTCAATCAGATCACCTTGCAGGTGCCTACTCTCCAGGCACTGCAATTTTCAGAACTTAAGCCTTTCTTGTAAGAGCACCCCTTTGTTCCTCCAACCAATTTTGTTACCCTTCTTTGTACTCGTTCTAGCAACTCTACATCCTTCCTAAAATGAGGCCTCCAGACTTGTACATAGTACTCTAAGTGTGGCCTGACCATTGCCTTGTATAACGGGATAATCACTTCGATATCACTGTTAGCAAAATTCCTATATATCATTGACAAGACAAGGCTCCGTGACCTGCCCTGGCAGCCCGTCTGCACTGCTCAACAAACTTCATATTTGATTGCACAATTACCCCCAGGTCTTTTTCACTTTCCACTTCCCTGAGTGTAGTACCACATGGTAAGTTTCTCTTCGGTTATTGCAAGAGCTTCACAAGAGCTGCATAATGTCCAAGGATCATGTCCAAGCATTTTGTGTGCTCTGCTGGCTGACAAATTCTTCCAACATCAATCCCATCATACATTTGTGGGATGTGGTGGAAAGCAGCATTTGCCAGTCCATGCCAGTGCCTTGCTCCATTGCCCAACTCTGGGACATCCTTCTGTCCAGCTGGTCCAGGATACCCGAGGACACCTTCTACAGTGTGATGAAGTCGATTCCATGCCAGGTGCAATTGGTTATTATGGCAAAAGGCAGCCCAACATGCTGTTAAGTAGGTGGTCATAATGTTTTGACTCCTCAGTGTATGTTGTAATTATTTTTTTTTTACTTAATCCATTTGGCCATTTGGTATATGTTTATACTTATACTTTTACATCTATATGTCTAATCAGGTGCATTTTTTAATGCTTGAAATTTTTGCCTATTCAGTTATATTTTTCTTAATCATTACTGTATTCTTTGTCACTTAGATATGGAGATACAGCAGAACTCCTGGTTGAAGAAATTCTTCAGGCTGGACAGATGCCCATGAGTTCTTGTATACAAGAAGTACTAAGCCAAATCATAGAAGCAAAGCCAAAATGTATTCAGTCTGTTATTAATGTATTATCTAGAAACAACATTTATTTATATTAAACTGGAATAAAAAAAACAAACTGGTTTTGCATACTTGCCTGCCTAAATTGATGTGAAAAAATAATGATGAAAGAACATAAAAGAATAATTTCAGTGGAATAAAATAAGTTAGGAAATATATGCATTGCATTACACTTCAGGTGCATTTGAATTATTTCTTTAAATTATTATTATTATTTTTTTTTATGGATTAAATTTTGAAATGAACCGTTTTTACACCGTGTGTATATTGCAAAATTGGTTTAATTATTAAGTGCTCTGACCTAATTCCTAAACTTATTACAAAGATAACATTTCAGTATCCTTGCTGAAACCCATCATCAGACCATACAGGACTTAATTCTATTAGGAGACTCCATTGTCAGGGAAACGGGAAATATTTTTTGTAATAAGGATCGGTGGACTAGAACCAGGATATGTCTGCTCAGAGCAACTATTAATGATGTCACCAACAGACTGTCAGATTTTAAGGGGGGTAAAGAGAATATTATTATTCATGTGGGGACTAATGACATAAAGCATACACGATCTGATGATTTGTTAGACAAATTTAGGACCATGCTGAAGAAATGCCGCGAGTTAGGTTACAATTGTCTATGTGTCTGCAATTCTGCCCAGGCACGATAGGAGAAATTATATGCTGAAAGCCTTGTGGATTAACTCAAGACTTGAAAGACTCTGCAGGGCTGTTGGTAGGAAATTTATATCAGCTTGGCGTGCACTTGTAGGTAGACGGAATCTGTTTTTTAGGGATGGGATACATTTAAACAAAGGTGGTGCAAGAGTTTTTGCCAGTACTATTGAGGATATCTTAAAGGTTCAGGGAAACTGCTAGTTTGGGGGGACAAGGGTAATATAGATACACATTTATCTGATAATACTGGTCAAAGTAATGCTTACACATACCTCAAGAGTTCTTGTTTGTTACTGCAACAGATCATATTACAAAATGTTCTCAGGGCAGTAACGTTTCAAATTAGCAGGTAGCTAATGCCAGGGAAGCAAGCTTAAATAACTTTAAGGGCTGTGTCAGAAGTGTCATCAATAAAATGAGTGAATTCGAACTGCTGGTTAGGACAAGTAACACTGACATAATAGGGCTTACGCAAACATGGTGCCACCCAGAGATAGGGGATGATGAGTTTTAGTACCATATGTATAATGTATTTAGGAAGGACAGGGAAGATAGAAGGGGTGGTGGGATCATACTTCATATCAAAAAGCAGACTGAGTGCAAAGATAGCTTTCCCGGATTCAGATGTTTCGCATGCTAGTATAGAATCTGTATGGTGTGAGATAGTTGGAAGCAAATGTATAGTGAGGGTGGGAGTAATCTGCAGGCCAGGTGATTCTGATGATTATGATGAGAGCCTCTACATGCAAATGGAATGGGCAAGTAAGCATCAATGTCTTATCATGGGTGATTTTAATGTGCCTCTAATTGATTGGAGCAAATGGGAAGGAAACTCCACATGGGGGACAAAATTTTTAAATCAGCTAGATGATTTTTATTTGTACCAACATGTCAGGGAAAGTTATCTTGTTATCTGGTTTTTAGGAGCATTAGCAACTAAGACCATATTGTTCCGGGGATATGCGGTGATCATTCCCTGACCTTTCCGCATCCTCCGTATTTGGTGGTCATGGGCTCGAGCCCCAGTCTAATCAAGAAGCATGTGCTGCGCACTGCCGCTTCTGTCCACCTGGCTACAGAGACGCCCTATCAGAGAAAGTACTAGGGGAACAGAATATTCTATACGTCATTATGACCCATGAACCAGATGGCATAATAGGGCTGACAGTACAGGAACCAGTAGCAGGAAGTGATCACGAAGTTCTATGGTGGACAATGAAGAGAGAGAAGTAGCAGTAGTTAAAGGCAAAGAAATAGGTTTTAATTTCAGAAAAGAAAATTATGATGCCTTAAGGTGCTACATGGCTTCTGTTAACTGGGTAGATATTGCACAGAGAAAGAATACAATTGAATTGTGGTATACATTTAAAACATTAATCACAGAAGCCTTGAATGCATACATACCATTAAAAAAAATACTCCACGAGAAAGATTCCAAGTTGGATGAATAAGGAAGTTGCTATATTACTTGAGCAGAAAAAGACGGCATGGAAAAGTTACAGAGCAATAAAAAGCCTATAACAGCTACAAACTGATCTGTAATAGTGCCACAGAAAAGGTTAGGCTGGCAAAGGCAGATTGAGAAATCACTGGCAAAGAGATCAAAGAGTGGGGATAAGGATTTCTTCACATATATAGACAAACCATATCTGACTGTATTGGGTCATATGTAATGGGCATAGGATAGTATTAAATACCCCTGCTGAAGTTGCAGATGAACTCAACAGTTACTTTGCATCGATATTTACAGAAGAAAAACCCTTTATGTCAATGAGAAATTATGGGAGTGAAATTGAAAAAAATGTAATTAATGATGTTGAAATTTCATATGCTTACTTAATGAAAAAACTTTTGAGCCTACAGGCCAGTAAGACTCTTGGGGTTGATGGCATATACCCTATAATCTTAAGGGAGACAGCAAGTGAATGCATTAAACCATTGAGGCTAATTATGAGAGCATCACTGGATTCGGGAGTGATTCTGTTGGATTTGAAAAGTGCCAATGTATCTCTAATACATAAGGGCAGTTCTAAGAGTGAAGCGGGAAATTACCAGATGGTCAGTCTAACGTCAGTATTAGGAAAAATCATGGAGACAATTTTTTGGCAGGTGCAGCATAAGCCATAGGCTTCCTTGCACTGTGGCCATTGCTAATACTAAAATAAGGGGAAAAAGGGCAAATTTAAATTTGTGCTATGTTCCCCTTATTTTAGTCCTTTTAGTACTTAAACTAATTTTGCATTATCCACGTGGTAAAAGAGTGGTTCATTTCAAAAAAATTAATTCTCTTGCACTGCTCTGCATTAATGTGTACCTGTAATCTTGGGCTATTATGTGTACCTTTGATCTCTAGCACTGTTCTGCACTTGCCCCATGCCATACAATACTATAGGATTGCAAAGTATATTTCAGTGCAGTAGTTGAAATTAAACAAAATTCATATGCTTTTCTGTGCTCAGTTTCAATCACATATAGATCATTTTACCATCTGCCAGCTGGTGAGAAGCCAGAGTGTAGTAGAGTTTTGAAATTGCTTTCCTGGTAATGTCTCAGATTTTTAAATATATAGCAGATTTGTCTTTTATGAATGCTGTATGACTGAAAAAAGATATCAGCAACTTAGGCAGAGCCATAGATAACAGTATTTACCCCTCAATTGATATAAGCCCAAACCTTAATGTCAAAAATTCAGCCCTCAGTCTTCAGTGGAAGAAAATATCTCTCCATGATTGAAATCAAACACAGAAAAGCATATGAATTTTATTTTATAATCTCAATTATTTATTTAAAAAAATGTGCAATTCTATTTGTTTGGTTTTACAAAATTTAAAATGACTAATATTGACAAATTTTACATGCCTGTAAATGTTATAATCCTATTAATAAAATATTTCTTTTATCATTAACTCCTCTCCCTACAAATTTGTGGGAGGTGAAATTTATGATAAAAAACAATATTTTATTAATGGAATTATATAATATTTCTGTTAAATGTACAAGTTGCAATTCAAACTGGAGTTCTCTCTCACTACTGTATGGAATGTTTATAACTATTAATTTGAAATGCTACTCTGGAATGTATGATTCTTCTGTATACATTCTTGTTGCCTTTCATTTTTCTCAGTTCTGTTTTGACATGAATAAATGTAATGCGTAGATCTGTTTAGCAAAAAGATCAGAAAACTGATGAAGGAATGGAATATAAAAATGCACTGATGGCTATGTATTTATTATTTATTTATTAAACTTGGCAGGCCTAGCCAACTTTCCTGGCAACTCCGCCATCTATATAAAATGCCGTAAAAATAATTTATGTAATACATATAATACACACTACCACTGGTTGGTTAAAATTTCTGTGCTTAAACTAATTTTAAAATCTTACACAATCTTAAAATTCTCTCAGACCAGGGATCTGCTATCTGCATACTGACATTACTCAAAACAGAAAGTGTTCATGTCCTGATATGTACATTCCTGATAAGGCCACTAGTTCCATTTAAGTCATTGCATCATAAGGGGATGCTGCAACCAATAGTTGGTACCATACAGAAGAAGGAAAGAACAGTCCAGCTTGAACCATTGCATCACGAGTAGATCTTTTAGATCATGTGTAGTTACATAAAGAAAAGAATAAGTGAATCAATCTACAACACTATAGGATGCTTACTATGATGCTTGCAGCAGAGCAGGATAATATAAATAAAATACTACACAGGAATCACTGCATCACAATGAGATATAAAAGAGAACAATGCACTTTTTATGGGACACAGCAGAAATCCCCACTCTTCACATTGTTTTCCTCAGCACTCTCAATGAGGTTGTGTCATCAGCTAAGGCACAGTGTGGAGACAGGAGACACACAAATTTTCCGACCTTAAACTCACAAGGAACGTTTGGTGTCATTAGGCTTAGACAAAAGTCATCTTTGGGATGATCCTTTTTGTATCCTACCATGCTTGTCTGTCGCAACTTCAGCAGAAGCTCAATAAGGAGCAGTAAGACGTCCATTGTATGTATTGAAGAACACTAAACAGTTCTGTCCTAGTTCTACTCAGTAGAAGCGCAGATTGAAACAATGGACATGATGTACTATGAACAGAATGTATTAATGGATGGTGCATCACTAGAAAATTAGCAATTGTTTTCATATTGCCAGTTGATTTCATATCTAATTTTACTCAATTAAAACACAGACTGAAATTATAGACAGTGTACTGTGGACAGACTGTATCAACAGACAACCCATCACTACACAATTAGCCAGTGCAAAATTAATCAATAAGCAAAATAAGCATGTGCTTAGGGCACCAAGGGAAAGGGGGCATGCAGCTATCATGCCAACTTTAACCCTTTCACTGCCACACTCCACTTTAGTTGATTTTTTTGTATTGTTCTTGCCTGCCATGTTCGACTTTTCTCCGCATTTTTTAAAAAAAAATCACTCGTCTTGATTCTGAAAGTTAAACAAAATCTACTCTCAATTAGTGTATCTATTACAAATTTAAAATAGTAGCTTTCACAAGTTTCATGTGTATTTTTTTAACATTTATTCTTCTATAATTTTCAGACACAAGATGTCTGGTAATTGCTCTATGTGACTGTTCTCCACCTTCCCCATATCATTTTTACCTGTTATTGTAATTGCAGTTATATTCAGAGAGTATTGATTTTTACTGTACTGTATTTTTCTTATTTGAGAGTTTTAAGTAGTGCAAAAAAGAGAAAACTGACTATAAAGAATCAACAAAAGAAAAAATCTTTAGATTTATGGCCAAGACTGGAAAGCTGACTGATTTCTTCACAAAATGTACACATCCTGATCTTTCAAATCTCTGCCATAAGAAGCTACTTGTACTGTATCTTACTATGACAAGATTGACGATGAACCTCCACATCTGTCAATACCACTTGGTCAAATTAGCATTAGCAAAGGCACATGATGCAAGAAAACAAGCTTATATAGCATCAGCAAAAAAAAAAAAAAAAAAAACCTTATTTCACCCATCCACTCACTCCAAATGTTTGTGAAGTTCTGCCTTGAATCTATTTAAGCTATCAACTTCTACAATGACAGATGGAAGTTTCTTCCAGCAATCAACCACCCGCTGGCTAAAGGCAAATTTCCACACATCTTTCCATCTTTAACCATCTTTCCTCAATTTGAATTTATGCCCTCTCAGGCGATTATTCTGAGCAAAAAGAAAAATCCCATCCGCATTGAGCATGCTCAAACCATTCAAGGCTTTATACACCTCAATCAGATCACCTCGCAGGTGCCTAGTCTCCAAACACTGTAATTTGCAAAACTTAAGCCTTTCTTCATAAGAGCAACCCTTTGGTCCATTCACTAATCTTGTTGCCCTTCTCTGTACTCGTTCCAACAACTCTACATCCTTCTTAAAATGAGACCTCCAGACCCGTATACAGTACTCAAGGTGTGGCCTGACCATTGCCTTATACAAGGGGATAATCACTTCCTTATCCCTTCTAGAAAAATTCCTGTATATCATTGACAAGACACCATGAGCTATCTTGCAGACCGTCTGCACTGCTCAGAAAACTTCATGCTGACCGGGCTAGCCAGGTGGGTAAAGTGCCTGCCTGGCAACCCAAAGGTCGCAGGTTCGAATTCCACCTCGGGCTTGGATCAGAGTAAAATGCAAAAACTTTGGGTGGTGCATTATGGCCACAGAAGCCGATGTGCCAACTAACAAAAAGAAAACTTCAAATCTGTCTCCACAATTACCCCCAGGTCCTTTTCATTCTCTACCACTGTCAGTGTGGTACCACAGAGTTGATACGTTACTCTGGGATTACTGCTTCCCATATATAGTACTTTACATTTGTCAATGTTGAACTTCATTTGCCACCTCTCAGCCCATCTGCTCAACTATTCTAGATCCTGTTGCAGTAGTGTACTGTCATTAGTGTCATTAACAACCCTGCCAACCTTCATATCGTCTGCAAACTTGGACATTAAGCCTGATATACCATCATCTATATCATTTATAAATACAGAAAACAACAATGGACCCAACACTGAACCCTGAGGGACTCCACTAATAACATTAGTCCACGAAGAGCAGTGTCCATTGATTACCACTCTGTCTTCTCCCACTCAACCACCCCTTTATCCATAGCAGCAATTTGCCTCCAATGCCACACTGCTCCAATTTGTGCAACAGTCTTCCATGTGCAACAGTATCAAAAGCCTTTCAGATCCAAATATATAATATCAAAGTTATTCCCTGCATCCAATTTTTTTTTTAACTGCATCATAGTATCCAATCAAATTGGTCAGGCAAGACTTTCCCTTAACAAACCCATGCTGTGTCCGAGCTATAACTGAAGTCTTGTCCAGATGATCGTGCAATGCTTCTTTAACCAGTGCCTCCATTAATTTCCCTGGAACAGAAGTTAAACTAACAGGTTTGTAATTACCTGGTTGAATGTAATTACCTGGTTGTAATTACCTGGCTGAGAGAATGTCTGGTTGTCACAGACATTCTCTCAGATATGCCAGACAAGCTGTTCTTGCTACCTGGGAGTCTAAAACGCTGATGGAACTGATATTCGGGTGACACTCAAGTCAAAGTGGACCCAATTTCGGCGAAGTCCGGACGGTCTATGACAGCCAAATCCTCTGCTTGCACCTTCACGATGGTGGGACTGTTAGTAATCCTGGGTATAACCTTCATGCACAAGTACATGGTGGGTGACCACCCAGGTGTGAACCAACGTAAGCAGGGGTCGAGGTGTGGCGCCCACACCACATGGAGGAACGCCGCCCCTCTATGTTACCAGGCAGTACTAGGTGGTAGATGACTCTCATCAACCGGCGAAATACCACCACTTTGCTTATTGGAGGCTTGAAGTGGTGGAACCCATGTTTAGTCTCCAGAGCTAAGTTCCGGCCAACCCTTCCCTATCTCTTCCATCATGCAGTATGATTGATGATTTTTGAGGTTATGATGAATGTCGTGGCGAGATCCAATATTCCTTACATTTCGAGGGTACAGCTCTAAAACGGTGTTCGCAGGCCGGCTGCTAGTTAGTACACCGGACTGAACCTATTGGTAACTCTCTAGGAAGCTTCCGGATCAGCTAGTGTATAATCTTGCTACCTCTACTCTGCCAGATAGTGACTGGAGGGAGTCCGAGTAGTGTGTATGCGGGGAGCATTGTCGAGGCCACGTTATGTCAAGGATCTGGGTATATTCTTACCACATGTACGCCATATCCAAAAATTTCATTACTTGATACAGCATGTCCCACCCACTTTTTCTTACTATTGAATACACCATGAATTGTCAAAATAATAGAGCAAGCTTATCTGCGAAAAGATCTAAACCTCCCAAGGACTTCCTAATTCATTTCACAAATATACGTGGTCTCAATTCTAATCTCAACGATGTCCATTCCCACTTGCAGTCTTCCAAACCCCATGTACTTTTTCTGACTGAATCTCAGTTATCAGTTGATTCAACTACTGCTCATCTCAGATGTCCAAATTATTTGCTGTATGATTCCTTTCGCCTCCAAGGCGGTACTTGTGCATATGTCCGTTCTGATATTCCCTGTCAGAGACTTGGCAATTTGGAATCTCCTCTCTTTGATCTTCTCTGGCTTAAAATCTCTCTACCTCATTGTGTAAAATTCATCTGTTGTCTCTACCGTTCTCCCAACTCCACTAATCACTTGGAGCTCTTTGACTTCCTCTCTTTGCAACTTGACTTTCTCCAGTCCAACTTTCCTAACAGTGAGGTAATTTTCCTTGGTGATTTTAACGTTCACAACTCCAGCTGGCTTCCGTCTAGTCACACCGACCCAGCAGGTCGAGATGCTGAGGCTTTTGCAATTACTAATGACCTAGCACAGATTGTTCATTTACCTACAAGAATACCGGACAATCCTAATCATACAGCCAATACGCTTGATCTTTTTCTCACAAACAACCCTTCTAAGTACAAGGTTGAAGTGAGAGGTCCTTTAGGCACTTCAGATCACAACTTGGTGATTGCCTCTTCTCCAATGGAACCTTTATCTCATGGCTATTCCCAACCTCGTATTGTTTGGCATTACAAGAATACAAAATGGGATGACCTGCGAGACTTCTTTTCTTCTTTTCCTTGGTCTGATTACTGTTTCAAAACTTCTGATGTCAACGTTTGCTCAGATCGTGTCAGTGAAATTATTCTTGCAGGAATGGAATCCTTTATCCCACACTCCACTTTAAAATCTCGTCCTTTATCTAAACCTTGGTTTTCCAATAAATGTGCTAAGGCTGTCCAAGAGAAGAACGTTGCATATCGTAATTGGCTTGTTTCTAATTCTTCAGTTTCATTTTCTGCCTACACCAAAGCTCGCAACAATTGTAAAGCAGTTATTAATCAGTCCAAACTAGAGTTTGAACAGGCTAAGAGTAGAAAACTTGCTTCTTGCCCTAATGGTAGCTGAGCATTCTGGTCTCTTGCCAAAGCTATTGGCCGCAACTTTTGCCCATCTCTGCTCCCACCTCTGTCCAAACCAGATGGTTCTGTTGTCACTTCAGCCAAGGATAAAGCTGACCTGCTAGCATCCCATTTTTCTTTGAGCTCATGTATTAATGATCTTGGTAAAACACCTCCCACCATTCCTAACACGCTCCATTCAATGCCTCCTGTGGTCTTCCGTCAAAAGGATATCAGAAGGATTTTGATGAATCTTGATGCTAAGAAAGCTCCAGGTCCTGATGGTATTTCTCCACTTGTCCTCAAAACCTGTGCTCCTGAACTCACTCCTATTCTTTGCCGCCTTTTCTCACTTTCTTATTCCAAAGGTGTTTTTCCTTCTGCTTGGAAATTTGCTCATATCCAGCCAGTTCCTAAAAAGGGTGACAAATCCCTCCCATCCAATTATCGTCCCATTGCAATTACTTCTACTCTTTCTAAAGTAATGGAGAAATCGATTAACCGCCAACTCTTAAACTACCTAGAAACCTTCCGTCTGATCAACGATCGCCAGTATGGATTCCGTCAGTGTCGATCCACTGGTGATATTCTGGCTTATGTTACCCATTTATGGACTAATTCAATGGAAAGGTTCGGTGAAACACAAGTAGTTGCTCTTGACATCTCAAAGGCTTTTGATCGTGTTTGGCATAAAGGTCTTCTAAACAAGCTTCCATCTTATGGTTTGCCAACTGTTTTTAGTAATTGGTTATCCAGTTTTCTCTCTGATCGCTCACTGAGGGTGATGGTAGATGGCTCTCTGTCTTCTAACTTCTCCACTAATGCCGGTGTCCCCCAAGGTTCGGTTCTTTCCCCCACTCTTTTCCTCTTGTATATCAATGACCTTCTTCCATTGACTGGAAATCCTATCCATAGTTTTGCCGATGATAGCACATTGCATTCAACTTTCCATTTTGAGAAACCTTGTCCAGCTCAATCAGCTTCAAGTTCTCGAAAATCTGCTGCCAATTCCTTAAATGCCGATCTTCAGGTAATTCTCCAGTGGGGCAAAGACAACTTAGTTGATTTCAACCCTTCTAAAACTCAATCTTGTGTTATATCTCGCAAAAAGGATTCTTCTGCTCCTATGCTTATCTTTAGTGACACTCCGATTTCTAGGCAAAATGATATATCTCTTTTGGGGATTACCCTGACTTCTAATCTCTCTTGGCACAAGCACATTACAAATATTGCTTCCTCTGCATCTAAAAAACTTGTTTTCTCTTTCGCTCTCGGCGTTACTTTTCTCCCAAACAGCTGCTCACTCTGTATAAATCGCAAATCCGCCCTGCCATGGAATATTGTTCCCACATCTGGGGAGGTGCCCCCAAAACCTCTCTCAGGCTTCTTGATTCCATTCAGAAGAGGGCAGTTAGGTTAATTAATGATTCATCTCTAACAGAGTCTCTCCACTCGCTGCCTCATAGACGCACTGTTTCTGCTGCATGCCTCTTCTACAGATACTTCCATGGGCACTGTTCTTCTGAATTGGCTTCTATAATTCCCGCTCTCTCTTTCAAAACAGTCCGAACACTTGCCGCCACCAGCCAACATCCATTTACTGTCCAACTTCAAACCCACAGAACCAACTTTTCATCTTCCTCATTTATTCATTCAACTGCCGTTTTCTGGAACAACCTTCCTTCATACGTATTTCCTGAAAATTACAATCTACAGAAGTTCAAGTCCAATGTCAACAAATATCTTCTTTCGTCTTCTCAATCTCCAACCCAAGCACGGTACTAAGTACTATAGGTTATAATACCTCTCGTGTTTGGGGTTCTCATAAAAAAAAAAAAAAAAAAAAACCTATGTCTCCCTTTGATCCTCCTTTTTGGATTGGGGGTCACATTTGCACATCTCCAGTCCATGGGTACCTCCCCCTGAGTCCAGGAAAGCTCTCATAATTATGGCTAAGGGTTTGCTTACTTCCTTTGCCGCCTCCTTTAATATAACTAAATAGATTCCATCCCCCCCAGGTGTCTTTCTTGTGTATATCTTCAACAATTTCTCCTCCACTTTACTCTCAGTTATTACAAGATTATCTAGCTTACTGCCAGAGTTGAATACACCTCTGGCATTCTCCTCGCTGAATAACGTCTCATGTGTGAATGTCGATGGAAAATATTCATTTAGTTTGTTAGCTACCTGAGCACGATCATCAACAGTTGAACCATCGTTATCAAGTGGACCAATCTGATTCATCCCCTTCCTTCTAAAGTTTACATAGGTAAAGAACTCTTTGCTGTTTTTCTTGTGCATCCTTTGCCAACGTTTCTCGTAATCTGCCTTCGCCTGCCTAACCTCCTTTGTAACTTGGTTACAGACCAGCTTATATCTATCATAGGCTTCTGTGTCACATGTTAATTTATATGTATCCCATGCATTTTTCTTCTCTTTCACATGTCTAATTAGTTCATCTGACATCCATTTAGGCCTAAATCGTGAACAATATTTCTTTGTTGGTATGAAAAGCCTAGTAGCTTCCAAGATTAATTCTTTGAATGCTTCCCATTTTGAATTTGCTGTTGGTAACATCATCAGTTGGTTCCACTGTATAGAATTTAAATACTGTTTCAGACCACCGTAGTCACCTTTACGAAAGCAAAAACCCTTCCCTTGACCCTTGATGATAGTTACCTCTTTGAGTAAATCCCACTTCAGCACACTGTGATCACTGCCACATAGTGGTTCCTTTATCTGCAGATTCTTGATGCATGAAGAATCACTACTGATAATCAAATTCAAGGTCAGAACATCATGATGATGTTGAGGTGTCACAGGCTGGCTCAACTGGCACGAGTCTTGCTGCTGATCACACTTTGCAATGCTAGAGAATGTTGAGGCAAATTGCCTCAACATTCTCTAGCGTAAATGTTGAGGCAGTTTGCTCTACAAGACTGTCTGAAGTTGAAAAGATTGCTGAAAATGAAAATCTGCTGACCAGGGTGAAATGATTCACTACAAAAGATCCAGGGTTGTGGCGAGATTTTTCTGCTGGTGATGTGGCTTATTGGATTGCCTGCGGACCCAGTGACTGCCACCACCACAATGGGCCGTATGACAAATCTTGCTGAACTTTCAAAAGTGGCAAACAAACAAACAAGATACTGTTCACAAACATTTCTTTGGGGTAAAAGCCAATGGTGAGCAATACAAGAGAGAATGGTTATTGTATTCACCATCAACAGGATTAGCTTACTGCTTTGTATGTAAACATTTTGCCCCTAAATGTTCCTTATGTTTTGTTGAAAGAGAAAAGTATAGTGACTGGTGAAATACTAGTGTAATTGCTCATCGTGATAGAAGCACTACTCACTGAGACTCTGTGCTAACATACTTATCTCGCAGACAAGGTTTGGCTTGCGACAAGAGTTGGAAAAACAAATTAAAGAAGAGGGTAATTACTGGTACCATGTCTTGGAACGTGTAATAGCCATTATTCGTACGTTAGCTGAACGTGGCCTAGCTTTTCGAGGAACAGATGAAATTTTTGACTTGCTGCAGAATGGGAATATTTTAGGGCTGCTTGAGCTCATAAGTCAAGTAAAGCACATTTTGAAATATGGAAATTCTGTAAAAGGAAATTCTTCTCTGTCCAGAACCATCTGTGAGGAGATGGTTTTGGACAGATAAGAAAACAATGAATGCACGGACCTTCTAAGCCAAAATCATCATGGCTTAGAAGGTCCGTGCATTCATTGTTTGATGAAGTAAATTCTTCTAGTTGTTCTACCATGTCAGTTGATTCAACACCGGATCTATCACATATAGATCGGTTAAGTGTTGTGCTTCGATACATAAAAGCTTTTTAACCTTTATGGAACCGAAAAATGATACCGGTGAGGAAATACCACACCAGGTATTGCAGTATTTATGAGAAGTTTGCAAACTAAATTTTTCAAAATGTAGGGGTCAGTCCAACGACAACGCTTCTAACATGTCTGGTCATTATAAGGGGATACAGCAAAATGTTTTAGAAGAAAATAAAGTACACGTGCCTTGAGTGACCGGGGTTCAAGCACGTGACTGCTGAATACGGTGCTGTTTCTTGTATTCTGTGTATTTTGTAAACTCCTGTGATCGTTTGGTCGTCCCGGAGTATAAACAGAAAATTTATTTATTTTTTTTATTTAAAATAAGTTTGTCATATATGTGCCCTATGCAGCCCATTCATTAAATCTGGTAGGCAGAAGTGTTGCTGACTGCTGTCAAGTGGCAGTTAATTATTTTTTTCTACAGTGCATTTGCTCTATACATTTTTTTTTAGCTTCAACCAGCCAGTGGAAAATTCTTAAAGCTTGTCTGGGAAATGAACCTGTGTAAAATCCCTCTCAAATACCAGATTGGAGGTATATGCAATGGCAACAGCAGCAATTTTGAAATGTTTCTTTAAGATATTGGAAGCTTTAGAAAGTTTAGCTGAAGACTAGTCACAAAAGAAAGAGACACTAGAAGAGAAGGAGACAATATTGCAAATAAGATGCAAGAGGTAGAATTTGTTTTCATGTTGATCATGGGGGATGAGATTTTGCAAAGGTTTCATAGAGCAAGTCAAGCTTTGCAAAGTGAAGATATGAACTTAAAAACATGTGCAGATCTGTATGGGTCATTAGTTAACCAACTATGCTCTTTAAGAGATGACTTTGAAAAATTTGAAGCACTTGTAAAGGAAATACTACCAGATGTTGATTCCAAGACCGTTCAAACTCTCAAATGTATCAGAAAGAAGGTACCCAATGATGGAGAGGCACCAGAAGTAGATCTGGATGTCAGAGATAAATTTTGTATCACAAACGTTTACCTAATTATTGACAAACTAAAAACTGAGAAAAGGAGAGTTGTACAAAGAAATAGCAGACAGATTTTCCTTTCTAAGTGATGTGCCAAATAATGTCATTTCATCTGCTGAAACTGAAAGGTACTCTCACTGCTCTCAAAAACTAATTGATGCTTACCCAGAAGACTTGGACAATAATCTCTCTGCTGAGCTTCAGCAGTTTCACCAATATGTGCACCATAAGTTCAGTGTAACAAAAAGTATAAAAACCAGATTCAGTCATGCTAAACTTTATAAAATATTCGTAGAAGACAAAATTTATTGTGCGTTTCCATTTGTAGATATTGCCTTGCGTGTTTTTTTTAACATTAATGGTTACGAATTACACAGCTGAGCTTTCATTTTTTTCAACTCAAGCACATTAAAAATCCCAAGAGAACAGCTATATGACGAGACAGTTTGGATGCCTTGTCTCTGCTATGTATAGAAGCAGATTTGTTATGCCAAATTGTTTTGGGGACTTGATAAAAGACTTTGCAATTAAAAAATCTAGAATAAAATGTTTTAAAAAGTAAATAAATATAAACCTATAGGTAAATCTTTGCCTATATTTTTTACTGCTATTTAGGGTTTTTGTTAAAAAAATAAAAATTTTAAAAAACCACAAGTTTTTATTTAATATAGTTGTGGGGGTCTTGCCTGGAAAAAAAACTGAAAAAAGGTTATAAATTTTCAAACTCTTATTTCATGTTCAGCACTTAACTGAGTCTTAATGTCTTGTAAGTTAAGCAATGGAGAGGCCAAGGGGGCACCATTGTTGGGTTGTGCTTAGGGCAATACTTGGCTGTAATCCAGCACTGCAATTAGCACAAGTCATTTGTACAGATTTTCTTATGTTGTCAAAGTTATAAGTTTAAGAGATATTATTTGACTACCATGTGGACATATGGCTGGATGCTGTTATGTGAAAGAAATAGTTTGTTCTCAGTGTTCAAAGACAGGACATAACTGATGGCTGTAGTTGAATTTGACTATCTATCTCAGTAAAGTAACTTAACTGTGAGATCGTGGTACCCAACATCTCACAAATCATACATTGTAAAGAGCAGGAAAACTGAAACCTTGAAACATTAATAAATCATTTTTTGTAGTGTTTTTTGTTAGTGTATTATATTTGTATCACCTTCAAAATTAGGTCTCTTAGTATTCTACTTTTGAACAGCAATTAATCATCTATAAATCACAAATCTAGGATTACATTGCAAAATGTGAGGGGCCTGAAATCTCTCCCAAAAAATTATCAGCCCTGTTCACAAGGGTCTGCTTAATTGTGTCCCCAGTTTATAGAAATATCAGTGAAACAAATCAGTGCCTTTTTCTACAGATTTTTGAATACATTTTTAGGATAAATTGATATTTGAAAGCAGCTGCCATTCATTCACAGCTCTGAATTTTTTTTTTTTTTTTTTCTTATGTGTAAATGATGGCAGGTTTTATTCATTCATACCTGCAGATTCATTTGAAGCCTTTTTCCATCTGCATTCCTTACCTCTATTTTTTGAAACAGCCCTTTGTATTTTCTGAAGATTATAACCTATATAGATTCGGTTACAGTATTAACATTCTTCTTTCTTCCAAACTTTCAAACCATTCCTAACAATAGAGCACCACAGGTTCAACCACTTTTCATCTTTGAATTAGAATTTTTTTTTTTTTTTTATTAAAATTACTCTACCATTATTTATATGGTTATTTCTTTTTCATCTTTAGATACCAATCTTTTTATTTAACTACACCATTAATGCAGATGATTAAAATAATAACCAAGAGTTATAAGCTATTAATTTTTTATAATACTTTTCATTTATGATAGGGGGGAAAAAGTTCTTGTTTATACTCCTTCACCACCAGGTTAGTGGAGTTTACAATAAATCATCAATACAAATGTTAATTACATTTAACAGTCAAATGGCTCAAACCCCAGTCCACTCAAAGAGTGCATGCTACTGCACTCACACACCTGACCACTTTGCTGTGTCATCAAGATTATTCCATTTATTCAAAATGTAGAGTCCTGAAAATTTTAGTCTCATTAAAGTGAGTTTTTCTCAATATGACTTCATTCTTACAAAAAAAAAGAAATTATATCTATTTTGAAATTATGAAATAGCTGATGCTATTTTGGTCTTTTCAAGATTAAGTAAGGCTTCCTTGTCCTCTCTTGTGTTTTTATGGTTGGTAGGATATAAATTGTTTAGTAGATGCAGTGGTCTTAATTCTCACAGTAGAGTGAAATTTGCATTTATCCTGAGTTCCTTTGGTATAGCAGCACTTTTAAACATTGCTTCACCAAAAGTTTAATCTGCCATTTATTGAAAAGCTGAGATAGCACTATAAAACCTGTTTCAGGACTTCGTCCATCATCAAATAGAAATTGATTTTCTAAACACCACCTGCTATTTGGTTATAATTAGTGCAATATCAAGGCAATTCCTGGTAAAGTCAAAGTTTATTCTACAGTAATCATTAAGACCATTGCATTTATTAGGCAGTTTAAATCCTATCAGCCACAAAAACACAAGAGAAAATAAAGTCCTGCATTCATAATTTTGAAGTTAAACCTATGTAAATTAAGTATTTTATTTTTTTAAATTAAAAAGTTTTTAAACATCAGTTTTTACAATTGCAACAATTGTAAAGCAGTTATTAATCAGTCCAAACTAGAGTTTGAACAGGCTAAGAGTAGAAAACTTGCTTCTTGCCCTAATGGTAGCCAAGCATTCTGGTCTCTTGCCAAAGCTATTGGCCACAACTTTTGCCCATTTCTGCTCCCACCTCTGTCCAAACCAGATGGTTCTGTTGTCACTTCAGCCAAGGATAAAGCTGACCTGCTAGAATCCCATTTTTCTTCCAGCTCATGTATTAATGATCTTGGTAAAACACCTCCCACCATTCCCAACACGCTCCATTCAATGCCTCCTATGGTCTTCCGTCAAAAGGATATCAGAAGGATTTTGATGAATCTTGATGCTAAGAAAGCTCCAGGTCCTGATGGTATTTCTCCACTTGTTCTCAAAACCTGTGATCCTGAACTTACCCCTATTCTTTGCCGTCTTTTTTCACTTTCTTATTCCAAAGGTGTTTTTCCTTCTGCTTGGAAATTTGCTCATATCCAGCCAGTTCCTAAAAAGGGTGACAAATCCCTTCCATCCAATTATTGTCCCATTGCAATTACTTCTACTCTTTCTAAAGTAATGGACAAATCAATTAACCGCCAACTCTTAAACTACCTAGAAACTTTCCATCTGATCAACGATCGCCAGTATGGATTCCGTCAGTGTCGATCCACTGGTGATATTCTGGCTTATGTTACCCATTTATGGACTAATTCAGTGGAAAGGTTTGGTGAAACACAAGTAGTTGCTCTTGACATCTCAAAGGCTTTTGACCGTGTTTGGCATAAAGGTCTTCTAAACAAGCTTCCATCTTATGGTTTGCCAACTGTTTTTAGTAATTGGTTATCCAGTTTTCTCTCTGATCGCTCACTGAGGGTGATGGTAGATGGCTCTCTGTCTTCTAACTTCTCCACTAATGCCGGTGTCCCCCAAGGTTCAGTTCTTTCCCCCACTCTTTTCCTCTTGTATATCAATGACCTTCTTCCATTGACTGGAAATCCTATCCATAGTTTTGCCGATGATAGCACATTGCATTCAACTTTCCATTTTGAGAAACCTTGTCCTGCTCAATCAGCTTCAACTTCTCGAAAATCTGCTACCAATTCCTTAAATGCTGATCTTCAGGTAATTCTCCAGTGGGGCAAAGACAACTTAGTTGATTTCAACCCTTCTAAAACTCAGTCTTGTCTTATATCTCGCAAAAAGGATTCTTCTGCTCCTATGCTTATCTTTAGTGACACTCCGATTTCTAGGCAAAATGATATATCTCTTTTGGGGATTACCCTGACTTCTAATCTCTCCTGGTACAAGCACATTACAAATATTGCTTCCTCTGCATCTAAAAAACTTGGTTTTCTCTTTCGCTCTCGGCGTTACTTTTCTTCCAAACAGCTGCTCACTCTGTATAAATCACAAATCCGCCCTGCCATGGAATATTGTTCCCACATCTGGAGTGGTGCCCCCAAAACCTCTCTCAGGCTTCTTGATTCCATTCAGAAGAGGGCAGTTAGGTTAATTAATGATTCATCTCTAACAGAGTCTCTCCACTGGCTTTCTCATAGACGCACTGTTTCTGCTGCATGCCTCTTCTACAGATACTTCCATGGGCACTGTTCTTCTGAATTGGCTTTTATAATTCTCGCTCTCTCTCTCTCTCTCTCTCTCTCTCTCTTTCAAAACAGTCCGAACACGTGCCGCCACCAGCCAACATCCATTTACTGTCCAACTTCAAACCCACAGAACCAACTTTTCATCTTCCTCATTTATTCATTCAACTGCCGTTTTCTGGAACAACCTTCCTTCATACGTATTTCCTGAAAATTACAATCTACAGAAGTTCAAGTCCAATGTCAACAAATATCTTCTTTCGTCTTCTCAACCTCCAACCCAAGCACGGTACTAAGTACTATAGGTTCTAATACCTCTCGTGTTTGGGGTTCACATAAAAAAATAAAAAAAAAAAAAAAAAAGTTGGAACACTTTTTAGCTCTATAGCAAGTAATAAGATAAATTGCTATAGATCTAAAATATGAGTAAAGTAAAATGAATCCTGAAAATTTCTCTCAACTTCTTAATGGTTTTTTTTTTATTAATTTTAATAAATAAAATTGCAAAACAGTGGCACCTTGTATTATACTACCCTGTATTACAAAATTTTAATAATGCCCAAGGAAAATTATTAACGCAAAAAAATTAGGTCTAATAAATGATTTATGTTTTAAAAAATCAAATTGTCCAGTAAATTCCAGTATCCGAGTATACTTTTATGCTGCTTTACATCCTGTATATCAATTAGCACTTGTGCAGCTGCACCTACCTGGTTGGCGTTCAAAATATTTCTCAGCCTAGTAATAGTCACTGATTAAGAATACAAATCAGCTGCACTGAAGCACACATAGCATTTACCTGTTCTTTATCAGAATGAAACTTTTACCTAATCATATTTTTTATATTCTAATAGAAGTATAACATCCATATACAATGTAGTGTCATATTTAATGGTGATTACCAGTGAAAGTCTCCAGTAGTATTCATAGATAAACTATGAATTAGGATCACATCTCTTATAGGTGCCATTTTATAATCTTATTTAGCACTATTTTCATGTCAGTACAAATTATCCTTGCTCCCATTTTCCTTAGATTATCAGTTCTACTATGGACAAGAAGCTATGTTTGTGAGGAATTTATAATTTTTTTATAAAAATTATAATAAAAATTTTATAATAATATAATTTATAATAATCAGTTATTTTTTTTTTCCAGCAAATATCTTTGAAGAAGCTAATCAAGTGAAAGAAACCTTTACAAGTCTGGTTAATGCAAGGTTTCTTCAAAGAACTCCCATAATAAATACTGTGATAGAAAACAGCAAATCTGTCATTACAGCAAGTTCAGAAAATGAAATGTATATTATACCTGAGGTAATATATGTTAGGATTTTGATTTGTATGGTGGTTTTTAAAAATTATTTATTTTAAAATGAACCACTATTTTGTTATGTGTATAATGCAAAATTAGTTTATTTATTAATTAAGCACTTTTTACCCAATTCCTAAGCTTATTACAAAGGTGACATTTCAGGAACCTTGTTAAACCCCATCATCAGACTGATGATGAGACTGGCACTTTATTGTTTATTTATCTTCCTTTTAGGAATATACTGCTCATGCAGTTATTTCTAATTCTTGTCTTTCATTTGTTTTCTCTGAAGAAATCCATTAACATATTTTGTGTTTAAGCTGGTCAGTTTCCATGGGAGTAATGTCCTTTATATATTCTGCTACTACCTGCTTTCCACTATCTTCTTAACTGAATGTTCAACACCAAATGCTTGCATGGTTGGGGGGGTTTAGTCTTGGTGAGGGGAATAGCAAGAGTGGAAACACTGTTTAAATTCTTGTATACAGTAGTCCAAAGTGTTTTACCTGTTGAATTCTGATTTCTGTTTGCATCAAATCCAGAAGTGCTACTTGTAGGCTGTCAGTTGGTACTGCACATCACTAAGACTTTTAATTATAAATGAAACTTAATGGAGTGCAAAATTTCATTTGTCACTATTATGTGTCATGCAGTGGACTCTTCCCACATAAGTTCAGAGGAGTGCACCAGATAGAATACAGGAACATCACTGTTTAGCAGTTGTTTGTTTGTTATTTGGTTTTTAGGAGCATTAGCAACTAAGGCCATATTGCTCCAGGATATGCGGTGGTCATTCCCTGACCTTTCTGCATCCTCCGTATTTGGTGGTGACAGGCTCGAACCTCGGTCTAATCAAGAAGCGTGTGCTACGCACTGCTGCTCCTTCCCACCTGGCTACTGAGGCGCCGTTTATCAGTCATGTGAACTTGAACTACAATTAACTCGAATGCACGGATTGCTGTACCTTGATTACCCAGCTATGGCATATTTTCATTTGTTGGTTGGCAGACCCCAGGGTTTCCCATTACCCAGCTATGGTAACCCTAATATGTCTTTTACATCAAAATCAGTTTGGAAATGTTTGATTCTTGCTACCAGACTTGAGTGATTAATCCACATTCTTCAGCCAAGTAATTTTAATGGACTTAACACTTTCCAAATAGTGGACAGTTTAATTAGCTTCATACAAAGACTTTAAGGCTCCCTCCTTGAACCAAATTTTTTTTTTTTTTTTCATCTCATGAAATATGCAAATCAACCTACTGATGCCTCATAGTCTTAGTAGTCTCAACTTGATAGTCACTTATCCAAACCAGCTCAGCCAACTCCAGCATCAAAAAAGTGCAGTGCATATTTTGGCCTTACTTGAATACATATGAAATAGAATTGTGCCAGAGAAACCTTGGAAATCAGTAAAGCAGTTATTAATATTGACCTGGTTAGCAATGTGCAGGTTAAACATTCAACAATGGATTGGATAACCTTTTCCTGATTTAAATGATGATTTAAAAAATAAAACATTTTGGTAATTTTAAACTCTGTTATTATGTCTTATTGCTTTTTTTTTTTTTTTTTTTTGTTCTTTCTAGGAACCCAGATTTACCAAAAGATGATTTAATGCCACAATAAAGATTGCAACATCTATGAGTGGGTTGTGTTCATGTAAAGTTTTTATTCATTTATTCTAATGACAAAATAAGTATACCAGATTTATTTTACAAACTCTCTTCACTCTCAGACATTGCTTCTGCCCTGTACCTTTTTTAATATATTTTTATGGCCATTGTTCTTCTGAATTAGCATCCCCTTCCTTCCAAATCTGTCTAAATATGTGTGTGAAATAGTCAGCCATTCACTCTTCAATTTCAAACTTACAGAACTAAATTTTCCTTTTTCTCTTCCTCATTTATCCTTTCTACTTCTGCTCTTTAGAACAGTCACATGTATTTCCTGAAAATTACATTCTACAAAAGTTATAAGAAGTCTGCAGACTATCTTGTCCTGTCATCTGTTTTGCAACCAGCATGATTTAAACTGTTTAGATAATGCAATAGCATTAATATTCACAGGTGAACAAACTTACCTTTGCAACAAGTTGTCCTTGCATTTCATTACTTTCAAACAACTGGCTGTGCCAAAAAGTTAATTGGCCATTTATTTAAAGATTAGACACTGCTATGACAGACTGTTTCAGGGCTAAGTTAGTCCTAAAATAGTTGGTCATAGCAGTGTCTAATCAGATAGTAGGTGGTAACTACTGACAATACTCATGCAAAATAGTTGTGAAGTTGTTTGATGTGAACTGCCATGCAGTATATGAAGTCAGAGCTTCAAATTGTAATGTAGCTAATGATATATGGTCTCAGAGGATTATAAGAAGTTTGCTGATCTTTGTCCTTAATGCTCATAGCAGAGTAAACTTGTCTTTGCAAAGAGTTACCCTTGTATTGTATTACTTTCATATACTGCATGGCAGCTCACATCATACAACTTCTTTACAATTGTTTTGTCTGAATATTACCACTAATACCTGATGAGGGACCAGCTAGTCCTGAAACAGTCTGCAATTAGGATATCTCATCTTTTAAGAAATGGCCAGTTAACCATTTGATGAGGCCATTTGTTTGAAAGTAGTGCAATACTGGGAAAACTTGTTGTGAAGGTAAGTTTGTTGTGCTTTGAGCATTAAGATCATTGCATTATTAGTTTTAATTTTGTTGGTAGCAAAAACACAAAAAGACAAGATAATGTCCTACAAACCTCTTATGATTTGTCTGAGGGCCATACAGCATTAGCTATAGTATAACTTTGAAACTCTAACTACAGAAATCCAAGTCCATTGTCAACAAGTGTACTCTCTTTTTGCAATATTGCCTATTCAAGGTACTAGACTTTTACTACCATTTTAATAGCTTTTAAAAGTTTTAATATCATTTTATGTTTTGGGCCACCATTAAAAAAAAAAAAACATTTTCATGCATTCAACAGATCATAACAAAAATATACTCGAAAAAGAAGTAAATTTCTATTCTTCTATGACTCCTTTTTATAAACCATATATAATAAATAAATAAATATTAATAAATGCCTTTAAGTTACTGCTAGTAAATACAGTGGATGTATTCTTGATTTATTTATATGCATTGTTTTCTATTCTACTATACTTAGGAATAGTATCAGCAATGTATGAATCCATGAGTAAAGAATTTTTATTTTATTTCATGATTGTTTATTGTTGTTTTCTTTCAAGATTAAGCTTCACAAGCTTGTGAAGCAAATTGGAGAAAATAAAGAAAATGAAGAGCCACCAGCAAAACGCAAAAAAGTAGAGGATGAGCCTCCTCTTGATGAAGATATTTATTGGAGAGTAAATTTTGATCGGTTTCATCAGTACTTCAGGTAAGCATATTGAGAATGGGAGTAATTTTTAAGCTTGTATGTTACACTTTTTTTCTTCCCGTTTATAGTCCTCATAGCTAGCATATTAAAGTAGCATTGCTTCACTCATTCCCCTCGACGTGGGCACCTGTACGTGGTGAGGGGACCTCCCAGTGACGCTGCTGGACTTCCAGACTAGCATCACTGGGATCCAACGCCCACAGCCCAGGTTCCAGGCTTACATCAATGGAATCCGGCATGTTTGCTGTGCGCTGCGACCCGTGGAAATTCGGAAAGGGGGACCCTGGTGGTTGAGGGGCCCAGCTTCAATACACCACTTTGGCCCCTGCTTCGACAAGACGGGTGGTCCTGGAAGGCCCAGCTAGGATCAATCGGCTAGTAGGCTTGCCTGCGAGGGTCAACCGTGTCAATGCCATGCCCGTACCCTCATGGTCTGAGGGACAGGATTCAGGCTGGCGGCGGTGTGGGTATGGTGTCTGGGTCGCCCTGGCGTTCCACTCCCGAGCGCATTTATTGCATGCCGGGTAGTGGGCGTCCCTTTGGGCTCCGTGGTGGGTGGGGAGCCCGGGCACTGAACCATATAAAAACTGTATGAATCCTGATAAATTAACTTCTTCAGGGGCCCCAACCCGGTCCCTATCTGAAACCATAGAGAAAGATTCAGATAGCATTATTGCTACAAAGAGGGAGCGAACAGAAATATCATCAGAGCCTGTTCCAAGATTTCTAATTATACATTCTACCAATGAAACACCGATTGGCAAAATGTCACCCTTTTTTATACAAAAAGGGTTAGATGGGTTAGCAGGGTCACCCAAATCAGTTAAGAGGCTCTGTTCTGGAGACCTTTTAATTGAAACTAAAACTGACAGGCAATCTGAACATCTACTCCGAGTAACATCAATCGGAGGAATACCTATAACAGTGACACCACACAGAACACTAAATTCATCGAGAGGTGTAATTTCAGAGTGGGACCTTCTCGACGTTACCGAGGAGGAAATCTGCTCGGAATTGAAGTCACAGGGAGTTATTGATGTCAAGAGAATTAGTGCGCATAGGGATGGGAAACTTGTTAAAACCAGGAGCATTATCCTGACTTTTAACTCGCCCAAACCTCCTGATGAGATTAAAGCTGGCTACATCAACTGTCCAGTGCGTCCATATGTTCCAAACCCTTTACAGTGTTTTAAATGCCAGAAATATGGACATTCTCAAATGGCCTGCCGTGGAGTCCTTGCATGCGCTCGATGTGGTGCAAAGGACCACGAAACAACAGCATGTTCAGCCACAAAACCCACCTTCATTAACTGTGAGGGAGAACATCCAGCCTATTCAGGAAGCATGCCAGAGGTGGAAAGAAGAAAAAGAAATTCAACGGCTGAAGGCAGAGCTAAACATATCGTACCAGGAGGCAAGGAAAGTGGTGAAACCTCTCAACATCAACAAACCTACCTACGCCCAGAAGGTAGCAGGGAGGTGTTCCATTGGAACTCAGACGGACATGTCCATCCCTCCAAAAGAATCATTTACTCCCATCGCACGATATCTCTTAAGCTCCCAAAAACCTGCACAGAAGGACCAATCAGCTGCCACTCCTATATCGTTATCTCCTAATGCTCCGCAAGTAACAAAAGCAATTGCAAAAGAAAAGAATAAGAAAGGTGAAGCATCCCTTAATACGCAAGAAAACATGGATGTCGAGCAGAAGGAGGTACAAGAAGACTCAGTTTTGGAGCTCTTTGCTGAGGAGGAAATGAACACTGGACAGCGTCCGTACTTCTCCAGGAAGGAGAAAGCCAAAGCTGAAAAAGGTAAGCCCTCAGCACCTCGGAAGCCACCTGATGGACCCACCAAGCCAAAATAATGGCTAAATTCCTACAGTGGAACTGTCGTGGATTCCAGCAAAATACTGATGACATCAAGGCACTCCTGCAAAAGCACAAACCAGCTTGCTTTTGCATACAGGAGACTTATTTAAAGGCAAATGATAACCTCACAATGCATAACATTACCATCATTCATAAGGATAGAATTGTGGATGGTCCTGCTCACGGAGGAGTCGCAATCCTCATCGGCAACCAGATCCCATTTCAGCCTTTGCAGCTTACAACTAGCTTTGAGGCTGTAGCAATTCGCCTTAAAGTGGGGTTCTTATTAACTGTCTGCTCTGTTTATTTGCCACCTGGGATTGACATCCCCCAGAAAGGCCTTGATGATCTTATCATGCAATTGCCTTCCCCTTGTTTAATATTTGGGGATTTCAATGGACATAATACTCTGTGGGGTGGTGCTAACATCAATCGAAGGGGACAAGTCATAGAGCATATGCTCACTGACAATGACCTCTCCCTCTTAAATGTGGGAACAAACACCTTCTTCCATATGCCTACCTGTACATTCTCTGCCCATTGATCTTTCTATCTGCTCCCTTTCTCTCCTTCCTTCACGTACTTGGGAGGTAGAAGAAAATCCATATGGAAGTGATCACTTCCCCGTGATAACCACCCTAACTAGTTGCAGACCATGTTTGCCGTTTAGCTTACCGCGGTGGAAGATTGATCAGGCTGACTGGAATGCCTTCCAACATCAGGGAAATTTTGATCTCAGCACCGTCAGTCAAGAGCCTATCAATGATGCAGTAACGTACATCACAGATGTACGTTACTGCATCATTGATACAGTAACGTACACAACCTTCAATGCTAAGGTTGGAAAAAGGCAAAACAGCGCAGAAAGAGGAACTATAGGAAATTTTGGAATTGGTGAAAGAAATAAAAGAGGTGAAAGACTTGTGGAATTTGCAGAATCTCAAGGAATGTCAGTAATGAACACTTTTTTCAAGAAAAGGGTGAACAGAAAGTGGACATGGAAGAGTCCAAATGGATTAACAACTAATGAAATCGACTTCATCCTCACTAACAGAAGATATATTGTGAATGATGTTACCGTCCTGAATAAGGTAAATGTTGGAAGTGATCACAGAATGGTAAGATGTACACTTGATATAGATGTAGGAAAGGAAAGGAAAAAACTGACTTGAGTAAATAATACAAAGGTCTTTGAAATAACAGAGGAGGAGAAAAAGCAGTATGTACTGGAACTTAAGAACAAGTTTGAGCTTCTGCAGACTGCTCAGGACCAAGATATCGACGAGGAATATTACAACTTTCTGAAAGTGATAAAGCCCAAGAAACCTATAGGGAAACAGAAATCCAAAGAAGAAAAAATTAGTCAAGAAACACTTGTCATGATGAACCAAAGACGACAAATGAAGAGCAAGAAAAACACTGACAGGGAGAAAATTGAGTATACTGAGTTATGCAAAGCCATTAGAAAGAGACTCAGAGAGGACATAAGAAGATTTAACACAAGAAAAGTAGAACAAGCATTAAGGGAAAACAAAGGATTTAAATCAGCAGCCATTAGCAGTAATACAGAAAGACAAATGATACTGAAACTGAAGAATAGCGATGGTGTACTTATAAACAGCAGAGAAGGCATAATTCAAATAGCAGAAGACTACTATAGAGAATTATACAAGGAGCGAGGGAATGATACCAGCAGTGGGGAAGATGGATTGCAAAGTAGCAACACATACGACATACCCGATATTCTTCCTGATGAGGTAGAACATACATTGAAGAAAATGAAGAATCGGAAAGCCCCGGGGGAAGATGAAGTTACTGTAGAGTTGTTAAAATTGGGAGGAAGAGACGTAACACAAAAACTGGCAAGGCTCTTCACAAAGTGCATTAGAAAAGGTGTGATGCCTATGCAGTGGAATAATGCAATCATAGTTTTGCTGCATAAGAAAGGAGATAAATCGGAAATTGGAAATTATAGACCAATTAGCTTGTTATCCCATATCTACAAGTTGTTCACAAGGGTCATTACTAACAGATTAGAAAGAATACTTGATGAGAATCAACCGAAAGAGCAATTAGGACAGGATTCTCAACTATGGATCACCTTCACGTAATATCACAGCTAATGGAGAAAGCAAATGAATATAAAACACCATTATGCCTGGCATTTGTGGATTATGAAAAGGCATTTGACTCCATACAGCATAAGGCAATGTTTCGGGCACTGGAAAGACAAGGCATAGATACTCCATATATTATGATTTTGAAGAAAATATATGAGAGTGCTACATCCTTTATTAGACTAGACAAAGACAGTAGGAAATTTAAAATCGAGAAAGGAGTTCGACAAGGAGACACAATATCTCCGAAGCTGTTTACTGCTGCCCTTGAGGAAGCTTTCAGAAGATTAGACTGGTCGCAGAAAGGAGTCAATGTGAACGGAGAGTACTTAAACCATTTACGATTTGCAGATGACATTGTGGTCATAAGCCACGATCCCAAAGAATTAGAGGAAAATCTTAATCAGCTATGCACAATTAGTAAGGATTTTGGACTAAAGATGAATATGGCTAAAACAAAAGTAATGATGAACAAGTATGCCACGGAAAGGGAAATAATGATTGAAGGAGCAGTAATTGAAAAGGTGGAGTCATATACTTATCTGGGACAAGTTATTAGCTGTAATAATGATAAATGGCTGGAAGTCAAGAGAAGAATAAATTTTGGATGGATAGCATTCAGGAAATATAGTCACATACTGAAGAGCAATATCCCAGTTTGTCTGAAACGTAAAATAATGAACCAATGTATACTCCCCACCATGACTTATGGAAGTGAAACTTGGGCACTCACCAAAAGAATGGAAGAGAAGCTAAGAACTACACAGCGAAGAATGGAACGAATTATATTGGGAATCAGACTGTTAGATAAGAAGAGAAACACATGGATTAGGCAGCAAACTCAAGTAAAGGACATTCTTATCAAAACTAAAGAACTAAAATGGTCTTGGGCAGGACACATAGCTCGAAGACATGATGACAGATGGACTAAGAAAATAACAGAATGGTACCCAAGAGGAGCTAGAAGAAAACCTGGAAGACAAAGGCGGAGATGGATAGATGAAATTCATGAGTTTTTGAGTAGTAAATGGATGGCCAGTGCTCAAAACAGAAGGAACTGGAAAGTTGCTGGAGAGGCCTTCATCCTGCAGTGGATTGAAAATGGCTGATGATGATGATGATGATGACATCACAGAAATTATTGTCCAAGCAGCTGCGAATGCTGTTCCAAAAACATCTGCCCGGTTTCCACCATTTCCCAAACCTTGGTGGAATTCACAATGCACAGCAGCAAAAATGGCTCAAAACAAAGCGTGGGGAATATTCCGCCGATATCCTACCATGACCAACCTTATAGCCTTTAAACGCTTACGAGCCAAAGCACGCTATATCCGCCGTCAGAGTCAAAAGGAATCGTGGATCCGTTTTACCTCATCCATTAACCAATCTACCAAGTCTAAGGTGGTCTGGGATAAAATCCAGAAAATTAAGGGAAAATATACATCCCACCCTTCTTCAATCCTAGATTATAATGGATGCACTATTGCAGATCCAACTGCAATAGCTAATTCTCTTGGGGAAACATTCTCTAACATCTCTGCAACATCATCGTATTCCCCAGAGTTCCTGGTCCTGAAAAATAAAATCGAAAATCTGGCACTTCATTTTAAGTCTAAGAGCCTTTATCCCTACAACGAGGCATTTACTATACAGGAACTGAAAAGAACCCTCATTCTTTCCAAAGCAAGTGCTGTTGGACCAGATGGCATCCATTATGAAATGATTAAGCATCTTTCACCAAAATCTATGGATTGTCTGCTCCTTCTATATAACAGAATGTTTATTGAAGGGTAGTTTCCGGATTCCTGGTGCAAGGCAATTGTTCTTGCCTTTGCTAAGCCAGGAAAGGATCCAAAAGTCACTACCAATTATCGTCCTATTGCTCTGACTAGCTGTCTGTGCAAAATCCTTCTCTCCAACATCCAGTGCGGCTTCCGAAGGAACCGCTCCACTTTGGACCATCTTATTAGACTGGAAACATCCATCCGGGATGCTTTCCTAAAACGCGAACACTTGGTGTCAGTGTTCTTTGACATGGAGAAAGCGTACGACACAACTTGGAGATTTGGCATCTTAAAAGATCTGCATAGTCTTGGTCTTAGAGGGCAACTCCCCATTTTTATTAAAAACTTTTTAGCCAATCGATCTTTCCAAGTTCGTGTGGGATCCTCACTCCCTCGTTCCTTCAGCCAAGAGGAGGGAGTACCACAAGGATCAGTATTAAGTGTCACGCTTTTTGCCATCAAAGTAAATTCCATCACAGAACAACTTCCTCCAACTGTAAACAGTGCCCTCTATGTTGATGACTTTAGCATATTTTGTCAGTCATGCAACATGAGGGTTATTGAAAGACAACTGCAGAAAGCCATTGATCGCCTCAACTCCTGGGCACTTGCTAATGCCTTCAGGTTCTCTCTGGAGAAGACTGTTTGCGTACACTTTTGTCGTTAAGTGTAATCTTCATCCTGAACTTGAATTAAGGCTCGGACAAAATGCTATTCCAGTAGCAGCGGACACAAAATTTTTGGGACTCGTATTTGATAAAAAGCTGACCTTTCTGGATCACATCCGTCAAATCCGCACAAAGTGCACAAGAGGGCTGAATATTCTGCGCTCTCTTTCCTCGACATCTTGGGGTGCAGATCGATGCACCCTACTATGCATCTATCGTGCACTTGTACGATCCAGACTAGATTACGGGTCCCTAGTATACAATTCGGCCAGAGACAGTGTACTTCGATGGCTGGATCCTGTCCATCATCAGGCTCTCCGTATCGCTACTGGAGCATTTCGAATGTCTCCTGTCCAGAGCTTATACATCGAAGCAAATGAACCACCGTTATCACTTCGACGTAAGCAGTTGTCTCTAAAGTACACCTTAAAACTGAAATCCCTGCCAGACCATCCTACGTGGTCATTCGTTTTTGAGCCACGATGGGAAAATTTGTACAACACCCGTAAGGCTGCCAATCATCCTTTTGGTATTCGTCTCCAAGTGCTACTCAAAGAAGTAAATATCAAGGTAGACAAGGTTTCCCAAACACCAAAGCAACCCCTTCCACCCTGACATGCTCATGTTCCAACATGTGACTTCTTCCTTAGAAATTGGGGAAAGTTGGACACTCCATCATCTGTCTACCTGCAGCTTTATTCAGCACACCGAGCTGAACATTCTGACTTCGCGCCAGTTTACACAGACGGTTCGAAGTCGGAATCATATGTGGGATCTGCCGCTGTCTTTACAGACAGCACTACATTGGAGCAGATTCCCCCTAAATGCAGCATATTTACTGCAGAGCTGCACGCTATAGAGTTAGCCTTGGATCACATTAGTAAATGCCAATACCAATGGTTCATTTTATATTCTGATTCTCTCAGCGTTTTACAGACTTTAATAACTGCGAGATATAATACTCATCCAGTTCTGTCTAGCATTCAGCAGAAGATTCACTTCCTCCGTGAACGTGAATATGATATCCGCTTCTGCTGGATTCCTAGCCACGTTGGGATTAGTGGAAATGATTTGGCTGACACCGCAGCCAAATCAGCAATTCACAATAATAATCGCTGCCTGTTAGTCCCCTATACAGACTATAGACTCCTAAGGAGGAAGTTGTTCTTCCCCAGACCCGCATAGGACATAGTCATTTGACTCATTCGTTTTTGCTGAGGGCTGATGACCCTCCTATGTGTGAGTCATGTGGCACAGTTTTATCCATGAGACACATTTTAATTGATTGTCCAGATTTTAGCAATATCCGTTTTACCGCTTTTAATCATCTGGCTGAGCCGTATACACTCAGTCAGATTTTATCTGACAATGACAGTGTCTGATATTTTTAGCTTTTTGAAATCAATAAAGGTTTTTAATCGTATTTAAAATTTATATGTTATTGTTATTTCTTTTATTGATTTATCTTTTTTATATATTTGTTATTATATATCTGGACATGTGTGGACGTGTTTTTGTAAAGGGCGGCTCCTAGAACGTGAGTTCAACTCCGCCTCGTATCTCTGTGAAGAACAGTATCACTACAAATGGACCAGATGTGTGTGACGTCGGTTTGTGTGTATTGTGTGTGTGTTCTGTTGTTCTGTTCTGGTTGTTGTTGTTGTTGTTATTTGGTTTTTAGGAGCATTAGCAACTAAGGTCATATTGCTCCCGGATATGCGGTGGTCATTCCCTGACCTTTCCGCATCCTCCGTATTTGGTGGTGACGGGCTCGAACCCCGGTCTAATCAAGAAGCGCACTGCTGCTCCTTCCCACCTGGCTACGGAGGCGCCTTCTGTTCTGGCCTCTTGGCTACCCAGAAGCATCAGTCACCTCGATAGATGATTCTGGGTACTCGTCCATACCATGGGAAGGTGGGCCAGTCCCAATGGAGCACGTACTGTCTCGATACGAGACTCTGAACCACCTGATGTTGCCAAAAGGTGGGCCAGATTTCTCTGGGGGCCCACTCCAGAGAGGGGAAAAAAAAAAAATAAAAAAAAATAAATAATAAAATAAAAATTAAATAAACTAAAAACAGAAACAAAATGTATTTCCCGTGGTGCAAAAAAGACAAAAAAAAAAATAAATAAATAAATAAATAAAATAAAATAAAATAAATAAAAAAATAAAAAATAAATAAATAAAATAAAATAATAATAATAAACAAATAAATAATTATAATAATTCCCCGTGGTGAAAAAGAAAATATATTAAATAAATAAATAAATAAATAAATAAATAAAAAAATAAAAAAAATAAAATAATAATAATAATAAAATAAATAATTAAATAAAATAAGAAAAATAAAATAAAATAAATTCCCTGTGATGAAAAAAAAAAAAAAAAAAAAAAAGGGAGAGCTGTCTGGCACCAATGATAGTCCACATCCCAGGTTGTCAGAACAGAGCACGAGTAGAAAAAAAAAAAAATGAAGCTAAGTAAATGAAAAAATAAAAAATAAAAATAAATAAATAATAATAATTATTATTATTATTATTACAGAATAATTAAATAATTTTAATCCCACAGTGAAGAGGAAGATGTAAGTCGGGGTGCCAGCAGAGAGAGAGAGCAAGAGAAAAAAAAAAAAAAATGTGAGTGGTTATCTATCCTGCACAGAGGGAGAAAGAAGAAAAGGTGAGCCAAAGCTGCTCCTAGTTATGGTGGCCTAATTAATTAGGTCACTGAGATGTTAAATTTTTATATATTACCTGGTCTTGGCGCATTATAGCCTTAGTTGCTAATGCGCCAATAAAATCCAAATCAAACCAAACCAGCTTCACTCATTTACACACTCTGTGGAAAAGTCCTGAATTTGATTCCAGTTGCTGGCAAAATTTGATAAGTACTTTCCATCAGGAGGAGGAGGAAACTTTTATGGACTTTTTTTTTCACAATTAGTTGCTCAAAAGCAATTGTTTCACATTCCTTTTCATCCAGACAGAAACTGAGAGTTTTTAATTTTTTTTAAATGAGGTAAACTAACCATAATATACAATTTACATAACATAGCATTAAGGCACTTTGGTTACATGATTTATTAAGATTTTTTTTTTTTTTTTTTGCAAAATAACACCCTATCACTTTATATGAGTTCATATCATCACCAGCTGTTTCCATAGTTGTTTTAATCATTGCATTATCATCCTCCCCTTTGTTGATTTAATGTTAAATCCTATTTTAAACAATTTTAATGATAAATTTGAAATATTTTTATTGAAATTCACCTTTAAAGAAACATGAATTTATTCAGTTAATAAGCATTTGATTAACATGCATTCACTACAAGTTGATGCTTTTCATAAAACAGTATAAGAAAGTTTGATATTTTCAGGGACCGATTAATTGTATCTGCAGCAACATCTCGAATTGACAAAAGAGCTGCAGAGATAGTTAGGACAATATTAAGAATTGCTGAAACCCGAAGTCCGCCCTGGATACCTACAACAAACCCAATTGCTCGACATGAAATTGGCAATGTTTTACAAAAGGACACATCAATTACTACAGAGGTATTTTTGTTTTCCCCTCTTAGTTTTCTGTATAATATTTTGATTATTTCTATTATTGATATTTGGATATTATGAATTTATGCAATCAGCAAGATGTAACATACACTAGTTTACTGATATAAGTATTTCATTTATATATTTTTCCCAATCTCAGGCCCTACATTTTCAAAAGGAAACAAAATATGCTTACTGTTATATACATTAACAGAAAAATATCATAATCAACATTTATGTGATATGTTGTGATGTTAAGAACTTTACGTATTTTACAGTACACTGTGTTGAATTAGTATTAATACTGGGTGCCCACAAACTTCCCTTGCTGATCTAAAATGTTATTATATGAATAGAGAACATGATACAAACCCGGAACCACTTCCTGGTGATAGAGGGTATCTTCAAGTTTTTATTCACCAATGTAAAATGTGTGTGTTGCAATAGATGGCAGCATAATCACAACAATATAATCTGGCAAAATTGACCAGCCCCCGAGAAGGTGCAGTGCATACTTTGGTTCAATGAGCTGCAATATGTCAATGCTGTTATGCATAAATTTTGAACAGGGTTTACAAAGAATCCACCAAGTAGACCTACAGTCCTGCAGTGGTACAAAATTCATAAAAGATGCCTACTTATTCAGTCAGCCTGGCTGAGGTAGTGGTCAAACATAAGTCAGTGGGGATGCAATGGAACTGGTTTGAGGAAGTTTTATGCAGAGAGCCCAGGGAAATCCATGTAATGTGTTACATTGGCATCTGAAGATGAAACCATACAATTACAGCTCGTACAGAAACTGTCGATTGAGAACAAAACCAAGAGGATGGAATTTTGTTGATAAATTTTCCATGATTACAGTTTTGTGATTATGCTGTGACCTTCTATAGCACACACACATTTTCTTGTTGGTGTATAAGAACATAAAAAGATCCTGTATCACCTGAAAGTGGTTTCAGGTTTGTATCATATTCACACAATAACATTTTAGTTTTATAAAGGAGGTTTGTGGACAACCTGTATTAGTATTAAAACAACATAATGCTGTAAGGAAGCAAACTTATTCTGCATTTGCCAAAAAAAAAAAAAAGCTTTCCCATGTTATTCCTATCATCAGAAAAGTGCCTATTCAATTACTCCTTGAAATTTTCCAACTTCTCTACCTCAGCCACCCTTATTCCAGGCAACTTATTCCAACATCAGGTGGCCAGTGGTAAACTTCATAAGATCTAGTGAAAGCTTTCTTTATATAATTTTTATTCTTTTTTATTTTATAAATTTCACACCCTTTGAAAGTACTAGCTGCAGAGGAGACTATAGTTTCATCAGGCATTGTTTACTTTTATAAGTGCCTCCCACAATATTTCTTCTAACTCAATGCAGTATAAATACATATACAGTAAACCCCCACTATTCGCGGGGGTTACGTTCCTGAGAAATGCTGCGAATACCGAAAATGCAAATACTGAGTTATGGCTCCCATAGTAATAAAGGGGGTTCCGTTCCAAAGTATGAAATATATAAGAAAAACTAGTCTAAAATTTTGTCTATGTATGTATTATATGTACCTTCATAATATGACTATGTACACAGACAGTACATAGTGAAAAATCGAAATGAAAATAAGAAACGATTTAATATTAAATGTAATATTTATTAAAAATTTCAAACCAGTGCCTTTGCTAGCTAAAAAATTTATCCCGCCAGTGCTATCAAGTTTTGTTAAAGTGTTGATAAAGGAGTTCTGCCTTTTCACGAATGATGACTGAACTTAACGGAATTTTATTAAATATTTGTTCGGTCCTCTATCCACAGATTTAAAGCTTTTTCCATTTTTTCTAATTTAACATCACGAGTTACAGAGCAAATTTTTGAAGCAATTAGCACGTTTTCACGGACACTACGGTGGATTTTTTCTTCCGATTTCTTGATTGATCGTACCGTTGACTCATTGATTTTATAATGTTTTGCCACTGAGGAGACATTTTCACCATTAGAAATTTTATCTAATAACTCAATTTCATTCACTAATGTCTTCACCTTCTTTGATATTTTCACATTTCCCCTGTTATTCGTAGTCATATTTTTGTACGGGTTAGGAAGAACTTATCCACAATAAAGTCACTTTCTTCCATTAACACACTCGAAAAAAGTCTGTTTTACACTGCAAAACAGTAGATTTATCACTTTTGTAAGCATATCAATTTATAAATTGATAAATTTATTCACTTTATAAGCATATAAATTAAAAACAAATGACGAAACTTCCCATGGCAAACGCATAACACATACTGAACAAGGATTAGCGAGAAACATCCACGCTCCCGATTTTGTCACCCCTCTCCCCCCACCCACTGAGCGTTGTTTTGACCGGGGAAGATAATTTCAGCCACACCCATGTTTTTTATGGCGGAAAATGTTCACGGCGCTTTAAAATTCCCATTTTTTTAGGTTTCATTTTATATTAAATCAGCGACCGCAAATACAGATACCGCGAATAGCGGGGGTTTACTGTAGTTGTAATTGCTCCATACATCACCTACTTCATATACATCACACACCTATTTTATATATTACTTAAAAATTCCCACTTAATGATAATTAGAATTTCCCACCAAAATAACTTGCTTACACTAGGTAACAAAACCATTTGTTACCTAGTGTAAACAAGACAAAATATATATGCTGTTATAGTTTTCTCTAGTTGAAGCCTCATCATAAAAACCTCACTTACATCTATTGATCAAAATGTGCATTTAAATTAATTTAAATTCACATTTGGATCAATAAACTATGTAAAAATGGCATGATGTCTCTCAAAGATTGCTTGAATTGTTTTCATCAACCTTAGCTTGCAATCTAAGCCTTTTGCCAGCTTATCATATCATTTACTAGTAGTCTTCAATGGTAGTTCATGGACTGACTGGTCCACAGGAATATGTATTGTTTTTCCTATGCAAAAGGGAGTAGGGTTCTTTTGTGAGCTATTCCAGGTCTCTCATTCCACTCAACAGAAATTGATCCTTTCAATGCATACTTGTGTAGGCATAAAACATGAAAAACCATTTTAAATGGTGCATCACAAACAACCAATCAACCAACTTATACAAAAGCATGCTGTGGTGGATCCAGAAACAAATGAGGGGCACCATTTTGTGCACTAGAATGGTGATCACATTAGCATCAGTGTTGCCAACTGCAGTCAGTTGAAAATAGCTGAGACACAATGTGAAAATAGATAAAATCCTATGTTAACAATGAAAAAAAAAACTTTTTTGTAGCTAAAGGGAATTTAAACAATTGGTGTATATTTTCCAAAAAACGACAGGGGGAAGCAATGCCCCCATGCCCCTACACTGAATCCACCACTGAAAGCATGCAATATCAATAATAGTTCAGCGATATCTTTGGTGAAATTATCTGGTCCCTCATGAAATATTATCTGTAAATGAACAGTTTCATAATTGTATGTTTTACTTTGCACTGCAAAAAAATCACAATTGTACTTTCATCTCTTGTCTCATCTCACTTCATAATATTAACTGGTCTTTCCATTATTTTGTTTTTTCAGCAATATGCTGAAGGCAGAGTTTTAATAAAATAAAACTTAGGAAAACTCTTGTGCCTAGGCAAATGATGAACCGTTATAAATAGCAGAACTTGCTGTATATGGCAACCCTAATATAATAGTTTGGTTTTTTTTTTTTTTTTTTTTTTGTTTATAATAGGCTATGAAAAAACAGCCTTCTCTTGGTATAATGGTATTGACTCTCATTTTATGAGATTGTCACAACATGCTTCTTCGGTTATTATGACACAAATTAATCACAATTTCTTATAAGAGAAGTTATTATTCAGTAAAATATTGGGTGCCTCCGTAGCCAGGTGGGCAGGAGCAGCAGTGCGTAGTACATGCTTCTTGATTAGACTGGGGTTCGAGCCCGTGACCACTAAATATGGAGGATGTGGAAAGGTCAGGGAATGACCACCGCATATCCCCGGAGCAATATGGCCTTAGTTGCAAATGCTCCTAAAAACCAAATAACAAACAACAGTAAAATATTGGTATAATGAATACCAGAATAAAATATTCAAATAAATAATGTTTTGGGCTTCCTCTTATTTCTGATTTTTATCAGTGACATTGATGAGGGTATAGAGGAAAAGCTGTCAAAGTTTGCTGGTAATTTAAAGGTAGGTAGGAAGAACATAGCCTGGTCCCAAACAATTGGGATCAGGCTATGTTCTTCAGAATTGACTTAGATTGGTTACACATATGGTCTGAAAAATGAAAAATGAAGTATAATTCTGCTAATTGTAAGGTCATTGGGGAAAAGAAATCTGGGGTGATGTACAGACCAGGACATGCAGAATTAAAGGTGGTGCAGGATAAGAAAGATTTGGCAAGTTATGATACAAACAAATATCAATTTTTTTTTGCTTTGTAGCTTACACTGAAAAATAAAATCAATAGCACACCCTAAGGAGACTTGAGGTGTACTAGAGGATCCAAAGAAGGACAGCTAGATAAAATATTTTATTTTATTTTATTTTAAGTGTTGTTAAGGGTTATTCCTATGAAGAACATCTTAGAAGTTGTGGACTGCAGAGCCTGGAGATCAATCAACCTTAGGAGTGACCTGATAGAGGTGTTTAAGGCCCTTAAAGTAATAAGCAGAATGAATGAGGAAGGTATTTTCTCACTGGAAAGTGAACAAGGGGACACAAATATAAAATTTTGAGAAGCAATAGAAGATTAGATCTCATAAAGTTCATCTTCAGCCAGTGTTTTGTTGACCATTAGCTTAAGTTATCTCCCAGGGTAGTTGAGATAGAGAGTCTGAAAAATTAAAGCAGAATTGGATTTTTACTTTTTAGAAATGGGTATATTGTGATTGACTATATTTTTTTTTTTTTTTTTTTTTTTGTTGACTGATGCAGAATAAGTTTGCGTCCTTGTAGCATTTGGTCTGATCAATCACTGCATCCATTTTTATTGCATTGTGAAAAAATAGTCATTTAGTGATGACACAGAACCCTCATTTTGTCTGTGTTATATTAACTTCTTTATTTATATTGCAATATTGAGGCAACTCATTGCAACTGGCTCACAAAATGAAATATTACTGTCATTATGTTGTAATATTAATTACACAGTACAATAACATACAATTAAACATAAAATTAATAATGTTTAATATTATTATATGCTAGAATTAATATAATGTCTTGCGTGGGTAAATTCACTACATGTTTGATAACACGATGAATCGTGTTACATCAAGAAAAATATACTTTCAGTGTTGCAGTGTACCCTTCAATCAAGTAAAAAATGATGCAACAATGTACTGTTTCAGTGCAGATATTGAAATAGTTTGAGGATAGAATGCAGTGTGAGGGCTGTTTCTTTAAAAAAAAAAAAAAAGTTTTCTTTCAGGCATTACTCTTAAAAATTTATATTTGGAGTTCAGTTTTAATTACTGAATCAAGCAAGTTTTTATTTTTTAAATTTCTAGTAATGGAAAAAAATAATTTTGTATATGAAAAAATTCAACTTTGGACATACAGAGCTAGAAAATTTCAGGAAATCTGCTTCTGCTGATAGTTAAGAAGAAGGGAAAAAAAATATATTGTCTGACAATCTGGAGGTGTGTAACCTTCCATGTCCACATAATCCAGCCTGTAGCACATGTAGACGATCCCTCATGATTTTTATTCCATGGGCATTTGCTGTAAACAGTTCAACATGAAAATTTTGGAGATTTATATTTAATATTTCCATGGGTATAGGAAGTAAAATTTTTTCCTTCTCATGTTGAAACTCTTCTTTCAAAGATGTTTTGAAGTTTGCATCAGCATGATTGCTGCCCTTGTGCCATAAAGCCCATAAATAAACAAACAGCATCTGTTTACCTGTAATCTGTTTAAAGTAGAAAACAATGCTGCCAAGATTGATGAATCAAGCAAGTTTTTATTTTTAAAATTTCTAGTAATGGAAAAAACTAATTTTGTATATGAAAAAATTCAACGTTGGACATACAGAGCTATAAAATTTCAGGAAATCTGCTTCTGCTGATAGTTAAGACTTCTTTCAGAGATCATTGTTTCAATTTTTTTATTCAAATGCTAAAGGATCCCTTCTTAAAACAATCCTTCTGTATTTGAGTTATTGTGGGACCATTCATACCTTGAAATTTTCCATTCTTGATATCATTAATACATATATAGCATTAGTAGAAGCATATGATGCAAGAAAGCAAGCTTAATCAGCCAAAAAAAAAAAAAAAAAACCCTTCCCATCCATTCACTCCAAATGTTTGTTTAGTTCTGCCTTAAATTTATTTAAGCTGTCAACTTCTACGACAGGTAGAAGTTTGTTCTAGCAGTCAACTGCATGCTGGCTAAAGGCAAATTTCCACACATCTATTCTACAACTGTCTTTCCTCAATTTGAATTTATGTCCCCTCAGGCAATTAATCTGGGCAAGAGGAAGAATTCCATAAGCATTGAGCTTGCTCAGACTGTTCAAGGCCTTATACACCTCAATCAGATCACCTCTCAGGTACCTAGTTACCAGACACTGTTATTTGCAAATCTTAAGCCTTTCTTTGTAAGAGCAGCCTTTTGTTCCATTCACTAATCTTGTTGCCCTTCTCTGTACTCGTTCCAGCAGCTCTACATCCTTCCAAAAATGAGGCCTCCAGACCAGTATACAGTACTCAAGGTGTGGCCTAACCATTGCCTTATACAAGAGGATCATCACCTCCTCATCCCTGCTCTGCTAGAAAAATTCCTGTATATCATTGACAAGACACCATGAGCTATTCTTGCAGACTGTCTGCACTGTTCAGAAAACTTCATATCTGACTGCACAATTACTCCCAGGTCCTTTTCATTCTCTACCACCTTGAGTGTAGTACCACACAGTTGATATGTTACTCTGGGGTTACTGCTACCCATATGCAGTACTTTATATTTGTCAATGTTAAACTTCAGTTGCCATCTCTCAGCCCAACTGCTCAACGTTTCTAAATCCTCTTGCAGTAGCATACTGTCATTAACAACCCTGCCAACCTTTGTATCATCTGCAAACTTACACATTAAGCCTGATATACCTTCATCGGTATTATTAATAAATACAGAAAACAACAATGGCCCCAACAGTGAACCCTGGGGGACCCCACTAATAACATTAACCCACGAAGAGCAGTGTTCATTGATTACCACTCTGTCTTCTCCCTACTCAACCATCCCCTTATCCACAGCAGCATTTTGCCCTTAATGCCATACTGCTCCAATTTGTACAGTAGTTTTCCATATGCAACAGTATCAAAAGCTTTCCTAAGATCCAAGTATATGATATCAAAATAATTTTTTGCATCCAGTTCCTTTGTGACCACTTCATAGTATCCAATCAAATTGGTCAGACGAGACTTTCCCTTAACAAACCCATGCTGTGTCTGAACTATACGTGCAGTCTTGTCTAGATGATCCTGAAGTGCTTCTTTAACCAGTGCCTCCATTAATTTCTCCAGAACAGAAGTCAAACTAACAGGGTCTGTAATTACTTGTCACCCTTTGATCCTCTTTTGTGAATTGGGGTAATATTTGCACATCTCCAGTCCAAGGGAGCTCTCATAATTAATGCTGTGGATTTTCTTACTTCCTTTGCTGCCTCCTTTAATATAACAGGATTGATCCCATCCACTGCAGGTTTTTTTTTTTTATGTTTATCTTCAACAATTTCTCCTCCACTTTGCTCTCAGTTATTAAAAATAATTTAACTCACTACCATATTTTAATACACCTCTGATATTTCCCTCCCTGAATAACTCCTCGTGTGTAAATGTAGATGCAAAATACTCATTCAGTTTGCTACCTGAGCAGGATCATCAACAGTTGAACCATCGATATCAAGTGGACCAATCTGATTCATCCCCTTCCTTCTGGAGTTTACATAAGTAAAGAACTCTGTTGTTTTCCTTTGCATCCGTTGCCAAAGATTTCTTGTAATCTGCCTTTGCCCGACTAACCTCCTTTGTGACTCGATTACAGACCAGCTTATATCTTCCACCTGTTGTGCCACCTGTTAATTTATATATATTGCAAGCATTTTTCTTCTCTGCCACATATCTCATTAGTTCATCTGACATCCATTTAGGCCTAAACCTTGAACAATATTTCTTAGTTGGTATGAAAAGCCTAGTAGCTTCCAAGATTAATTTTTTGAATGCTTCCGATTTAGAATTTGCTGTTGGTAACATCGCCAGTTGGCTCCACTGTATAGAGTTTAAAAACTGTCTCAGACCTCCATAGTCACCTTTATGAAAGCAAAAACCCTTCCCTTTACCCTTGATGGTAGTTATCTCTTTGAGTAAATCCCACATCAGCACACTGTGATCACTGCCACCTAGTGGTTCCTTTATCTGTAGATTCTTAATGCATGAAGAATCACTACTGATAATCAAATCAAGAGTATTACTCCCTCTAGTTGCCTTCCAAACATGCTGCTGTAGAAAACAATCATCCAATAAATCCACAAAAGCCTTGCTATTGTGCAAATGACCAACCCACAAGTTCCAGTCAATTTCTGGGAAATTAATATCCCCCATTATATGACGATCTGATTTACTGGCCCACACTATTTCTCTATGCAGCTGTTCATTATACTCAACAGAGTCATTAAGCCTATAACAAACTCCTACCCTCATTTTTGCTTTCCCAGTGCTTATGTCTCACCAAACTGACTCAACACTGCACTGTCCACCCATGTCAACCAGATGCACTTCCTTAGATTTTATGTGTTTCTTAACTAATAGCATAACCCCTCCTCCCTTCCTATCCTGTCTCTCCTTCCTGTACACATTGTACTCCCAAAATATATAAAAATATAAATATAAAATATAAAAATACAAAAATATCTTTTATATAATTACTTTAATTTTGATCAAGGAATAAAATATTAATGGGAAATATTAATATACAGTCATAATATAAACTTTTAAATTTTTGATGAAATACTACTCTTGCATCTGCTTATATTATGAGAGTTAAGTTTTTTTTTTTGTCTTTTTTTTAAATATTAGTAGCCCCTATAAATATGATATTGTAGTTTTCAAGTAACTAAACTATTGTTGACCAAGAAAAGCAATCGAACAAAAATATTTTTATTAGCAGCTGCAGTATAAGCTTCTAAAATTGAAGCATTTTCAAAAAAAAAATAAATATGCCTTTGCTTTCTAGATAATAATTTGTTTACGAAATAGTTGCAGTGTTATATCTTTTTTGGTATAAATTCAATTGCAGGAATTTGATCCCTACCTTGCAGTTTTGACAGAAGAGGAATTTGTGTCAAAAAGTGATGAAAGAGGAGGTGGTATGTATGTTGTTAATATCAGAAAGATCTTGCAGAAAATGGTAGAAGAAAGTGTATCATTTATTGTCCAGGAGAGATTTGGAAGCAAATGTGCTAGAGTGTTTAGGTGAGCACATCTCATTGTCAATTAATTTTTTTAAATTTAAATTTAATTTTTTGGGGGGTGAAAGTGGATAAATTCTTAGAAAATTACAGTTTCAATTCTTAAAAAAAAAAAAAAAATCATGGCTCAGTTACAGTTAATTAAGAAACAAACTAGGCGAGAAGCATAACAATTAAACATTGTAAAGAATTAACTGACTTTTTGTATTTAAGCTAGTATAAGAAAAGCTCTAGGGAGCGAATATTTCAAGCATTTTTTAGTTTGTTTTCTAAGTAATATCTGGTAAATTTGATATCCTGCATTATACTTGTAAAATATTCATATGCTACTTTTTTGAAATTAAAGTGAAATTTTAGAAAATGGTATTTAAATAAAAACTGTGAAGGCATCATTTAATTTTTTTGATGAAATATATCAAATATACCTTATCAAAAAATATAATTATTTGATAAATATTTATTTTTGAAATATAAATACAGTCCATTTTGTTTACAACAAAGGCATTTATAATGGTACAGTGAATAAATTTCAGTTACAATGAATAAGTTTCAATTCTGCATATTATTTATTTAGAATAAATAATATGCAGAATTATAATAAAATAAATAATATTTATTTTATAATAAATATTATTTATTTTATTAATAATAAAGTAATATTATAAATAATAAAGTAAATAGCTTAAAACATACTAATTGCATTACTTTTAACAAACTGCTGGTAATGGCGATGATGACAATGAAGCTTTCAGAAACTTACTTGTGAACCTCTTCCTCTCATAAAAAAAATCACAGGAGATCAATATGTATTTTATACAAGAAAGCAATTTTTATAATGTACAGTATTAAAAAAATTGCACAAATTGCTCGAGCGAGACAAGTTTACGAAACTTAAATAATAGGAATGAAGAGAAGATTCTTAAAATTTATTTATTTTTTATTTTATTGAAGATTTCATGGAAGGGAAACACATTTCACCATAATAATGTAAAAACCCACAGAATTCCAGCTATCGGTATTATCGCAAATGCAATAAGATAGGAGTTTACTACCCATTTATAATTAGATTGCACTAACTGAAAAGCCCAATAAACCAGGAACTGCAAATTGCTTTTATTGTTTTATGGTATCAAACTCCAGAAATGTGCTCCTCTGGTCATGCTATCACGCCTCACGAAATTTCTTTTCAAACAGAAAAATGTAAGCTCCTGAAAACATGAGTCAGCCTACAATATCACGTGTTATCTTGTGAATACAGTGAATGACAACAGTGTGTCTCCAACCAATACAAGTACAGTAAATGGGAAATATAGTTCTCACACATTTGACATTTGACATTTCTTAAGCTTCATAATTGAAGCTTAAGAAATGTCAAACGTCATAAGGGCTCACAGGAGAACCATGTTTCCAACACAATTCCTTGCATTCTTGCAATGCATGGAAATGTCCCAAGTGTAAAACTGCTTTCCATGTTCATGTTAAATTTTTTGTGTAATATATTTCAGTTTCTTTTTCCACATTTCTCCTGTTGATAAAGAAAACAGAACAGTTATGGAAATATTCTTTTTGTTCACATTTATTCTGTAAAGTAGTTTTACATTTCAACAAAATGATCATACTGGATGAAATATTTCCATCACATGCTTGGAGCATTTGTGATTTTTCATTCTTATTCTTATTAAAACTTACATTTAAGCACTGAAACTGAATGAAATGGGCTTATACGCAGTACTATAGTACTGTGTATAAGTACTATAGTACTGCATGTTCTAATAACCTTTTGTGTTTGATGTTACAACAAAAACAGCACATTGATGAAGAATACTAATGAAAAGAAGCAAAAATTGGTTTGGTTGGAATTGGTTCAGTAAGGTGAATAAAACAACAAGAAACAGAGATAATTAACATAAAAAAATTAATCTAAAACCCGATTACACTATTAACAATATGCTTTTTTATGCTAAAACACATCAGAAGGAAATGTAACAAAATCAATGACAGCAATTCAACATTAGGTGGTAATTGCAAAATAGAAGTATTTAAAGCTAAAGCCAAGGTATAATAATATATATAATGTATGTATATACATTGTGTTCAAAGAAAGTTTAAAATTTTCCCCTTAAAATTTTAATTCTTGTCCGAATAACGTAAGTATATGGCAGTATTTCTTACAGATTGACATTGTAGGTGAAGACGTAATGTTGCATCAGTTGTTACTTTCAGCTATATAAGCATGCTCTGCAAGAGTTGCAGTCATTCCTTGCTTGTGTCGGGATAGTGAGTTACATGCAGTTGGCGCCACGAAGAAAGAGTGCTATTGTTGCTTTATGTGAGGAAGGATGTTCTTCCCATCATATTGCTTATAGAGTGTCTTGTACTCAGTCAACAGTGAGTAGATCTCTTTCCAAACTCAAGAATACTGGTTCTGCTGGTTAAAAAAAAGGAACTGGATGCAAATGAGTCTCTATGCCAAACAGGGCCATGTTTTGAAGTGCTTATGCCTTAAAAACTGTAAAGCTTCTTCGTCTGAGCTGAAAAGAGAATGAGAAGAACATACAGGAGTGGTAGCAAGTGTAGTAACAGTCAGAAGATGCCTCTTCAAAAATGGACTTGTAGCCTGTTGTCCTAAGAAGAAGCCCCTCCTCACACAAAAAATGAAAAAGGCCCGATTAATTTGGTGTAAGGAGCATATCAAATGGATCCCCGAGCAGTGGGTCAGTTATCTTCTCAGATGTGAAGAAATTCAACCTGCATGGCTCTGATGGGAGATAAGCGATTTGCCGTAGACATGGTGAAGAATACCATTCAGACTGTATGGCATCTACAGCGAAATTCCCTACCAGCCAAATGATATGGGAGTGCATTTCATATTGCGGAGTAGGTCATCTGCAGTTTATAAACGGTTCCATAAATAAATAAATATTTATTTATTGCAAATACAGCAAGCCCATCACAGCACATGGCTAGGAGCAGATAATAATACAAAGGAAATGACATAAAATAATCGAATATATGTACATAGCAGATTTCATATAGACATTAACAATGACTAGGAATTATAGTTATGAATTAAAAAAGGATTTGCAGAACAGGACATTTGGCTTTCATTTGCAATTACTGGGTTGGATTATTTTTCTTAATTTTATCGAAGATCTGACTCCTGTAGGCTTTAGAGTTGATTAACCTGTTGCAATCAATGTTGTGATGATTTATGAGGTGAAGGGATGCATTGGGGAACATTCTGTTCATTTGTTTAAGCCTGGAGAGGTTGGATTTCAATTGCTGGTTTCTTGAATTTTCCCTGTTGGGGGCAGCTATTATATTGGCTAAGTTTGGTGAATCACATGCAGAAGTGATTAACTTTGCAAGAAGCATGACTCCAGACTCGTTGATCATCTGTTGCAGAGGCTTTGTTTTTAGGTTTTCATAAAGCTGTTGCCTGGATATTGTATGGGGAAAACGAAGCTTACTATTGCTTCACAGCAGTAATGCTCTGGCATTACTGCTGTGAAGAGGTGCCTCCATAGCCAGGTGGGAAAGAGCAGCAGTGCGTAGCACACGCTTCTTGATTACACCATGGTTCGAGCCTGTCACCACCAAATACGAGGATGCGGAAAGGTCAAGGGAATGACTACCGCATATCCCGGAGCAATATGGCCTTAGTTGCTAATGCTCCTAAAAACCAAATAACAAACAAACTGCTGTGAAGGGTCTATTGTATACATCTTTATTGTATACACGTTTGTATACAATAAAGATTATATATATATATTGAGCCATCTAAGAACCCAATATTCTAGGGCAAGGAATTTCTTGACACTTGAGGAGCACCAGACCAGATTTTGGAAGCATAGGACAGAATGGGAAAGATGCATCTAAAGGAGAGATTTTTATCAAAAACAACTCCAAGGTCTTTGTGAGCATAAACATTTGGGATTGGGACATCTGCAATTTTTATTTCTATGTGGTTGGGTTGTTTCTAATGGGAATAAGTAATTTGAGCAGATTTGCTTGCATTTATAGTCAGATTGAGATCTTTCAGACACTTGATGATTTCACAAATCTGTGAATTCACATCAGTGATAACTTTGTGAATATCATCACTGGCTTTGGAGATTATAAATAACTTTAAATCATCAGTATTTGCCAGTAGATTTGGATTTTCTTGTAGAAGTGGTTGAAGAGATGCTGAAAATATAGTACTGGAGAGAACAGCTCCTTGAGCAATGTCTGTTGAGGTTGTGACGAGAATATTGTCAGTACTAGTGGGGAAGAGGAGAAGTCTGCGATTTAGGCTATATTGAAGATAGGAAATAATCATTGTGTCAATGAGAAAATGATTTTCTATTATTTCAAAAGCTTTTTTAAGATCTATGTTGTCGAAAGCATCTTTGATGTCAAAATAAAATACATTGCATTGTGCCTTATCCTGAAACACAGTTTGGATGCATACAATGGTGTCAGCTAGGCTTGTTGTTGTGAATCACCCTCTAGGACCAGAATGCATACTGACAGTTGCATTAGCGAAGAATATGTGTTGAAGATACGGTAGCATGATTTTTTCAATAATTTTAGTAATTATTGATGAAACAGCAATTGGTCGATGGCCGGGATGGTTATTTCTGCAAGCTTTTTTAGGAATCAGCATAATCCTGAAAGTTTTCCATTGTCTTGAAAGGAATGACTGGGAGATGCACCTGGAAATGATATGCACTAACGAATCAATGATGTATATACTGGACAATCTAATAATAAAACCAGGGATGCCATCAGGACCTTCACTACTATCAGGGCATAATTGGTTAACTGCACACTGAACTGTATTCTTGTTCACAAGTTGGTTAATTGGCAGGGCTTGACCCAGAGACATATCATGTTGCACGTTGTCTGCTTGTTCATAAGAATTAAATGCTATAAATCTGTTTTGTATACCTTCAGTTCAAATGTCAGAATTGCTTACTTGGCTATATTGGAAGGCAAATTGCTGCCAACCATTAGAGACCATTTCAACCTGCCAAGTAATTATCTTTCAGGACGACTGCTCCTTGTCATCGGGTGAAAAGTGTAAGTAGGCACTTCTGTAGTTACTTTAGCTTCATTTCTGCATTAGAGGTTCAACAGTAATGTGTTTACATTTGTTAAAGGTGAACTGTACAGACTATAATATACAAAAAAAAGCCTAGTAAACACCTTTCAGTGAATCGTTTTCAAGATATTGCACATTTCTAGTTGGGATCCACCGCTGACAAGGTGAACTGTACAGAGTTGGAATCCACAGCTGACTTGTTTGTTTTGTTTGGGTACAGAGTTGGGATCCACTGCTGACTTGTTTGTTTTGTTTGGGTACAGAGTTGGGATCCACTGCTGACTTGTTTGTTTAGGTTAGGTTATGCTCATTCTCCCCATTTCTCCTCTCTCAATGCTCTGAGATGTAGCAGGCATACTAGTACTTGTCAAAGGATAGTCAACAGGGAAAGAGGTTACAGCAACGAAAAGTATGCGGACATGCACTTCATGTATGGTAAGACAACGGCAGTGCACTCAAGGCTGCACATTTGTACCAAGAAGCATTTCCCCGCCGAAGGCAGCCCAACAGGTGCACATTCATCAGGGTACATCAACGCCTTAGAGAACATGGGCACTTCGCACATGGAGTGCGAGCAGGTAGGCTCAGAAGCATAACACCTGATATTTAGGAAAGGGTGTTAGAAAGAACATCCTGTAACATATAAGAGCCTCCATAACCAGGTGGGTAGGAGCAGCAGTGCGTAGCACACGCTTCTTGATTAGACTGGGGTTAGAGCCCATGACCACCAAATACGGAGGATGCGGAAAGGTCAAGGAATGACCACCACATATCCCCGGAGCAATATGGCCTTAGTTGCTAATGCTCCTAAAAACCAAATAACAACAACATGTAACATCTGTAAAATTGTGTGGTGTTGAAACCAAAAATTAAAAATGTATTATCTTATGTTTAATAAAACCACCCTTAGCAAAGAATTCACAGCTTTTTGCTAAACTAGTGCTCCCATAGTCAGTGGCGGATCTTAACAGAAAATGTGCATTATCTTGAAAACGGTTCATTTGTGGCCCGATATTCATTGGAACTTTTTTGTCTATTTTAGTTTGTACTTTTCACCTGTAAATTATCGACCATCATTTTTGAAACACCACGTATATATTATATATATATTTATATATATTTATCTTATTAAGGTTCAATAGATTATGTTAGGAATATTTGACCTCAGGAAAAATGAAGGACTTGATGAAAATATACAAGTATGTAACACCCTTTACACTATGTTTGTTTATATAAATTGGTAAAATCAATTTATTTGTTTATTTTTTTTTTTTTACAAACTTCAAATATCTTCTATTCTTGGAAAATTTTGAGACGTGGTATAGAGGAGGATGGAAAAGTTAAAGATGGATTAATAAAGTGAAAAGGTATTGAGAGGATTGGGTCAATAGAGAAGTTTGACTGAAATAATCAGGTAGAAGAGAAATTGGATTGGACATGTGTTTCTTGATTAGGGATTAATGAAGGATGTGATGGAGGGAAAAGTCAAGAGGAAGAGGTCCAGATGGAGATTGAGGGGAAAATGTGATAGATGAATTGAAAGGCAATGGTGGGTATGGGGGAGATGAAGAGGAAGGCTGCAGTTGGGGTAGTATGGAGAGGTAATTGAGTGTATGTGTGGATCTCTTCTTGGCAGAACACTGATGATAAATCAGTTTATTTAAGCACAGATGCATTAATTCAAGTAGCATAAGATCCTGACCTAAGAACTATCTCTGAACTAAATTATGTGAATCCACATTTCTGGATTCTGTGTGAAATTTTGTCAACCAGAAAAAAAAAGAGGGGGGGAATTGTTGACTGCACTTCTGTTTGTATGTCTTTTGTGTGTGAGTAAACATTCATTATAGCAGTCTGATAAACTTTCCTGCATTTAAAATTTCTTATATACTGCAAAACTAATTTTAAAATAGAATTTCAAACACTGCTTTGTCAGCATCCATCATTAACCTTTTTTTTCCTTGGGTGTTAGATAAAGGCCTCAAAATCAATTGAAGCCTTTGTAAGAGCAGCATGGTAAATTTTATGTATTCAACACTAATTAGATTGGATCAGTAGTGTATTATTAGCTGCATTGGGTCTGTATTTTCTGCTTTGTATTGTCCAATTTTTATTGTGTCAGTTAGATGCAGAAATACAATTTTTATTATGTTAGTTAGATGCACAAGAAGTCTCTCTTAGTTTGTTAGCATTTTGTGCTTATTTCATTTTAATGCAGCAATACTTCACATATTAATTGTTACATGTTTTTTTTTTATTATTACAGGATAATTTTAAAAAAGAAATATATCGAAATGGAACGAGCAGAAAAACTAGGAATCTTGCCACCCATTGCTACTTATATTCGTCAGTTGGTCACAGAAAATTATGTTACTGTTCATGTAAGATAACTTCCTTTATTTTATCTTACAAAAAAAAACATAAATATAAATTTGAGTTCAGTGTCAATAACTCATGCCTGCAAAATTTTCAGTTTCCAAGAACTACTACCTAAAATCTTAGATATGAAAACTTTTGAATCTCGAGAAATATCTTTTAGAATTAAAAGTTGAAGAGAGTTTCTATTCATTGGTTCTACATTATTTCATAAATATGATATTATGAGCTAAGTAAGAATATTATGCTTTAGGGAAAAAAAGTCATGCTTTTTTAATAGGGGTCCTGAATTTAAAATATAGTATTGATAGTTCTAAAAAGTTGATTCTAATTTTGTTGTTGTTAGCAAAATAATTTTTAATGTTTTTGTTGTCTCTTGATTTATCTTATTTCATATTAGTCACACTTTCATCTACTAGGAAAACCTCTTTTAAAAAGGCAAAGAATGATTAATTTCCATCACATGGATGGTGACACAATATTGCTGTTCACAAATGTTTGTCCTTTCCAAGGTATCGATCTCTCAAATTGTGGTGCTGTTGTCATAAGTTGCCAGCATTGCATTACAAATAATGACACTTCTCTTATAATTTATATTTTTGCTATTTATAATGTGATGCCACGTTTGGACAACTGTATCAATAATTTTAATTTTTGCTATTTTTTCAAAAGGGCAACATCCCATTAGTGCTTCACATGATAACAGTTTAAACCACAAGATAAGAATACAGGTAACAGACCTACAAAAGTTATAGTCAAGGTCTTTTAAAGTGATTGCATGCATTTTTGATACAGCTGTCAGAATGGTGGCAAGACTACAAATAAATGGTAATGATTCCTTTTGTTGAAAAAGATACTATTTACTTGTAGTGCAAAACTGGATAACTTATTCTGATTATGCTTCAATTTGAGAAAGGTTACCTTAGAAAGGAGAGGTTTCTTCCCCAAAACTTCATCTTTTCATCCAGCAAAATGTCAGATGAATTAATGAGACTTGAAGCAGAGACGAAAAATGCATGGAATGCATATAAATTATCAGATAATATAGAAGCTGTGGTAGATATAAACTAGTCTGTAATCAAGTCACAAAGGAGGTTAGCAAGCTAAGGCAGACTACGAGAAGTCTGGCAAAGAATGCAAAGACTTTATGCTTATAATAACAGTAGAAATAAGGAGTTGAATCACGTTGGGCCACTTTATGTCAGTAATTTAACTCTTGATGGCCCTGCTCAAGTTACTGACAAACTGAATAGGTATTCTGCATCTATATTCACATATAAAGAATTCCTTAGGGAAAGGGATGCCAGAAGTTTATAAAACTGTAGTGGGGAGTTAAATGATTTTGTGATGACTGAAAGGAAAGTGGAAGAGAAATTGTTGAAGCTGAACATAAAAAAAGGTGCTTGGGATGGATAGGATCTACCAGTTATATTAAGTGAGTCAACAAAGAAGGTAAACAAAATCTTAGCCATAATTATTAGAGCATCCTTGGATTCAGGGGAGGTCCCTATGGACCAGAGATGTGTGAATGTATCCCCAATTCAGAAAGGGGATTCAAAAAATGACATGAGTAATGACATGACCTATTAAATTAACATCTGTTCTAATGAAAATAATGTAGTCACTGATTAAAGAAGTAATGTAGGATCATTTAAACAGGAATGCAATTATACTGCAGTCACAGCATGGATTTGTTAAGTGGCAGCTTGTCTGACCAATTTGATTGGATACTATGATTTGGTCACAAAAGAACTGGATGCAAAAAAATAATTTTGATATCATATACTTAGATTTCAGGGAGGCTTTTGATACTGTTGAATGTGAAAGACTGCTGTACAAACTGGAAAAATATGACATTATGGGCAAATTGCTGCTGTGGATAAAGGGATGGTTGAGTGGGAGAAGACAGAGTAGTTATCAGTGGGCACTGCTCTTTTTGAACTAATGTTATTAGTGGAGTCCCCCAGGGCTCACTGTTGGACCCATTGTTGTTTTCTATATTTATTAATGTAAATATAGAATATAAGGCTTAATGGCTAAGTTTGCAGATGATACAAAGGTTGGCACGGCTGGTTAATGACAGTAATCAGGGAAAGCTACTGCAACAGAAGAAAAAAAATTTAAGCAGAAGGGCTGAGAAATGGCAGTTGAAGTTTAACGTTGACAAATGCAAGGTACTGCATATGGTAACAGTAATCCTAGATATAGTCAGATATGAAGTTAGCATTAGTATTAGTATTAGCAAAGGCACATGATGCAAGAAAGCAAGCTTATATAGCATCACCAAAAAAAACAAAAAAAAAACACCCTTTTCATTTTACCCATCTACTTGCTCCAGGTGTTTGTCTAGTTCTGCCTTTATTCTATTTAAGCTATCAACTATGAACAGTGCAGACAGCTCATGTGGTTTTGTCAATGATATACAGGAACTTTGCTAGCAGGGATAAGGAGGTAATTATCCTTTTGTACAAGGCCATGGTTAGCTGCATCTTGAGTATCATATACAAGTTTGGAGGCCTCATTTTATGGGAAGGATGTAGATCTGCTGGAATGGGTGCAGAGAAGGGCAACAAGATTGGTGAAGGGAACAAAAGGGTTCTCTTACTAAGAAAGGCTTTAGTTCTGCAATTGCAGCACCTTGGGACTAGGCACTTATGAGAAGATCTGATTGAGGTGTTTAAGGCTTTGAATGGATTGAGTAAGCTCAGTGTTGATAGTATAACTAAGGCTACACATGAGGAGATGTAGAATCAAACTGGGGAAGGATAGTTGCAAGAGAGATTCGCCTACATTTGACTTCAGTCAGCTCAGCAGGTGGATGATTGTTGGAACAAACTTCCATCTGTTGTGTTTTTTTTTGTTTTTTTTTTAAATAAATTTAAGGAAGTAGAGAAATTCTTGGAAGGATTAGATGGATAAGGTAGGTAGTGTTTTTTTTTTTTTTTTTGGCTAAAGTTCTATAAGCTTGCTTTCTTGCATCATTTTCCATGACTAATACTAACACTAAAATGGGTAAACTGACCGTAAAATACATGCAGTTTACTAACTCAATACACTGATCCCATATGACCTGTTCTGGCACAAATAAAAACAACATAAATTTCCTTTTGTGTCATAGATTTTCTTTATAAAGATTATAATTATATTTATATATGATTATAATAAATGAAAAAACCTTGGTAGTCCATTTATTTTACTACAGTCAATATACCTGATTGGTTTGTCAAAAAGTTGACAACTCTCAGTATCAAATATTTAGAACACATTGCATTATAGCATTGTGGTTATTTCTTCAGCTCTGTAATATCTGATTATCATATAAAGTAAAAGTAAAGTGCAGCCATTATCAACCCACTGCAGGATGGAAGCCTCCTCAACAATTCATGTTGAGGGAAATGGACCATAATCTGCCACGCTGGTCCAGTGCGGGTTGGCAGATCGACCGTATTCAGCAGTCAGGGGCTTGAACCCCGGTCTACTCAAAGAGCGTGTGCTACTGCACTCCCGCTCCTGCCCACTCGGCTACGGAGGATTATCATATAGTCAAAGTTAAAAAAAAAAAAAAAAATTGGTACATTACTACTAACCCATTATTCTGCTACTTGCTTGTATGCTTCATCTCTCCAGTTTTTCTTCAGCAACCCTGTTGTATATATGCCATCACATATTTTGATTTGTGCTATTCTTGCAGATATGAATTCTGTATCCAGTCTTTCTCCATTGAATAGCATGGATGAGATTGAATCTATGGTTCTTCAAGTTGTGTGTCAATAAAAGATGTTTGTTTTGTAAGAAGAGATTAAGATATTTTTTAATATGTTAAGGGCCTCAATGAATATGTATTTTATCTTTCTCTATTTTTTTTAAAAACAATCAATTTACAGATGAATCTCTTAAAGAGTACAGTAGTTTGTTTTTCATTTGTTCCCATCATTCATATTGGTAGTGGTAAAATATTATATGGAGGTAAGCTTATACAGCATCTTTCAAAAAAAAAGCAAACTTCATTTCTTCCCTCCTAATGATTAGTCTAAACTTTCTTTAAATTTATTCAGACTACTCACTTCCACAACACCAAATGGAAATTTGTTCCAGCAATCAATTAACTGTCTGGCTGTAAGCAGATTTTCTCACATCCATCCTGCAACCATCATTTTCATAACTTAAATTTATGTTCCCTTATGTGTGTCAGTCTGGAAAGGGGTAAGGATACCATTTACCATTAAACTTTGTTAATGGTAAAAATTTACCATTAACTTTACTCAATCCATTTAAAGCCTTAAACACACTTCAGTCATGACTCCTCGCAGATGCCAGTTTCCAAATGCCACAATTTATAGAACTCAAATCTTTTGCTCCTGACTAATCTCCAACATATCTACATCCTTCCTAAAATAAGGCTTCTAAATCTGTAAGTAGCACTCAAGATGTGGCCTAACTATTGTCTTATACAACTGAATAATCACTTTCCTGTCCCTGCTGGTAAAATTCCTGTGTATCTTTGACAGAACCCCCGTGAACTGTCCTAGCAGCCCATCTGCACTGGTCAGGGAACTTTGTGTCAGACTATCCCTATTTATCCCTATGTATTTTTCATTCTCCACTATTTTGAATGTGGTACCACCAGTTTGTATGTTATTCCTGGGATTAATGCTGCCCAAATGCAGTACTTTTCACTTATAAATGTTAAACCACAATTGTCATATTTCAGCCCATCAAATTTATCCAAATCTTCTTGGAATAGCATACTCTGATTACTGGCATGTACCTGCCACCCTTTCTATCATTGGCAAACTTAGATATTAATCTTGAGATGCCTTCATCAGTATCATTAAGAAATACTGACAACAGTAACAGATGCACTGCCAAACCTTGAGGAACTTCTCTTATAACATTACTCAGCAAAGAGCACTGGCCATTAATAACCACTCTGTTTCCTTCCACTCAACGACTCCTTTATCCATAGCAGTCATTCATGCAGAACAGCATCCTGTAAACATGTCAAAATCGTTTTTACATCCAGTTCCTTTTTGCTCAAAATGCAGAGAAGTATATAAGTGCCTATTTTAAGAAATGCACTTCAGCAGCTATATTCGAAGATAACTACATTAAAGAATGGCCATAATAGAACTTTCTTTTTTCTTACCAATTTTAATAACCTTTATGTAATTTGGGTGCTATCTCAAAAAACAAAAAGTGCATATTTTTTTTTGGCACACAGGAGTGTAAAGGTTATTTATATTTCAACAAGAAATAGGTTATAGAAATATGAGTAGAGGATTTTGTCATACCCAAACGAGAGTGTGGATTAAAAAAACTTGAAGTTCTGTGCAAGTTTTTCTCTTTTTTTTTTATTAATGTTTGATATGTTTTAATATTTATAATGGACATATTATATACAGTATCATCATGGCTTAAAGCATGTTTTTAAAACTATGAATTTTATTTTTGATATTGCTAACAGCTGGTACAACTTTATTATAATAGTATTATAAGCACTGATTATTTTAATTTTTCTTTTATCGTAAATTTACCGATATCATGTAGTATGATAAAGAAAATGGTTCAAATCATTGACTAACATGAAATTTATTTTTTATTCTTAGTAATTGTAACTTAAAACTTTAATAGAATCTCTTTGTGTCTTAGGATCTGACAAAGAATTTTTATCATAGTTCCCAGAATATATTTTTATGTCACGTTGAACTGGAACAGGTAAGGATATATTTAATAAAAAGTTATTTATCATAATAAAACTTTTAATTTTATTAACAAAGAAAACCAAATGCAACTTTGCAAATCAGTTCATTACTGATTAGCATTTGTTTATTTATTATTATTTTTTTCCAATACAGCAGGCCATTTATTATAATTACTAATTTAATATTATCAGCCACATGCTGTAATCAAAAGAAAAAAAAAATATATATATATATATATTTTAACCTGCATACAATTCTACTATCTATTGTAATCAGCATTATCAATAAATGTTTCTCATAAACATGTTTTATTGATGTTCTTTGTTGTTGAAAATATCAAAAAGGATGGATCTGTCCATTTTTTGAAATCTTAAATTATTAACACTGCAATGAACATTAGCAGTCAGAACATAGACAAAAAAAAATTAAAACCAGCAGCAACATAACTTCAGACTTAGAACAAAAGGAAGGTAGGCTTAAATACCAACATTTGAGGTCTAACTCTTCGGTAAAGCTAAAGAATTGGCTGAGAAACTAGATTAATGATTGCATATCTTTTGTTGAATGGCTTACTAGGTGAAAATAATAGTTTTAGATTATGCCAACAAACAAGATTTAGATACACTCACAACTGAAAATCTACACCATTCTTCTTGATTTTCTACAGTAGTTTCCAATCAGCTTGTTAGCATGCATTTTTTTTGGAGGAATGGTGCATCAGCTACTTTGGTCTGATCTGTATCACTTCATATGCTGGACATGTTGGCATGTCTTTATCATGTATTATGTCTGTAAAAGTGCATCTGTTCATGGATAGTTTGCATTTTGTTCATTCAGAAAAAAAAAAACTAACTACAGTCCCAACTTAATTCTTGTTTTTCTCCATATATTTAAGTGAGTTTGGCTTTTCTTATATGAATAAATGGTTAAATGAAATATATGTTATTATTGGGGAATAACAGTTGCCTGCACTTCTTGTTCTTAAAAACATTGGAGAGTCTTGTTGCTTGATAGAAAATTAATGGAACATTATCATCATAGCTGCTGCTGTTGTTAGTTGTTCTGACACAAAGGTCCTCTTCGTGCTTAAAAGCATAAAGTTATAAAGTTAAATACATAATCATAAATTCACTGGTTAAAATTTACAAAAATATTCAAATGAGTTCAGACATGGCTAATGAGAACATTGTAATGACATCACACTCAAAACAGAAAAGAAAATGAAGAGCTGACTGTTCAAACATTGAAATTACAGATGACAATTCAAATAACAGGGCCTATAGAAATATCAGTAGAAAGAGCATGCACCAAAAACTGGCCATCTATGTGACAAGAAGTGAACAAGTTTGTAGCTGGGGGGGGGGGCTACCAATCAAACCTGATTTTGGATAGTCAGACTTTCTGGAATGAACTGGTAGTTTGGGAAAAGAGGTATATACAGAATATTTCATCCTGGGATGAGATGTTCTTCTTAACATTATTAATAAAAAGTTAGAAAAACATTCTGTCTACTCACAGCTTTTTCAACTTTCATAAAGGGTTTACTTGTTCACTAATAATTTTTTTATTTTTGGTTTATCAGTTATCCATTTACTAAAAAATTCTCCAATTTCTAATTTTAGTTCTTTATTTAGTGTTGCCAGCCAATCATGCTAATTCTAATTTTCCTGTATTTGCAGGTATGTAGAAATGTGCTTGAGAAGTGTCGAAAAACTATCTATAATGCTAAGAGTTTTCATAATCACATCAATAAAGTTCATAAGAGAATACTTGAAAAGAGGGTGCGTGTTGATGCAATCATAAATTCCTTACAGCAGAATGAAGAACCAGGTGCACAAATACAGGAGGTAAGGTACTCCTTAGTAAAATTTTAAGTTAGTAAAGAAATAATGATTTCTTTCACATGCGAAAAAGAAAGACTTTGCCTGTCATATTACCACATATTTGATACTTATATACTAGCACTTACTAATAAGTAATTAAATTAGTTTATTTAAAGAAACTTAATGAGACTTCAATAAAATTAAAGTGTACTTTTTTGTTATCTTAACAGATCAGATAATCAGTTTATTTCATTTCGATTTCTCAAAATATTTATACTAAGGAAATTTAGTGTAATACTGCATTTTCATTGAAAATGCAGTATTACACTAAATATTTAAAAATACACTCCCCAAAAGGAAAGCTGGATCATGACCTAGCATTACAGCATCATGGAAGTATCAAAATTTTGAATCTTGGGATTCAGACCCAGGCTTTTTTCACATGATATGGAAGGACAGCAAATGTAACTACTGTTACTACCCTCAAGGATTGAATCCTCTGTGAAGATATATATATAATCATAAAATTGAATCCTTCCATTTCACACACATCAGTTATCCATTTACACAGTCAATCAATACACAGTCTCAATATATTGCATGTATAATTTGCATATTAGTAAAATCAAACTTTACACTGGCTCACATCTAGATGCATAATGGTGCTTAGAGATATTTTCCCCATAATAGCATTAAGGTTGTTACTTTTTGTAGCCTGTGAAAATTGTAGCAGATGATAATAGTAAATATGTGGGGAACACTCTCTGAAACACAGAGGGAAGGCAAAACTCTATTAACACTGGTGATACTCAGTTTTGCCAGCCATAAAAAACTGCTGAAATCAGAAAATAAATTATTTCCTTAATTGGTATTCATATAAAGCAGTGGTTCCCAACCTTTTTTGGCAAACCCCTTTCAATGTAATATTTTTTATCATGAACTCCTTTCAACATAATATTTTTATTGCGAACCACTAAGCCTATATTCTCCAAAATCAAATGGTCTTTTAGAATGGAAAAAATTTAGTATGGAAAATATATTTATTTAACACGATATACTGTAAGATAGTAAACTAATTATAAAGAATTGTGGGAGATGTAGTTTCTTTCATTGGCAATTCTTTACTTTATATGTAATTTCATTTTACTTTATTGTTTATTATTACTTATATTTTGTAGTTTACAAAAATATACTTATGTAAATCTAAGTGCACGCAATTACAGAATTTTTAGCGTGAACCCCTGAGGGTTTGCGATCAACCGGTTGGAAACTGCTGTTATAAAGTATTTTGTCAGTTGATAAAATCATGACAAAAAGGAAAGGCATATTTCACTTCTGTTACTTCAAGATCGGACACTGTTTTCCACTCTTCAATAAAACTGTAAAAGTAATACCAGTGTTTGCCTCATATAATCAGTTGGACTGATCTGTGAGTTTAACCACAAGAAAAATGATCTCTCTTTGACTGTAATTCTTGCTCTGTGATGAAATTATTAATTATATAACCATTTGAATTCTAAGGTTTTCTGATGAATGCAATTTGAAGAAACGGCCTTTTCAGACCGTTTCTTCAAATTGACCGTTTCTTCAAACGTTGAACATACAGGTATCAGTTCCATGTGTTTTAAAGAATCAGCAAGGAAGAATTTTAAAGAATCAATTGGCAAGCTGTTTGAATCTACGAGAAAATTTCAAGTTATCAAGAGCATATAGGATTCTTAGAGGGCTCTTGTGGTAAAAAGAAAGGCTAGGAAAGAAGATACAAAACTATTTTGAATATTTAATGAATCAATGCTTTTGCATCTGAATTTCTCATAATTTTACTATATCCATATACACTGATGTGCAAAACTTAAGGATGCTATTTCTAAAGGTTACAAGTGTAAAATCAAACAAAACAGCCTGTGGCAATTTGCATAACTGTGGCCATTCAGTAGAAAGCTGTTGCAAATGCAAAAATTTGAATCGTGATTAAAGGGCTCACATAAACAGATAAAAGCAGCAGTTCAGCAGTTAAGTGCAAATTACTGAATGGTGAGCACGATTGTCACAGATGTTTTATTGGTTTCATACAGTACTACAGACAACAAAATGGCCAGTAGACAACATCTGGATGACTTTACTCGGGGTCCAATTAATGGGACACTCGAGGAAGGTCGAAGTGCGAGGAGTGCGGCTGCAGAGTTCAGTATCACCCATAGCATCCTCTCACGTGCGTGGTTGGCCTTCAGAATGACAGGTACAGCTGTTCGAAGGACCAGTCGTGGTCGTCCATGAAAAACAATACCCAATGATGACTGCAATATACTCCTACAGGCCAAGAGGGACCGAACCAGACAGCAGGATTCATTGCAAACCAGCTGCACAGGATGCAGGATATCGCGGTTTACTGTGCCAGGCGACTCCACAAAGGTGGACTGTTTGCCCGACAGCCAGTATGCTGTGTCCCTTTAACACCTGCCCATCGGAGGCACTGTTTACAGTGGTGCATTGAACACAAAGAATGGACAGCAGCACAATGGGGTAAGGTACTCTTTACTGATGAGAGTAGATTCAGTCTCAGCAGCGATTCTGGATGTCAGCTAATCTGGCAAGAGGTTGGCACATGGTATCACCCCACAAACATCACTGAAAGGGATTGATATGGCAGTTGAGGTATTCTCGTCTGGGGAGGAATTATCATGGATGGATGTACACAACTCCGGATACTGGAAGGCGGTACTGTAACCGGTGCATTGCTGTACTGAGGTAATCCTTCCCCATGCATCTGTTCCGAGTTCGTGTTTATGAATGATAACGACACACTCCATCGCACTATAGCTGTTGATATGCTTTTGGAAAGCGAGGACATTGTTCGCATGGATTGGCCTGCCCGTTTCCTCCGATCTAACTCCCATTGAACACATATGGGATGCTCTGGGGAGACACCTAGCAGCATGTCCACACCCACCAGAAAATGTTCACCAGCTGAAGATGATGCTGAGAGAGGAATGGACGATGCTGCCACAAGAACTTATCAACAACATTGTTCTAAGTATGGACAGGTGGTGCAAAGCCTGCATCAACATTAGGGGTGGCCATATCTCCTATTGAGGACCACCTCTTCCCTTTGTTCCATCTTTGGCAGTGATGCATCTGTATCATGGGAGCCAGTGCTATGTTGCCATTTTTGAATAAAGTCCCTCTGTGCCATTTTGTTTCCGTTGTTGTGTCAGTGTTGTTTCCTTCATCATTTCTGTAGCTCACAAGGTTCCTTTGGTATGCTTTTCCCATATCCAGGCCACTCCTATGAGAAGCTACAGGTGAAAACCTGACTGGTCCTTAAGTTTTGCACACCAGTGCAGTATGATATATTTTATCAATTATTATCCAGGATGCTATGAATAGAATCCTGGATAATAATTGATAAAATATATCAGTGTTCAAATTTAATTTTTATAAAAAATTTTCATTTATGTATTTTACATATCAAATTAATCAAGGAGCAAAAATATATTTTTGGTTAATTTGACTAATTTTTATTTACTACCAAACAAATTTTTAGGTGGAAGATATGATTACCCCAGCAGAAAAAGCACAACTTAAAAAGGTAGAAACTATTATAGAAAAGTTAGATCGTAATGAAAGAAGCATTGATGATGTTGCCTTTCTGTTTACTATCTGGCTGAATTTGTTGCGTAAATAATTTATGTGTTCTTTATGTAAATAAAAATGCCTCCATATACACATTCACTTCTGTAACGATTGTATTTATATGAAAGATAGGGAGTTGGGAAGACCATTACTTGATAGAATGTTGAGGAATAAACTACTCAACATTCTAAGTGGTTCACCTTTTTACCTCAGTATGCCAGAAGTTGCAAACATAAATTAAATTTTATGCCTTAAAATGGCATAAATGGACATGCCTTAAATTTTATTCAGTTGATGAATTAAATCATGAATTTTATTTGTGAAAAATATTGCTTATTCTTGTTTATGTTTAGAATAAAAAATTTATTCAAGTTGGATTTTAGTTCTATCCCATAATTTTTGCATTCTAGCACAAGCATTTTGTTTCTTAGTAGTGGCTTATTCAGGTTACATCATAATTTCATTTTTAACATATGATATAATGTGTCTGTAGAATTTAACACAAACTTATAAATATTCTTTTCTTTTTAAAAACAACTTAGTTGGCTTTATAAGATATGTAGATGAGTAATGGATCAGTACAGATTTTCAGACTGAAGTTAGGATATATTGTGCATGTGCTTGGACAGTTGTGGATGCCAACAGAATTTGGTGCGGAATAAAGCCAAATAATACGTTATGCTGTATCTGTACAACAGTTCGATTCTTTAACGGTGTATATTCTTTCTTTCTTGTGCACAGCTGCTTGTTTTTCGGAATAATTTAAATCCATCATTTTAAATTTTAAACTATAACCATCCCTCGTTTTTGTGGATATTTTCAGATGTTTAGATCACCCTGTACACTTTTCTGCTGAACATGTAAATTCTTGTAACAAAGATTACTTAGGGAAAAAGTAATAAGATTTTTGAGGAACTGATTTATTTTATTACACATATCACATTACTTCCTAAAAGCATTTTATTACACATGTGACTATTTTTATAATACCATACTAAGGTGAATCTAAAATTTGAATCATCTCAAAATTCATATACAAAATTGTTATTCTAAGTTGTTATAAATCATCTTCAAAACCCAGCAATCAATCATTGCTGTCATCCTTGGTATGATGATGAAGCTCCCCATCCTCATGTTCACTGCTGTCTGATAATGAACTGTCATTGACGTAGCCCAGTGGTCAGGAGCGAGAGTGCATAACACACATTCCTTGGGTGGACCGGGATTCAATCCTGTGACTACTAAATACGATAAATATTTGTATTTACGATTTATTGTAAACTCTACTGTTCAAATTAAGAAAGGATAGATGTAGAATAGATGTGCGGAAATTTGCCTTTAGCCAGCGGGTGGTTAATTGCTGGAACAAACTTCCATCTGTCGTTGTGGAAGTTGATAGGTTAAATAAATTTAAGGAGGAACTGGACAGGCATTTGGAGGGTATGGTGTGATTTTTTTTTTTTTTTTTTTTTTGGCTGATGCTGCATAAGCTCCTACACTTGCTTTCTTGCATCAAGTGCCACTACTACTACTACTACTACTACTGACTTGGTTGTCGTGCCGGAGTATAAACAGAAATTTAAACAGAATATCATCTATGCTGTCCAAGGCTTACTGGTTCCACACTTCATAAATGACTTCACAACTGTCTCGGTCTTTACTGCATCCCAAGAATTTTTTATCCATTGGCACACCTGAGAAATTGTTGCTCTCTTCATACAACCAGCAGGTATTAAGTTGTGTTGTGGTGCCTTCATCCATTTAGTCCATTCTTGTTTCATGAAAGCTTTAAAGGGCTTGTTAATAGAAATATCCAGTGGTTGTAGTTAGCCTGTAACTCCACTTGGAATTACAGAAAGTTGCATTTTTAACTTTACCACCCTTCCTCTTTGTGACCTTTGTTTTGTGCATGAAATTGATCCCATACCAGTAAGGTCGTTTTCTTAAGAACCTCTTGGGAACTTTAAACTTTTAACACACTTTTTTCCAGCCATAGTTTGGCTCCATCAATCCACCCCTTAAGATGAACATGGACAAAAATACCAGGTGGAATTTTTTCCCTTGGCAGGGGTTTTTCTCTTGAATATGCAGTAGAAGAATAAGAGAAATTTACCTCGATATGATATGTAGAATACTTCCGTATGATACTCTCTAGAAATAAAAGATTAACACAAAATTTCTGGAGAATATCATATGGAAATGTTCTATGTGTTCTGTGTATCATATTGAGGTAAATTTTTCTTATTCTTTTACAAATATTGATATCAATGTAGAATGTGTGTATTGAGCACCGTAGCTCTGTTATATACTATCTTGAATATGCAGAGAGGTGGAATTTTTTTTCCATCAGCACAACAAGCCAAGACAGCACTATAGTGTCTTTTTGTGGTCTTTGCAGTTACTGATTTTTTTTGCCCCTAGCATCCACACTTCTGTTTGAGGGTACATCAAATAAAGGTACTTCATCCATATTATCAATTTGGCCAAGCTCATAGTTTGTGTGCTTCCTAGCATTAATTATAAATCTGTGAAATTCCAGGATTTGGTTTCATCCTAAGGGCTATCTTGTTCATGTCATTATAGCTAAGCTGTTTTGCTTAATAAATCTGTAACACCAACTTGCTGTATTACCAAAATCATCATGCCCTTATGCTGCTTGACTTTTGCCTCAAAAATGGTTGTTTTTGTTGACCACAGTTCCTCTGTTTTATTACCGAGCTATTCGATTCTTTCTCAGGTCCCGCCCATTTTGCTGTTGGTTGACAAAGATTATGCTTGTTTTTGATTGCCACTGATTTATCCTCTTATTTCTGCCACTCTTGGGTCATCTGTTTTTTTTGTTGGTGGTGGCCTAAAATGATTTTCTGTAGCTCTGTTTCCATGTTCCTTTGCATAACTGATGATTTGTAATTTGTAGCCAGCTGTGTAAGCAAGCCTTTTCTTTGTTGGTACCATTGTAATAGAGTATTGGTGATTTGAAGTTTACAGTTAAAAGATGAATGTGTGCAAATGCACATTGGCAAAAACATTCATTACGGCTACACCATAAAAATATTCATTATGGTACCTTAGAAGATCCCGCAAGGTTTTTTACCCCAAAGTAATTTACCAGTAATTTATTTGGACATTTTTAACATTTTAGTAAGAGTGAGTTTCATAAAATTACCTTATTTATGATAACCATGACTGTCACCTTATAAAACGCAGGGTAATTTTTTGAGACATATTTTTAGAAAATAAAGTGTCTTATATGGTAATCTCATAAAATGCCATGAGTCATCATATTCTAGAGAGGCAATTCTCAAATTTTTTTCCTTTCCCCATTTTGTGCACCATCAGAATTTTCCATGGCCTCCAAAATGTATAATCTTAACAAGCTTCTTTTAGAGTTATTAGAAAGTTATATTTTCACTGGACTGACAGCTTAGTGATCATGGGCCATGGCTAGTAGGCTTCCATGATAGATCTGTCACTTTGTATAGTGGATGGCTCCAAAAGACTTAGTATACATCTTTTTGGATTGAATTGTGTGGATTCAATCTACAAAATAAGTATGCCAAAGAAGTGGTTAGCTACAAGACTTTCTAAAATTATAAATGAAACCATTAAAATATTTTCTGTTTATATTAGGGTTGCCAAAAATTGTAATAGAATGTACATGAAAGAAAATGGGAAAAATTACATTACATTCCATTTTATAATTTTTTATAATATATTTAATAATAAAGAAAGCAATATTTTCTCAATATTGGAAAATTCTGAAATGTTTATTGACAGCCTTGAGTTTCACAGCTATTTGACATCTGCATATAAATGAGATGCCGTTCATAATGGCGAAGTCTTGGAGCACCACCTTTTTGATCTGCTTGCAGTAGTGGTCCACAGCAAGTTAAAGCTCCACAGTTGTAATCCTCTGAGCACTTCAACATACATTCTGTTGTGAGTTGCTGATCTTGATCCTAGAACAACAAAGTTATCACAATATATATATATATATATGTGCAGGAATGAAATAATGTTAAATTGTAAAAATGTAGAAATGTAGAAGACGTCCTGTAGTTTAAAATACCCGAAGCAATCCAATAAATGCATAAATATATGCATATATTTAACGACGAATGTAATGTTCTATCTCAGATAGCATTAATCTGATTTGTTAATATAATCTTATAATATCCCAGTTCTACGCTTTAGTAATTTGATTCTATATATATATATAAAAATATATTTTGTGTTATTATTGTTAATGTCTAATTGATTATTTTTAATTTATCACTTGCTACGTTAATGCCATTGCCCTGTGGCAATTGGACTATTATACGTGCTTGATATATATTTTTTATTTTGATTGCTTAGATTACTTAAATTTTTCTGGTATCTATTTTGTATAGGGTATTAAGGTGTATAATGAACAGGAGATTTAGTTAGCGTTTTTAGTCTAACCTATTCCTGGGGGTCTGTAATGGTATTCAAATTATATAATATATAATGAATTTAGTTTTAATTATAATTATTTTAACATTAATTAATCATCATACAGTACTAACTAACTAACATTCCCTCACCTGGTCATCTACCCGCTACTTCATCGGGGGCTTTGAGCGGATCGATAGCCAGTTTTAAAGGAATGTCTCATAATTACCCGTTTCTGTTATCTCCTTACCAGTTTTGCCTTAGCAGTGAGATTATTTTGCTCTTTAAGTCTATTTAATTAATTGAATATGGATATTTTTATTTCAATTTGTTTTTTAGTTTAATTTTAATTTTTGAAAGTATTTTTATCTTAACATCGGATTCGGCAAACTGGTAGAGGGGAAACAAAGCCCGTATTTTTTTTTTTCCGCATTACACCAATTTTTTTTTTTTTTTCCGCATTAATGTTAAGATAAAAATACTTTCAAAAATTAAAATTAAACTAAAAAACAAATCGAAATAAAAATATCCATATTCAATTAATTAAATAGACTTAAAGAGCAAAATAATCTCACTGCTAAGGCAAAACTGGTAAGGAGATAACAGAAACGGGTAATTATGAGACATTCCTTTAAAACTGGCTATCGATTAGCTCAAAGCCCCCGATGAAGTAGCGGGTAGATGACCAGGTGAGGGAATGTTAGTTAGTTAGTATTGTATGATGATTAATTAATGTTAAAATGATTATAATTAAAACTAAATTCATCATATATTATATAATTTGAATACCATTACAGACCCCCAGGAATAGGTTAGACTAAAAACGCTAACTAAATCTCCTGTTCATTATACACCTTAATACCCTATAGAAAATAGATACCAGAAAAATTTAAGTAATCTAAGCAATCAAAATAAAAAATATATATAAATATATATATATATATATATATATATATATATATAAACCTGAAACACGAAAGATATTAGAACCTATATTGCTTAGTAGCATGCATGAGTTGAAGGCTGAGAAGACAGAAGATACTTGTTGACATTAGACTTTCTATGGATTGTGATTTTTGGGAATAGATATAAAGGAAGGTTGGTTCAGAAAATAGAAGCAGAAGAGATAAATGAGGAGGAGGTTGACTGCTTGCAGCATATCTTCAGACTGGTTTGGAAGAGAGTGGAAGAATTACAGATGCTGGTTCAGAAGAACAGTGCCCATGGAAGTGGGCACTGTTCTAAAGAAAACGTGTGCAACTAGAGAAAAAGCATGGAGCAGAAACAGAACATCTGCGAGACAGAGAGTGGACAGGCATTGTAAAGAGATGATCATTAATTCACTTGACTGCCCTCTTTTTAATGGTGTCTATAAGCCTGAGAGAGATTTTGGCATCATACACTCAAGATGTGGAAACAGTGTTGTATGGTAGAGCAGATTTCAGATTTGTACAGAGTCAATAACTGTTTAGAAGAAAAGTAATGCTGTGAGTGGAAAAGAAAACCAAAGCTATTTGCGCAGGGCATGGTCTCTGAAATTGCAAGATGGAATATAGTATACTGTCATCAGCAAAACTATGAATGGGATTTCCAATCAGTGGAATAGTATCATCCGATATACAAGAGAAAGCGAGAGAGAAAGAGATCTTAGAAGATAAAGAGCCAACTGCCATCACCTGCAATGAGCATTCAGAAAACTGGATACCCGTTTGCAAAAAATTTCAGCTTACAAGATGGAAGTTTGTTTAGAAGACTTCTATGACAAACACGATAAGGTCTTGGAAATTTCAAGAGAAGCTGCTTGAATTTCACTATACTTTTCTGTTGTCAACTTTGTCCTAAAATGAATAACATAAGTCAGTGGATCAACACTGATCCAAAAATCGTTACATAAAGTCTTAATTAGGCCAAATCTTGAGTACTGTATGCAAGTTTGGAACTCCTAGGAAGGAAAAGTGCAGCAAATAACAATAAGATTAACTGTGGATATAAAGAAACATTTGAATAGAGAGAGAAAGGGGACCTCAATTTTTTTTTGCATTGCCAAGCCTCAAGACCAGACATCTACTTGGAAACTTTACTCGGGTATTTAAGGCTTTGAAAATAAATTAAATAATGAAGATATCTTTATTTCTTTCATAGTGTCACAAAGATTAGAGAAGGATAGTTGTAGACTTGAATACTCATGTAAATTTAATGAAAAGATGGACAAATATCTGGGTGAAATCAGGTTATCCCCCCTTCCCATTTTTAAAGCTGATGCTGAATAAACCTGACTTTTTTAGTTTGCCTTTATGTTAATATTAATACTACATTTAGACAACTAGAGATTCTGTAGTAATAATTAACAAAAATTCTCTTAGCTAAATAGAATATAAGATAATTTAATAATTAATATTTAAGCATACCTTATAAAATTCTGGCTGGATAGTGACAAGAGTGATACCTTCATTATGAAATAAATGTTTCACTTCATCTGATACTTCTATATATGTAGAGGGTGACTGAAAGACTATATGAACAGTGGCTATTGCTTGGGAACTGGTCAGGCGCCATACATGGAGATCATGAATATTAAGAATGCCTGGAAACTAACAAAATAGTTTATATAAATATAATTTTATTGGCAGCTTTTCTGTTAGCATCTTTAATACTATTTTTGTATTATTTTACTTTATTATAAGATTTTAATTTTCTGCCTACTGTAAAAGCATTGGAATTATTAGATTTTATACATTGTTTTGATTGATCCAACTAACCCCCTCCACTTTTTTCCCATATCTAATTCTCTTTACCTAATCAATTTCTTCATATGGAGGAGTTATACATGTCTCTTCTACAAGGACTGGTTCGAGAAAGGTTGAACTTGCATGGCCAAACCTTCTTGAACAAAACAAAATTATCAAAACGTTCTGAGATAAAATTTTAAAAAATGCTGTCACAATGAATCCTGTGATTTTTCTGCTGCTATTGGAAGTGAATGTTAATCTTCCTCCCCTTTTGTGTGGTTTTCTATAGATCTAAAACATAATGGAACTTCCACCCTTTTAGTCCAAATTTTAGTTCTGAGAATAAGGATAAATTAAAATGAGCTAGAACAGTAAAATATGGGGAATAAGAGACCAGAGCTATGTTGCCCTTGGTTAAAAATTATTATACATTCAGGGTCTTATATGAGCAGATCTGCTTGAATGTAAAAAACAAGTTGTTGATTAGGGACTTTTTTTTTTTTTTTTTTTTTTGGCATCTGCGAGATCATGCCTCAAGTATTTGACTCCCTGAGCCAAAGTATGAATCTGCATTTTTATACAAAAAAGTTTTTACAGTGAGTACTTGAAGATGTGCTGTGAAACCATGTGAAAAAATAGCTTCTGGAGATTAATTATTGCATCATAACAAATGCTTCTGTTGACACCAGTCTAAATAAATATTTGACAATATCCACTGTATTGGCCAGATCTAACTCCTTATACTTTCTTTCGTACCAAAACAAAACACATGCACTCTGAAATTGTACTCTCTATTAGCTTATTAATACTAGGTGGCAACATTCTAAAATTAGAGATTTTTTAACTATAAGTTTGGTGCTGCATGCAGCAAAGGTAATGCTAAAAATATTAAATAAAAAAGATAGAGGGGAACAAGGGCCAATAAGTGTAATGAGAATGTTGACAGAAAGATATCAGAAAAACGAACAAAGATGTATGTATATGTTTCATAGATTTGGGGGAAGGCTTTTGATCAGGTAGATTGGGTTAAATTACTGAATATACTGAAAAAGATAGGAGTCAATCAAAAGGAAGAAGAATAATTAGTATATTATATTGAAGACAAAAAGTAATAGTTAGGGTAGGACAGACTGAAAGTGTACAGATAGAAATAGGTGTGAGAAAAGGATATTGTCTGTCCTCCCTGACCATTTAATATATATGTAGAAGAAATAGTTAAAGAGGCATTTGCTAGAGGAAGTGTGGACAAAGGAGAAATGAATGGGGTGAAGATGGTGGGAAAGGTTATTGAGAGTCATTGATATTAGATTTGTAGCTGATATGGCACTGGTGTGAGAGTGCTACATCCTTTATTAGACTAGACAAAGACAGTAGGAAATTTAAAATCGAGAAAGGAGTTCGACAAGGAGACACAATATCTCCGAAGCTGTTTACTGCTGCCCTTGAGGAAGCTTTCAGAAGATTAGACTGGTCGCAGAAAGGAGTCAATGTGAACGGAGAGTACCTAAACCATTTACGATTTGCAGATGACATTGTGGTCATAAGCCACGATCCCAAAGAATTAGAGGAAAATCTTAATCAGTTATGCACAGTTAGTAAGGATTTTGGACTAAAGATGAATATGGCTAAAACAAAAGTAATGATGAACAAGTATGCCACGGAAAGGGAAATAATGATTGAAGGAGCAGTAATTGAAAAGGTGGAGTCATATACTTATTTGGGACAAGTTATTAGCTGTAATAATGATAAATGGCTGGAAGTCAAGAGAAGAATAAATTTTGGATGGATAGCATTCAGGAAATATAGTCACGTACTGAAGAGCAATATCCCAGTTTGTCTGAAACGTAAAATAATGAATCAATGTATACTCCCCACCATGACTTATGGAAGTGAAACTTGGGCACTCACCAAAAGAATGGAAGAGAAGCTAAGAACTACACAGCGAAGAATGGAACGAATTATATTGGGAATCAGACTGTTAGATAAGAAGAGAAACACATGGATTAGGCAGCAAACTCAAGTAAAGGACAGTCTTATCAAAACTAAAGAACTAAAATGGTCTTGGGCAGGACACATAGCTCGAAGACATGATGACAGATGGACTAAGAAAATAACAGAATGGTACCCAAGAGGAGCTAGAAGAAAACCTGGAAGACAAAGGCGGAGATGGACAGATGAAATTCATGAGTTTTTGAGTAGTAAATGGATGGCCAGTGCTCAAAACAGAAGGAACTGGAAAGTTGCTGGAGAGGCCTTCATCCTGCAGTGGATTGAAAATGGCTGATGATGATGATGGCACTGGTGAAGAAGGATTGCAGATAATGCCTGTAAATTGTATGTGTTCACAAAATAAATACATTTTGTGAACACATACAATTCTTCACAAAAAAAAATAAGCTAAAGAAAAGCTGATAAGTTTGCAATGAGAGTAAATATTCAGAAAACAAAGAATAGAAAGGTGTGAGTTAATTGAAATTAGAGAAGAGAAAATAGAACAGGTGAGCAAGTGTAGGTATTTGGGAAACATAATGATTAAAGAAGCAAAGAACAGCAGAGGAATAAGAATAGCAATGGATAAAAATTTGAGAAGCAAATAATTATGTGGGAAATTTGAAAAAAATTGGTATGATGTTTGTACAGAGTGTGGTGTTTTCAGAGCAGAGGTATGGACATTGAGAATGGTTGTTGTTGTTGTTATTTTGGTTTTTAGGAGTGTTAGCAACTAAGGCCATGTTGTTCCAGGGATATGCGGTGGTCATTCCCTGACCTTTCCGCATCCTCTGTATTGAGAATGAAAGATATTAAAACTTTGTAAAGTTTTGAGATGTAGTTATGGAGGAGAATAGAAAAGATAATATGGGTCAACAAAGTAAGAAACTGCAAGGGTGGGTTAAGAAGAAACATTGGACTGAAATAATCAGAAAACAGAAGAGAAATTGGATGGTACATGTTTTGCAAGGTGAAGGGTTGATGAAGGATATGATGGAGCGGAAAAGTTGAGGGAAGAGGCACAGAGGGCGACTGAAAAAAAAACTATGCTAGATAAATTGAGAGGGGAATGGTAGATATGGGGAGATGAAGAGAAAGGTTGATGACAGGAGATATGGAGAAGTGATTGTCGAGTTCTGCCTGCCCTTGGTATCACAATCAAGATGATCACAGAATTGCTGGACTCACTCTATCAAATCTCAAGGGGACAAAGGTAGCAGTTTTCATCTCAATGACATTTCAGTTATTCATGTGAGTAAACTAATCATATTTCACCCCATCCTCCCCACACTGGATGGAAAAGACCCAAGTTCAGATCCCATCAATCAGGTCAAGAATTTTTATGAGCCTTTTTCACAATGTTGCTGAGTTAGTTAGTCTGAGGCAAGGGTAGCATGGTTTTTTCATCCAGCAAATCGGCCAAAGAACACATACAATTCACAGGCATATTATATATGGCCTAAGTTGCTAATGCACCTAAAACCCTACAACAACAACAACAACCAACCAACAAACAAGGACAGAATAGTTTAAGTATGGAGAATTTTCAAAGAATTCATCTACACCACAAGCACATCCATTCTATTTAGAAAGCTTGATAGAAGAAGTAGTATGGGACAGTGACAGAACGGAAAGAAAAATAGTTTGAGTTAATTTATAAATACAAATTGCAAGACATCTGTATGGAAACACAAGCAGTTTCTGTGTTCATTTTTTCATGTCTACCTATCATGAGATCTTACCTTTTGAAGAAGTTTCTTTTTTAGTAGAGGCACATTAATGTGACGTGGAATTGTTTGTAGAAGAATCAGTCCAGATTCTTTCACTGTTTAAAAGAAATGTATTAGAATTTTTTCATATTTCATATTTTTGACATTATTTCATAATTTGTATTTCATATTTTTTAAAAAATTTAATGATTTTTTTTAAATACTATATTTCTGGAAAATAATATTATAGCACATTAGCAATACCACATTATGAAAATGCACAGTATTCATTGTGACTTAAAAAAAATAATAATAATACTTGGGTGATGGTGGGGACATTTGATACTACCAGTTTCTTGTTACAAACTTGGCCGGTGCAGCATAAGCCTCAGGCTTCCTTGCACCATATGGCTAATAATAATAATAATAAAGAAACATTTTATTACTGCAAGGTGTAGCTATTAAATAATGAGACTGTTGCAATAAAATAAATATTTCATACCTTACAAGTTATCCCCTTTAGTTGCCTTGGGTTTGCGCACACTATTCCATATGTTTCTTCCAAACACAGAAACATTTCTGGAAGTCATCTTCTGTAAGCCCTTTAATACTTTGGTGTTCTTCTTTTTTTTCTTTTTTCTTTCTAAATGTCTTCAATAGACTGAAAATGGATTCCCTTAAGTACATTTTTCAGTTTAGGGAAAAGAAAAAGTCACAAAGGGCTAGGTCTGGGGAGTAGAGTGCATCTTTACACACAGGGATTTGTTTTTTGGCCAGAAACTGACAAACAGACAGTACATTGTGTGCTGGAGCATCCAGCCATCCTTTCACAATTCAGGTCTCTTCCTTTGAATTTTTTCAAACAGCCTTGTCATAACTTCAAAATGGTATGTTTGATTGACAGTCTAATTTTGTGGGACACATTCAAGCATAATAATTTCTTTAAGTATGTTTTCATTTTTTATTTGGCAGTCTTGCTTTTTTTGCTCTGGGGGATTGTTTTGGCTTCCATTGCATTGACTGTCTTTTAGTTTCTGGGTCATGCTGGAACAGCCAAGTTTCATTGAAAGTAATTACAGTACTCAAAGTGTAGATCTTCAATTTTTTCAAAACATCTTCACAAACTTGGAGTCTTCTCATTCTTTGATTGTTATTTTAAATTTTTGGCACCATCTTGGCATGCACACTTTTCTTGTGCATACATTTTCAGTTAAAATTTGTCTGTTTCTTTGTTAAACGACCATCACTTCTAATCAGTGTCCTTACCCAGTCCATATACTCATCAGTTTTCATGGATACTAGCCATCCTGATTGTTCACCCTGTTCCATATTCTCTCTCTCTCTCTTCCTTCAAAAAATCTTTTATGCCATTCAAACACACGAGCTCTTGACATAGTAGATTTCCGATAAACTTGTCATAACTCATAACTTTCAGTTGGTGTTTTCTTTAGTTTTGTTAAAAATTTGAGGCTGATTCATTGTTTGATTCTTTTGTCTGTCATTTTTCCAACAAACTGCCGAAACATGAGGCAATGAAAACCCGCCTCAATTCAAAGTGAATTAGAATGTTGAAACATGGCTTGTTTCACAGATAGTGCTTGGTGTATAGTGACTCTGCATGCAGTCTCATTATTTAATAGCCATGCCCTCATATTATGGAAAAGTTACTAAATAAAAATTGTAAAAATAAATATCATTTATTTTAAATAAATAAATATCATGTACACAAGATTTATTTAAAAAGTACTATGAAAGCTCCATATTCATGAAGATGAAAGTAAAAGCTCCATATTTTCCAAATATATGGAAAAAAGGTTTTGTTCCACTGATGCAATTTTTTTTTTTTTTTTTTTTTTTTTGAATATGCAAAAAAAAAAAATTAAAAACCTTTATTATAGCATATTATTGTACAGTTTATTTTTATTCAGTTAGCATTAATGAAAGAATAAAAAATGTTACTGACATGAATGTGGAAGTTTCTCCGTGCTTCCAGAAAGTTTGTATAAATGGAGGCTTGAAGAAAAATATGGTTGTCTACTTCAAATTACTCTGGAGGACTCTATAGATTGAGATGGCATTATTTATTGCTCCCTTAAATTTGATGCACCTCTCTGTGAAAGGATCAGCATTTAGAAACCGTTCACTCAAATGACTGTAAAACCTTGTTGCACATGACAGGATTGTTAAAAGCAATTCATGTCACAAATTCAAAAATTAAAGATTGAAATTATTATTTTAATGGTATTGGAACCTGTTACTTGTATCTTGTCTGTAGTGTCAATAGATTTTGTCTATAGAACTGTGTCTGTTCATGGGCTCATATGCATGTTGTGTGGGCTGAAAACTCCAGAATAATTCACTGGAAAAACTCTACTCCCTCTACCTGAGATTAGCTAACTGGTTGAAGTTGACTCAACCTCAATTACACCCAAGTCAACCCAACTTCAGTTAACCCAAGCACGGTACTAAGTACTATAGGTTCTAATACCTCTCGTGTTTGGGGTTCACATAAAAAAAAAATTGAAGGGGACTTTAGAAATTAAGTAAGAAATTAATGACTTTTAGAAATTCTAAAAGTAACTGGCAAAAGTCAGATTTCTATTAAGTGCCTTTCATTCTCCAAAAGTGTACCCAGACCTTTTTTCAGAATTAATGGATATCATGCACTTAAATGCATAAATTATGCATTTCATCCTGAAATGTAATAAACTGTATATTTAAGTTCTTTGCTTTTTTTAATGTATTTTTATCTTTTTTATTCCGTTCAATGATATAGTAACTGGCTACAAAAATAAAATAACTAAATAAAAACCAGAAGATACAGACAAATGTCAGAAAACTTCCAACTAAATTGGAAGAGTTGACGGCATGCAGTGCTTTCACACTGCATACTTTTAGAAATTGGAAAACGAAAGGCACTTAATAGAAATCTGACTTTTGCCAGAACAAAACTGGAAAGAACTGTCAGAATTATGCTTTCACACTGAATACTTGCCAACAGTGCTTTCAAGAAATTAAATATTAAATATAATTTGAACACAATGATGCTGCAGGTGTGAGGCCAGAAACAAGGGCCCCTCTCACACTGTCCACTGTTCTACTTGCCTGGACAAATTTTCCACAAGCAGATCCATTTTCTTGTATAGAATTCTGCAACCTCTCTATAAATAGCCAACCTTAGCATTAGTATCTCTCTTCCTCCAACAAAATTATTTGTCAGATTTAAAGTCTAGAACACTGACAGTGCTCTACTCCAACTCAAACTGTAGAAGAACTGTATCATTGTCACCACAGCCAAGATAAGTTGCTTGGTCACCAAAAACATCTCAAACCAAAACCATAAACTTCATAGATGGATTAGGAATCAACCAAATTTTTATTTATATTTCATGTTCTCTGAAATATTGGATAGACAAAGTTGTTTCTTGGTGTACTAATTAATAGAACTTAATACACAAATTATTAATAAATACATTAGAATATATTACAAATTAATAAAAGTAACTTACAGAAAGGATAGCTGATCACCATTACAACTATGACAGATAGTAAGCTTAGAACTGGATCAATATATTTTCCTGGTTTATCTTGCAATAAATACATTAAGCAGGCAGAAAATATCAGGAATACACTGCTTGCACTGTCTTCAATCACATTCAGAATTATGTATTTTACTGGTAAAGAAAAGCCTATTTTTAAAATAAAAATTATACTTAGTTTGGCAGCTCTTCATTAATAATAAACTTTACACACTAATTGGACTATTTTTAATCAAATACTTAATTCTCATTTTAAATTATTGTAAAGTTTTTAAATACAGTAGAGCCTTGACATTCATGAAAGTTACATTCCTGAAGTTGCCTGCAAATGGAGAAATTTGTACATCATTATTCTGTTATTTTGTATAAAATATATTCAGTATTACAAAAACTATGTTTATTATATATAAGACTCTTTAGAAAGTAATCATCATAGGGCAATATGAGCTCACTAAAGTACTATAGCTTAAGTGGTTGACAAAGTCAGCCCAAGCTGAAATTTTTTCTGTTATGTGAAGACCAGCACTGGAGTTAAGAATTTTGTTAAAAGAAGTTTTTTTAAATATTTTGAAGACTAAAATAGATAAAGGTTTATAATTTTATTATTAAATATTTGTAAGGTTAAGTGAATTGGGACTACTCTTGATAATGCATTACTGACAAAATCACTTTATATGATACATACCTTTCTCAAACGGAGCAAAGTCTGAAATGTTGGGTTCCACAGGTGTTTTATTCTCTTCTTCATCTTTGATGAGAAAGTTCACGTAAACATCATTTCCTTCAATATTCAGATTTTTACTGTGATGTCTTGCATATCCTTGAATGGGGTGGGGGGAATAACATTTAAAAATGTTATTTATTAGCAACAGATACTGCTATCTTAACATAATTCCATATAATAATTATATTATCAACACTTTGTTGGATTGATAGCAAATTAGGTTGTGGGAGGTGAGTTGGTTTCCATAAGCAAGAGGAGAAATAAGGCCAAAAGGCATTGGAATATTGCTTCTGGATTGTGTGCATTCTGTGCATATTTTATGCTACATTGTCATTAAATCAGAAAATATCTGGTAGTACTTACAAAAGTAAAACTCTCTTCATATATATACATTCTATGTGGTTGATTTGCCTGTTCTGCAGGATGAAAAACCAGTGTTGTCTCCAAGACTGACTAACGCACTCACCACTTGAAATGTCCTTTAGAAGTTCTTGCTATCACCAATGGGAATAAATCACTGTGGTCTGATGATGGGACCGGATCAGCTGAGAAAGTGTGCTGCTCATTGCAAAAACAATTGTTTCCACCCATTTCAAATTCAAAGCTAAAAATAGTGTTTAGTATAGCTGAGGAGAGGTTGAGTTACATAATCTAATTCAGCAGATAAGCATTTGCCAAAGTACATTTCTTTTTATACACAACACCCATAAAATTTGTTTGATATAGGCATATACCATCAGGGTCGTATATTAATGCATCCTGTGTACTTTCAGAATACACCAACGGTGCAGGCTAGTTTCTTGTTACTGTGGTAATGTTTTGTGTTGTGGATTTTTATATTTTATGCACTCATTGTTTTTACTAACAACTTACATTATTTATGGCAGCCTTCTATGACTGAATGTATTTTTCACCTATCACTCATTTAGAGGAGTTCCGGGGTACAAAAATATAAATTATTAGAAAAAGCTAATGGACTTGAAGCTCAGGAAGGTTAGATTTTGTCAGCACATTGTCGATGATCATTGGAATAAGCTGCCTCCCTGAGCACTTACAGTTTAGATGGATTGATACCTTCTGACAGTGGAAAGAGTTTGATAACAGTAGGTTGTGCATCTCTGAAATCCCATTGATGAAGGGGCATCATTCAAGTAGGCTAAGTTTGCCAGTCTCAAGATAAGGTCTATAAGTTTGTGTTTTTTTTTTTAACTCCTTCCATCCATCAAACAGACTGATCAACCTTAGGGCATGCAATGTGTTAAGATCCTTCATAGCCTAAATTTCCTTGGTGATAATCCCAAAACAGTGGCATTAACAAAAGAGATATTTAAATTTTTGATGGTAGTAGTTTACAGTATTTTACTAAAGTTACATTTTCATTGTTGCTATAACAGAGTTATGTGAAAACTAGCACTTCAGTAAAGGTAGTAATTAGACTGATGCAATCAGTTAAATGCATTTCAGTTCTTATTAGCCTGTGAAGAATAAATCATTTTAAACTAAATATACTAGTTGGCAGTTGGAAGAGAGAGTTTGGCCTTTCCAATTAACAGTAGACATGACTCACAGGTACCATTATGTGTGACAGTGGGTCAATCCTTTGCACGGAGACTATAAACCAAAACTAAATAATTTAATAAAGGATTAAAGGGTCAGCCATCATATAGTTTCATTTCATTTCTTTTCATTTTGTAAAGACTGTCAAAAAAGGGATGGCAAAAATTATCTTATACTACACAGTACCAAAGTTTATTGCACTAATAAGCAAGGTGTCTGTAGTCATCCATTACTTTCTGGAGCTTGCTCTATTGTCCTCTCAGATTATTTATTCTAATCTCGTCAACACTTCTTGGACAGAAAGAAGTATATCAAATCCAGTTGACTTAGACCAACTTGGAGTTGTTTATTGTTTCAAAATGTATTATATTTTACCTTCAGGGTATCCAAAAGTTGTTGAAAAGATGACACTTAGTGATAGAGAATAGGTATGCTAATACCTTGAATGATATTATCATTGGGCCTCTGCTGTTTCTAATAATAGAAGGATGTAGAGCTGCTGGAATGAGTACAGAGAAGGGCAACAAGATTACTGAATGGAACAAAGGCTTGCTCTTACAAAGAAAGGCTTAAATTCTGCAAATTAGTGTCTGGAGACTAGGCACCTGCGAGGTGATCTGATTGAGGTGTATAAGGCCTTGAATGGGTTCAGCTAGCCCAGTGCTGATGGGATTCTTCCTCTTGCCCAGATTAATCTCCTGAGGGGACATAAATTCAAATTGAGGAAAGACAGTTGCAGAATAGATGTGCGGAAATTTGCCTTTGGCCAGCAGGTGGTTGATTGCTGGAAGTTGACTTCCAGCAATTCAAGGAAGTCTAGTTCTGCCTTAAATAAATTCAAGGCAGAACTAGACAAACATTCGGAGCAAATGGATGGGTGGAATGGGAAGGGTTTGTGATGCTTTATAAACTTGCTTTCTTGCATCATAATCCTCTGTTAATGCTAATAAAACATACAGCAGCCTGAAAGGCAAAGTCAGAGCAATTCCAAAGCCTGCTGAGGGTCCTCGTGAGACAAGCAACTATATGGCTGTATTAGGATTACTAAGAGTAAAAACAGATGAACATATACTTGCTTGTGCACTAATACTAGTAATAGAGTAAATGAATTTGATAAATAAGTCTTCAAATGCAGATGTTATAGGGATAAAAGAAACATGCTGCCATCAGATATAAGCGATGGATAATTTGAATATGGTTGAGTACAATGTGTACAGGAAGGGTGGAGTAATACTTTTGGTTAAGAAGTACATAAAGTCTAAGGCAATGCACCAGTTGGGGTGTGTGTGTGTGTAGTATAATTCTGACTCAGTTTAGTGTGACATAAGCACTAGGAAACCAAAAATTAGAGTACGAGTATGTTATAAGCCAAATTACTATGATGAGTATAATGAACTATACAGACAAATACAGTAAGCCAGTAAATCAGAATGCCTTATAATTAGGAATTTTAACTTTCCAGATATTGACTGAAACTTGTGGGTTGTTTATTCACATAGTAACACAACTTTTCTGGATATACTGGATGACTGTTTTCTACCAGCATCTTAAAAAGGCAATGAGAGAAAGCAGTAATCTTGATCTGATTACCAGCAGTGACTTTTCTTGCATTAAGAATCTCCAGATAAAAAAACTACTATATGGCAGTGACCACAGCATATTGATGTTGGATTTCTTTAAAGATATAACTACTATAAAAGGTAAAGGAAAGGGATTTGCTTTTGCAAAGGTAATTACACAGCTCTTAGACAGTTTTTAAATGGGACCAACTGTGAATTCTAAATGGGGAGCATTCAGGGAAGTAATCACCTGAGAGGGCATAAATTCAAATTGAGGAAAGACAGATGTAGGATAGATGTGCGGAAATTTGCCTTTAGCCAGCGGGTGGTTGGTGGGTGGAACAGACTTCCATCCCTTGTCGTGGAAGTTGATAGCCTAAATAAGTTTAAGGCTCAGCTGGACAGGTATTTCGAACGAACAGAGGGGTGAAGTGGAAGTGGTTATTTTTATTTATTTATGTTACTTTTTTTTTTTTTTTTGGCTGATGCTGCATAAGCTTGCTTTCTTGCATCAAATGCCTCTACTAATGCTAATGCTAATTGTAAAAACTAGTAGACTTTTTATTCAACTAAGAGATACTGTGCAAGCTTTAGACCTAAATAGATGTTAGATAAACTAATGAGACTAGTGGCAAAGAATAAAAATGCATGGGATAGTTATAAATTAACAAGGGCCACAGAAACCTACAAGAAGTACAAATTAGTTTGCAATGAAGTCACTAAGTGGATTAGGCAAGTTAAGTCAGATTTTGAGGTCTTTGGCTAAGATGCAAAGAAAGGTGGCAAAAAAATTCTGTGCTTATGTTAATGCTAGAAGGGAGGGAATGAATTACAGTACTTATGCGAGTTATGAAATGCATAACTGTTGATGATCCTGTTCAGATTGCATGAAGTTTTTAGGGATGGGAACACCAGAAGTACATCAAGTTATAACTGGGAGCTAATTGGTTTTGTAATAACTGAGAGGAAAGTGGAAGAGAAAATTGTGAGAAATTTATTGAAAGTGTGAGCGAAAAGTGAATAAGCCAACTGGGACTGACAGAATATATCCAATTATATTAAAAGAAGCAGCAAAAGAGGGTAAGCAGACCTTAAGCCATCATTATGAGAGCATTCTTGAGTTCAGGAGAGGTTCCTACAGATCAGAGATGTGCAAATGTTTCCCCTATTTACAAAGGGGAATGAAAGGGAAAAGTGAATACTGTAATTACAGACCTGTAAGCATGACCTCTGTTTTCTAGGGAAAATAATGAAGTCAGTGGTTAAAGAAGTAATGAAAGATAATCTTGACAGAAATGCAGTTATACAGCAATCACAAAAATGTCACCATCGCTGACACTTTTGGATATCCATTGCATCATCAATATAAACTGCATAGAGCTTATTGTATCAACATAGTTGAACACAGAACTTCAATGAAGTCTGCAATGATATGTATATTTGCTCTGCTACTATTTATCTTTAATGGTGGGCAAAACTTCACATTTATTTTGCTTTGCAACAAAATAAACAAAAAATATGATAGTGAGATATGAGCTTCTCTTTTTAAAAGGGATGTACATGTTTTGTTTTGTTTTTTCAAGACTTAAAAAAACAGTTACTTTCTTTCCAGCATGATATTTTTGTATTAATGATTAAATCAATTAATTATCAATTAAACCAAAAGCCTCTTTTTCTTCTTTGTAAAGCTACCAAAATTATGTGCACATGAAAATTGTCTAAAAATCATAACTTATAAATATGAGGAAAACTTAAAAGTGCTAAAATATTTATTGGCAATGTATTTGGAATAGTAAGTTCTAGTTGGAGAAGACACACACACACAGTACTGTTGAAAGTTTTAGTACTCACTCTAAAACTTTCAACAGTACTGTGTGTGTGTGTCTTCTCCAACTAGAACTTACTATTCCAAATACATTGCCAATAAATATTTTAGCACTTTTAAGTTTTCCTCATATTTAGGTCAGTGATTCTTAAACATTCTGGCACTTACAGAGTGCCATTGTCTCTTAGACTATTTTTATTAAAATAAATTTTATTATTATGGAAATAGTATTAGTCTGGTGGACAAATATTGACCACCATTGAAATATTCGTGTTATAAAAATAAAATGAAACTTCTATTTTTTTTAAAAAAAATAGAATTAATTTATTGATCTTTGATTAGTGCATGCTGTTGTTATTGTTATTTGGTTTTTAGGAGCATTAGCAACTAATACCATATTGCTCTGGGGATATGCGGTGGTCATTCCCTGACCTTTCCGCATTCTTCATATTTGGTGGCTCACGGGCTCGAACCCTGGTCTAATCAAGAAGCGTGTGCTATGCACTGCTGCTCCTGCTCACCTGGCTACGGAGGCACCCGATTAGTACTTATGAACCACCAGTAGGCCATAGATTAAGAAACACTGGTTTAGATAATTAACATTTACATAATTATGGCTGTTTAGGTTTAATTCTAATGAAGAGGTTTTTTTTTTTTAAATATGAAATCCCTTTCCCAGCAGAAATTCAATAATAATTTGTTGCATGCAAGCTGGGAAAAATTTTAAATTTGTTATATCTAATACAACTTATGGCAGTTATTATTATTAAAGAAGCAATTAAATTTTATAATACTTTTCGCACCTCCAACAAGGGTAAAGCATAGGACATTCAGGAACATGCTAACTATTCCAAATGCAAGAAGCACATAGGGATGTGGGGGTTTACCAACAGAACGGGATAGATGGAATAATTTCTGGATAGCTTCCATTGTTACAGTGAAATAGAGAGCTGTCAAAAATAGGACATTCACAAGTGCACCAAGGACCTCAATGCGAGCCCAACCAAATGTATTCTTTATTGTCTGTTTCTGTGATACCTGAAATAAAAATAATCTGATTAAAGTTCTTGAAGTTAATAAAATGTATGTGGAAATGCAACTCTGGTTTTAATTTCTAGTACACTTAATGGTTCCATTTCTAAATTCAGAATTTAAACAGAAGCAGCAGTAGATAAATAAAAGAGAAAACTTTACAATGAAGTCTCAGTTAAGATATTGTGATTAGTTCAGAGAAGTTGGAGCTTGTTAAAGCTGATTTAAATATACTAATTACCTGTTGCTTTTCAAACTTTTTTTTCACTGTATTATTATTATTATTTTATTTTTCTAATTTTTTTATCAGATTAAAGACAATTTTTCACTTTAGACATGGCTTTAGCTGAGGACTGGAAACATTATAGAACAAATAAGTGATATAAAAGTTGGAAATTATTGGATTTTTTGGTTTATTTACTGCAAGTGCAATTTTCTTATTAATTATTTTTATATTCATGCAAGGTTCCATGCTATTAGTAATAGCCTCAGTTGTGTATGTAAAAAAATTTATTTTATATGCTCAGTTTGAGTTTTTAATTGCTAACACTATCACATCTCTTGTATTATGGAAATACAAGGTTTGATCAAAAAGTTTGGTGAATAATGCAAAAAATTTATTTTATTTGATGATGAAAGTTTACATTGTTAATATTCTTCAGTATAATCTCCTTCAACCATACACTTGTTCCATCTTATTTGCCACTAAACAAAACATTTTGGAAGTCTTTTTGTGAATGCTGTTGGTGGTCTTTGTGTTTGAATTTCTTGAATTAACTAAAATTGTTTTTCCTTTTATATCCTCTTTTGATTTTGGGAACAGCCAAAAATCACATGCTGCCAAATTTGGAAAATAAGGTGGGTGCTGCAACAGGAATGTTTTGTTGATCAAAAAGTAACAGCTAGCAAGTGATGTGTGACATGGTGCATTGTGTTGATGAAGGAGCTAACCATTTTGACATTTTGCAAGTCTTTTACAGCAGATTTTGTCTTGAAACTATTTTAAAACTTCTTGATAGTCGGTTGCATTAATGGTGACATCTCACAAAATCAATCTGAAGCACTATCCCCTCATAAAAACTTTGATCAGGATAACGTTTATATGTGATTTTGACTGATATACCTTTTTTGGCCTTTGAAGCCTCTTCTGTTTTTTTTTTTTTTTTTACCCCATCATAGCATCATTTCCATAAACTGTAGCAAGCATTTCGTGTGTTTCTGCAGCTGACTTTCTAAATTTATATCAAAATTTAATGTTCAACACATTGTTCAAACTTTATCATTTTTTATACACATGAGAAATGAGAAAAACCAGTGTTCACTCAAAGCCGCTTTCCACTAGACTGGCATTTAGCAAGTTAAAACTTGATGTGTGCATACTCAAAAGATGTTAGCTCCAATCAAAATCTCTTAGCTACAGCCAGTGTTCAAAAATTGAGATCATTTGCTAAACTTTTTGATCATACCTTTTATTTCATTTGGTTATCAGAACTCTCACTGACTATGCCTAGTTATCACCCATGAAGTGTGGTAAGCACTAAAACTGGGTAGTGATTTGTCCAAAAAATGGAAGCAAGGTAAAAGAATAAAATCAAAGTAATTTTTTTTACTGTCTAATTCTTACCCGACAGCACACGACCACCAAAAGTAGAGAGAGAACATTATATAACACATGATAGGAATCCACTAGTTGCACCAAGGATTCATTATAATGGCTTGTTACTAATTCAGTAATGTAGAAGAATCCTGTTACAGCAATGACAAGGTACAGTTTGGTCAGCTTCAAGGAAGTCATCACTAGCTGAAGTATAGAATAAAAATAATTAATGAACATTAAAATAAACTTCTGCTCAAAGTTAGATTTGTTGTTATTTCAGGAACCGTCACTAATAAGTACACATTATCTCGTGGTAAGTGGGAGGTGTTCTGCCACAGGTTATGCTTGTTATTAGATTTTGGAATAATTATATAACAAATCCCGTTACATAGGGAAACTTGATTGATAATACACCACTGATTCTACTGAAACGTTTACAAGCCAGTATTAGGATGATAAATTTATTGATTATTATCCAAAAGGAACAGCATCAAATGCAGCAATGTGAATGAAAATTTTCAAGGTGATCAATAAATGTATATTCTAAAAGAAATGCTTTTTTTTCCTACAGAAATAGTAAATTATTATATATACAGTATTGAGCACAATAAAAACACATTTCAGAATAAATTTTCACTGCTGTGTATAATGTACATATCAAATGTACTGACATCACAAAAAGAAGACAGAGTGGTTACCAATAGGTGGTAGATGACTTTCATCAACCGGTGAAATACCACCACTTTGCTTATTGGAGGCTTGAAGTGGTGAAACCCATGTTAAGTCTCTAGAGGAAAGTTTCCGGCAACCCCCCTCCCCCCATACTTCTCCTTCAACCCATGCACGGTACTAAGTACTATAGGTTTTGATACCTTTCGTGTTTGGGGTTTTCATAAAAAAAAAAAAAATCAATGGGCACTGCTGTTCATGGACTGATGTTATCAGTGGAGTCCTCCAGGGTTCAGTTCACCTTTAAATTATTGACCATCACTTTTGAAACACCCTGTATAGAGCAATATGGCCTTAGTCACTAATGCTCCTAAAACCCAATAACAACATCTAACCCTTGCACTGAGGATCTAGGTAAACCACTTACAACATTCCTGGTAGGAGATAGTTCACCTAGGTCATTCTAGACTTGATTGGCCATCATTAGCGGATTCCTCCATCAATGATTGTCAATATGGATTCCGTCAGTGTCGAACCACTGGTGATATACTGATGGTTGGACAAATGGAAAATGTGGGTTACACTCAAGCAGTTTATCTTGACATTTCTAAGGCTTTATTGTGTTTGTCATAAAAGTCTAATTACACTTTCATCTTATAGACTGCAAACTGTTTTTTGATTGGGCATTTATTTTTCTTTCTGACCACTCACTGCTGATGATGGTAACTTGCTCTCAGTCTTCTAACTTCCCCATTAATATTGGTGCTCTCCAAGATTCAGATCTTTCTTCTATCCTTTTCCTTTTGTGTATTAAAACCCCTCTTCCACTAACTGAAAATCTTATCAGTCATTCTGTTGATGATTGCACAATACTTTTCACCTTCCATGTTTAGAAACCTTGCCCTGCACAGCTTTAACTTCTTGAATATCCACCACTATAATACTTTAAATGCTAATCTCCATAGAATTTTTCAGCAGAGTAAAGAAAACTTAGTTAGGTTTAATCCTATTAAAAGTCAGTCCTCTTATTTCTTGCCAAAAATGTTTACTGCTCCTATGATTGGTTGTAGAGTTTTTAGGTGCTGTTTTGCTGGGCAAAAAAAATCAGTTTCCAGGAGAAGAACCACACTATCCTCACCTTTGAACAATTAACTCAGCCATGTAAAAACACGCAGAAAAATTCCTTGCTCACTGATTGGATTCGAATTCAGGTCTTTTTCACCCAGTATGGGAAGGATGTTGGTTATACCAACTGTGCCACCCATGAGGGCTACTGCTTTTACGATCATATTAGATGACACTCAAATTACTAGACACGATCATAAGTCTATAGGGACCTTGTCTTCTAGGCTCTCTTTGCCAACTAAAAGAAAACCAAAAAACTTGGTTTTCTTTTAGCTCTCGGCATTACTTTTCTTCTGAACGACTGCTGACTGCACAAATCTGCCCTACTTTATAATTCTATTCTCATGCCACAGAACCCTCAGGGGTAGCACAGTTGGTAGAATTGCCATTCTCTTCACACTGGGTGGAAAAGACGAGTTCGAGTCCCTATGATAACATGGAATTTTTATGGGGCTTTTTATAACGTGACTGAGTTAGTCGGGCGAGGGTAGCATGGTTTTTTCTCTATTCTTTTCTAAATATACATTCATGGACACTTTCTGAATTGACATCTGTAATTGTCCCACTCCCAAACAAATCTGAATTCGTGCCGCAAGCAATTAACTTCCATTCATTGTCTAGCTCCAAATTCACAGAACCAACTTTTTCCTCTTCTTTGTTTATCACTTCTATTTTCTGGAACAACTTTCCTTCGCATATATTTCCCAAAAATTACAATTTACACTTCAATTCATTTCACTACACTACGTTAAAATTCTAATATTTACAAAAATCTGCCCTCGTGGGTAGCACAGTAGGATCACCGTCCTCTCCACACCGGAGGAAAAAGACCTGAGTTCGAATCCCGTCGACGGGAGGAATATTTATGGGTCTTTTTCACAACGTGGCTGAGTTAGTCGGTCTCAGGTGAGGGTAGCATGGTTTTTCTTCCAGAAACTCGGGGATTTTTTGTCCAGCAAAACAGAAAATCAACCTCAGAACACGTGATTTATAGACCACGGTGACCATGGCGCACAGGGATACTGAGTGCCATGGTCACCGAGGCTCCTAAAAACCCAAAAAACAACAACACTAGCATTAGTAGAGGCATACGATGCAAGAAAGCAAGCTTATGTAGCATCAGCCAAAAAAAAAAAAACTCCCATTTCGCCCCTCCGTTTGCTCCAAATACCTGTCCACCTCTGCCTTAAATTTATTTAGGCTATCAACTTCCACAACAAAAGATAGAAGTCTGTTCCTCCAATCAACTACCCGCTGGCTAAAGGCAAACTTCCACACATCTACCTACAACTGTCTTTCCTCAGTTTGAATTTATGCCCTCTAAGGTGATTATTCTGAACAATATCTTCTCAACTTTCAATCCATTCACAGTATTAAGTACTATAAGTTCTAATACTCATACCCTTCGTGTTTGTGGCTGTGATAAAAAAGAAAACGTTCCAATGGCTCCACTTTGACTTTTTAGAAAATAACAAACCAACTATTGCAGCTCCTTTAGTAGTCAACGGTTAACCTACCGATAAAATATTTTCACCATCAGCCAGCGTTTCCTGTTAAAAAACGTTCAGTGTTTGATGACCTGGTTTCAAGGAAATATGCTATCAATAAAATGGCTTGCTCCAACCTCAATAGAGTTACGTTTGATGTTCTTAACATGTCAGAACACCGAGCTTAACTCCATTTAGGTGTTGGATAAACTGCAGAGTCTTTTGTGAAACCGACGTTGAAGGCTGAAGTTGATAAGCTGCATTAATAAATATTCTGTATGAGGAATGGCAAAATCTCTCCAGTAAAACTTGCTAAAGGTTAGTAGAATGTTTGCGGGGTGGGCAAATATCAGAAACTTAGGCCACATTGTGTACAGGGTTGTTAAAATTAAAGTATCCCTATGTATGGGAAATTTGGATAACAGGCACAATAAAGTACACTCGCCATTGGAAAAAAAATTAGTTACAAAATTTGCCACTGTATGGTGCATAACTATCTTAGTTACGATTATGCAAATAACACGTTATTTGCATAATTTACGTTTACATTTTTTTTTTGGCTAATGCTGCATAAGCTCATACACTTGCTTTCTTGCATCAAATGCCACTGCTACTACTACTATTCCACTAAGGATAGTAACCACAACACCTGATGCATTACTAGCCACTGTAAGGCTAGTAGTGCGCCAGGTGTTGCGGTACTGTCCTTACAAGATGCACATGCTAAAGCATGGTGATGCAGACATTCGTTTCACATACGCACCTCAGTTTCCTCCTCAGATATCACTTGTCCATGAACATCCTTTCGAGTGATGAAGCCCACTTCTGCTTAAATGGACAAGTAAATATGCACAACAGAACATTTGGGCAACAGAAAACCCTTGAGTTATCCAAGAGGTCCCGCTGTATTCTCCAAAAGTGACTGTGGTGTGGATTTACTGCCACATTCATGATTGGGCCATATTTTTTGAACAGGTAACACCGACTGGACCCCGCACCTGTTCCATCACTGGACAGCGATATTATGAAATGATGGCAAATTTTGCAATACCAGAGCTGTAACAACATGGGTGCCTTCAGGATACCATATTCATGCAAGATGGTGTGCCACCCCACATCCACCATTGTGTCCAAAGATTGCTAAGGCAACACTTTACAGAAGAACGGGTCATCAGCCGTTGTGTCCAGACATCTTGGCCATCCCAATCACCGGACCTCACCCCATGCGACTTCTGGTTGTGGAGTTTTTTGAAGAATCAGGTGTATCGGGAAGGATGTTAAACGCAGATCTGAAGGAAGCATTAGACATGTGCTGGCTATTCTAGTTGACATGTTACATTCTGCTGTAGAAAATGCTGTTCTTCGAATGGAAACTGTTGTTCACCAAAATGGAGTACAAATTGAACAATTGCAGCGCTGTTCAAGTGATTTGTGTTGCCACAGTGCCATATAGTGACAAATTTTCCTGTTGTCCAAATTTCTCTTCAGTACGAGCTTTAGAACTCGCTCCAGAGCCCTCTACATAGGGATACTTTAATTTTAACAACCCTGTATATAATGTCTGTAAATTGCTTGTGTTCTGTCGTCGATTTGCTGTTTGCTGGACGAAAAACCCGAGTTTCAAGAGAAAAATCCATGTTATCCTGGTCTGACACTAACTCAGCCAACGTGTGAAAAGACCCATAAAAAATCCTCGCGTCATTGACGGGATTCGAACTTAGATCTTTCCCACCCGATGTGGAGAAGACAGGGATTATACCGACTGAACTACCCACGAGGTATGATTGGCCTACGCCATAATAAAATTGCGTTTTGTTACTTGTATGAATATCTCTTGATGTTCCAATACTTTTGATAATACAGCGTATACATGAGAAGAGCTAGAAAGTTCTAGGAATCGGCACAGTATGGTACTCTTATCGTGATCAAAAATAAGGCTAACAGCATATTGTATTATGTTTCTTCATTTACCGTGAAAGACTCATAAGTTGCTCATTTATTCTATCTCACTATATAAATTTAAAAGAATTTTTTCTTCTGCTTCATAAGCTTAAATACTGTATGAGTGAAAAATTTAAGCAACAGCTGGTGAATGAGAATTTCTGATTTAAACTGAGAAAACTCAGTTTTTGATATCATATACTTGGATATTAGGAATGATTTTGATACTCTTGCACACAGGGCCGTTTTAAGAACTATCGGGCGCCCCCGGCGAATTTCCAAATGTGGCCCCTATTCAGTTTAGCTTTTGTTTCAATTTTTTTCTGGGTCTCTCTTAGTCGCATTCCTAACCTTAAGTGTGGCTCCCAGTAGGCCAGGGCCCTGGCGTCCGCCGGGTGCGCCCATGCGTTAAAACGGCCTAAATTACACACAGAAGACTGCTGTACAAATTGGAGCAGTATGGCATTAAGGGCAAGATGCTGCTATAGATAAAGGGATGGTTGAGTGGGAGAAGACAGAGAGTGGTAATCAATGGACAGTGCTCTTCGTGGACTAATGTTATTAGTGGAGTCCCTCAGGGTTCAGTGTTGGGTCCATTGTTGTTTTCTGTATTTATAAATGATATTGATGATGGTATATCAAGCTTAATGTCCAAGTTTGCAGACGATACGAAGGTTGGCAGGGTTGTTAAGGACACTAATGACAGTACACTGCTGCAATAGGATCTAGAAAAGTTGAGCAGATGGGCTGAGAGGGTGGAAACTGAAGTTTAATATTGACAAATGTAAAATAAGAAGCAGTAACCCCAGAGTAACATATCAACTGTGTGGTACTACACTGACAGTGGTAGAGAATAAAAAGGACCTGGGGGTAATTGTGCAGTCAGATATGAAGTTTTCTGAGCAGTGCAGACGGTCTGCAAAAGTAGCTCGTGGTATCGTGTCAATGATATACAGTAATTTTTCTGGTAGGAATAAGGAGATGATTGCCCCCTTGTATAAGATACTGCATAAGGTCTGTAGGCCTCATTTTTGGAAGGACTTAAAGCTGCTGGAACGAGTACAGAGAAAGGCAACGAGTTTGGTGAATGGAACAAAGGGTTGCTCTTACCACGAGAGGCTTTAGTTCTGAAAATTGCAGCGTCTGGATTCTAGGCACCTGCGAGGTGATCTAACTGAGGCCCATAAGGCCTTGAATGGTTTCAACAAGCTCAATGCTGATGGGATTCTTCCTCTTGCTCAGATTACGCACCTGAGGGGACATAAATTCAAATTGAGGAAAGACTATTGTAGAATAGATGTGAGGAAATTTGCCTTTAGCCAGCGGGTAGTTGATTGCTGGAACAATCTTCCATCTGTCATAGTGGAGGTCCACAACTTAAATAAGTTCGAGGTAGAAGTGGACAAGCATTTGGAGTGAATGGATGGGTGATATGGGAAGGTTTTTTGTTTATTTTTTTTTTTATTTGGCTGATGCTTAACTTTTTAAAAAACTTGATAAACTTGCTTTCTTGCATCATATTTTTCTACTAATGCTAATGCTAAAATGCTAAGCTACAGCCAGAAGTTTATGGGGAGTTTGGAATGCCAAGAAATGGGTTTTAGTGGACACAAACAATTTTCCGAAGAGGAAAATGGCCTTCGAAAACAGCAAACACTTATGAAATTGTTTGAAAGTATAGCTTATTCGTCCCAGTTGAAAAAAGCCTTATCAGAATAGCATCACGACAATTGAGGAGGTATAAAAAGAATCTGTAAAACTTTAACCATAAATCGTGAAATGAAGATCTGTGTGGTGGTGCCAAAATTGACTCGTGATAAATAACTGAGGCCAGAGCAGCGAACTTTTAGACAAAAGTAAACTTTATTTTTTATTTTTCTTTTTTTTTTTTTTTTTGGCTCAGGATCATAATGACACTGCCGAATAGATGACATTATGCAACTGACATTATGTCCCCTCCCCACCCTGCCACCCTATTTCTTCCCTCTGGTGGGGCATGGGCATGCCCCACTGTAAACTGGAGTTGCATTAGCATTAGCATTAGTAGAGGCATTTGATGCAAGAAAGCAAGCTTATGCAGCATCAGCCAAAAAAGTAACATAAATAAATAAAAATAACCACTTCCACTTCACCCCCTCTGTTCGTTCGAAATACCTGTCCAGCTGAGCCTTAAACTTATTTAGGCTATCAACTTCCACGACAAGGGATGGAAGTCTGTTCCACCCACCAACCACCCGCTGGCTAAAGGCAAATTTCCGCACATCTATCCTACATCTGTCTTTCCTCAATTTGAATTTATGCCCTCTCAGGTGATTTTTCTGAGCTAGAGGAAGAATCCCATCAGCATTGAGCATGCTCAAACCATTCAAGGCTTTGTACACCTCTATCAGATCACCCCGCTGGTGCCTAGTTTCCAGACACTCTAATTTGCAAAACTTAAGCCTTTCTTCGTAAGAGAACCCCTTTGTCCCATTCACCAATCTAGTTGCCCTTCTCTGTACTCGTTCCAGCAGCTCTACATCCTTCCTGAAATGAGGCCTCCAGGCCTGTATACAGTACTCTAGGTGTGGCCTGACCATTGCCTTATACAAGGGAATAATCACCTCCTTATCCCTGCTAGAAAAATTCCTATATATCATTGACAATACACCATGAGCTACTCTTGCAGCTCGTCTGCACTGCTCAGAGAACTTCATATCTGCCTGCACCACCACCCCCAGGTCCCTTTCATTCTCTACCACTGTCAGTGTAGTACCACAGAGTTGATACGTTGCTCTGGGGTTGCTGTTTCCCATATGTAGTACTTTACATTTGTCAATGTTAAACTTCATTTGCCACCTCGAAGCCCATCTGCTCAACCTTTCCAAATCCTGTTGCAGCAGCATAGTGTCAGTAGTGTCCTTGACAACCCTGCCAACCTTCGTATCGTCTGCAAACTTGGACATTAAGCCTGATATACCATCATCAATATCATTTATAAATACAGAAAACAATAAAGGCCCCAATACTGAACCCTGAGGGACTCCACTAATAACATTAGTCCACGATGAGCAGTGTCCATTGATTACCACTCTCTGTCTTCTCCCCCTCAACCACCCCTTTATCCATAGCAGCAACTTCCTTTTCGGCTCCATATTTCTGTCTATTTGCCCCCCAGTCTTCAGCCTTCACCCCACTCTATCTGATAGCAACGTGAACACGCCCCACACAATCTAAAATCACCAATCTAAATTAATTTTGCCCAATTTTGGACTTCTAGCGCTCCCCGCAACGCGTACGCGATTTTTTTTTTTTTTTTTTAAGGTCCTAGCCACTGAAATCTTAGGAAATTAGGTGGCAGGACCTGCCAGAGTGAACTATATACTAGTGAGTACCTGGTCTGCCTCCACGGGGCTAAAGTGGGACAACGTCGGTAGGGGTCTGGCGGCTAAATGACCAGATGAACAACGGTACAAGGCATCAAATATATACAAAGTCCATACACTTTTAAATCTCTGGCTTTTCCAGTCAACTAGTTCACCCACAATGTAAACTACGCGGAGATGGGGGAAACCCCTGGTGCCGCTTGACCCTAAACACACTTTACACTTTACTAGATGACATTATGATCCTGAACATGTGCAATTTCTCTAAAACTGTGAAAGATGAAGGTAAAGAAATCAAAATTAAAACACAGCTCATTGATTTCTTAAAAAAAAAAAAAAAGAGAGAGAGTTCTGCAAAAAAATGTAAATTGTAGTCACACGTGGGTATGAGGATAACATGCCGGTTGCATTTCGTTATCGATGAGGCATTTTCTCATCTTAAAAGAAAGTGCTCCAAAAATAATTCATTGAAGAGGCCTCTGGAGTCAGAAACTCTATGATGAATCATACAAAAATTTAGCCATGGAAGAGTTCGAAGACAGGATGTTGGGGAGCTCTAGTCCACCCCATTACGGACGTGGAAGAGGTATGTTGATGACACATTCACGATAATACAAAGAGGATACGAAACAAAAGTACTTAATTGGTTGAATGACGGTTCACCCTATATTCAGTTTACCTCGGAGGTTTTTGCAGATGGGGGCCCTTCCGTTCCTAGATGTGTGTGTGTGTACAGAGAAGGCCGACACTTGAAAACTAAGGTTTACAGAAAACCTATGTGTCGTGGCCAATACACACACACACATACTTTAAAACTGCTCAGGCCGGTTGCCACAAAAATAGTGTAGTTAAGGCCTTAATGGGAAGGGTAGGATGTCACTGCTCTTCATCTGAGGAGAGGGGCGACGAGACTAAACGGGTTACGGCTGACCTAGTAACGTGCAGTTACCCCCGAAGCATTATTGAGTGGTGTTTAAGAGATATGAGTAGCAGTCGCAGGGCTTTTACACCTGTTGCCACCGCATACATTCCCTACTATCCTGGCATTTCAGAACCCATTTCCCGTATTTTACGTTCGTGTAAGGTGCGCTGTGTGCAACTGCCGGCTCGGAGACTGCACACAGTAGTGTCCGCAATCCAAGATCCTATTGCGGGTAAAGACACTAGTGGGGTCGTATATGAAACTGAGTGTCCGGATTGTGGGGGAGTGTAATGTGGGGGAAAACGAAACGTAGGCTGCATTATCGCCTGGGGGGAACACGACAGGGCCCTCAAAACAGCCAATGTGGGTTCAGCCGTAGCTGAACATGCCCAGTTTCCCATGTTCCTGGGAAACTGGGCATGGCATTACAGCTAAAGAAGCCATGAGCCTGGATAGAGCGCATGGCTTTTGGAATCGGAAATAGCTAGACAGTTTAAGGATATATTCGTCTGGACGCTATAGTCGTATTAAGGATAAGGGCTGTCGCATTCATCCACTCTTTGAAGCCCTTATACTAGGGAGAGACGAACGGTTTAGAGTGGTTCGTTCCATTTCCGGTTCCAACGCACGAGAAGTGGACCGTGCACAGGTGCCATAGTTCGTGTCGGGGACCTGCTGGGACGTATATGTGTACATATATAGATTGTCGGATAACCTGCAACCATTAATGCAGATGAAGGCGGCCGCTGCTGCCGAAAGCTCCTGTTTTAGTGGTTTTAGTCATTTTAAATATCTTTTTAGCGCTTTTAATTTTATATTTTATATAGCATCTTATTTTATTTTAATATACAGTTTATACAGTCAGTATGTGTATTTTTGTTTAATAAAGGCATTTTATCGATTTGAGTCAGTGTTTTATTAGCATCATAGATGAATCAAGAAAGTGCTCCATCTCGAAATAAGAAGGCGGGCAGAAGATTTTAGAATATTATTATTATTATTATTATAAGCCATACGGTGCAAGAAAGCCTGAGGCTTTTGCTGCACCAGCCAAAAAAAAATTTTCTGAATTACCCACAGAGAGAGAGAGAGAGAGAGAGAGAGAGAGAGAGTCAGAAGTAGAAGGGAATCACCAAGAAAGAGAAGAATGATGATATCCAGCTCACGACCCTGGGTGTGCCAAGCCCATACTCACCAGATGTGAGCCCCTGTGGTATTAAAGAATATTTGTTGCAGTTTCTGTGTTTAATCTTTTAAATTATTTAAGCAAGTTTTCAAATTCAATTTATATGTATATTTAAAAGCTTTTGTATTGTATTTTTCTTCTTAAAGGAAAGGTAAAATTATGTTAAAATAAATATAAAACGTTTTTCCATCAGAAGAATTCTATCGATTTCCATTTGAGAATTTCAGTAAAATATTTAACCCCGGGGGGCTCACATCTGGTGAGGCTTAGCACACCTAAGGTCCTGAGCTGGATATCATCATTCTTCTCTTTCTTGGTGATTCCCTTCTACTTCTCTCTCTCTCTCTCTCTCTCTGAGGGTAACGCGGGAATTTTTTTTTTTTTTTTTTGGCTGGTGCAGCATAAGCCTCAGGCTTCCTTGCACCATAGGCTAATAATAATAATAATAATATACCAATAAAGTCTATGTACAGTAAACTATGTGAAAGCGACAATCAGTAATTCTTTAAAATCTGGCACATTTTACAAAAAAATAAATAATAAATAAATAAAATAGAATAATAATAAGAGTAATATTTTACAATCCATTAATATTTCACGATGGCGTTTGGCTTTAATAATCAACATAGAAAAGTGTGAGCTTTCTTTATAAGATGCTTGCAGGACTAAACCCCTGGCATGGTGCCGTGAAGGGTATTGTAGGGTCATTTTCAATGCGTGTACCGGTGAACTTTTACAATAAAGATCTTATTTATCTGGTTCTCTATCTGTGTTTTTGGCCAGCAGGATTTAAACTGCATTGATAATGCAATGTCTTAATTCTCACAGCAGAACAAACTTGCCTTTGCGACAAATTGTCCTGGTACTGCAGACAAATTCTCCAAAAGGTTAACTGGGCATTTTTTTTTTTTAAGATAATACTGCTACGACAGCCTGTTTCAGGACTATCTGTTCCATGATTAGGTAGCAAGTGGCTGTAGTGTCAACACACAGACAAAATAGTAGTAAAGGAATTGTTCCATGTAAGCTGGTTCAAAATTAGTTTTCAAAGTTATAATATGCGGGAGTAAAGCTATCTGTTAGCTCTAAAATTAACCAGGATTTTATAAAGGTACTTTTGGGTGAAACCTTTGCAGTTTAAGTCCTGCAATGTTCTTGATTTTATTCATTTCAAATGCTTCCCACAAAAACAGATGGAAAGGACAAGTAATCATTATAATATGTTTACAGATGTAAATAAGTTCAGCTGTTCGTGCTTAATATTTATTGAAACTCCTCTAACACCACTGCTCAACCACTAGGTGCCCTCTAAAATCCGAAAAATTTTGAAATCTGGCGCCACTCAATCGACGACTGAGTGGCGCCAGATGTTGTACAAAGTTGATTTCTTGCACCATATGCTCTTTCTTTTCCTAACTAAAAGAGGGTAGAATATTACCAGTGCTTTGGTATTAGTATTTGGCAAAAGATGCACAGATTAATACATCAGCCAAACACAACTTACCCATTCATTTGCCCATCTCTTCTACCAATTCTTCTTTAAATTGAATCAGATTTCTACTTCCACAACACTGGGCACAAGTTTTTCCAACAATCATTAATCCTATAGTAACTGTATATATATCTGTATTTGAAATCATTAATCCTCTGGCCGAAGGCAAATTCCTGTACATGCATTCTTCAATCATCATTTTCAATTTGAAACTTAAGCCCCTTTGTGCCTCAGAAAAACTAAACATGCAATCGATGTTTTTAATTCAACCCTTTTCAATCTTTGAACACCTAAATTAAGTCCCCGCAATGATGCCTAATTTTCAAAACTTGTCCTTCTTCGTAAGCATATCCTTGTATGTTCCCAAATAATCTTGTTGCATTGCACTTCTCTGCAGTCTCCCCCCCCCACCAGAAAGTCTACTTCCTGGAATGAGACAAAATCGTCCTGGAATGAGATTCAAGACTGTATGCGGCACTCAATGTTGTGGCCTAACCAATGCTTTATATAATGGAACAATCAACTCTTTGACCCTGCTAGCAAAGTTCCTGTATACCATTGGCAGAATCTCATGAGAAGTGCTAGCAACCTCCCTGCGCTGCTCAAAGAATTTTATATCAGACTGTACAATTACCAGTTTCATTATTGACTACTTTGGGTATAGTGCTATCCAAATATATGTTACCCTACTAATTCTGCTACCCAAATGTAGTACACTGCACTTATCTATATTATATTGTTTTTTGCCATTTTCAGCCCATCAGAATTTTAATACTTTATTTAGTTCTAAAGTAGCATACCTTGAATAATGTTCTTAACCACCCTTCTTACTTTTGTATCATCAAAAAAAAAGCTCAAACTCGAAAGAGCTACATCATTATCACTAAAAAATAACAGTAAGAGACCCATAACTGAAGCCGAGAACCAGTACTTCAGCTTCCGAGAACCAGTACTTGAGGCCCCACGGCAAACAGCATTACCAGGCCCACGTTTTCACCTATATCTTCTATAAAATATACAACAGTTGTCCAGGCCCGAGGCAGTTGCGCCCCTCTTCTCCCCCTTTACAAATCCTTGTCTCCTACTAGTTAATTTACACAAAAATTCAACTTGTATAACATTCATTCATGTTGAACAGTATTAGAAGTTTCACTGAAAGTGATTTCAAAATTATTCTTTGTGTCCATTTCCTCTGATACGGCGAAAGTACTGCATGAAATTTTTCATTGAAAACTTTTCTTCTTTTTTTAAGGTAAAAATGTAATGGAATATCATTCCATAAGTATTCACCTATGATGCCAAACTGTCTGCGTGGATACCACAGTAGTATTGTCACCATCTTCCCCACACTGGGTGGAAAAGGCCCGGGTTCGAATCCTGTCGATGACGCGAGGAGCAATAATGGGCTTTTTTCACTCCGTGGCTGAGTTAGTAGGTCTCAGGCGTAGATAGCAAGGTTTTTCCTCCAGAAACTGGGATTTTTTTGTCCAACAAAACAGGCAAATCGACCAGAGAACACACGCAATTTACAGACAAAATAAATACAGTCGGTCCTCGTATAACACGTGTTTACATTAAACGAATTCGATCATACACGATTTATAAATAGGGGAACAGTATCTTATATAACACGAACCGAATTCGCTTATGCACGATTTGCCTTTGTGTTTACAAGAAATGGCAGTCGAACGCGGAATCACCCCAACCGAACGCAACACGATAGGAATGAAGGGAAGATTCTGAAAATGTATTTATGTGTTTTATATCAGTAAAGGGGAAACACATTTCACCATAATAACGTAAAAACCAACACAATTCCAGCTATCGATATAATCGCAAATGCAATTAGATGGAGTTTACTACCAGTTTATAACAGATTCCACCAGCAGAAACGAAACTGGAAATTGTTTTTATTGTTTTATGGTAGTAACCCCCAGAAATGTGCTTTAGTAAAATGTGGGGTGTTAATAGTGTATCTCGGCCTTTACGGTGTTGTTTATTCAGTTGGTATACGAGCGCAGCTTTGTTTATGTGTATTAAGCGTGCCTCCTCGTTTTGTAATTGCGCTTTAAATTAGTAAAATATTACTTAAAAGGTGTGAAAAGGAAGCGTCCTGGCGAAGACACTGCAGATTCAGAGAGAGAGAGAGAGAGAGAGAGAGAGAGAGAAAGGCAATATCGATAAACAGAGGCGGACTGAGTCAAAAATTCTTACCCTTGAAAATTTATAGTGGCCTCATACTACGGTTTATGGCCAGTGTTGCCAATTTAGCGGTTTTCCCGCTAGATTTAGCGGAATTGCTTCAGGTTTGGCGGATTAAAATATGTAATAGCGGATAGCGGTTTTTTTAGCAGAATGAGTTTAAATGTAAAAATTCAAAATATGTTTAGCATTTTATATATTTTGGCAATGTAACATTTAAATTAAGAAATATTTATTTAACAGTATAAATATTTCATAATTGAAATGTTTTATTGATATACTTCGTAAATATAGTAGGGATAACTTATTTAATAGTTTTTTTTTTTATAAAGCGAAGAATCGGTTTTATATTATTTAGGGATACCCTGAGGGGAACCCAACAATTTCAATACGTAGTTACACTGGCGGTCAAACGATACGACCGTTGGTTCATAGCTTTAAATTGTTGAATCAAATCTAAAAATATGGAAGAAATTCTAATCAATTAGCCCCACCTTTTTTTAAAACCACGAAGCAATGCCATTTTGATTATTTTTCTTCGTCGTAATTGAATCATCTGGAGAAACAAAATTATAGCGACGAATAACATCATCATGGGTATAATTAATGTATCGGTAGAGATCTTTATATGCAGGCCATTCATCACTGATGATTCTTGTAATTGATAATAGAGTTGTTTTAGCTGTATTTTCTACCGGAACTAAAAAAACATCCTTTGTTAATTTTTTTCGAATGCACCAAAAACCCATTGTGTTCCTATTAGTCGTCCTCTATTATTTTATTATTAGCTAGACGGTGAAAGGAAGCCTGAGGCTTATGCTGCACCAGCCGAAAAAAAAAAAAAAAAAAAAAAAACTCTGAATTATTGAGAGTGAGAGAGAAAGAAGTAGAAGGGAATCACCAAGAAAGAGAAGAACGATGATGATATCCAGCTCAGGACCCTGGGTATCACAAGCCCATATTCACCAGTTTTAATTCCGTGGGGTTATTATATATTTTCTTTTGAAAAATGCTGATTCATCAATTTCAACTTCGATAGCGATTCCATTTTCTGAAATCCCTCTAGTTAACTATCTTAATCAATTATTGATATCATGCAGATCTCCCTCAGATCTTTGCATTTTCCAATAATAGTGTTTTTTTTTTTTTTTCATTGATATTTAAATTAAGAGCAATGCGATCTCGAGACCAATCTTAGGACCAGAAGTATAGAAATAATAAATTTTGAGATAACACTAATGTACTATCATCAAAAAATGATTTATGTCTAATACTCTTTGTTTTACGGCAGGGTTTCTTACAACCCCATCTAAACATGTCAGTTTTAGATTTACTTTTTGTTAGCTGCATTTCAAGTTTGCAAACTTCACCAAAAGTTGTACTTTGCAAAATGTTGTTTGTTTGTTATTTGGTTTTTAGGAGCATTAGCAACAAAGGCCATATTGCTCCGGAGATATGCGGTGTTCATTCCCTGACCTTTCCGCATCCTCCATATTTGGTGGTGATAGGGCTCGAACCCCGGTCTAATCAAGAAGCGTGTGCTACGCATTGCTGCTCCTTCCCACCTGGCTAGGGAGACGCATTGCAAAATGTGATTTTTCGCCAAACAAGAAATCAAGTGATCATCAATATTGCCATTGCATAAATCATCAACTCCGTTAAACGGTGGTTGTTATTTTTGACTTTTTCCTCAGAATAAACTGCATTTGATATGTAATTTGGAGGTTTTTGTCTGGATATCATGTAGGGTCTTAAATTTTTTTATGGCACCCATTAATAGGACGAGTTTAGGAAGATATCCCGGGGGCTCACATCTAGTGAGTATGGGCTTGGCAAACCCAGGGTCCTGAGCTGGATATCATCATTCTTCTCTTTCTTGGTGATTCCTTTCTACTTCTCTCTCTCTCTCTCTCTCAGGGCTGGTGCAGCATAAGCCTCAGGCTTCCTTGTACCATATGGCCATTAATAATAATAATAATAATAATAATATCATTTGGGTTAAATAGGATTGAACCCAAGTAAAAACTTAAAAAGTTGGCGGGTTAAGTGTTAAAAATAGCGGATTTTGAACATGCGGCTAGCGGGAAGTATTATTAAGAGTTGGCGACACTGTTTATGGCCAAAATCACACCGGCCTCCGGCACACCGGGATTTCCCGGATAAGGCTTATGGCCAGTCCGCCTCTGTCGATAGAGAAAAAATACGAAATTGTGAAACGCTTTGAGCGAAATGAAAGACCATGTGATATTGCAAGTGCTACAGACCTAAATGAGGCAACGCCGAGAATTACAAAGAATGCAGAGAAAATAAAAACAACTTCCATATCAGGAACAACTCAAAGTGTAATTAAAATCCATTAGATTAAGACACAAAGAAATGGAAGAGATGGAACGGCTGTCATCTGTTTGGATAGAAAATCAAACAAAAAACAAGTTTGCTTACGATAGAAGCAAAAGCATTAGCAATATTTTATTACGTAAACGTAATTATTTTATTACGACTATTTTATAAATATTTACGTATATAAAATACGTAAGTATTTTATTACGACTATTTTATTTAATATAATTTTTTTACGAATAAAATACGTATTTTATTCGTAAAAAATACTTTTTTAGTATTAAAAATACTAAAAATACTTTATTATAATATAATAAATAATAAAAAATATTTATTATATTATAATAAAAAATATATTATATTTTTTATTACGTATTTTAATCGTTATAAAATACGTAAGTATTTTATAACGATTAAAATTACCCGATTATTTATTGTGTTTGGTAATGTTTTGGTTCCAAATGTGTGTTCAATCTTGGGTGGTCGGCACCTAACCCCACTTTTCCCATAGGGCCTGTTGTTTATATTGCACGATTTTGCATTGCACGAGGGTTTCTAGGAACACAACTATCGTGCTATACGAGGACAGACTGTATATGGGTAGATGTAATCATTTACAGGTAACCCTAATGTCATAACTTGGTATGCTGCCAAACTTTATAAAGTTCCAAATTTATTTATAACAAAGATACTCAGTTCCTTTCCTGTGGATATTATTGTAAGAGTGGTCTGTTAGGTGCGCCAGTTCTTTTCATGAAATGGATACTCTTTAAGTAACGACGTATTCCTGCTCATACCATGGATTGTTCTAAGTTAAAATCTCGTAAAGTGGCCACACATTGTAGTACTGTATATACTGTAAGTTAGTAGTAGTAGTGGCATGGGATGCAAGAAAGCAAGTAAATGAGCTTATGCAGCATCAGCCGAAAAAAAAAAAAAAAAAAAATCACACCAGTCTCTTCAAATGCCTGTCCAGTTCCTCCTTAAATTTATATAACCTATCAACTTCCACAACGACAGATGGAAGTTTGTTCCAGCAATTAACCACCCGCTGGCTAAAGGCAAATTTCCGCACATCTATTCTACATCTGTCTTTTCTTAATTTGAATTTATGCCCCCTTAGGTTCGTAATCTGAACAAGTGGAAGGATCCCATCAGAATTTAGCATGCTCAACCCATTCAAGGCCTTATACACCTCAATCAGATCACCACGCAGGTGCCTAGTCTCTAGCCACTGCAATTTGCAGAACTTAAACCTCTCTTGGTAAGAGGATACCTTTATTCCCCTCACCAATCTTGTTGCCCTTCTCTGTACACGCTCAAGCAAATCTACATCCTTCCTAAAATGAGGCTTCCAGACCTGTACGCAGTACTCAAGGCGTGGCCTGACCATTGCCTTATACAGACGGACAATCACCTCCTTTTTCCTGCTAGCAAGAGAGGACCCAACACCGAACCCTGTGGGACTCCACTAATAACATTAGTCCATGAAGAGCAGCACCCATTAATTACCACCCTCTGTCTTCTCCCACTCAACCATCCTTTTATCCATTGTAGCAACTAACCCTTACTACCATTCTGCTCCAATTTGTACAATAGTCTTCCATGCGCAACAGTGTCAAAAGCTTTCCTGAAATCCAAATATATGATATCAAAATTATTTTTTGCATCCAGTTCCTTTGTAACCACATCATAATATCCTATCAAATTTGTCAGACAAGACTTTCCCCTAACAAACCCATGCTTTGTCTGAATTATTGCTGCAGTCTTGTCTAGATGATCCTGCAATGCATCTTTAACCAGTGACTCCATTATTTTACCCGGAACAGAAGTTAAACTAACAGGTCTGTAATTACTCGTGTCATCCTTCGATCCCCCTTTGTGAATTGGGGATACATTTGCACATCTCCAGTCCGTGGGGACCTCCCCTGAGTCCAAGGATGCTCTCATAATTATGGCTAAGGGTTTGCTTAGTTGCTTTTCCGCCTCCTTTAACATAACTGGATAGATCCCATCCAACCCAGGTGCCTTTCTTATGTCTAACTGGGACTCTCGCCTTTCTTAGGCGAGTGTCCCATTAATTTGTCATGACCTGGCTCACTGAGCTACCTAGTGTGTTTTCTATTTAACCTTTTTTGGTTCCGATTTCGTTTTCGGAGCGGACGTCCGTACACGTTAACGAAAGTTTCAGCACTGTGCAGGAAGGCAAGAAAGAAAATACTAAATACTCTGACAAATGCTGATAAAATTAAAGTAATTCAGACCATAGAAAAGTGCTACAAGAAGTTTGTAATTGCTAATGAATTTGGCATTTGTCCTAATACGCTCTCAACTTACCTAACAAATAAGGATAAGGTTCGAAGGAATTCGGTATGTAATTTAAGGAATTGGAAATTGAAAATTATTCAGAAATAGACCAATGTGTGCTCAATTGGTTTTCTCAATACTGAAAAAAGAATAATCCTTTAAGCGGAACACTTATTCCTCAAACGGTTGAAAAAATTGTTAAAAGTTCTTAATCATAAAGATTGGACTGGGACAAATAGCATATGACTAGTAAATTTCCATAAAAGACATATCGGTTTTTTGAAATATTTGCAGAGAAAGTGTTACCAGTAGTGCTAGCGGTGCAAGGAAGCCACAGGCTTTTGCTACACAGGCGGTCATATAAAAATAAAAAATAAACTGCGTTTCGCTACTCAAGCACAGAGAGAGAGAGAGAGAGAGAGAGTCTCCATTTACTTAACTCTCTAAAATATTAATGAATGTTGCATGATATAAAGAACAGTAAGCACTCACGGCTGGAAATCAGGATTGAGCAGGCTAGTAGATACTGATCGAATTATCAGCCTCAGCTACCCGAGAAGGTAACTTATTCCATTTAACAACTCGTTGGATAAAAGAAAACTTCCTTCAGGTATCCACCACAAATTCCTTAAATGGTGAGCTTTAATTCTCCATTGGAGCAAAGAAAACTTAGTTAATTCCAATCCTTATAAAACTCAACCCTGTTTCATTTTTCATAATAGTCTATCTATTGCTCCTATGCTCGTCTTTGGCGACACTCAAATTTCCAAGCAAGATCATATATCTCTGTTAAGGGTCACTCTGACTTTTAATTTCCATTGGCATAAGCGCATTTTCACTTTCTGCATTACATTTCTTCTTAACCCTGTATTCACTCTGTACAAATCCCAGATCCGTCCTGCCATGAAATATTGTTTCTCCCATCTGGAGTAGTGCCTCCAGAACAATTTAAAGCTTCTATGCTCCATTCAAAAGAGGACAATCAGGTTAATTAATGACCCATCTTTTAGTCTCTCCATTCTCTGTATCATAGACGTTCTTTTTTTTTTTTTTTTTTTTTTTTTTGCTGCGTTCTATAGCTGGCACTGTTCTTCTGAATTGGCATCTGTGACTCTCCCCTTTTTTCCAGCAAGTGTAAAACACTTGCTGCAAGCAGTCAGCATTCACATACTGTTCAACTCCAAACTCACAGAACCAACTTTTCTTCAATGTCCTCATTTCTCCCTTCTGCTTTCTGTTATCCATTCCCCAAAAACTACATTCTACAAACATTCAAGTGTAATGCGATATATCTTCTGCTTTCTACACTTTCATCCCATTTATGGTATTACTGTATGCTTATCTTCCAGCAACCGTTGATAATTCAACTGAAAACTCACGGAGTCGTTCTTTCACCCAGCTATTAATATGAGTTTTCTCTATTTCCACTCTTTGATACATCCATCCAACATATTTAATTCCGCCCATTAACAAGTTCCTCATAGTTTTTCAATGTTTAATCCACTCATCTATATAATAATTTGCTTATGTCCCTCGGTGCTTCTGTTCAGAAGGCTCTTTGTACTTGAATAACTCAAAGACTAAACAAGCTTTTGGCTGATTCCTTTTTCAATAGATTTTATTTAGCAGTAAAATTGAGAGAGAAAAAATCCCACCGATTTTCAAATCCCGAGAATTGATTTAACTCCCAGTGAAACTAATTTGCCGTTTACTTTGAAGAGAAGACAATTTCTTAGCTTTTGTCATCACAATCAACAAATCTCAGGATCAGAAAAAATTTTACTAAAGTTACTATTTTTGCTTATGGACAACTTACGTAGCAGTTTTCCAGATCCAAATAATTTTATACAATAACTGTAAATATTTTAAAGGACATTATAGCCGTACATGTAAAAAATTATCAAATTGCATAAAAATGCAATTTGATAATTTTTGTGGGACATACTCGGTAAAAACCCGAGTCCGTCCCATTGAACCTTAGCAGCGAAGGAACCCGAGGGAAAGAGTTCAGAATTACTTCTATATTTATCTTTATTCTATTTATTCTATATTTATTCTTCTATAGTTTTGGCGAAATATTCTCCACCGATATTCTAGTGGTATTAGAACAGGGCTAACTACAAGTTACAAAGATTTTGTTCAAAAGTCCCATTTAAAAATATAACAATCGGGGCGTCGTGAGAGAGCCTGTACCAGCCATTGGGAAAACGAGTCACTGAGCCAACCAACCTTTCCCTGTGTGGGGGGATGGGAAGAGGGGGACTGAAATCCTGGGTTCCCTCCACAAATTGCGAGACCGGGTTAGCTGATCCGCCCCTATCCTTTCTTGACTCTTAATGACAATAAAATAAAACCATGTTTACAGCATAACATTCTCAAAGTTCACATTTTCTTTTAGTACTATCATTCATATACCAGCCATATTGCCAATCATTCACATACCACATCGTCACATTCATAATAATAATAATAAAAGAGAACTTGTACCAGCCCTGGGAAAAAGCATCACTGGGCCAACCCGCCTTTCCCTGTATGTGGGGGATGGAAAGGAGGGACTGAAATCCTGTGTTCCCTCAACAAATTCCGAGACCGGGGTAGCTGATCCGCCTTCCCCCCCCTCTCTCGACACTCTTAATAACAATAAAATAAAACACCTACAAATAACTTCAGAAAGTCGCAATCCTGAATATCTGTAGGTTAGTCAGAGGGTTCCTCGACCAACTGTACTAACAGCCAGACATAACAACCACTCTGTAGTTGTTATGGTGGTATGGTGCATGTATTTTCCTGTGGTGTCTCAATTGAAACTTTTATTTAATTTAAACACTTTTCTCAATTTAAAAATACAAATATTGTATCCCTAATAAAAAGGGATAAAAAAATTAAAAAATTATGTACATAGGACTTTTCATCTATAGAGTTCGTTTTTTCCCCCACTCCTAGTTTTCATCCCTGCAGGTCTAGTCTACATGATCGTTTCTAGAGTTACATTCCTGCATTCAAATAGGGCGGTTGGGGGGGGGGGGGGAAGCCCTTTTATTGCAAAAAGGGTTTTTGGAGAAGATCAGTCCAAAATTGGAAAAAGTCAGGAACGATGATATAAAAAAAGCAGTGGACATTTAAAAAAAATCATAGACAGAACAGAAAAGACTAGAATGGTATGGACCGTTCCATACCATGAGAATGGGGAAAGAGGGGCTACCAAAAAAAGCAATGAAATGGATACCCCACAGAAGGAAAAAGAGAAGACCTAGAAGCACATGGATAGCGGGAGTTAGGGCGGCTATGGAAAAGAGGAAATTGAAGAAGAACGGGGACAGGGAGGACAGAAAACAGTGGAGGTACAAAATTAAAATATAACAAAAAAAAAAAAAAAAAAGTAAGGTTGAGGATAACCGTTGATACAATGGAGAAATCCAAGAAAAAGAATTATTATTGTGAAACCTGTGTGTAGATTACGCAATCCCTTCTTATTTAAATGACCATGTGGTCACTCCAACCCCTTCCCATCTTTCCAATAACGTTTAATTGTACACCCCTCCATAGGCGCACCCACCAGGCGGTCAAAGTTTTTAAATTTCCCACAAAAACTTTTTTTCTTTTTTTTTTTTAAATTTTGTATAATTGTAATTGTAATCATGTGTTTATGCTTGCAAAAGCTACTAACATGGATGCGCCGTTGCTTTCTTGTAATTTCCAAACACATTTACTAAAATTACGGATAGTTGTATTCTTTTATACTAAAAAAATGATAATAATTTTTCGTTTGAATATTCTAAAGAAGAAGAAGAAGAATAAGGGAAGCATACCTGTAAAAATGATAATTCACGCTCTGTAGGTAGTCATATAAATTACTTCATAAACAAGAGCTTAATCTTCAATGAGTCGATGTTGTTAACTGAAAGATGACCGTGGACACGTGATATAGCAAGTGATTTCGTATAACAGACAAGTTTATACTTAGCAAACAGGATACCTATTTCTGTACTTAATATAAAAACAGGCAAGCACCAAATGTCTCAAAACTGTGTACTATTTCCGATAAAAATCTTAATGAAGCGGTAACGCTTGATTAAGACTTTTTATCGAAAATATTATAATTATTATTTTCATTTTTTATTTTTTGTAACAAAAACGTAGTATTGAAATATGAATAAGCAAGGGTTATAAAAAATATTGTAATAAATTTGAAGTTAAGTGGGTGGAAATTATGCTAAAGCCCTATTTTCGATTCGAACTTACGCATATTATTATTATTATTATTATTATTATTATTATTATCCATATGGCGCAAGGAAGCCTGAAGCTTATGCTGCACCAGCCAAAAAAAAAAAAAAAAAAATTGAGTTACCCTGAGGGATATAGAGAGAGAGAGAGAGAGAGAGAGAGAGAGAGAGAAGAAGAAGAAGAAGGGAATCACCACGAAAGAGAAGAATGATGATATCCAGCTCAGGACCCTGGGTGTGCCAAGCCCATATTCACTAGATGTGAGTTCGTGGGGTGCTAGGAACGGTACAGAAAATTAACATTTTGAAATAGTTTAGACAAAAATAACGAATTTTGTTAATTTTGAAAAATATATTTTCCTTATTTTCAAAATATAAATTTTGAAAATATATTTTAAAATGAACAATGCAACAAAAACAAATACAAAATGTAATTTTAGTTAAAAAAAAAGAAGCAAGAATTCTCTTATTAATCAAAATAAGGATCAAGGTTTGAATTCCTAAACATAAAATGGTCAGTAGCTTTTAGGGATAGGCCTGATTTGATTTAATCAGATCCAGGATATCTGATTTTTTTTTTTGTTTTGTTTTTTGAAAATTTATTATTATTATTATTATTATTATTATTATTATTATTATTATTATCAGCTATATGGTGCAAGGAAGCCTGAGGCTTATGCTGCACCAGCCAAAAAAAAATTTCGGAATTACCATGTGTGTGAGAGAGAGAGAGAGAGAGAGAGAGAGAGAGAGAGAGAGAGAAGAAGAAGAATGGGAATCACCAAGAAAGAGAAGAATGATGATATCCAGCTCAGGACCCTGGGTGTGCCACGCCCATACTCACCAGATATGCGCCCCTGGGGTTAGATATGAGCCCCTGTGGTTGTATCTTCTTGGCGTGTGATCTTTCATTTCCATAGTTTTACCCTGCGACGCCCAATGTCTCTTGTTCACAATTTTTTTTTTATAGTCCCCTTGCTAGTACGACGTTTATATGAAGATTGCGCCGGGACTACATTTTTCAACCTTTAGTATCTTGATTTCGCCTAACTTTACACGGTCATTATCTTCCATCTTTGAGGTGATCCCATAATGCTGACAACCGTTTTTAAACTCGATCAAATCGTTATGGGTCATTTCAGTTACTCTATTCGGGTTCCCTCATAATTAGGAACTTGTGAGTGATGGACTTAATACTCAACGTAGATACAGCATGCATGTACATGTCAACAGCGAATTTATTCTTCTGTTGTCCACTGCAGTTGTCTGAGTAGATAATCTCAAGGTCAGTAGAATACTGTTCACGGATCTGGCAGTCTATTTCTATTTCCCCCAGTGTATATTTCTATGTCCCCCCCCAGTTATCTTCATCCTCATGCCAGAAGAAACTGTACTTTATCACTTTTAAGTTGTGAAATCATAAAGTTAAAGCATTTTAATTTAGATTTGTAATAGAATAAGGAAATATCACCCAGTTAAAAAAAAGTGTCATTTTACCAGAGCAACAAATACAGCCTTTTCTGTTAAAACTGTGATGTCTCACTTTTCTGCTGTGACCACTGGCGATAACTACTTAGTAGAAAAGCGACACAACTGCACTCTACTGGCTCAAACTTGGAGTTATAAATATATGGTTTTGCCCCAGAATGTGGAGTTCAAGCTTGTGCATCCTCCTATTATATTAACTCGAATTCGACAATTTTTGAGTTGTGACACAACTCAAAAATTGTCGAATTTAATTGCCAATTAAAATTATTAAAATTTTATCTGTGGGCTGTTTAGTCTGTCGTCGCAAGAACTGTATTATAGAAATGATAACTCACCAAATGTATTCTGCTGCTTTCGATTATGAACATTATATCTGAAAGCACTTCTTTATAATAATTTTATTCTATCATCGAAATTATACCAAAATTGTGTGTAACTTACGCGCTATTTGAGTACATACGTGCATGAATCAGACTATCACTTTATTACTCTGTCTTATTACTCGGTGATGAATTTTTATTAAAAAGAGCTTTAAAAAGGGAGTTTTGGAAAGTTAGGACTCGCACTCTACATGACAAATTAGGTTTATTACAATTAGCTAACTGAGCATAAACGTAATTTAATTTATACTTGGCAGTTTCGAACATTATTCGTCTCCCCCCTTTATTTTTAACGGTGTAATACAAGTTTATTTTATTAATTTTTTTTAGTATGTGTCTGACGAATCCCTTTTCACATTGTTTAGGCTCACCAACGAACACTTTTAGGGTGAAGTTACTGAACAGGGGCTCACATCTGGTGAATATGGGCTTGGCACACCCAGGGTCCTGAGCTGGATATCATCATTCTTGTCTTTCTTGGTGATTTCCTTCTACTTCTCTCTCTCTCTCTCAGGGTAACTCAGAAAAATTTTTTGACTAGTGCAGCATAAGCTTCAGGCTTCCTTGCACCATGTGGCAAATAATAATAAGCAATAAATTTGGAGCACATCGTATCTCTACTCAGATATATGGTCAGTGCCGGACCAAGGTATTTTCACGCTCCGGGCAGAAAGATTTTTCGGCACCCCCTTTCTAAGGATATATATATATTGTTTTATATATATATATTTTTTCATAATTTGTAAAATTTAGCGCCCCTTAAAGAATGGCTCCGCCGAAAGGGCCCTGCTAGCCCGTGCCTTAATCCGGCACTGTATATGGTAACAGAAGGAGTGGCGAAAGAGTGGTTGGAAAATTGGCTTCTCAGATCCATATGTTATACAGGTGAACAAGAACCACTGACATAAATAAGAGAAAAAGAATTAGGCAGGAAATGTGGGCTAAGGGTCCATGTTCTCTATTCACCTGAGTGTCAGTGTTCTGGTGTGAACAATGTTTTTGTGACACAATACTCGTCCTTTTTCTCTGTTGTATGTAATAATTGTTACATATATATATATATATATATATATATATTTTTTTTTTTTTTTTTTTTGTGTTATTATTATTATTGTTAATGTCTAATTGATTATTTTTAATTTATCGCTTGCTACGTTAATGCCATTGCCCTGTGGCAATTGGACTATTATACGTGCTTGATGTATATTTTTTATTTTGATTGCTTAGATTACTTAAATTTTTCTGGTATCTATTTTCTATAGGGTATTAAGGTGTATAATGAACAGGAGATTTAGTTAGCGTTTTTATTCTAACCTATTACTGGGGGTCTGTAATGGTATTAAATTATATAATATATAATTAATTAAAACTATAATTAAAACTAAATTCATTATATATTATATAATTTAATACCATTATAGACAGATAATGCGCAATTCTGCTAGGGGTAAAAAAAAAAAAAATAAATTTTAAGTTGTAGGAGCTCAGTATGGGCTGTACCTCCCCTCCCCCCGGCCAGAAACATTATCAGCACAAAAATAAAATATTGTTGCACAACGACTATTCAGCAACGCAGGATGTTCTAAAGGGGGGAGATCTAAAGCTTAATCATTATAGCAGTAAAAAAAAATCACATTATTTTGATCGTGGGGACCACCCGTACCCAGGACCGCAACAAAAGACCGCCATGGCCTTTTGTTGTAAAAGCCTCTCTAATGATTACCCCGATTTGCTGCTATGTCGTGGTTGGCGCATTATAGTCTAGGTTTCTAGGTTGCTGTTGCGCCAGTAAACTCAAAATCAAATCAAAGCTGCTATGATTTCTCTAAAGTTGCCGAATATTCTTCAGTCATAACAGTCAATGTGCGAATACGACTTTCAACATTCGCAGTCTCCAGAACATCTTCACAAACTTCTATAACGCCTTACAACATCGAAATTGCCAATGAAAATCACGTTGAGTAGTTTTGAGCGACTCTGTTTTTTTTTTTTTTTTTTGGTAATATTCTACCACGAACACGCGCTCACCCATGCTGAACACTACGTTCATTTACCGATTGTGCTGAACATGCGCATTCGTACTTTTATATGCCGACCACAGGTTGTCACTGTAAATTTTATGCCTTTAGCACTCTTTTACTCAAAGTTATTCGCATTTCCAGTTTGCATTAAAACAGACACTTTGCATATTTTATTATTATTTTTGTTTTTATTTCATAATGGACAAAATATTGCGCTTTTGTAACTAAAATTTTGCTGATCTGGTCCGGCTGTATGCATTAAACCAACCACAGGTGCTAAACTATATAGACAAATTATAAAACCTGTAATATGTATATTATGATTGCGATTTTTAACACTTAAAAAAAAAAAAACATCAGCGGAATGTACAGGTCACATATCAGACACTAGTGCTTGTTTTGTTTTGTTTCAAACCGAATCAAACTATAACGATTGGTCTGTACTGGTCTCTAGTGTAATTCTGGTTGAGTTAACTCAAACATATGATCTATTTAATAGATTTGTTAACTTTGTAGTCATTTCTTTTGGACGACGTCCAATTGCTGGATAGGGCAACCTACCTCCTCGTAGTGGGGACGGTAACTCAGGGTGGGGGAGGAGACGCCGTCCTCTTCCGCGAGGCCAAAGGGTTGTACCTGTTATGTCAGTTGTTATTTTGGTAATGACTTGTGTTAGTCACTAATATTTTACGTTTAAATTATTAACCAATGTCTTGGTTACGATATAAGTCATGGCCTAAGAACCAAGCTGCATATGGGTGGAAGCCCGGGTGGCAGTCTTGGGACAAAGGTTCTTACAAATGACAAATGTAGTGGTTATTATGCGCAGATAATTGGGAATTTATAAAGGATATCAGTTGTTTTCTTTTTTTATTAAGACAACAGTCATGAATATCACAAAATACATGTAGGTTGTATTTTGCCGTATTGACTATAGTCAGGACCGGATTTACACATAAGCTAAACAAGCTACAGCTTAGGGCCTCACATTAGAAGGGGCTTTGCTCCATCTTAAAAAAAAAATCCTTTTTTTAATATTGTCACAGGTGAACTGTAAGAGAGAAGGGCCTCATTCATGTTGTAGCTTAGGGCCTCATACATGTTATAGCTTAGGGTCAAAACAAATTTAAATCCGGCCCTGATTATAGTCGTAAAAAAAAAAAAAAAGACAGATTAAAAAAAAAAAAAAAACCCTGAAAAATACTATGTATACCTACAATTAAAGCTGTGGTCATTAATAAAAATGTGGTTATAAATTCAAACAGCCTATACATTCTATTTTGTAAGAGCCCATTTAAACACTCTCGGGCTCGGTGCGGGGCACAGTTCTTGTGGCCCTAAGTTATAATAATAATAATATCCGTTTATTGACTACCAGTCAGAAGTACAATGAAAACATTATTCGGAATTATATTAATTCTGGGAGTTATCATGCAGCAGATGAACATAATACTGCATACGTCATTAATGTACTTATTTGTATATTATTATTATTATTGTTCTTATATTATTTCTCCCTCATTGGGGCTTCCACCAAGTGACGGATATTGCTGCCAAGTACACAGGGTGGTTGTTGTTATGTCTGGTGTTACTGTTGGTCGAGGAACTCTCTGACTGTCCTACAGGTGTCCAGGATTGCGACTTTCTGGAGTTCCTTGTAGGTGTTCGCTGGGAGATGTATTGCTGCTAGGGCTGCTATATAGAGTCTTTGGTATCATACCGGTGGTTGACATGATGATTAAGATGGTTGATACTTCTTCCATATGCCACATCTGCTTGATCTCATGTCTCAGGTTCGTGTACTTCCTAATTTTTTCCTCATGGGTTTTCTGGACATTGCTAGTGTTGGGCACCGCTATGTCAATCAGGTAGGTAGCCTTTTCCATCTTGTCCACAAGGGTTATGTCCGGTCTGGTCTTATCTGTTATTATAGTGCGGTCCCAGTACAGGTTCTCTTGGGTTCGATTGTCTATTACTGCCTGGGGTTCATACTTGTAGTATGGTACATTTTCTTTGGTCATCTGGTATTTCCTCGCTAGCTTCTGATGTATTATCCTGGCTACCTGGTCGTGTCTATGAGTGTACTCAGTCTGGGTGATCACCTTGCACCCCGCTGGGATGTGTTGGATCGTTTTTGAGGCCAGCTGGCATCTGACATTCCGGGCTCCTTTGCGATGTATTTTCTATAGTTTCTGGTGTTGATTACTTGGTCTTGGATGGCCAGCATTGTAATGTCTGCTGTGGAGTGTCTTCTTTGCCCATTTTTCTAACTTCGTTTCTTGTATGGTCTGGATGGGAGGGGGTTCCTCTCTTAGGTTGAGTGGGGTATATCACTTATCTATCTTCCTTATGGACTGGTGAGGTGGTGCTGTGTTGTTCTCGAAGTAATCCTTCAGGTTAACTATCGCTGTTTTCTGTTGCTCTTTCCGGTCTCTCAGGCCCCTTCCTTCCTCTTTCCGAGCTATTCTTAGTGTCTCCACTGCTGACTTCGGGTGGTGTTGGCGGCTCTTGGTCATCATTGTCCTTGTCTTTCACATGATATCTTCTAGCTCGGTGTTAGGCCAATCTATGACTTCGATGGTGTATGTTAGTACTGGAGCTGCATAGGTGTTTATGGCTTTAACTGTGTTTCCTCCGTTCAATTTTGCTTTCAGCAGGCTTCTGAGTCTCTGATGATATTTTTCGGTAAAACACTTCTTGATTTCCTTGTACTCTAACTGTTCAGCCTACATCATTCCTAGGTATTTGTAGGTTTCTCCTTCTGTCATAGCTTCGATCTCTTTACCAGTCAGCTGCTGGTGGTTTCAGCCAACTAATTTTCCCTGGTGCAGTGTGTGGGTGTTGCATTTGTCTAGACCAAATTCCATCCTGATGTCCTTGCTGAATTCTTTGGTGATCTGGAGTAGTTGCTGGAGTTGCTTTTCGGTTGCCGCGTAGAGCTTGATGTCATCCATGTACATAAGGTGGGTGAGGGTGTACAGGTTCTTTCTTCCTTCTTTAAGGTTATATCCAGCCGTTGAGCATGGTGGATAACGGGTTGAGTGCTAGACAGAACCATAGTGTGCTCAGAGCGTCTCCCTGAAAGATTCCTCTTCTAATGGGGATTGGCCTGCTTGTGATGTTCTCGACCTTAATGGTGGTACTCCATTTCGCCATTGTTGCTCCTAGGAAGGTTGTCACCATCGGTTTGACCTTGTAGATCTTCAGGGTCTTTATTAGCCAGCTATGAAGTACAGAGTCGAAGGCCTTGCGGTAATCGATGTAGGCCGTGTATAGGTTGCGGTGCTCCTTGAAGGCTTGCTCCATAACTACGGCATCTATGGTTAATTGCTCCTCCGCTTGCATCCTTTCTGCTCTTCGGCCATTAAGATCTGACTCTCTAAGTGGTCTGATATCTTCTTGTTTATGCAGCTGGTCAGGATCTTGTACATCGTTGGGAGGCAGGTGATTGGCCTGAATTTCGCGGGGTTTCTTGTATCTTCGTCTTTAGGCTTCAGATATGTGATTCCTTCGGTGAGAAACGTTCGGATTGTCTCTGGTTGCCTTATCATTTGCGTGAACTGCGTTGCTAGGTGCTTGTGTGTGCAATTGAGCTTCTTGTACCAATAGTTGTGGACGTTATTTGTTCCTGGAGTTCGCCAGTTGTGAGAGTTCTTGATCGTCTGTTTTACTTCTTCTTCCCGAATCTCCCACCCTCTCATTTCTTGTACGTTCTTGGTTTTCTTGCGTTCTAGTTTTATCCAGGTGGCTCAGCTGTTATGTGTTACTTCCCTGCTCCATATGTTTCCCCAGAAATCCTCAATCGTCTTCTTCTTGGGTGATCCATTCCCTTGTTTCCCGTCTTCGCCGAGATTCCTGTAGAAGCCTCTTCGGCCTTCATCGAAGATTCGGTTGTTTATTTTCCTCTGAAAGCTCTCTTTGTATCGGCTTAGTCTCTTGCTGAGTGCAAGGAGGTTCTGCTTCAATGTGTGCAATGTGTCTCTACTGTTCTCTGATTTTTTGTCTCATGTTTGCTGTGGACGCTGTCTCTCTTGAGGAAGCTCTTCACTTTTCCAATTAATTTCTTACAACTATTGCCCCATTGGTACTGGGTCAATTGGCCTATCTTGACTCTTAATTCTTCTATCTTCTGCTGAAGTCTTCTTTCCCAAGCTGGTTGTTCCTTCTGTTTTCGATTCTTCTGCTGCTGGTCTCTCGCTTCTCTTCCATTAATCCTCGTGGCTGCAACCGCAGCACAATACACGGCTGTGTGGATGGCCTCCAGTGTTGCACCATTTCTGTCGAGGTAATGCGGTATTATTTGCCAATTCAGGTGGTTGTGACTCTCCACAAGGTTGGCCTTTGCTTCGGTATCACGTGACTCTTTGTGGGGTCCATTCCTTCGAATTCTGTTAGGGCCTTCTTCCACTCGTCCTCTATTCTGGATATCATGACCTCATCTGTTTCCACTTCAGCTGCTGTGGGTTGTATTTCCCCCTGCTCTTCTTCCTCTGGTTCGGCAGTGGTATGTTCTTCCTCCTCTGGTTCCATATTCTTTATTCTTTGCAGTTGATCGCTCACGTCCTGCTTTATTTTTTCCAAGATTGCAGGGGCTATTAGGTTCTTCGTGAGGATGGTCTTTCTCTGGTCCGCTATTCGCTGTTTGGTGACTTGAATATCCGGGAATCGTTCCAGCCACTTGGTATGTAGTCTCACCCTATAAGTTGTCATATCGGTCTCCAGCTTCGTTATGTCGTAGTATGCTTGCATGATGCACATATTCATTTCGATGCTCCACTTCATGCGTTGGCGTTTTCTCCCTTCCTGGGTGGTCACTAGTGCAGGAACTATTCAGTTGGTGGGAGTTTTGCAGGAAGCACTTCCAGTTGGTGGGTGCTGGGTGGTCTTGCCCTTCCCTTGTGGTAGCCATACGGGGACAGCGACACTCACTCCACTATCTTCCTAGGGAGAACGTCTCTGATTTTTCGAACCGGCCCCTCTGCCTAAGGCCTGAACGCGAGTGACTTTATCCTGCGCCACACTCGATGCAGTATGATTAATATTTCTGTGCGTCATCATCCATTATTGGAAGTGGACCTGTTTAGCTTCGGCTTATGTCCAGTTGTAGTTCTCGCGAGTGATGCCAGATGGCGCCACAATCTGCCTTATCTGCCACTCCGACCTTGGGGTAAGTAGGTCCCTTGGAGCAACTTTCACGATGTTTATTTATTTTATTTATTTATTATTATTATTCTAATTTATTACTATTATTATACCGTAAGGCGGATTCATTCCAGCGTGAGGAGCCGCGTTCGCTTCCGCCAAAGCGGTACTCGAACTGGGTCCATCAGGCTGGTAGTCCAGTGTCACAACCACCGGACTGCCAGTGGTTACGACAGGTTTTTTTTGGGGGGTGGTGCCCCCCAAAAAAAATTCCCTAGTTACCCTGAGAGAGAGAGAGAGAGAGAGAGAGAGATTGAGAGGAATCATCAAGAAAGACAAGAATGATGATATCCAGCTCAGGACCATGGGTGTGCCAAGCCCATACTTACCAGAGATGTGAGCCCTACAGTCAGGTTGTTATTGTATTCGTTTTATTTTCCGTATATTTTTGCGTATATAAGCGATTTTTGCTGGAATATACAATATTACTAAATCGTAATACAAGTAAATTTTGAGGGGCCCCAATCCCTGCTGGGGTATGGATTACAACCCCCCTATATTTGGCTTGAGGCAGCAGAAATCTTAATTAATCATTAATCATATAATTTTATTTTTTAGACTTATATTTTCGCTATATTAGCTCAAATCTTTTCTGCTTTTTTTTCCCCTGTGTGTTGTCCTGCCAATATGTGTATTTTTAACAACTATTTGGAAAATACTTTTTATTTTACCTAAGAATTATTATTATTTATTTTTTCTTTTTTTAATGGTCCTGAATGCTTTATCTTCATTTTTGAATTTCTCCACTCTTTCTTTTTATTTTCCGGTTTTTTTTTTTTTTTTGTTTCCCCCTGATTTATACTCAATGTTTGAGGCTCTTCAGAATGAGATGGGTTGCCTCTTCAGAATGAGATGGCTAATTTTACGTATAGTTTTTCTGAAAAACAATTTCAAAAATAAATCCAGAAAAACCGAATTTTTTTCGTTTCTGTTTCGATTCTTTTTCTGTTTCGTTGCTTTAGCAGCTTTCATACGGAAGCCATAATCACGTGACGTTCCGGAAGTGACGCTCGTTTCTTTCACCTGAAATGAGAAAAATGTAATGTGAATTTAAAAAGTTATCTACCCCTTTCTTTAAAGTATTTGTTGTATTTTAAAGGAATGGAGGAACTTACGTAAGTTGTTATAAAATTCGAATTAAATCTCTTTTTTAGTAGGAATCAAATTATTCATATTTGAGCAGTGGTAAAAATCTTTCTAGGAGGGAACAGACATGGAATATCATATAAACAATCATCCCAGCCCTGCAACCCACACCAGCCATGCGAGTCATCCCAGTCATCCAAGTCATCCAAGCCAACCAAGTCATGCAGGACACACAAGTCATCCCCGCCCTCCCTCCGAAAAGCCTTATCCTTGTGAAGTGTGCGGTAAAAAATTTACCCAGAAAGGCAACCTGAAAACACATATGCGCGCCCATAGTGGTGAAAAACTTCATGCTTGTCAACTTTGTGGTAAATGCTTTACACAGAAAGGAAACATGAAAACGCATATGAAGCTTCACTCTCGCACACCAGCATTAGATAAACCATATCACTGCGGAGTTTGTGGAAAAGCATTTGTCACAAGATCAAGCCTCGAGTGTCACGTGACCAATCATCTTGGCGAAAATACTATCGCAAGAGGTTATAAAACATAAGCATCCAGGATGATGGAAAAATTCTCATGAATTCTCATTGCATATGTTGTGACAGTTTTCTCTGAAATCATTTGTGCACAGTTGGAAACTGCAGCTCCCAACAGTGAAAATGTCATTGTAACTTTTTTTTTTTTCTTTCTTAATCCCTTTTTATGAAAGTTTTTAGAAATGAAAGAGATGTAGTAGATGAAAACTTGAGCACAATGAGCATTTTATTTAGAAAGGACTGCAAACTTGTTAATGCTCAACGTGGAGAAATATTAGCACAAGTATACAATAAACGTCATAGTGATTATTGTATTTCAGAGCGCAGCTAACTTATGAAAATAAATGAACTCCTAAGGTCGGTTTATGAACCCAGACAAAGTGTATGTAAGGATGCATTTTCCAAGAATTGTTTTGCAGATGGACGAAGGTGGGCGTGGGAGAGGATTAAAAAGAAAGTTTTAAAAAGAAAGGGAAAAGCGTGATAACAAACTATCTGAGTCTGACGACTGCTGTGAACTGTTAGATGTATTTGTCAAATTTTTATGGTACCCAGTATTTCGCACTCTTTTTTTTTTTCCCTTGGTAGTGATGTTGCGAATTTAATTGGAATAATCGTGTTACCAAAGCGATTTTAGTATTATTGTTTCCTTACGAATATGAGTTTCTAATTTCTGTGTGCATATAGAAACTCATTGGATACATGCTCTCTGCATAAATAGGTCGTGTCAGAATCATGATAATTTCCAGTTTTATTGGTGGATATTCTAATTTAATACCAAATATGAATTTATTACTTATCATTAGTTATTCTAAAAAAACACTGGAAAACGAGACGAGATGAAATAATTTTTTTGTTCCAATATGTATTTCAATTTTATATAGTAATAATATTTAGTATTACCCAGGATGAGGCAGGCATTTTTTTTTTTTTTTTGTAATTTAGTAATTTCATGTTATGAGAGAGTTCACAGGTAACTGGAGAAACCTAATTTGGTCTAATTTATGTAAGGAATGGCACTTTTACCATAATCAAATGATGATCTGATATGTGTTGTGTAGTATTTATGTGATGTACAGGTAAAAACCTGGCTAATTTTAAACAGCAAGTGGAAGAAGATATTTAGAAAAATTTCCTGAAGCTTTTGATCAGACTTGAATTCCAGTTATTCTTACAAGTAGTATGCATGGCCTATACTGGGTTATTGTGGACCACTGTAATAACCTCTTACTATGAACAGAAACATATATGAAATGTGATGTTCAGATAATGGCAGTTTGGTTTTATATGTAAATTTCTGAATTTCTCTAGTTGCATATTTGCTGTTTTAATTTCTTTTGATTTCTTGCCATGCTAGAGAGAACTTTTTTGATATATTTTTTTTTAACTGTTGAAATACTCATTTAAAAGCATGTGTTGGTGTTAATTGTGAAGGGTTAATTTATTATTTTATTTGTTTTTCTTTTAATTATTTTCTGGAATGTTTCTGTTCATTTTTGGATATTATTCTTTTACATACTTCTTTTAGGTATACCAAGTCATTTAGGTATCATATTAATCACTGTTTGCTATTGTTTTTTTTAATATATTTTGTCTATCTTTATCTCCACATTCAGAAATTGCACTCTATCAATTAGTTTTCTTATAGATGATATCTAGCAAATTGTAGTTTTTATTGTTATATCATTCATTTATTTTTCTCTGCTTTTTAAAGTCGTTAACAAAAGCATATAGCAGAGAAATCTTACTCTGAAAGGTTTTATAACCATTTCTTTTATCTTTAAAATTGTGTAATTGTTGCTGCATTATTAATATTATAATAATATTATAATATTAATAATGATTATAATATTTTATAATATTATAATCATTATATTAATTATAATATTTTATTAATATTAATAATATTAATAAAATACCAAGTAACATCAGTATAGTATTAATAATGTTTTTGAAGTTGCTAATACATATATGTTCTATCATTGTTCTGATAAATTTTTGTGGTAATCCCAAATATGAAAAGTTAAGATTGGGTGGTAGAAATTGTTAACACCAGACATGAATTTCTTGTGATTCTAAGGAAATACATACAAAAGTGCAGTTGTTCCAAAGAGTGGAAGTAGAGAAGATAAGATAAAAATGAAAAGAAGAGGAAGAAAAGTTAATTAATTTTACAGAGTTTTGAATTATCTGAATTGCTGAACATAGATTTCAAGGAAGTTGAATCACGGTTGCCAAATAAACAGTACCCATAGAAATATCTGGAGAAAAGAAATGTGATAAGAAGTGAATAGTGATTGTTAGTAAGTAAAGTGAATTAATAAGAGAAAAGCCATTGCTTAAACCTAATTCTCCCTTTTTGAATGAAGTCGAGAAATTTTTGGAACTTTTAAGGATGCCACTGCTAAGATGTGGGAACATTATTCTGTGGCATGGTAAGTTTTGGATTTGCACAGGATAATAATAGTTTAGAAGTAGTGATGGAAAAGACAACCTAACTTTTTTTTAGATGAAAAACTACTGTATATGTGATATGATTATGTCAAGAAAGGTTTTAATTTATTACAAAAATAGTTATGATAACCTCATTTGTTTTTGTGTCCCTGAAATAAGCAAGTTTGTTATAACCATCTTTGAATTAGTAAAATAATGGAACATATTCAGGTTTCATTGTTGAATTAACTTGGCCTTCGTTATGAAACCATAAAAAATCCTGGGTGTACCACTGTTTGTTATATGTATGCTTATTCTAAGTAGAGAAATTTGATCTTGTCAAAAAATCTCAGTATTATTAAAAGTAAGTGCATGTGCCAACATTACTTTTTTTTTTTTTTTTTGCATGAAATAAGACAATGGCAGGGGCATAGTGATGAGGATCGTAGAGTTCATTTGCCACTGGGTGCCCTAAGAAACCTAAGAACACTACCAGGATTATTGATGACACTTTGTTTATGGTACTGTTTATTTATTTAGGGGCACACCAAATATAGTGTATTGCCCCCAAGCACTATATAACCTTTCTATACTCCTCTAGACAAAAAAGAAAAATAGAGTGTAGAATTTTACTAGCATTTAAGACAGCATGGTTATCCACATTCTATATGCCTGCTAATAGTAATGGCTTATATGAACATTGGCTGATTTATATGTGGTTGCTGTTGAAATGCAATAATAGTATAGTGTGTGAAATTTGTATTTTGTTGTATCTATTTCTTTTGTATTTATATGTTAATAGGATTCCCAACTTTCCAAGATTTGATTCCTGGACTATTTTTCCATATTGCTTAGAGTAAAAATAACTATTAGAAAATTTTTCTGATAGTTATTTTTACTATCAGGATAATTGATTATTCTTGGATTGGAAATAAATAATACTGGAATATTTATATAAAATTAATTTTTGTTTTTTGAAACATATAATAATAAAATTCTTGAAGCAAGTCATTTATTTAATCCCCTAAGCGATTTAAATAAAAATTGATTTTAATAGGAAAAATAAATACATCCATTAAAATAAAAATCAAGGGTGTAAATAGCTTTTCAGAAGTAGGGGTATGCCTCATTTATATAATGCTAGGAAGATAGATCCACCAAGTAACATCAGTATAGTTAGTCAGTAACATCTCTGGAACTAGGAGGACAGCATCTAGCAACATCTTCCCCATATTCAGCCTTGATAATTACACACACACACACACACAGTATATATATATTATGTTATATTTTTGCACTCTCTCCCCCTCCCCTTTTCACTTTCTTTCTTTTCCTTACCAGTTGAGTATGATGGACTACTCTGCTGTGTTTTGCTGGCACACCTAGGTCACGAGTGCATTTGTTTTTTGTGGCCATTCAACTCACTAAAAGGGCATACACTTCTGAAACCTCTGTTTTATATTCTCTGTTTTATGTGCATTTTATTATTATTTTAAATTTATATAAATAAAAAAATATTAGAACAGAAAGTAGATCTGAATGTCCAATTAATATTATATATATATATATATATATATATATATATATATATATTTTTTTTTTTTTAATAATTTTTATTTCGTTTTAACTTCCAAGATGCCATTCTGGCAATAAAAAATTCTTATATATATGTATAAAAAATATATATATATATATAAAATATTAATTCGACATTCCTGGAAACCCAAAGGTCGCGGGTTCGAATCCCGCCTCGGGCTTGCATCAAAGTACTGCAAAAACCTTGGGAGGTGCACTATGGCCACAGAAGCTGATGCGCCAACAACTATCAAAAAAAAAATAAATTAAATAAAATAAAACTGGGTGCCTTTGTAGCTAGGTGGGAAGGAGCAGCAGTGCGTAGCACACGCTTCTTGATTAGACCCAGGTTCGAGCCCGTTACCACCAAATATGGAGGATGCGGAAAGGTCAGGGAATGACCACCGCATATCCCGGAGCAATATGGCCTTAGTTGCTAATGCTCCTAAAAACCAAATAACAAACAAACAACAATTAAAACTAGTTTTTATTTATTGTGCTTAATCAAGAACTGTATCAAGAATTTTATCATTATACTAATATTTCTGATGCTCAAGGCCCTTTGCCAGTATTTTTTTTTTTTTTTAATTAAGTCTACAAAAACTATTCCAGTCTGAAAGCTTCTAAATTCAGATAATGAATGAAATTTTGGGTTTCATGTTATATATTTAAGAGGTCAACATGTATATTGTATTGTATAGCATACATGTACCTTCTTTTATCTCAGTCTTCAACCAACATACAGTACTAAGTACTATAGATTCTAATACCTTTCAAGCTTGGGGTTTTCATTAAAAAAACTATAAGGCCACGGTAAATGATTTTTTTACTTATATGCATATAGGATACTTTCTGGATCTGGATCCTTTCATTCAGTTCCTAAATCAAGTGCTCTGCCAAAAGGGCACACATACAATTGCCTGTTGCATGCCAAAAAATCTGAAATAACTCAGTGGAAAAACTTTACTCTCTCTGCCTGAGGTTGGCTAACTAAAACATTCCTCCCAATTACCAATGCAATTGAACACCCAAAGCTCTCCAGACAAGTGTAAAATTCATGATACTGTCATGGAGGATATTTTTTTTTTCAGTTTATTATAGATTATGAGAAGGTAATTATTAAATCAGAGTCTAAAAGATGCATGTGAGTAAGTGAGCTTATGTGTATGTTAAAAAGTAAATTTTCCCTGATAGGTGGGTGAGTGGATGAATGAATAAGGGAAGGATTATCGTACAATAGCACTCTCAAAATGGACTCATTGTACTATTCATAGTATTTTTCTGGAATTTTTCTTTCCAGAAACAGAAGTTCTGGTTCATAGAATGAAACAAAAAAAAAATTGAGGAAAGTGGTGGGGAGGTATAATAAAAGAATAAGTGAAAAAAACATATGTAGTTCAAGGAATATAAAGTGAATTTGAATGGGATAAACTATATAAATCCTAATGAATAAAAGACAGTTTTTATTTCACCAAGAAAGCTAAAATTTTATTTTTTAATAAAAACAGAAACAAAATAGACACCATACAAGTAGCTGTATTCTATTTGGTACATGACTGATATAGAGCTAACATCTAATGTTATTTATTAGACATTGCTAATAATTTATTTTCACAGTAAATTGTTATTATACATGTATTTCTTTATTCAGGCCACCCAGATATTTTTGCTATAAACCAGGAATGAATAGACAAAGGAATGTTAATTGGATTTATTTTATAAGTACTATAAACATTTAGCTGACTAGACATTCACAAAAGGTGCTGAAAATATTTTCCATCATTGGGTAGACACATACATATGCACATGGCAACATGTTAAAGGAGGCAACATGTTAACTATTAAAGGAGGCAGTGAAGGAAGTAAGCAAACCCTTAACCATAATTATGAGAGCTTCCTTGGACTCAGGGGAGGTCCCCATGGACTGGAGGTGTGCAAATGTATCACCAGTTCACAAAGGAGGTTCAAAAGGTGACACAAGTAACTAAAGACCTGTTAGTTTAATTTGTGTTCCAGGAAAATAATGGAATTACTGGTTAAAGAAGCATTTCAGGATCATCTAGACAAGACTGCAGTAATAGTTAAGACACAGCATGGGTTTGTCAAAGGGAGGTCTTGTCTGACCAATTTGATTGGTTACTATGATGTGGTCCCAAAGGAACTGAATGCCAGAAATAATTTTGATATATACTTTGATTTCAGGAAAGCTTTTGATACTGTTGCACATGGAAGACTGCTGTACAAATTGGAGAGGTATGGCATCAAGGGTAAGCTGCTACAATGCATAAAGGGATGGTTGAGTGGGAGACAACAGAGAGTGATAATCAATGCATACTGCTCTTCGTGGACAAATGTTATTAGTGGAGTTCCCCAGGGTTTGGTGTTGGGCCCATTGTTGTTTTGCATATTTATCAATGATATTGATGAAGGTATATCAGGTTTAATGTCCAAGTTTGCAGATGATACAAAGGTTGGCAGGGTTGCTAATGACAGTATGCTACTGCAACTGGATCTAGATAAGTTGGAAAAATGGGCTGAGAAGTGGCTACTGGAGTTTAACATTGACAAATGCAAAATACTGCATATGGGTAGCAATAACTGAAGAGAAATGTACCAACTCGGTGGTACTACACTCAGGGAAGTAGATAGTGAAAAAGACCTGGGGGTAATTGTGCAGCCAAATATGAAGTTTGCTGAGCAGTGCAGATGGGCTGCCAGGAAAGGTCATGGAGTCTTGTCGTCAATGATATATAGGAATTTTTCTAGCAGGGAGGTGATAATCCCGTTATACAAGGCAATGGTCAGGCTACACCTAGCGTACTGTGTACAGGTCTGGAGGCCTCATTTTAGGAATGATGTAGAATTGCTAGAATGAGTACAAAGAAAGGCAAGATTGGTGAGGGGAACAAAGGGGTGCTCTTACCAAGAAAGGCTTAATTTCTGAAAATTGCAGTGCCTGAAGAGTAGGCACCTACGAGGTGATCTGATTGAGGTGTATAAAGCCTTGAATGGGTTGAGCAAGCTGAATGCTGATGGGATTCTTCATCTTGCTCAGACTAAGAACCTTAGGGGGCACAGTTTCAAATTGAGGAAAGATGTTGTAGAATAGATGTGGGGAAATTTGCCTTTAGCCAGTGGGTAGTTGATTAGTGGAACAGGCTTCCATCTGTTTTTTGTGGAAGCTAATAGCCTAAATAAATTTAAGTCTGAGCTGGACAGGCATTTGGGATGAAATGGGAGGGGTTTTTTTTTAGCTGATGCTGCATAAGCTTGCCTTCTTGCATCGTATGCCTCTACTAATGCTAATGTTCTACACAGCATTCTAAAGTATATCTTAGGCAATGTTATTCACAGATTTGGTAATATTCAGTAATTTCTGAGGGGGGGGTGGATTCTTTATATAAATATTCCCTTTTAGGAGGTGCCCCAGTAGGAAGAAATTAGGCAATGTCTAGTGATTGTACCAGCCAAAGTCCCTTTGAAATTACTCAATGTTTGAAAATAGATTCCACCACTGGGATTGAAGTTCTGGATGTGTGAGAGGTAGAACCAATATGCATCTCATTATCTGATGTTGATAAAGAATGTTGAATCACTTGAATTTTGCTAACTTCTAAATGCTCTTCTTTCTTAGTGTCTTTGTTGTGTGAAATTCATATTTAAAACTTTTGCTGCTGGCTTTTCTGACCATGGTTTTCACCTGAGATTGAAAACCATGGGATTGAGTCAATCTGTATTGGAAAGAACAGAAACATTTTTGAGCTTTCTTCTCACTATGACTGAATTAATCAGCTCCCAGTGAATGTTGCTTAACCAAAATATCCAGTCTTTCTTCTGTCAAATTGGAAGCAAGAGTTCTAAATGTAGGTTGGTTTCCCCTCCAAATAGATTAAAATTCGAAGCTGTATATTTGCTTTGGATTTTAATAAACTGCTTCAGCATGAATGAATATGATGTTGATTTAGAATAACTCTCCAGGATGAAATGGCACTGTGCTGTTTTATCTCTGTATTAATATCAATATACGCATTGGGAATTTTGGGTATTTTCCCTCCCAAGGCACACATGAATTTTTTCACCGTCTCACACCTTAAAAAAAAATATTTTCATATATTTTATTTTCACACTTTTTGCCACCCCTAAAATTTTGCTGCTCAAGGCAAGTGCCTCACTGACTCACCTCACAAGCTGGCTCTGATTGTACATAGACATTTACACACACTGTGGTACCACCACTACTTCTTAATGGATATACCTATACATCATATTTCATGTTCTCATGTATATTTATTTTGATTTATAGCAAATATATTCTGAGTGGCCCAACAAAGGAATCACCCTTGTGTTGTCAATAATACATAACTATGGAAAAAAAAAATTTACAAGACATTAAGCAGCTTGGACTTCTGTTCGGTTTTTGTAATAAGGTTTTAAGAGCATCAGCAACTAAGGCTATATTGCTCTATGTATATTGTCTGTAAATTGCATGTGTTTGCAGTCGATTTTCTGTTTGCTGGATGGAAAACTATGCTACCCTCACCTGAGACCGACTAACTCAGCCACGTTGTGAAAAAGGCCCATAAAAATTCCTCCCGTCATTGACGGGATTCAAACTCAGGTTCTTTCCACCCAGAGTGGGGAGAATGGTGATCTTGCCAACTGTGCTACCCACGAGGGCAACTCTGTTTGGTTCTTACATTACAAATGTAAGAGATGGTTGGTAACTCTAATTTTCATTTATTAATATGAATTCAGTTATGTCTTTTATAGTGTAATAAAATTATCATGCTTTTTATGCACTTGTTTTATTTCCCTTTATCATACCACTGAACAGCAATATTTTGTGTATTATATTTACTCCTTGATCTGCATATCTTTTATAACTGAAATGAAATGGAAATGCAAGAAGTAAATTAGAATTGTGTTAGGGCTCAAGATTGGATGAACTTTGCATTAATACTGTGAAGAACGCAACAATTTGATCTCATGCGGTGATGAGGACAGTAGGAGCATATGGACTGTTATCAGTTTTCCTTTATATGCTATAAGCAGGTGGACACACATGTAGATCTGATCTCTGTATTAAAGACAGAACTTCTGATACTTACCAGATGAATAAAAATTCTTCTGTTGGAAGATTTGAATGAATTGTACAGAATTTTTATATTAAGTTCACATGCTCCAGTAAAAGATGTTGTTAGTCTCTTTTGAAACAAAATATATGTAAGTATATATATATATACAGTTATGCATTTTTGATCTTTCACTAATTATATCAAAATTTAATTGCTTGGGAGTTATTTTAGTTGGTCAGGACAAGAGTGCAGTAGCACACGTTCCTTGAGTGGACCGTGGTTCAAGCCTGTGATTGCTAAATATGATTAATGATTGTATTCATGATTTATTGTAAACTCCTGACCTGGTGGTCGTGCCAGAGTTTAAACAAGGACAATAATAAATTTAAAAAAAAAAAAAGTGGAGATCACTCTGACCAATTCCATAACAAACAATTATTCAGTGAATTTTTTAAAAAACATAAAAATCCTGTCTTGTTCAGGTTTGTTAAAAGTATGCACAACTGTATATATCATGGAAATTGACTGTAAGAAAAAGTGGGCTATCATATGTGGCCAAAGAAATCATGTCAGCATGAATTTTTTGACCAAGTGAAATGTTGCAAACAATAAATGTATCATTCCATGTGGAGTAATTTTAGCAGCTAACATTCCATTGAATGTTTCTGAATTAGTCCCTGATTTCTTAAATTACAGTTGTACCTGTGAATACATACTGATGGTATAGCATGAACACGTAATTATCTATCTAATAATTGTAAAAGTTAATAGCTTTTCCCTTTCCAATTGTTAACCAGAGTTGCATGCTTGTCCATGTACTTTACAGGGGAAAAAAAAAAAAAATATATATATATATATATATATATAAGAGAACATTTTGAAGGACAGCTTATTCATCACAAGAAAACCTATGTTGGGAATTATCTCTAACAGTAATGGAGAATTATCTTCGATGTTTTATGACGTTAGAGACATTATAGTGGTAGTTAGTTTTTTTGTAGATAATTGCATTTCATCACAATCAATTTGTTTGTAAATTACAAGTTTTAGTGAGGTAGGATACTTGCAAGTTAATTTTACCTGTATGGCAGCTGTTCAGTAATAGATGTTTACCTAGATGTGTTGGTATGGGTATTTTTTGTTATTATTACTGTATTTTATATGAACTAACACAAATAAGTATGGTATATAATGCTGTTCAGGAAACATAACTGTGACTAATACATATAAGTAAAGTTTAATTGTCTGGTGCAATTATGGAATTTCTCTGGTGTAGTTTTTAATCTTCATGTTTGTTCACAGATTAGTGAAATGTCAATTTGATAAATACTTTTGTTATTTACATGCATTTTATGTATGTGTAGTTTTATCAGAAATGAACTGTGTATTGTTTATTGTATGTGGTTATGTGCAATCTGGTATTAAATATGCAACTATATCTAAATAAATATTAAATGTAAATTATCTGAAATTGCATTCATACTACTTATTTATAGACTGCTAAGGTAAAAATAAAGAAAAGCTTCCAAAGTAAACTTCCTTAAAATGTCAAATAGCTTGCAATAATTACCATGTAATAATTTTTGAACAGGCATATTAAATTCATTGTGATCAATGTGTTACTACCAACATACAATATCTGGAAATGATTCAGACCAATTATTAAAAAAGAATTTTGGTTAGAGGAAACTCAAAAAGGTTGCTGTATCTTTAGTCTGATGGCACGTCAGTGAAAACCTGTAAGTAAAGGAGGGACAGTTTTAATTGATTAACCCTCCAATACTAGCATGGCATCTGACAGATGTCACTTTTTAAAATTTTTTCTGTCATTTTTTTTAATATAGAAATAAAATATCAGATCCTCCCATGTACCTTTCCCCACCAATATTCTCTAACTGGTTAAACAGTATTTTCTGTTTTCATTTTGATATTAGTAGTGGCTAAGGATGCTTAGAAAGCAAGCTAAGCTAAGCTTATAGAACATCAGCCAAAAAAACCCCCTTCCTACATCATCTATCCATTCCCTCCAATAGTTTGTGTAGTTCTGCTTTGAATTTATTCAAACTATCCAGGGGGTGGGCAACCTCTGTCCCACAGACCAACTCCGGCCACAAACGTGTGTAATCCAGCCTGCGGTCGTTTTCAAAATATATATATCATAAAGGGCCCGCTGTTGAATATATATATATTTTTGAATTAATGGAATTTCTGAAGTAAATTTAGGAAATACTCTGTGCATTGCTACGACAAATATCAATCCAGATATCAATTCACTGATAAAAAATAAACAGTATCAAATATTATAAAAATAAAATATTGCAATTTTTGTTACTGGAATTGTATTTGCATTTTGTACCATAATTGTATTTGTATTTTATTACTATAATTGTATTTTTGTAACTTTGTCTTGAATTTATATTTCGTTTTACTTATTAATAAAATTAATTATATGTACATGTATGTATAAATAACATAAAACTGTTTGACAATTTTTTCATTATACACCATTTTAATAATCCTAAAAATCGTGGAAAGCTAAAAATAAATTTGGCCCATGTGTACCTCATTGATATTTTATTTGGCTTGCCATTTATAAAGGTTGCCCACCCCTGAATTAACTATGAATTACAAGATATTAAATTTTTGTGTGGCATTTAACAGACATCAGGTGAGGAAAAGCATCTACCTTTCTTCTAGACAAGTCCCATTTCCATGTGGTGTCTGTGAGATGCCAGCAACGTGTGTAATCTTGCTGTAATGCTTTGATTTTGCTGGCTAAAAGCATACAGCTATCAAAAATACAGATGTTCGTGTTGCATCTTCCGTGGGGGTCAATGACCTTAAATTCTAAAAAAATATAATAAAAACTTTACTATCAGTTTTTCTCATTTATTTTTGTTCAGTATTTTTGAAATAGATTTAGCAAATCACAGTTAATAGATTGCTATTTTCAATTTGGTAAAAAAAGCTAAAAATTAATTTTTTATATTTAAACAAAAAAGAGGATCACACAGATGCTGCACAAGCATCCTTGTTGCAATTGGGGTGTGAGTGATGGAAGGTTAAATGCATAAATTGGAACAAAAGCTTTCATTCTTTGAAAAGTATTTAAGCAAATAAAAAAACTAAAAGAACTAAAACAAAAAAAACTAAAAGAAAGGGGGAAATAACCCAATGAGATTAATGCAGTGATGTGGGCTTTCTTTTTGCTATTTCATACTCAAAAACCATTCTTTTCACTCAGAAGTACAGGGTGATTATTTTAAATGAGAACACATGAAAATGCAAATAACTGAGTAAAAGAGTGCTAGAGACATGAAATTTGCAAGTAACATTCTTTAATCTCTAATATTGATTTGTCAAAAAAAAAATATTGAAAATGAATGCCATCATGGTCACAACATAACTGAGAAATGGAATTCAAGACATATAACACAACTAACTGCAGCATTTGGGAGCAGTGTTGGAAATAATATTTAATATGCTGCTTTTTAATTCTTCTGGAATGCATGGATTACTAAGTACATTTTAATTTCTTCACCTGCATGATAACTGCCACATGACATTCCCATTTGTTGTGCAAGTGACTTATGTGAACTTGCAACCTGTAGTGACTTATGTGGACTTGCGACAAGACTCTCCCTAATTTGTACTAACATTTCCTGTTAGAATAGTCAATGTGCAAACACAATTCACAATATTCACATTCCTAGTCTCCCTGAATAAGCTTCCATGCTGCAGATTTTGACAGTGCATTATGACATCAAAGCCGACCGGGCTAGCCGGGTGGGTAAAGTGCCTGCCTGGCAACCCAAAGGTCGCGGGTTCGATTCCCGCCTCGGGCTTGGATCAAAGTACTGCAAAAACCTTGGGAGGTGCATTATGGCAACAGAAGCCTATGCGCCAACAACTATCAAAAAAAAAAAAAAAAATTACATCAAAATTGCCTACAAAAATCATGAGTAGTTTTAAATGATTCTGTTTTGAGGTAAAGTTCCAACATAAATACATGCTCCTCTATGCTGAATGCTGTGCTCATTTACTTGTGCTGGTCACTCGTTATTCTTATTTTCATGGGCTATTATTTATTATTTAAAATAATCATTCTGTATATTCAAAGTTTAATCAAAAAGTTCAGTAATTTTGTAAAAAATTATTTTATTCAATGATAAATGCTTGCATTGTTAATATTCTTCAATATAATCTCTTTCTGCTACCACACATTTGTTCCATTGTGATCCACTGATCAAAGCATTTTGAAAGTCTTTTGTGAATGCTTTTAGCCAGTCCATTGGATTTTTTTCCCTTTAATGTCCTGTCTTAATTTCAGAAGTTGCATGGTGTCGCATTAGCATCAGTAGTGGCATATGATGAAAGAAAGCAAGCTTATACAGCATAAGCCAAAAAAAAAAAAAAAAAAAAAAAAGACTTCCCATTTTACCTATCCATTCCCTCCAAAAGTTTGTCTAGTTCTTCCTTAAATTTATATAAGCTATCATAACTTCCACAACAACAGATAGAAGTTTTTTTTCATTGAGATTAGAACTAAGACCACATATATTTGTGAGATGAACGAGGAAGTGTTTGACTGTATCATAATCTCCAAAGTCACCAAAGAATATGGCCTCTGTAATGCTCCACATATACACACTAAAGATTCCTATCCATCACTGTTAGTAGAATAGAAGCATTTATTTCAGTAACTAGTTGATACATATGCCTCTGGTATTTCCAATAGGTTCTGTCCAGTGGATTATTTATCAGTCAGCTAAAGAACACCATTTAAGCTCTTGTATCCTCGAAATGTAATGAATACTGGATTTTCCTGAGCCACAAAACCGTATGTCAAACTCAAAAGACATGACTCATGCTACATTGTAGAAGAGATGGGGGGAGACTGAAACTTTTCTCTTGAGACCAAATGTGGTTTTAGCTTTCATTAAACAAAATGGTGGTATCGTACCAGGTAATGTGAATCATCTACCATTCAGTATTGCTTAGTGTCACAGGGATTTGGCCATTCCTTCTGGTATGTGGATGTCATACTGCAATCCCTGCTTATGTTGATTCACACCTGGGTGGTCACTACCATAATACTTGGTACTGATAGTATATTTTTATCTTGCACATGAGAGATGCACCCAAGGATACTAGGAGTCCTACCAGTCTATATAGGTGCAAGCAGCAAATTTGATTATTGCAGAATGCCAAAACTTGTCACTAGACTTGTAATACATCCCGAATGTCAACACCATCAACATTTTAGACTTCCAAGTTGCTTCCTTAGATATCATTCCTCAAACCTCAGAGATCAATACTGTACTTCACTGAAATCACAGAAAGACCTAGTGCTATATATTTTATTTTCTCAGCTTCTAGTTCATAGGAATACAGTGATCATTTGGATAATGGTTAAAAGCTTTCCAATGTTCTTTTTTTATATATCTGCAAATCACTGTTTTTTTTTTTTTTCATAGACTGTTTTTATAAACGTTTTCTTGAATTAATGCGTAATGTTGGTTTATGTACTAATTGTGCACAGCTGATAAGTAACCTGTGTGAAAATATGGCATAAACTGAATCTATTGATACAGATGCAGCAATATATATAAAGCAGCCTTGCTGATTCATCCTGTGAAGAAGAAGATGAATTACATAAAATTGAGACTTCAAGAATTTAGATATAAAATGGGAAACAACCATGTTATCTGTTTATATTAATCAGACAGCTTAGCAACCTGACAGCAAGCAGACTTGAACCAATGCTTGACTTTTTACTAACGGCTTGTGTTAATTATTATACATAATTTTTTAATTTTTTTTTAACCCATAGGTACGTGTTCTGGGTCTTTAAGGCCTCACATGATTTAAGTGGTCATGCTCTTTGTCTACTCAGTCCACAGAGCTCAAACTGGCATTAATTAATGAAGCATGGCTTTTCGATATTATTTTGCTCACTGACAGTGAAGATAATTTCCAAATAAAGATAAAAATCATGTCCAGAGCACTGCAGAATGGATTTTATTTTAAAAATGTTTTTAATATTAAAAATAATGCATTTTTTCACAATTGTGTTTATAATAGACTGAAAATAAAAGTGGTATGAAAAATAGAATTCCTCTGAATTTATTCCTAATTTTTAAGGTTATGGAGGTAACTTTATCTGAATGCATTAGCAAAGGCACATGATGCAAGAAAGCAAGCTTATATAGCATCAGCTAAAAAAAAAAAAATGGAGTTTTGTCAATGATATATAGGAATTTTGCTAGCAGAGACAAGGAGGTGATTATCCTTTTGTATAAGGCAATGGTCTGGCCACATCTTGAGTACTGTATACAGGTCTGGAAGCCTCATTTTAGGAAGGATGTAGAGTTGCTAGAACAAGTACAGAGAAGGGCAACAAGACTAGTGAGAGGAACAGAGGGGTGTGCTTATGAAGAAAGGCTTAAGTTCTGCAAGTTGCAGCATCTGGAGACTAGGCATCTACGAGGTGGTCTGATTGAGATGTATAAGGCCTTGAATGGTTTGAGCAGGCTCAATGCTGATGGGATACTTCCACTTGCTGAGATTAATAACCTGAGGGGGCATAGATTCAAACTGAGGAAAGACAGTTGTAGAATAGATGTGCAGAAGTTTGCCTTTAGCCAACGGGTTGATTGCTGGAACAGACTTCTATCTGTTGTTATGGAAGTTGATAGCTTAAATAAATTTAAGGCTGAACTAGACAAACATTTGGAGTGACCAGATGGGTGAAATGGGAAGGTTTTTTTTTTTTTTTTGGCTGATGCTGCATAAGCCTTCTTTCTTGCATCATATGCCTCAACTAATGCTAATGCTATATGAGGGGTTTCCGAAAAGTAAGATAACACATTTTTTTTCTTAATAATGGTGAAAGGGAATGAGATGAAACACATTGGACAGATAGACCCGTTAATAACATTCAAAAAGACTGCCAATGCAGTGTTGCAGTACTGTCACCTCACAGCAGATTCCAGTAGAAAAAAATGGCGGCTACTGTATGAGTCTGGTTCAAAACAGGTATTCGTGAAGTTATTTGCTTTTTGCAAGCAAAAGGGTTTTCACCAAGTGACATTCACCGTGAACTGGTTGCTGTGTATGGCGAAAAGGTGATGACAAAGAAGCAGGTGTGTTTTTGGTGCAATGAATTTTAAGCAGGCTATCTTGATATTGGACGGGCAGGCCTTTATCGAGCAAGACAGAAGACAACATTTTGTTTTGTTTTGTGGCGCCTCAGTGGCCAGGTGGGAAGGAGTAGCAGTGCGTAGCACGCTTCTTGATTAGACCGGGGTTCGAGCCCATCACCACCAAATACGGAGGATTCGGAAAGGTCGGAATGACCACTGCATATCCCAGAGCAATATGGCCTTAGTTGCTAATGCTCCTAAAAACAAACAACATTTTGTGCATTAAGGGCATAGTTCTTGAAAACAGGCGAGTGAAACTGCATGAAATTGCACAAATAGTGAACATGAGTAAGTTGACTGTTCACGAAATTGTTCACGATGTCCTTGGCTTTCAAAAGGTGTGCTGCCACTGAGTGCCCCAATAATTGTCAGAGGAGGACAAGCAAAATGCATGGGGATGTGTCTGGAGAACCTGTTGTGATACAGCGACGAAGGAGAGGATTTTCTCGCTTGCATAGTCACAGCAGATGAAAACAGGCTCATCACTTTACCCCGGAGCGCAAAGAAGACTCCATGAGCTGGAAACATCCAAAATCTCCTGTTCGCAAAAAATTCAAAACTGTTCCCAGTGTCATAAAAGTCATGGCCACGGTGTTCTCAGATCGCCAAGCCATTCTGTTAGATTTCTTGCCAAAGGGAGGAACAATCAATGCACAGCTTTACTGTGCAATGTTGGAAAAACCAAAAGCCAACATTCTCCATTATAAGACTCTCTGATTTACTGGCCCACTCTATTTCCCTGTACAGTTCCTTATTATACTCATCAGAGTCATTAGGCCTATAGCACACTCCTACTCTCAATTTTGATCTCCCAATGCTTATGTCACACCAAACCGACTCAACACTGCACTGTCCAGCGATGTCGACTGGCTTCACTTCCTTGGTTTTTATGTGTTTCTTAACTAATAGCATAACCCCTCCCCCCTTCCTATCCTGTCTATCCTTTCTGTAGACGTTGTACTCCCCAAATTGCAGTTCTGCATCCCTTATATCTGTGTGACACCACGTCTCTGATATCCCAACAATATCTGCCTTTGATGTTTTGAGCAATACCTCAAATTCATCAAATTTATTTACTAAACTCCTAGCATTGGTGTACACGCAAGTATACCTGCACCTGTTTCTATTCTTAGCTACCCTAACACAACCCATGTGTTTACCTGTACCCCAATGACTCCCAGCAGTCTCTGAAATACCATGCATCTTGTTTTCCAGGCTTCTGCTCATTCTAATAGAAGCAGTGCAAGAATCTCTTTCACCTCTGCCAGTGGCTACTGTCAATCTATTGGTCTTTGTCTCCCCCCCCAAGCTAGCAGTTTTCCGACCCACCTAACACTGCCTCGATAGCATCAGCAAATATTCTTGCACCCTTTCTATTTAAGTGTATCCCATCCCTGTAGAAGCAATCTCTCCTGTTAACAAGTACAGTCCAGGCTGAAAAAAATTCTACCCCTTGAGCCTTGCACAATCTTTCCAGGGCCGAATTGATCGACAAGGCTCTCATCATATAGTCCCTCCTATCGTGTCTGGGCAGAATTGCAGACACTTTCAAATTCAACCCTAATTCTCGGCTTTTGTTCAACAGTGACCTGTACTTGTTAAGTAATTCTGCCGGTCTCCTACTCTTAATATTATTAGTGCCAACGTGTACAACTATATCACCTTTTGTGCCCTTAAAAGATGATATTCGCTCTACAATGTCATCAACCTTTGCCCCTGGCAGACATACCCTGGTCCTGTTCCACCTATCTTTTTTTTTTTACAAAGCATGTTCCCCGTTTCCCTGACAATAGAGTCACCAACAACTACTAGTTCCTTTGGGACCAGCGCAATAAAAAGAACACAAAGTGAAGGAGCTCATATTTTTATTCAAATAATTGGCACTTGATTGAATGCACTTATTATACCATTCTAAAAGTTTCCAAAAAGAATCAGCAAAAGCATCCAAAGAGATGACATCCAGTTCGGCTGTTACATTTTTCATTATGTTCTCAATATCCTGAAATCTTTCCTTTGAGGGAAGCTTTCACCTTGGAAAAGAGGAAAACACCTGCTGGTGCTAGATTGGAAGAGAAGGGTGGATGGTTAATCTGTATAATGACATGTTTTGTCAGATATGTGTTCACGACAAGTGTTGTCATTGTTGTGCAACAAGAACCACCTGCCTTTCCTCTTGCAATTCCAGCATGGGAAATGCACTTCAACAGTCTTTGAAGAACCTGTTACGTAGAATACAGCATTGACTCTCTCTCTCCCCCCACTTCAAGTACAAAATGCTTGTGAATCACATCCTGTTTGTCAAAAAACATGATCAGCATTGTCTTGATCCTAGACTTCTGTAAACAAAACGTTTTGGGCTTTGATGATGATTTTGAAGTGCACTGTGTGCTTTGATGCTTCATCTTGCAATCCAGCAATCAACTACCTGCTAGCCAATGGGTAGTTGATTGCTGGAACAAACTTTCATCTGTTGTTGTGGAAGTTGATAGCTTAAATAAATTCAAGGCAGAACTAGACAAACATTTGGAATGAACGGATCAGTGAAGTGGAAAGGGTTTTTTTTTTGGCCGATGCTGTATAAGCTTGCTTTCTTGCATCGTTTGCCTCTACTAATGCTAATCTCTGGGTCATACTGAAACACCCAACGTTCATCTCTAGTTACAATACAGTTGGGGAAATTAGGATTGCCTTGACAAGTCCAGATGAAGTCTTCACATGATGATGATGACACTTTTCATTTCGTCTGCTCTCCATGAGGCTATGCAGCACAAATTTTGCACAGACCTTCCTTTCCCTAAATCTTCATGCATACATAAATCATCTTCTTATTCATATCTAACTAAGCAGTCATTCTTGAGAGTCAAATGATGATTTCTGGCCACAATTTCTCCAATTTTTGTAACTGTCCTCATTTTAAGAGGTTGATGGATGCCCACTTCTTGGGTAATTGCAAACATCCTCATGCCCATCTCGGAACTGCTTGTACCATTCAAACATACTGATATGACTGAAATCTTCATGCAAAATTTGATGAATCTTCTTATTCATATCCAACTCATCTGCCATCATTCTGAGGATCAAAAGACGACCTCTTTCCATAATTACCTGACCTTTTGCAATTCTGTCCTCATTTCGAAAGGTTGACGAACACCCACTTGGGTCATTGTGAACATCCTCACATCCGTCTTTGAACCACTTATACCATTCAAACACACTGGCACCAATTAATGTTTCTTCACCATAACAGTTTTTAACATTTCATATGTTTATGTTTCAGATTTTCCCAGTTTAGTGCAAAACTTGATATTTGTTCATTGCTTCATTGCAAAATCATGACATGGAATGTTAATGCTACTAATGAAACTGGTTGTTACTTGCAGTTTGTCAGCCTACTGGATAATATCTGTATCACCATCTGTTAGAGTAAGTTTGAACTACAACACACCACTTCAGTTTATTTTCAAACTCATTGAACGCGACTGCAATGGCACCAGTCTGAGAACTTTATTGCCACACCTTGTATATTTATAAAGGTAGAGAACGTTAATCACTAACTTTGAACCACCAATTCAATTTTGTGCAGAGATTTTTCTGGAATTTCACCTAAGTATAAGTGTAAAGTGTGTTAGTTGTCTGACAGCACCAGGGATTTTCCCCATCTCCACGTTGTATTCTTTGTAAGTGTGACAGAACTCTGTGGAGGCCAGAGATTTAAAAAGTGTGTGGGGAGTAGTTTGTTGTGTAGTGTTATGTTCTGTTGTTTCTCTGACCATTTAGCTATTGGGCCCACTGTTGCCCACACTTTGCCATGAAGAGGCAGTTCAGGGTTTTTTTTTTTTTTTTTTTGTTAGTTGTTGGCGCATCAGCTTCTGTGGCCATAATGCACCTCCCAGTTTTTGTATTTTACTGTGATCCAAGCTCGAGGCGGGATTCGAACCCGCAACCTTTGGGTTGCCAGGCAGGCACTTTACCCACCTGGCTAGCCCGGTCGGCGCAGGTCAGGTACCCAGTAGTGTATTTACGTATTCTGGCAGGCTCCGTCACCTAATTTCTAAGGATTTCAGTGGCACAGCCTATATAAAAAAAAAAAAAAAAAAAAGAGGTAAATACCAGAATTTGGAAAGGCCAAGAGGTTTACAAGAAAGTGGTTGGATTTAGAAGTTGATTAGAATTTGGTGGCATTGTTAGGGACATATTCGGTCGGTTTAGTTAGAGTGGGGGAGACTGAAGGCTGTGGATGATAGAGTAGGTCCCCAAAGAGGTCAGTGGGGACGAGCCTCACTAGGCGAAGTATAGGGTAGGCAGGGAGGGGAGGAGACAGATACCCATCTCCTCCCCCCTGCCTGGGGATGGGGTTTTAAAGGGGAACCAGGTTTGAATACCTGGTTCAGATTGCCAAATGGCTTGTAGGCAATGGAGCTGCAGTATGTCTCCGTTGGCAATCTTTGTCGGGTCCGCTTAAGTGTTGAATCCAGTAGGATAGTCAAACTGCCCATTCTGCCCCAGGGGTAGGAGTATGAGTGTTGTCGAATTAATAACCTTGAATTTGCAACATTTTGAAATACAACTTTGAATTTTATCCAGAAAAAAAACATAACAACTGACCATTAACAGAAAGTCAGATATTCTGTATACCTAAGAATACCAGTTTATAGATGCATGTACAAAATTTGGATATTGCAGAATGATTACACTTTGCCAGAGGAGGGAAGGAAGGAAGATTAGCAGATCGCTAATCTTCCTTCCCTAATCTTTGTGATGCGATCTACTTTTTTTCTTCAAAATGTGCCACGATCTACCATCTCAAAATTTTATTGCACAAGTTAAAAAAAGTTCATCAACACATATCGAAAAATGTGTTTATAAATTTTAAAATTTAATACAATTTAGAATTCTTATATGTTATGCGAAGTTTTTGTTTTCATGTCATCTGCCAAGCTTTCAAAATCGGATATGTACTGTGATAAGGCCAACTGCAAAGAATCTTCTGTTTGCAAGCCTGTAAGAGTAGAACGATTCTTTGTATGTTTCAAATACAAAAAGGCTGATTCACGTAGATATGTGAAACCAAAACAGGAATTTAAAAGTTCACTACATTTTTTTTACTCTTGGAAGAGTACTCTTCCAAGCAAACATATTTCCATAAGTCTTTTTCTGTTGATCTGGCTTTTAGGAAGATATCGTTTCGCAAAGTAATAATTTCATTTTAGCATTACCATTAGTAGAGGCATATGATGCAAGAAAGCAAGCTTATGCAGCATCAGCCAAAAAAATAAACCGCTTCCATTTCAACTCTTCGTTCGTTCGAAATACCTGTCCAGCTGAGCCTTAGATTTATTTAGGCTATCAACTTCCACAACAAAGGATGGTGAGTCTGTTCCACCAACCAACTACCCGCTGTCTAAAGGCAAATTTCCACACATCTATTCTACATCTGTCTTTCCTCAATTTGAATTTATGCCCTCTCAGGTGATTATTCTGAGCAAGAGGAAGAATCCCAACAGCATTGAGCATGCTCAAACCATTCAAGGCTTTATACACCTCTATCAGATCACTTCACCGGTGCCTAGTCTCCAGACACTGTAATTTGCAAAACTTAAGCCTTTCCTCGTAAGAGCAACCCCTTGTTCCATTCACTAATCTTGTTGCCTCTTGTTGTGAAGGATGTAGAGCTGCTGCGTTCCAGCAGCTCTACATCTTTCTTGAAATGAGGCCTCTAGACCTGTATACAGTACTCTAGGTGTGGCCTGACCATTGCCTTATACAAGGGAATAATCACCTCCTTGTCCCTGCTAGAAAAATTCCTATATATCATTGACAAGACACCATGAGCTACTCTTGCAGCCCGTCTGCACTGCTCAGAGAACTTCATATCTGCCTACACAATTAACCCTAGGTCCATTTCATTCTCTGCCACTGTCAGTGTAGTACCACAGAATTGATACGTTGCTCTGGGAGTTGCTGTTTCCCATATGTAGTACTTTACATTTGTCACCTCTCAGCCCATCTGCTCAACCCTTCCAGATCCTGTTGCAGCAGCATAGCATCTGTAGTGTCCTTAACAACCCTACCAACCTTTGTATCATCTGCAAACTTGGACATTAAGCTTGATATACCATCATCAATATCATTTATAAATACAGAAAACAATAATGGACCCAACACTGAACCCTGAGGGACTCCACTAATAACATTACTCCACGATGAGCAGTGTCCATTGATTACCACTCTCTGTCTTCTCCCCCTCAACCATTCCTTTATCCATAGCAGCAATTTGCCTCCAATGCGACAATGCTCCAAGTTGTGCAGCAGTCTTCCATGTGCAATAGTATCAAAAGCCTTTCTAAGATCTAAATATATAATATCAAAGTTATTCCATGCATCCAGTTCTTTTGTGACTGCGTCATAGTATCCAATCAAATGGTCAGGCAAGACTTTCTCTTAACAAACCCATGCTGTGTTTGAGCTATAATTGAAGTCTTGTCTAGCTGATCCTGCAGTGCTTCTTTAACCAGTGCCTCCATTAATTTTCCGGGAACAGAAGGTCTATAATTACTTGTGTCAGCCTTTGATCCTCCTTTGTGAATTGGGGTCACATTTGCACATCTCCAATCTATGGATACCTCTCCTGAGTCTAAGGAAGCTCTCTTAATTATGGCTAGGGGTTTGCTAACTTCCTTTTCTGCCTCCTTTAATATAACTGGATAGATCCCATCCACCCTAGGTGCCTTCTTGTGTTTATCTTCAACAATTTCTCCTCCACTTTACTCTCAGTTATTACAAGGTTATCTAGCTTACTGCCAGAGTTGAAAACACCTCTGGCATTCCCCTCAGTGAATATCTCCTCATGTGTGAATGTCGATGCAGAATATTCATTTAGTTTGTTAGCTACCGGAGCAGAATCATCAACAGTTGAACCATCGATATCAAGTGGACCAATCTGATTCATCCCCTTCCTTCTAGAGTTTACATAAGTAAAGAACTCTGCTGTTTTTATTTGCATCCTTTGCCAAAGATTTCTCGTAATCTGCCTTCGCCTGCCTAACCTCCTTTGTAACTTGGTTACAGACCAGCTTATATCTATCATAGGCTTCTGTGTCATGTGTTAATTTATATGTATCCCATGCATTTTTCTTCTCTGCCATGTGTCTCATTAGTTCATCTGACATCCATTTAGGCCTAAACCTTGAACAATATTTCTTAGTTGGTATGTAAAGCCTAGTAGCTTCCAAGATAAGTTCTTTGAATGCTTCCCATTTTGAATTTGCTGTTGGTAACATCATCAGTTGGTCCCACTGTATAGAATTTAAATACTGTCTCAGACCATCGTAGTTGCCTTTTACAAAAGCAATAACCCTTCCCTTTACCCCTGATGGTAGTTACCTCTTTGAGTAAATCCCACTTCAGCACACTGTGATCACTGCCACCTAGTGGTTCCTTTATCTGCAGATTCTTAATGCATGAAGAATCACTACTGATAATCAAATCAAGAGTATTATTCCCTCTAGTTGCCTCCCAAACATGCTGATGTAGAAAACAATCATCCAATAAATCCACAAAAGCCTTGCAAGTGTGTGAGTGACCAACTCACATATTCCAATCAATATCTGGGAAATTAAAATCCCCCATTATAAGACTCTCTAATTTACTGGCCCACTCTATTTCCCTGTACAGTTTCTTATTATACTCATCAGAATCATTAGGCCTATAGCACACTCCTACTCTCAATTTTGATCTCCCAATGCTTATGTCACACTAAACTGACTCGACACTGCACTGTCTAGCTATATCAACTGGCTTTACTTCCTTGGATTTTGTGTTTCTTAACTAATAGCATAACCCCTCCTTCCTTCCTGTCCTGTCTGTCCTTTCTGTACATATTGTACTCCCCAAATTCCAGTTTTGCATTCCTTATATCTGTGTGACACCACGTCTCTGATATCCCAACAATATCTGCCTTTGATGTTTTGAGCAATACCTCAAATTCATCAAATTTATTTACCAAACTCCTAGCACTGGTGTACATGCAAGTATACATGCACCTGTTCCTATTCTTAACTACCCTAACACAACCCATGTGTTTACCTGTACCCCAATGACTCCCAGCAGTCTCTGAAATATCCTGCATCTTATTTTCCAAGCTGCTGCTCATTCCAATAGAAGCAGTGCAAGAATCACTTTCACCTCTGCCAGTGGCTACTGTTAATCTATTAGTCCTTGTATCCCCCCTCCCCAATCTAGCAGTTTTCCGACCCACCTAACACTGCCTCGATAGCATCAGCAAACATTCTTGCACCCTTTCTATATAAGTGTATCCCATCCCTGTAGAAGCAGTCTCTCCTGTTAACAAGTACAGACCAGGCTGAAAAAAATTCTACCCCTTAAGCCTTGCACAATCTTTCCAGGGCCGAATTGATCGGCAAGGCTCTCATCATATACTCCCTCCTATCGTGTCTGGGTAGAATTGCAGACACTTTCAAATTCAACCCTAATTCATGGCTTTTTTTCAACAGTGACCTGTACTTGTTAAGTAATTCTGCCGGTCTCCTACTCTTAATTTTCAAGTAATATTTTCTCTGTGTGAAAAATCTCAGCATTTTTTCTGCAATTTGTTTCGTATCTAAGTTGACATTAAATGGATAAGAAAATATATTGAACAATGTCTTCAATCGTTTCAAAATCATCCAGAACTTTCTCAATTTCAGAAACATATTTCTCGCTATTAAATTCAAAAACAGGATATTTTTGCAAATGATCTTGCATATTTAGAAAATGTTAGAATTTTTTTCCTTTGAGATCCTTAACCATTGCCAAAAATTGATATTTATATGCAGAAATACTGCGAATCATGTCACCCACATTTTTATTATTTTCTTGTAATTCCAAATTCAGGTCACTTAATTTACTGGTAAAATCTGCCAAAAAAGCCAGATCACACAACCACTCCGTATCTTGTAGCTGCTGATAATCATCTCCCCTTTGATCAACAAATTTTTTAAATTTCTTTCAACAAATTTCGAAATCTCTGTAGAAACTTACTCCAACTCAGCCATCTCACATCTGTGTGTAATATCAGATCTGGTTCATTTTCATCGAGTTGCATTTTGAAAAGTCTCCTTTGAAGAGATTGTCCTCTGATGGAATTCACGATTTTGAAATCGATGTCCATAACACTTTTAGTATTTAACCTTTTGCTGGCTAACACTTGTTGGTGGATGATACAGTGGTAACTCAAAAAATCTGGGAATTCATCATCCTTTTGGCACGATGGGATGAATCTGTTAAGATGCTTCATCACTGCTTTAGCTCCATCTGCTGTTATTAATACAAGCTTAAATAGTGGTAATTTAATTTTTTCAATAAAACTTTTGAGTGCGTTAAATATATCAAGGCCTCTAGTTCATTCTTTTAACGAAACCATACTCAGCAGTTCTTCTCTATTGGCAGAATCATAGAAAACCATACGAACAAAAATGAGCAATTGAGCTGTATCACTGATGTCTGTATTTTCATCCAGTTGTAAATAAAAGGACACACTACTAGCAATATGAGCACAGAATTTTTTGCTCATATTTTACTCATTTTTTCGATGCATCGCATCACAGTATTTCGAGATGATTGCAGATCTTGAAGGGCACTTTTAATTTCATTTTTGTTCTTAAAATTTTCAAAAAGAGAATCTGTTATTTCTAAAAATGCATCTTGGATGAATTGACCATCAGAAAATGGTTTGCTTTTTGCAAGAAAAGATGACTCACTTTAAATGAAGCTATAGTTACTGCTTTAGATTGTAAATTAGGTGTCACGAAGAAATTTTGTTGCACAAATAATCTGGATTTTAAGTTCTAATTTATTTTTTCTAAGGTCACTATTAGGTGGAAAATCCGATTGGTATTTGCCATGGAGTGCATTTCTAAATTTCCTTTTTTGGGTATAGCCACGGAAGCATTGCAAATCAAACAGCAAAATTTTTCTTTCACCATTACAAAAAAGTATTAGCTTCCACTCTTGATGAAAATGATACGTTTTACTCTACAATGAATACTATGAATAGTATTCATTTTAAATCAAAAGGTATTAAATTAACATATAAGTACTGTTCAGTTATTAAATCAGCAAAAGCAATGCTTACCGATTAAAACATTTAAGTTGCGCGAACCGGAAAAATATTCTGTCTGAACAGCTAACATAGGATAATTGATGAAGAGGATTCCCGAATGAGGAAATTGTTTCCAAAATAATCGAACAAACACACCACAGTTTATTGCTCTGTTTGGTTATATCCTTATAAGAATCAGTTTTGAATGCCTTTGTGATATTTCTCTAAAGCTATTTCTGGAGGTCACGACCATAAAAACAATTTGCACTTTTCAGTTTTATTGGGCGTTTCTGTTAGTGCAATATAATTATAAAGGGGTAGTAAACTCAACCTTATTGCATTTGCAATAATACCGACAGCTGGAATTCTGTGGGATTTTACTTTATTATGGTGAAATGCGTTTCTCCTTCAATGAAATCTTCAATCATGCAAAAAAAACAAAATAAATTTTCAAAATCTGATCTTCATTCCTATTTTTGAAGCTTCGTAAAAAAAAAAAAATAATAAATAAATAAAAAAAAAATAATGCATAGGTAGCGAAACCCACTGCACAATATAAAATTTTGGTAGTATACCTGACCACACAAATCGAGGGATGACTGTATATTTAAAATTAGTTGTGATCGACCGAAATTAAAGCCGTGATTGACTGGTAGATCGCAATTGACTCGTTGGCCACCCCTGATCTAGCATATTATCTATAATACTGTATTCTAGATCATATCTATCCAATTTGTGAGACTTGGAGATCCAGGCATCATGAAGAATGGCTGTGTTAATTATTCATAGGGAATTAGTATAATATTAGCCATATGGTGCAAGGAAGCTTTAAGCTTTTTCCAGGTTGCTAGCCTTGACTACCCATGAAGGAAACTTACTCCAATAATTAACTTGTGGCCAAAAAAAAACTTCCTGTAATCCAGTCTAAACCTCTCCCCTGTAATTTGAATTTATGGCTCTCAGTACTGGAATTTTATAACCATGAAATTTCATCATTCATTTAACTTTAATAGCCTTATAAACATTAAACAAATCTCCTGTAAAGTGCCTAATAATAAGTTCTGCAACTCACATATTCAATGTCTTTCGTCATGGGTGCCCTTTTTCTGATCTGAAAAGGTGCATTTTTCCCATCTTTGGACCCTTTCAAGCTCAATATCTTTTTTTTTTAGGTACAGTCTCCATACTTGGACACAGTATTCACAATCACAACATAATGTCAAAGAATACTGGTTTATGTTACCCATCTATGGACAAATTCAATGAAAAAGTTTGATGAAATGTCAAGTTGCTCTTGACATTTCAAAGGCTTTTTGTTTGGCATAAAAGTCTTCTAAATAAGGTTCCATCTTATTTTTCAAACTGTTTTTTGTACTTGGGTATCCAGTTTTCTCTCTGACTGCTCACTGCAGGTGATGGTAAATGGATCTCTGTTTTCTAACTTCTACACTAATGCAGATGTTGCCCAAGGTTCAGTTCTTTCACCCACCCTTTTCCTCTTGTATATTAATGATCTTCTGCCATTGACTAGAAATTCTATCCATAGTTTTTCTGATGACATCACATTGCATTCCACCTCTTAGTTTGAGAAACCTTGCCTTGCACAAACAGCTTTAACTTCTTGAATATCCACTATCAATTCCTTAAATGCTGATCTCCAGGTAATTCTCCAGTGGGGAAAAGATAACTTAGTTGATTTCAATCCTTCTAAAACTCAGTCCTGCCAAGTGGCATGTTGTACCTTCATGGGGCCCAAGGCAAAATGGAATTTGGGGGTCCCATATAAAGAAAAAGGGGTCCTCTTAGTTCAGCTCTCTGTGTTCTTCTGTCACTCCATATTTAATGTTCTTACACTCGTTTTTTATATTTCTTACACTTGTTCATTTAGGTTTCTTATGCTGATTAAAATCAAAAACTGCTGACTTATTCCACTGCACTTCAGTTCTGCTTGGACATTCACTCAAGACTGGTTAATAAGATCATAGCTACCTTCTCCCTGCTACTGTACTGCCTTAAGCATAAGAGCGTCAGCTGCATACAAGGAAGTCTTTACTTTTTCAATTAACTTAACTATTTAAGGAAGAACTAAATATCAAAATTGGTAAAACCATTTTTGGTAAAAATGTAATTTTCAAATTAATCTTCAAATAAAGTTCACTGACCATGGCAGATAGAAAGTTCAGTTTCCAATAAAAATCACTTAAAATATTAGTAAAAAACAGCAATGAGTTTTTGAAACAGACTTTGGGGCCTTTCTCTGATCAGGGCTCTAGGCAGATATCTTTTTTGCCTATAGGATAACGTGCCACTGGTCCTGTCTTATATCTCGCAAAAAGGTTTTTTCTGTTCCTCACTGTGCTTATCTTTGTTTGTCTTTGCTTATCTTTGATTTCTAGACAAGCTGACATCTCTATTAGGGGATTACTCTGACTTCTCATCTGTCTTGGCATAAGCACATCACAAATATTGCTTCTTCTACATCTAAAGAACTGAATTTACTCTTTTGTTCTCGGTGTTACGTTTTTTCAAAACAGCTACTCACTCTGTCCAAATCTCAAATCTGCCCTACCATGGAATATTGTTCCTACATCTGGGGTGGTGCACCCAAAATCTCTCAGGCTTCTAGACTTCATTCAAAAGAGGACAATTAGGTTAATTAATAACCCATCGCTAACAAAGTCACTCCACTCTTTCTCACAGATATTCTGTTTTTGTTGCATGCCTTTTCTATAAGTACTTCCATGGGCAATGTTCTTCTGAATTGGATTCTATAATTCCCGCTCTCTCTCTCTCTTCCAAATCAGTCCAAACACACACACCACAACCAGTCAGCATCCTTTTCTGTCTAACTTTAATCTCACAGAACCAACTTTTCTCCTTCCACATTTATTCCTTCAACTTCCATTTTCTGGTACAACTTCCCTTCATACATATTTCTGAAAATTACAATCTACAGAAATTCAAGTCTAATGTCAACAAGTATCTTCTTTCATCTTCTCAACCTTTAACTCTTGCCCAGTACTAAGTACTATAGGTTCTAATATCTCTTGTTCTTGGCGTTTACATAAAAAAAGAAAAAAATACTATTAATATTATTGACTGGTACATTGTCCATTGTTCTCAGAAACAATAGCAACAGCCAGCTTTAATTTGAGAAAGCCATGCTTGTTTAGCTTTCTGTTACTTGTATGACAGATGTGAGAGTGAACTTTTTTTATTATTACTATTATTATTTTTGTTTCATTATTCCTTTGAGTTCTGGAGTGGGTTCATATCCTTCCATGTACAATTTTCCACCAATTACCTCAAGATGATGATACATATTTTCTATTTCTAGGCTACTAGGACAGGTCATGGGGGTTCTGTCAATGAGATGCAGGAATTTTGCCAGCAGGGACAAAGTGATTAGCCCACTGTATAAGGCCATCATTACACTGCATCTTGAGTACTACATACATGTCTGTAAGCCTATTTTAGGAAGGTGGTGGATCTATTAAAATGGGTGCAGAGAAGAGCAACAAGATTAATCCACGACACAACTAGAGTTCTGTAAGCTGCAACATCTGGAAACTAGGTACTGTGAGGAGACCTAATCAAAGTTTGTGCAAACTAAATGCTGATTTCATCCATACTCTTTGTTGGACGACACACATACAAGGGAACATAAATTTAAATTATAAAAGTATTGCTACAAACTATTGTCTGGCATTGTGGAAGTGGGTAGTTTAAATAAATTTAAGGAAGGATTAGACAAATTATTTGGGGGAATGTAAAAATGATGTGAGTAGGTTTTTTTTTTTTTTTTTTCCTGTTGCTGTATGAACTTCCTTCCTTGCATCATTTTGCCAATACTAATATTAATTCTATGAAGAGATTAAAACAATCTCTCAATCAATCTCAAGAGATTAAATGCACTCCATACAAATTGTAAAGGCAAAAAATTATTGCGTATATAGAAACAAGCCAGAAAGAAAACTTTACAAAAGACATTCCAATAATCCAACCATTTGGAGGCCAATTTGACAATGTATCAAAATCCTTGTGGATGTCGTTTTCAAGTCTAAAGCATGGAGTCAACCAATAGCTATCACCATCCATGTTATTGTGGAACTGGTGATAAAATTTATGTGGAGTGCAGTGTTGTTTAACCTCTTATTAGAATCTTAATTCCCACATATGTCTTTCTCCCAAGAAATTAATACTTATATTTTGTTTTGTTTAGTTTAACAGACATCAAGCAATCACTCCCATTTTTTTTCTTTTTTTTTTTGTAACCATTGTACAACCAATGGAAAGATTCAGTACAGCAGGCCCTTTATTGGCTTACTGTGGCTGTATGGTCCTAATCATAGCCCATATCATAAACTGACTAATTTGTATGTCATCAGTGAATAGCATATTTTCAAAATTTGTGAGCAATTTGTTGAAAATCCAAAATGAACCATAAGTAAGATAAATACATGGTTATACTATGTAAGGACCCCAAGTGAGTTTTAAAAAAGCTCACTTGGGGTCCTTACATTACTTAAAATCTAAACAGAAAGGAATGACACGATTTCTCAGTTTCTTAGAACTTGGCAGTGCAGACTCCTACTATTGCTACCTCTGGCATCCAATTCTAGGAAGCATCAGTAACTCAGTTCCTAGTATTCTGACTTGTCATCATAGTAGTAATATATTAGGTCAGTATGTTTTGACTATAGATATATTTTTTTCTTTTGAAAAATAATGCCTCGCGGTAAAATAATGGAACCAGTTTGGTTTTGTGCTGACACGTTTGTGTTTATTGACTGTGTATATATTTTTGTGTTTTTTTTTTTTTATTTAAGATGTAGTTGTTAATATGCAGTTTTCATATTTATCAAAATTCAAATTAAGCTATCTACACTTATAAAGACAAGAATGCTAAATTATGTAACGGGATAAAAATGATACAGATAATGATTAGTAGCTAATATATAGAAAGTTTTTTGGTGAAAAATGAAATTATAGAAATTACAGAAGTAATTTTTCAAATGCAGTAATTCACTATGCACACTTTGAATTCAATAATAAGTATTTTTATTGAGTGAGCTATACGTAATGTAATATTTACAAGAGACAAGATAGATATATACACTGTTTGTAATGAAGATAAAAGTGCCTTTTTTTTTTCGGAAGGTTAATTTTTTTATTAAAATATATAAAAAATTAGTGATAAAAGAAACATTTTTGACAAGAACAACTGGATATATCACGCTGGGTACAAGTATAGTTACAAATAGAGTATATAATTCTAATCACTGATTATATATGTTTTGTACATCATGCAGGAAATGAACATTTGAATTCAAGATGAAACACCAAATATGGCAGTGTTCCTTGAATTCAAATAATTCTAGTCATGTAAATAATTCTAGTCATATGTTATTTCTAGTTCTAGAATTCTATAATTCTAGTCATATGTTATTTATATAGAGTTGTGTCTAACTCAATACTAAAATCAACTGAAAACTTGAATTCCAACACAAATATCTAAATAAACATTATTATGAAATTTCTATGCTACGCACAAGACTGAAAAAACTTGTCTTGGGTTTATTACACACCATATGGACATTTTTTCACCATTCTATGTTTTGTTAAATAATGCCAATAACTTCAGAACAACAGACATTAGAACAAGGGATATATGTTACATTCCACATGTACTCTACATATATGTAAAAGTAAAAAGTAAAATATAAACTACCTACATATTCTTGTTATACAATTTTATTTGTATAACAATTTTATTACATATATTCCACATATACTCTACATATATGTAAAAGTAACCAATATAAACTACCTACATATTATTGTTATACAATTTTATTAATCTGAGTAACTAAACACAAAATTTACCAAGCCTTAGAAATCACGAATATGTATATATATATATATAAATACAGTCGGCATCTGATATAATGACAATTTGAAAAAAGAAAAAAGCAATTTATGTTAAAGTTCCTATAACTGAATTTAAATTATTTTGTTTTGCATTTATATGATTTTTTTTTTTTGAATTGTAGTTTATAAATTTTTACCATTAAGATCATGTCTGATATGCATCCATGATGAAAACACTACAGAAGTGTGGAAGGGATTATCTTTGCATCCTAAATTATTATTTAGTCATTTAGATTAACAAACTATGATGACAATTTATTACAAACAATATATCCATTCAGTTTTTGCTTCAACATTAAAGTAAAAAGTAAATATGAAGGGACTAAATTACCATATTACCCGAGTGCTTCAGATCGCCTTTCTAAGATCTTACATTGGTATAAGATAAAGTGCCTGCACCTTCCCGGTAGAGGATTGCGATCTCTTGTCTTGAGGGTGAAGACACCCATCACCACCTCTTTTATGCAGAGTGGTGCAACTGCCAGAAGGCTCCAGGACCACCTCTCAGAACATGAAAGGGCCGTTCGATTAACTGATCTGCACACTCTGCAGTTTCAGAACATTATTGGTCGATGCAGCACGACCTCAATCTCAGACGTAATACTGAGGTGGTTGACCAATCCCGCCACTACCATCAATGACTGTGGCTTGAATTACTGCACATATCTGGTTTTCATAGTGTTTTAAATCATAATAGAGGTGTGCACCCAACCTTATAGTGTGACAAACGCTGGCACTCAGCCCATGTATGTACTTTACATCAACAACAATCACCTAGTTCTGCCCAACAAATGCTTTAGCATCTTCATGCATGCATGCTCTCTTTTTACTCAACATGACCACGCTCTGCACTTTCCATTTTGAAGTGTTCTATATTTTATATTTATGAAGGGATATTTGGAAAGTAATACACAAATTATTAGGTTATGTTAGGTTACGTAGTCCTAGTTAGTCCTAGTGTCAGAGGTATGCTACTGAAACTAGCTTCATTTTTGTTAATATGCAGTCTCTGTCTGCACATGCACACTTACGGATTCCATTTTATTATTAATTTCAAAAATGAAGTAAGCCAGGATCCTGCAAATTTATTCTTGTCAATTATGCTACAAATACAGGAACATATCCTGACTGATTATATAACTACCTCTAAATTTGAGGACATTACTAGCACTAATCCAGGCATCCATGAACAATCTACTAGAAGAAACTTACAATAAGACTTTCTTATAATTAACACAAGAGCATTAATTATAAGAAAGTCTTATTGACTAACAAAATTAATTCTGTTTCTTCCTGCAAAAATTTGTTCATGCCTATTAAAGATATTTTTGCCTTATTGCAACTAGACTTTTACTTTTGTCAGAAACCAGTAACAATTCCTTTTTATATTTATGTTAAATCCTTTTTATATTTTTATAAAAATTTTCTCCAAATACACTTAAGATAGGCCCTGAGCATATGTCAGTATTTTATGGGTGTGGATGGAAGGAAGCTATTTGTAACTCCTGAGAGAGTTAATAGAGAAGTAACATTCAAGTAAACAGCCACTGTAGCAAAGTGGTCAAATGCAAGGGTACAGTAGTACACGAATTTGGGTTGACTGTACTTCTAACCCATATGATTGGTAAATATGGTGATGTTCTTGTATTCGCTCTCTCTCTCTAGTGTGTACACTCTGACCCTATGTGGCAATCCTAGAGTATAAACAGAACATTTTATTTTAATTCAGATTCAGAGATGGTTATAAAATCAGTCAGGATATGTTCCTGTATTTGTAGCATAAAATTGACAAGAATAAATTTGCAGGATCCTGGCTTTACTTCATTTTTGAAATTAATAATAAAATGCAATCCCAGTAAGTGTGCATGTACAGACAAAGATTGCATATCAACAAAAATGAAGCCAGTTTCAGTAGCATACCTCTGACACTAGGACTAAACTTAATTCTCAACTTAATTGAGGACAGTATTTCAATTAAGTTGAGAACAGCTAAGCAGCTAAACAGTTATTTTAAACCACTTTTCTCTTAAATTCTTCCCCCCCACTCTGCTTTTCTGGCTTACAACATTTGTCATTTGGTACATTCATAAGTGTATATGGAATTCTTAGCTTTTTAGTTCTGTGAGTTTTCTATACTGGTTGTTTGAATTTTTGCTTGTTGCATGTTGGAATCTTGCAGTTATAGGGTAATGGAAGATTAATCCAGCTGCCCATAGGATTTTGCAAATTAAATTTCTATACTAACAAAAGAAGAAATTCACAGATACATATAAGAATTTGTTAGTATTGTGGTCAAGAAGTTATTAGTATATTGTCTAACTACGGAAATGTGAGTAAACAAAGCTGAAAGATAGATTAAAAGTTACTGAGTAACACCAATAATCACATGTAAACTTGCTTACTAAAAAAAAATAAAAGTTAACATTTCTCATTAAAAAATTGTTGCAATGATTTCATAAGAGCTTAAAATCACATTGGACACTTAAGCGATTTTCTTTCATAAGTTACAAATATTCTTAACTTATATTTGATGAATCACAATACTGCCCTCAGTTTTTTTATATAATGTCTATTAACCACTCTGATATCTTGGTCTACTATGATCAGCATTAAACAGTAGCTTCCGCAGTGGTTGCAGTAACAATGATTCTTTTTTTTTTTCTTTGTGATATTTCATTTTGCACCTGATATGGAAGCACCCAGTGTCTGATCATAAGCAGTACTGGTCAGTAATTAGTATCAACATTAAAATTTAAAAACATCAAGAAGCCTATATAATTACAGTAGATCGCTAAAATTTTCTTGTTTAAAAAATATTTCTGTCTGTTCTAAAACAGGCTGTAAGGATTATTACAGATTTTGCTATTAAAATTGGCATACATGCATGTGCACACACACACTGCCCCACAAAAAGTATCTGTGTCCTTCTGATGCTATAACTGCTGAATAAAGCAAAGTATTTGGCATTAATCATATCTTTAAATAAGATATTTTTTTGCAGGTAATATCCATCAAGAAATAAACTATTCTAACACTTTTATACCATAATAAATATTTTCACAAGTGAACATCTTACAAATCCTTTACCAGGTTCTTGTTCATATGCACAAAATTTGCATGTGAACAATAACCTGATAAAAGGGTCTGTAATATGCTCATTTATTAAAATATTTATCATAAATGAGCATTTTACAAACTCTTTGTCAGGATGTAAATGATGAGTATTAAGAGTATTCTGAGATAAGAGCTCTCCACTAGCTTTCACAAAAATTTGGTGCTCTAGTTATTTCCTTTCTTGAGGGGCAATAACAAGAATATTAATTAAAATTAGAGAGCACAGTATATTTGCTTTAAGAAATGATAAGATAGAGATCTACAGTGACATAGTACATTACCCACCACACATCAGATTGTATATGGTTGTAGCCAAGTTGAGGGGGGGGGAACTAGTGAAATCCAGTTGGCATGTGATACTCATGGAACCAATGAAAGGTTTGCTTTATAACCTTACTGGAGTTGGCATGCCAAAACTGAAAGCAAAAAAGCTTGTTGAACAGTTCACAGCAGCACTGGTCATTGTAGCTATCTACAGAATGATTCTTTAAACGTTTTGGTCACAGTTTGCTGCAAACAAATGATGTCTGATCAGAACAGTTCTGATCAGCCATCACTTTTGTATGTAATATAAAACTTTTGCATGTTAATAATTTCATGTACAGTAGATTGATAACTAATCATAGTGCCAATTTCATGGTGTTGTTTCCAACTCATCCAATGTGATTAAACTAGTTTGATTCACACTGTTAGGTATGGTTTCCTCTACAACTTTCACCAGCATCTCATGTAACAAAGCATCCTATAAAATGTTTAGATACACATGCTGCCAAGAAATTAGACCACTGTCATATTAACAGTACACAGATACTTTTGGGAGGGTAATTTAGTCTTGCAGACTCAAAACATTTGAATGACTCCAAAGGAGAATTTAAAAAAAAAAAGGAAAGAAAGAAAATCTAAAATTTCAAACATAAAAGTATTTTACTTGTCACTAGCTATTATAGATAACTCCGAGAATGAAACTATCAGTCATTTTGATATTTAAAATGGGAACTGTTCCAGAAAAATTTCCTCTCTCTTAGATATTTATGCTATATGACTTCCATGTCCCATACAGATCATTATTTGTATATTTTTGTACATAGTTTTGTGCGTTTATAGTTATTTTTCATTGATTTTAATGCAGAAATACTTATTATTTAATTTGAATATAAAAAATTATCATTTAACTAAAACTGACAATGTTATAAGAAAAATCGCTATAAAAACTAATCCATACAGAGGTAAAAAGAGAGAGAGAGAAAACTGAAAAGTGTGCAGTGTTTACCTTTTGGACTATCACTTACCATAAGGCACATACAAGTCAACAAGTTAAGTAGTTGTACTGTAGATGAAAGATGTATTTTTTATATTATGATATATTAAATGAGAGAACTTTTCATCAGCTTTTCAAAGAATCTAGCCATAATGTTAAAAGAAAGCAAGTGTCATCAATTTGTATTTCACTACGTTCTAACTTTTCTGTTACATGTTTAACTTTGCTAATTTGAGCCTTCTCTGGTGGTGTAATCATGTCTTCTACCTATAACAACAATTAATACGTTAATAACAGAAATTAATATCAAAAATTTTTACTGAAATGAGCACACAAAAAAAAACAACTTTAACAAATTATTTATTATTTGTTATTTAATTAATTTAATTATTTTGGCAGTAGCAAGCCTATGAATTTTTTTCTTCAATTCTGGTGTCTTAATTTTGGAGGTGGTCCTTGATTGAAAGAGATTTCTCTAGGTCTGTTTGCAACTGTCTCTATAGGTGTGGAAGATTGCACTACTAGAAGATATGTGTAGAACAGTGGTGTCCAACCTACAGCCTGCAAATAATTTTTAAACGGTCCATGTGGAAAGCGAACTAAAACAGCATTTCAGAGAGTCGTGCCACTGTGTGTACAGGCATGCAAGTGTCAAGCTCAACTGTATCAAACGTGTACATGTGGTTCAGTACAGTCATATGTATGCAAAATACAGTTATGTACGTATCAATATTTTCATATCGTGAAATTGTACTATTTTTAAATAACTTGTTCATTGTATTGGTCCTGAGCTGAATATCACCATTCTTTTCTTTCTTGGCGATTCCCTTCTACTTCTGAATTTCTCTCTCTCTCTCTCAGGATAACTCAGAAATTTTTTTTTTTTTGGATAGTGCAGCAAAAGCCTCAGGCTTCCTCGCACCATGTGGCTAATAATATTAGTAGTAATAATTTGTATTGAATTAAAAAAATCATCCTTAAAAATGCTCCAAAAGAGGAAAATCAATTTGGAGTGTCGTGTTTTTGATCAAAGGTGGACTGAAGGCTATTTCTTTATTGATTACCACGAAAAAGCAGTGTGTTTGGTTTTGGTTTTGTAAGAAGACTGTGTGAGTTTTTAAAGAATATAATTTAAAACGGCACTATGACTCCAAGCACAAATCTTATGATCAACATAATGGAGTGTTGCAAAAAGAAAAGTGTTCAAAGTTACAAAACGAATTAAGAAAACAACAAAACACAGTGAAAACGTATTGGTTTATCTGCTGTAAGTGTCAGTTATCAAGTTGCACATTTGATCGCTTTTGAAAGTAAACTGTTCAGTGATGGTGAATTTGTTAAGCATTGTTTTTTAAAAGTTGTGGAACAAATCTGTCCAGAAACGAATGATATAAGATATTAGTTTGTCTCCACAAAAAATTATGTGAAGAGCAGAAGATATTGGAAAGAATTTGTTCGAACAACATTTGGAAAACATAAAACAAATGAAATATTTTAGTGTGGTGCTGGGTGACAGTACTGATGTAAATGACACAGCCTAACTCCTTATCTTCATAACTGGAATTAATGATAATTTTGTACCAGTTGAAGATTTAGCTGATCTACACACATGGTGTGTAGATCAGCTAAAAAATCATGAGATGACTTAGTCGTGGCAATGTATTATATCGTTTCTTTAAACAGCTTCATGAAATTGATACTTTTATGACAGAAAAAATCACACCATGGTGTGATATTTTTTTTTTTGGCTGATGCTGCATAAGCTCATACATTTGCTTTCTTGCATCACATGCCACTACTACTACTACTATGTACGGAACAACTTCAGGTGCAAGTCTTTTTGAAAATTTTTGCCAATCTATTGAAAAGTTAGGATTAAATATTAAAAACTTGGTAGGAGTCACAACTGGCAGTGAAAAAAATATGATTGGTAAAAACATTGGGCGTATGGGTAGAATAACCAAGAAAATGATCGATATCGGAGCTGAAATACCAATTGCAATTCACTGCGTTGTGCATCAAGAAGCTCTTTATGGGAAAGTATTGGGTTTCCAACATTATGAATGTGGTTATTTCAACTGTACATTTTATAAGATCTCATGGCCTTAATCACTGAATGTTTCAACAGTTTCTTCCAGAAACTGAAGCTGAATATGAAGATGTAATTTTATATTGTGCAGTGAGATGACTTAGTCGTGGCAATGTATTATATCGTTTCTTTAAACAGCTTCATGAAATTGATATTTTTATGACAGAAAAAGGAAAATCAATAAAACAACTATCAAATATGGAGTGGCTGTTTGATCTTGCAATTCTTACAGATATTTCCAGTCATTTTAATGCTCTTAATTTAAAACTACAAGGGAAAGAAAAATTGGTCTGATTTGTTTGGTGACATCAAATCCTTTCAGAATAAGTTGTTATTATTGTTGTTATTTGGTTTTTAGGAGCATTAGCAACTAAGGCCATATTGCTCCGGGGATATGCGGTGGTCATTCCCTGACCTTTCCGCATCCTCCGTATTTGGTGGTCACGGGCTCGAACCCCGGTCTAATCAAGAAGCGTGTGCTACACACTGCTGCTCCCACCCACATGGCTACGGAGGCACCTTGTTATTATTTAAATCCCAAATTGAGCAAGACAATTTAGTTCACTTTGAATGTTGTATCGAGCTAAAAGAGAAATACATATTTCCAAAGAATCGTTGCCTCTCGTTATTACAATTACTTTTGATGAGTTTGAAAGTCGATTTACTCATATAAGATCCCATGAAAAAGACATAATCTTGTTTGAGAACCCATTTACTTCTATGACTGAAAACTACAATCCCAGCTTGCAACTTGAAATTATTGATCTTCATTGAACCATGTTTTGGCTTGAAGCCAAAACATGGTTCAAAAATAAATACTGTATAAGGACTGTGAAAATAAACTACTTGAATTCTACAAGGCTCTTCCATCTGAAGATTTTCCGCTAATAAAAGGAAATGCCATGAGAATGGCTACTTTGTTCAGATCAATGTATGTTTGCAAATTTTTTCACGCATGAAATCAAATAAATATTTTAAAAGAAACAGAATAACAGATGAGCATCTTCATTCTGTATTGAGAATTGGCATCAAAAATTTTCAAACAAATTTTGAACAATTATCTAAAAATATCTAGCCTCAATCACCTCATTAAATGTTAAGTTTTGTTCAGTAAATGTTATTGTTTATTGTACTTAATACAATTTTCGAATATTTCAATATTAGGTGTATCATTATATTTATTTATTCACCCAGGTTTTCAAGGTATTGAAAAGCAGTGATCCTTTCTTAGGTTGTAAATTTTCTAAAGCATTTAAAAGCAAAAGTAAAGTATTTTTTAAATAAACAAAAGTGAGTCATTTTTATAATTTTAATAAAATCTAAAAAATAAATCACTGACATAGATTTGTTGCACATAAAAGTGTTGGGAATTTGCATTTTTTATATATAGCCTGAAAATAAAATATGGTAACATGAAAACAGAAACTTCCTTTAACATGTAACAAGATATGGAAAATGTATCAGAATTTTTTTCTCAAATCACTCAGTGTGGCCCATGAAACAAATCTAACTTTGAGAATATAGCACCCGTATGGGAAAAGGTTGGACACCTCTAGTGTAGAAGGTTGGTCTGTCAGATATGCAACCAATTGCTTCAAATTTCATAACTACCTTATCATATCACACAGCCTAATATGAACATGGTCCATGGTAGAGGCTACAAACATGTTGAAATTTTTAATGCTAGTTCCACATTGCATAACATAAAGTAATAATGCTTTAATAATTCACCATGTTGCATTCCTGTAAATATCAATATCATTCAGTGTTCACACTCATGTTCATTTCATCAGAGAGTAGGAAAAGATATTAATCCAATATGATTATAAAAATAAGTATACTATTATATCTATTTTATTATCTTATTATATTATTCAGCCATAATAAATTAACAACCAGCTTACACAAAACTTTTGGTGTGAAACTGTTGGTGGATGAACAGGGTAAGAGACAACCAGCAGCTCATGTAGACCAATAGCATTTTCTTTTGCATCAAGCTAACAGAAGGATCTGGGTGTGGTGATGACAATAAGAGGAAATGGGCCCTACATGCATAGTAGATATAGAATAGGCTCTTGGTGGTAGTTTTCTGGTCTGGAGGGAGTTTTGCTAGGATATCCTAGTTTCTCATTAAATTGTTTACCAACAGCTTATCATTGCAGTACTCACAATTTAATGAGAAACTAACAGTACTGCAAGTTCTAGCTAATTAATACAATTGTCATATCCTAGTTTCTCCAATACATGTACAAGGATGTTTGACAGCAGAGACCTATCACACCATCATTTTGTCAACCATATGCATACATTGATGTTTCTGAAAATGATGACACCTTCCAGCAGGATTACATGCTGTGCCACCAGGCTAAGTGTGAAAGGATGATTGCTGAACACTCTGAAAACTTGAATTCCATCTGGACTAAAGCAGAATGGGCTGTCAGTCAGGCTGTCAATATTAGGGGGAGTGGTCAACTCCCCCTAATATTGAGTTATATTAGTGTTATATTATAGTTAATGTTATTATGTATCTAACACAGAGCTGTTTTTTAAATTAGGTTTGATTTTTTTTTTTAATGAAAAACCAAACACAAAAGGTATTAGAACCTGCAGTACTTAGTAACGTGTGTGTGTGTTGAAGATTGAGAAGACAAAAGATACTGACATTGAACTTCAATTTCTATACAATGTAATTTTCAAGAAATACCTCTGAGGGAACATTGTTCCAGAAGACAGAAGTTGGAGGGATAAAAAAGGAAGAAGAAAATTTGGTTCTGTGAGTTTAAAGTTGGCCAGTAAATGGATGCTGACTGGTTGCAGCAAATGTTCAGACTGGTTTGAAGGAGAATGGGGAAATTACAAATGCCAATTCAGAAGAACAGTGCCTAAAGAAGTATCTATAGAAGAGGAATGCAGCAGAACAGAACTTCTATGAGATAGAGAGTGGAGAGACCCTGTAAATTAACCAGACTGTGCTCTTTTGAATGGAGCCTAGAAGCATGAGAAGTTTTGGGGCACCACTCCAGATGGGACAACAATATTCCATGGTAGGGTGGATTTGATATTTGTACAGATTGAGTAGTTGTTTAGATGCAGAGGAAGCAATATTTGTGATGTGCTTCTGACAAGATTAGAAGTCAGAGTAATCCACAAGAGAGATATGTGATCGTGTCTAGAAATTTGAGTATCATCGAAAATAAGCATAAGAACAATAGACTCCTTTTGCAAGATATAAGACAGGACTGAGTTACCTTTGCCCTGTTGGAGAATTACGTGGAGATCAGAATTTAAGAAATCGGCAGTGGATATTCAAGAAGATGAAGCTGTTTGTGCAGGACAAGTCTTCTTCAACTGGAAGGTTGAATACAATGTACTATCATCAGCAAAACTATGGAAAAGATTTCCAGGCAGTGGAAGAAGGTCATTAATAAACAAGGGAAAAAGAGTGGGAGAAAGAACTGAACCCTGGGGAATGCCAGCATTAGTGGAGTAGTCAGAATACAGAGAGCTATCTATCACCATCCACAGTGAATGGTCATACAGAAAACTGGATCAACTGCAAAAAACAGTTACAGTTGGCAATCCATAGTACGAAGCTTATTTAGAAGACCTTTATGACAAACAATCAAAATTCTTAGAAAAGTCAAGAGGAATTGGTTGAGTTTCAACAAAGTTTTCTGTTGAATTTGTTTATAGACGGGTAACATAAGACATTACCCATCCAACATATCACCAGTGAACCAACACTGATGGAATTCATATTAGCAATCATTGATCAGATGGAAAGTTAGTTTAGGAGTTGGCAGTTAATGAATTTCTCTATTACTTTGGAAAGAATAGAGGTAAGTGCAATGGGATGATAATTGGATGGGAAGGATTTATCACCCTTTTTAGGAACTGGCTACATAAGAACAAATTTCCAAGAATAAGGAAAAACTCCAGTGGAATAAGAATGTGTAAAAAGAATACCAACAGCAGGACCTGGAGCTTTCTTGGCATCAAGATTGTTCAAAGTTCTTCTGACAGAAGACCACAGGAAGCATTAATTGGAGTGTACTGGGAATGTTAGGAAGTGGATTACCAAGATCATCAATACAAGAGTTAGAAGAAAAGTAGGATGCTAGTAAGTTGGCTTTATCTTTATCTGAGAAGGAAATGGAACCATCAGGTTTTAACAGTGGTGAAAGTATAAATGGGCAAAAGTTGCAACCAATAGCTTTGGCAAGAGACCAGAATGCTCAACTACTGTGTGGACAGAAAAGTAACTTTTTTACTCTTAGTCTGATCAAAATCTAATTTGGGCTGATTAGTAACTTTTTTACAACTGCTATGAGTTTTAGCGTAGTAGTAAAAAGAATCTGGAGATTTGGACATGAACCAATTGTGATATTCGATATTCAATAGTTATATTGAACAACCTTAGCACATTTATTGGAAAACCAAGGTTTAGATAAAGGAGAATATTTTAAGGTGGAGTGTGGAATAAAGGATTTCATCTCACAAGAATAATTTCACTGACACAATCTAAGCAAACATATCAGAAGATGTAAAATAGTAATCCAACCAAGGAAAAGAAGAATAAAAATCTCACAGATCATCCCATTTCACATTCTTGTAATGTGAAAGAGCATGAGGCTGTGAATTATTACACAGGAAAGGCTCTATTGGGGAAGAGACCATCACCAAGATGTGATCTCAAGTGCCTAGTGGATCACTCAGGTAGACCATGTATTTTGGTGAATTGTTTGTGAAAAAAAAAGATCAAGAGTGTTGCCTGTGCAGTTAGGATTGTCCAGTATTCTGGTAGGTAAATGAACAATCATTACTAATTGCAAAATCCTTCACATACCAACCAGCTAGGTCCATGTGAAAACCAAATAAAATTGACACCTCACTGTTAGAAAATTTGGACTGGAGAAAGTTAAGTTTCAAAGAAAGAAAGTCAAAGAGTTCCAAGTGACTAGTGGATATGGAAGAATGATAGAGGCAACAGATGAATTTGACAAAATTTGGTAGAGAGATGTTAAGCCAGAAAAATCGACCGGGCTAGCCGGGTGGGTAAAGTGCCTGCCTGGCAACCCAAAGGTCGTGGGTTCGAATCCTGCCTCAGGCTTGGATATTACAATGGTGCTATACTCCCTGGTTGGACCTCACGGCCACGAATGATACATGAAGGAAGCAGGACAAAAACTGGTTCCTTCATGTATTGCTCACATCATACGATAAAAAAAAAAGCCAGAAAAGATAAAAAAAGAGATTTCAAATTAATGTCTTTGACAGGGAATATCAGAGCAATCATATGTACAAGTATCACCTTTAAAGTGAAAGGAATCATACAGCTGTTTGTTTGTTATTTGGTTTTTAGGAGCATTAGCAACTAAGGCCATATTGCTCCGAGGATATGCGGTGGTCATTCCCTGACCTTTCCGCATCCTCTGTATTTGGTGGTCACGGGCTTGAACCCCAGTCTAATCAAGAAGCGTGTGCTACGCACTGCTGCTCCTGCCCACCTGGCTACAGAGGCATCAGTCATACAGCGAATAATTAGGAAAACATATATGAGCAGTGGTTGAACCAACTGATAATTGGGATTCTGTCAGAAGAAGTAAGTGGGGCTTGGGAAACTGTACGTCAAAATGTATATTACTGAAATTGGAACTGAGACCATGTATATTAGTGAAATGAATGAGAAAGTGTTTGGGAGATTTAGATCTTTTCGTAGATTAGTTTATTACTCACACGTTGTATGAGTAATGAACTTTTTGGATATGGCATACACAAAACAAGAATATACCCAGCTCCATGAAATAACATGGCCTCCACAATGCCCTCCCACAAATACACTACTTGGACTCTCTCCAGTCCCTCTCTGGCAGAGTAGAGGCAGTGAGATTATACACTAGCTAATCCAAATGCCTCCTAGAGAGTTACCAATAGGTTCAGTTCAGTCCTTGAAATGTAAGGAAGATTAGATCTTGCCATTATGCTCACCATTACCTCAAAAGACATCAATCATACTGCATGATACGAGAGATAAGGGAGGAATTGCCAGAGTTTTGATCTCAAGTGTAAACATGGGCTTCACCACTTCAATACTCCAATATGCAAAGTAGTGGTATTTTGCCAGTTGATGAGAATCATCTAATACCTAGTATTGTCTGATGATGCACAGGGGTGGTATTCTTCTGTGTGGTGTGGATGCTACATCTTGACCTCCTGCTTATGTTGGTTCATACCTGCGTGGCCACCTCCAGTATACCAGGTGCAGTATTTGAGGAGGACTTGCGCATTAGCATTAGTAGAGGCATATGATGCAAGAAAGCAAGCTTACACAGCATCAGCCAAAAAAAAAAAAAAAAAAACTCCCATTTCACCCCTCTGTTCATTCGAAATACCTGTCCAGCTGAGCCTTAAATTTATTTAGGCTATCAACTTCCACAACAAGGGATGGAAGTCTGTTCCACCAACCAACTACCCACTGGCTAATCACATCATGGTCACATCTATCCAACATGAAGAGGGTATATCCAGGGTTAGTGACATCATCACACCACCATCAAGCAGAATGACCACACTTCTGAAATTCAGAAGTGTGGTCATTCTGAAGTGTGGCCACTTGACTCATAAATGTCACCTGAACATCAGTTTCATCAGCATTTTATATTCCCAGGCAGCAAGCCCTAGTTTGTCATAACCAAGAGAATGTGCCACAGCTTTTCTAATATAAAATGAAGATAAACAGCCGTTATTTAGTATTTAAATTTTCAATCTTCATTTGAAAAAACATTGCTTGAAAATCTATGGAGACACAAACCTATATGAACATTTCAAATTGTGTGTTCACTCATTTAAGGAAAACTATCAAGAGAAAGAATAGCATAGTACAAGTACAGCTGATTAATGTCACACAGTTCTTGCCTCTTATATACCTCAGTTTGGAATCTGATTGGTTCAAGTTACATGGCAGGACAGACATAATTAATGGGAAAATTTAAAAATTTTCACATTAATTATACAAGAGTATTATAATTTCATTTTAGCAAACATTTTTAAGAACTGTCAATATACTACAGTTATAGCTTTGTTAAAATTGAGATGGTAAATGGATCCATCTCCTAACTCTTCTTTCACTTCTCACAAATGCTGGTGTTTTTCTTTCTCCCATTCTTTTCCTCTTGTATATTAATGATATTCCACTGACTCGAAAACCTATCCATGGTTTTTTTGATGATAGCACATTACATTCTATCTTCCAGTTTGAGAACCCACACTATGTACAAACAGATTCAACTTCTCAAATATCCACCACACAATCCCTTAAATGCTGATCTCCACATAATTCTTCAATTCTCAGCAAGAAAACTTAGTTAACTTACTTCAATTCTTTAAAAACTTAGTTAACTTCGATTCTTTTAAAACATTAGCATTAGTTGAGGCATATGATGCAAGAATGCAAGCTTATACAGCATCAGACAAAAAAAAAAACCCTTCCCATTTCATCCCTGGTCACTCCAAATGTTTGTCCAGTTCAGCCTTAAATTTAATTAAGCTATCAACTTCTACAACAGATGGAAGTCTGTTCCAGCAATCAACTACCCGCTGGCTAAAGGCAAACTTCCACACATCTATTCTAGAACTGTCTTTCCTCAATTTGAATCTATGCCCACTCAGGTTCTTAATCTGAGCAAGCGGAAGAATCCCGTCAGCATTGAGTCAGCTCAAACCATTCAAAGCCTTATAAACCTCAATCAGATCACCTTGCAGGTGCCTGGCCTCCAGACACTTCAATTTGTAGAAGTTAAGCCTTTCTTCGTAAGGGCACCAATTTGTTTCCCTCGCCACTCTTGTTGCCCTTCTCTGTACTTGTTCTTAGTAACTCTATATCCTTCCTAAAGTGAGGCTTCCAAACCTGTAGTGGCCTGACCATTCCCTTATACAAGGGAATAATCACTTCCTTATCCCTGCTCACAAAATTCCTGTATATCATTGACAAGACCCCATGACCTACTCTGGCAGCCTGTCTGCACTGCTCAGGCAACTTCATATCTAACTGTACAGTTACCCCCTAGTCTCTTTCATTCTCCACTACCCTAAGTGTAACATCACCCAGTTGATACATTTCTCTGGGGTTACTGCTACTCATATGCAGTACTTTGCATTTGTCAATTTTAAACTTTAACTGCCACTTCTCAGCCCATCTGCCTAACTTTTCTAGATCCTGTTGCAGTAGCATACTATCTTTATTGTCATTAACAACCCTGCCAATCTTTGTATTATCTGCAAACTTGGACATTAAGCCCGATACACCTTCATCGATATCATTGATAAATACACAAAACAACAATGGGCCCAGCACCGAACCCTGGGTGACTCCCCTAATAATATTAGTCCATGTAGAGTAGTGTCCATTTATTACCTCTCTGCTGTCTCCTACTCAACCATCTCTTTATTCATTGTAGCAATTTGCCCTTAATGCCATACTGCTCCAATTTGTATAGCAGTCTTCCACATGCAACAGTATCAAAAGCTTTCCTGAAATCCAAGTATATGATATCAAAATTAATTTTTGCATCCAGCTCCTTTGTGACCACATCATAGTATCCAATCAAATTGGTCAGACAGGACCTCCCCTTAACAAACCCATGCTGTGTCTGAACTATTACTGCAGTCTTGTCTTGATGATCCTGCAACGTTTCTTTAACCAATGACTCCATTATTTTCCCCAGAATAGAAGTCTATAATTATTTGTGTCACCCTTTGAAACCCCTTTGTGAATTGGGGATACATTTGTACATCTCCAGTCCATGGGGACCTCTCCTGAATCTAAGGATGCTCTCATAATTATGGCTAAGGGTTTGCTTACTTCCCCTGCTGCCTTCTTCAATATAACTGGATAGATTCCATCTGCCCCAGGTGCCTTTCTTATGTTTAACTTCAATAATTTCTCCTCCACTTTGTTCTCAGTTATTACAAAATCATTTAGCTCCCTGTTAGAGTTTAGTATACTTATGTCCTTCCCTTCCTTACATAATTCCTCATTTGTGAAAGTAGATGCAAAATACTCATTCAGTTTGTCAACTACTCCACAAAACAACAATGTGCCCAACACCGAACCTAGGATCATCAACAGTCGAAGATCAATATCAAGTGGACCAATCTGATTTATCCCTTTCCTTCTAGAGTTTACATAAGCAAAGAAGTCTTTGTTGTTTTTCTTTGCATCCTTTGCCAAGGATTTCTTGTAATCAGCCTTTGCTTGCTTAACCTCCTTTGTGACTCTATTACAGACTAGCTTATATCTGCCATAGGCTTCTGTGTCACCTGATAATTTATATGCATCCCATGCATTTTTCTTCTCTGCAATGAGCCTCATTAGTTCATCTGACATCCATTTAGGTCTAAATCTTGAACAGTATTTCTTAGATGGTATTAAAAGCCTGGTAGCTTCCAAGATTAATTCCTTGAAGGCTTCCCATTTAGAATTTTCTGATTTTAACATCAGTTGATCCCACTGTATAGAATTTAAAAACTGTCTGAGACCACTGTAGTCACCTTTACGAAAGCAAAAACCCTTTCCTTTAACTTAGTTAATCCTTAACCAAAAACCCCTAACTTAGTTAACTTCAATTCTTTTAAAACTTAGTCCTATTTTATTTCTTACAAAACTCAGTCTTCTTCTCCTTTTCAGTGATACTCAGATTTCTGGACAAGGTCACATATCTCTATTAGGGATTAACCCTGACTTCTAATCTCTTTTTCTCTCTTTGGCTTAAGCATATTGCAAATATCACTTCATCTGTATCAAAAAAACTTGTTTTCCTTTTCACTCTCAGCATCACCTTCTTCCAAACAACTAGTCACTCTGTGCAAATCTCAAATGTGCTCTACCGTGGAATATTTTTCCACATCTGGATGGCACTCCAGAACCTCAAGTAAGGTTCTGACTCTATTCAAAATAGGGCAGTTGGATTAATTAATGATCCATTTCTTACAAAGTCTCTCCACCATCTGTTTCATAGATGTTCAGTTTCTGCTGACTGTCTTTTCTATAAATACTTCCATGGGCATTTTTTTTTCTGAATTGATATCTGTAATTTCTGCACTCTCCTCCAAACCAGTTTGAACACATGCTGCAACCAGTCAGCATCCATTCACTGTCCAACTCCAAACTCAGAGAACTAATATTTCCTCTTCCTCATCTATCTCTTTTACTTCTGTTCCCTGGAACAACCTTCCTTCACATGTAATTCCCAAAAATCACAATCCACAGAAATTCGAGTCTAGTGTCAACAAGTAACCCCTGGCAGCCATGAAGGGCAATACTGCAATGTATTGATCTGTATTATTATTATGATTTCAACAAAGATTTCTATCTTCTGCTGTCTTCTAGGCCTTCACCCCATGCATATTGGTTCTAATACCTTTTGTGTTTGGGTTTCCAAAATAAAAATTATAAATAAAAAGATATATAAATAAATATATAGAAATATAAGTAATAGAAAAGAGAGATATAGAAAAAAGTATATGAAATCATGTACATAAAAAAAAAAAAAAAAAAATCTATAAAAGAAATACAGATAAAAACAGAAAAGTATACTGTTGTAAAACTCACAACCCTAGTGTCATTATCAAGGATCAACCACAAAGATTGCATGAAATGATGAAAATATAAAGTCTCTGTTTCTGATGCAAAGTACTTGCCAAGAAATGAGGCTAAAACAAAGGATTAAAATTTTTACAGTAAATCTAAAATAAAAAATAAGTTTTTCTTCCTTAATATAATTTTATATTGGTGAATCGTAAAGAAAATAAAAATTCCGGTGAATAAGTTTGCAATTATTTGTTCATCAGAAAGTTCATGCTGATAGAGAGAGAACTTTTAAGTAACCTGTTTTATAACCTTTTTTTTTAGCATCCTTAGATTCAGGAAAGGTCCCCATGGACTGGAGATGTGCAAATGTATCCCTAATTCACAAAGGGGGGTTCAAAGGGTGACACAAATAATTATAGACATGTTAGTTTAATTTCTGTTCTGGGAAAAATAATGGGGGGGGGAGTCTTGTCTGACCAATTTGATTGGATATTACAATGTGGCCACAAAAGAACTGGATGCCAAAAATAACTTTGATATCATATACTTGGATTTCAGAAAAGCTTTTGATACTGTTGCACATGGAAGACTACTGTACAAATTGGAGTGGTATGGCATTAAGGGCAAGTTGCTGCAATGGATAAAGGGATGGTTGAGTGGGAGAAGACAGAGAGTGGTAATAAATGGACACTGCTCTATGTGGACTAATGTTATTAGTGGAGTCCACCAGGGTTCGGTGCCGGGCCCATTGTGTATTTATTAATGATATCAATGAGGTATATCAGGCCTAATGTCCAAGTGTACAGATGATACAAAGGTTGGCAGGGTTGTTAATGACAGTAAAGACAGTAAGCTACTGCAACAGAATCTAGAAAAGTTAGGTAGATGGGCTGAGAAGTGGCAACTAAGTTTAATATTGACAAATGAAAAGTACTGCATATGGGTAGCAGTAACCCAAAAGAAATGTACCAACTGTGTGGTACTACACTCAGGGAGGTAAAGAATGAAAAAGACCTGGGGGTAATTGTGCAGTCAGATATGAAGTTCTGTGAGCAGTGCAGATGGGTAGCCAGAGCAGGTCATGGAGTCTTGTCAATGATATATAGGAATTTTGCTAGCAGGGAAAGTGATTATACCTTTGAGGAGGTGATTATACCTTTGTATAAGGCAATGGTCAGGCCACACCTTGAGTACGACATACAGGCCTGGAGGCCTCATTTTAGGATGTAGAGTTGCTAGAACGAGTACAGAGAAGGGCAACAAGATTGGTGAGAGGAACAAAGGGGTTCTCTTACCAGGAAAAGCTTAAATTCTGTCAGTTGCGGCATCTGGAGACTAGGCACCTGTGAGGTGGTCTGACTAAGGTGTACAAGGCAATGAATGGTTTGAGCAGGCTCAATGCTGATGGGATACTGGATTAAGAACCTGAGAGGGCATAGATTCAAATTGAGGAAAGACAGTTGTAGAATAGATATGTGGAAGTTTGCCTTTAGCCAGCAGGTAGTTGATTGCTGGAACAGACTTCCATTTGTGGTTGTGAAAGTTGATACCTTAAATAAATTTTATGCTGAGCTAGACAAACAATTGGAGTGACCAGATGGGTGAAATGGGAAGGGGCTTTTTTTTTTTTTTTTTTTTGGCTGATGTTCTATAAGCTTGCTCTCTTGCATCATATGCTTCAACTAATGCTAATGCTAATAAAGTAATGTAAACTATAAATTCATACAAATTCATAAAGATGATTTTTTTGGAAATGGATGGAACAAAAAATATTAATGAAAAGGTTACCTCTTGTATTTGTGTGCTATCTGCTTCATTCTCCTGCAAAGTAGCTATAATTGCATCAACTCGCTGTTTCTTCTCCAGTAATCTCTTATGTTCTCGAGTTTCCCATTCTCTCCGACTCATTGCATTATAAGCCGCTTTGTAGCATATCTGAATTAGAAGTCTACTCAGCTAAAAATTAGTAAACAGTCCATAAGGAGATTATAAAAAGAAGTCACCATGTGAAGAGATGACAAAAAACAATTATAATTAATATATAGCAAAGTTACTTTAATATATAATTATTACAAATGTTATTCTGATTTATGTTGTTAATCCCTCGCTTTCTGCCATGATGGACATAATGTACCTTTTCATTTGTTACTTATAGATACATTTAATAAGATTTATTGAATGTACTTATAAGATTCAATAAAGATTCATTTATTTAATTCATTTATTTTTGCAAATGCTCAATTTAAATGAGAAATTCAAACACATACCAGATGATAAAGCTTCACACCTCTAGAAGTTGTTTTTAGCACTTTTAGCTGAAATGTTGACAGTAAAAAAGATGCTATGTGAGAAAAGGGATGGATTAGGAAAAATTCCTTAGGCAATGCTGACAGAATTATGTTCACCTTTATTGGTAAGAACTAAATATGAACAACTGCAAACCAACATGCAGAGGATAAACAATTAGATCTGGAAAAAATTCCATTACAAGTTGGGGAGTTTAATTATATGTACAAGTCTCAGTGATGTTCAGAACAGCCTGTTCTAAACATTACCGAGGTTACAGAGCAAATGTCCTCCAATGATCATCCAAGTTTAATTAGGTCAACACTATTTTCATCATCTTTAATGCAATTGCCAAAACACTTTCCTTAACTGAAGGATGTTGATGCCAAAAGTGGCAACCTCTGAGCCTATCCTACTGGTGGATAGTATAACCTATTGGACAACAATAATAAGAACTCAAAATACATGCTTGGATACTCACACAAATATGATTAAGTTAAAACAACAACAACTTGTAATGGTAATTTGTGACTGTTTCTATCCTCTGTATCTGTGTTTGTACTTGTCCACATATAATCTTTATTTAATCAGAAATGTCTAAGAATCCTCCCTACGTATCCTCTCTCTCTCTCTCTCTCTCTCTCTCTCTCTCTCTCTCTCTCTCTCCTTTCTCACATTTATAATTTTTTACTTAACAGAACTCCAGTTTTTTCAGCTCTTCACATTTCCATCCACTTTTGGCCACTGAACTTTAATCACTGTTTAATATATATCCTTTTGAATTTCTCATTTAAATTCAGCTTCAGCTGGGAAAATAACTAATGCACACTATAATTATAAACACTATTAAAAATAGTGTTTATAATAATTACATATCAATATCAGCTGTAATATAAATCATGTCTTCTTACTCTTTTTTTTTATATAATAATCTAATAATAATGATCTTTACTGACCAGAGTAATGGACACAATAGATGACAAGGTCATCTATTGTCTGCATACAGATAAGTAACAATGGTATGGCATTTAGTCATAGCATTATTTCGAATCAGCAAAGAGGTGGCACTAAGGATAGAACAAAGGAACCCTCTTCCTTCCTTAATATATGTATTGGAAAAGATATTAAAACTTAAACATGGAAGGTTCTGTTATTTAAAAAGCTCTGGATGAATTCTGGAAGGTGTCCACACAACCCAAAACCAAGTAGACAGTGCAGTTCCTTGTCGCCACATTGTATCAAATGCTTTGATACAATGAATTGAATGGATTGAGCACACTGAATTCTGATGGGATCCTTCCACTTGTTCAGATTACGAACCTAAGGGGGCATAAATTCAAATTAAGAAAAGACAGATGTAGAATAGATGTGCGGAAATTTGCCTTTACCCAGCGTGTGGTTAATTACTGGAACAAACTTTCATCTGTCGTTGTGGAAGTTGATAGGTTGAATAAATTTAAGGAGGAACTGGACAGGCATTTGGAGGGAATGGTGTGATTTTTTTTTTTTTGGCTGATGCTGCATAAGCTCATACATTTGCTTTCTTGCATCACATGCCACTACTACTACTACTACTACTACTTTCTCTATATCAAGAGAGAGAGAGCATGACTAGGTGTTCATTTCTTTGAAAGGCATTACAAGCATTTGTTTCAATTTTAACCATTAAGTCGAGTGGGGATTGATTTCTTTGAAAGCCATATTGATCTGGGCTTGTGATTTTGTGAGCTTCTGGATACCAGGTTAATCTGCTATTTATCAATATTTCCAAGGTTTTGCCAAGTGAAAGCAATTGGTCAATAATTTGCCCAGGGGTTTTTAAAATTAAAGTATAGTGGAGAATTGCCATATACTAGGATATGAGTATCCATGTGCTGTAAAATCTGTCACTTTACAATCTGGAATTCCTTAAAATCTGGCATATTTTACAAAAAATATACATATAATAATAATAAATAATATATAAATAAACATTTTACAATCTGGAAATATTAAAAAAGAAATTAGGCACACATTTGTCTTTAAGAATCCATGCAAAAAAAGAGTGATCTTTCGAAGATATTTGCAGCAATAGCTTGTCCGTTTATCTGTTTTTGTGGTAGCAGGATATAAACTGCACTAATAATACAGTGGTCTTAATTCTCACTGCAGAATAAAGTTGTCTTTGCAATTAGTTGCTTAGACACTTGCTTAAAAGATGAGACTGATATGATGTTTAGACTGTTATAAATGATCTCTCAATGTGAGTTGGCATGTATATGAAATCAGTTTTTCAAATTTTAAATATAGCTAAAAGTACCTGTTGAAATTACAGTCAGTCCTTGTATAACACATGTTTACACTACACGAATTCGATCATACACGATTTATAAATAGGGGAACGATATCGTATATAACACGAACCGAATTCGCTTATGCACGATTCGCCTTTGTTTATGTAAACTCTAGAAGGAAGGGGATGAATCAGATTGGTCCACTTGATATCGATGGTTCAACTGTTGATGATCCTGCTCAGGTAGCTAACAAACTAAATCAATATTTTGCATCTACATTCACACATGAGGAGTTTTAAGGAAGGGGAATGCCATAGATGAAGTAAACACTGGCAGTGAGCCAGATGATCTTGTAATAATTGAGAGTAAAGTGGAGGAGAAATTGTTGAAGATAAATACAAGAAAGGCACCTGGGGTGGATGGGATCTATCCAGTTATATTAAAAGAGGCAGCAAAGGAAGTAAGCAATCCATTAGCCATAATTATGAGAGCTTCCTTGGACTCAGGGGAGGTACCCACAGACTGGAGATGTGCAAATGTAACCCCAATTCACAAAGGAGGATCAAAGGCTGACACAAGTAATTATAGACCTGTGAGTTTAACTTCTGTTCCAGGAAAATTAATGGAAGCACTGCAGGATCATCTTGACAAGAATTCAGTTATACCTCAGACACAGCATGGTTTTGTTAAGGGAAGGTCTTGCCTGACCAATTTGATTGGATACTATGATGTAGTCACAAAAGAATTGGATGCAGGGAATAACTTTGATATTATATATTTGGATCTTAGAAAGGCTTTTGATACTGTTGCACATGGAAGACTGGTGCACAAATTGGAGCAGTGTGGCATTGGTGGCAAATTGTTGCTATGGATAAAGGGATGGTTGAGTGGCAGAAGACAGAGAGTGGTAATTAATGGACACTGCTCATCGTGGACTAATGTTATTAGTGGAGTCCCTCAGGCTTCAGTGTTGGGTCCATTATTGTTTTCTGTATTTATAAATAATATTGATGATGGTATATCAAGCTTAATGTCCAAGTTTGCAGACGATACAAAGGTTGGCAGGATTGTTAAGGACGCTACTGACACTATGCTGCTGCAACAGGATCTGGAAAGGTTGAGCAGATGGGCTGAGAGGTGGCAAATGAAGTTTAACATTGACAAATGTAAAGTACTACATATGGGAAACAGCAACCCCAGAGCAATGTATCAACTCTGTGGTACTACACTGACTGTGGCAGAGAATGAAAGGGACCTGGGGGTGGTTGTGCAAGCAGATATGAAGTTCTCTGAGCAGTGCAGATGGGCTGCAAGAGTAGCTCATGGTGTATTGTCAATGATATATAGAAATTTTTCTAGCAGGGATAAGGAGGTGATTATTCCCTTGTATAAGGAAATGGTCAGGCCACACCTAGAGTACTGTATACAGGTCTGGAAGCCTCATTTCAAGAAGGATGTTGAGCTGCTGGAACAGAGAAGGGCAGCAAGATTAGTGAATGGAACAAAGGGGTGCTCTTACGAAGAAAGGCTTAAGTTTTGCAAATTACAGTTGCCTGGCGATAAAATATGCTAGCCATCATTTGCGGGCTATAAATTGTTTAAGCGATAAACTGATGCGGTGGTAAACTGCTAGTGATTAACTGCCGGCGGTGAATTGCGGACGATAAAGACTTAGTCTTTCCTAGACTTAGTCTAGGAAAGTTTATCACCGAAAGTTTAAGAAAATTTGTTTATAAACAATTTATAGCCTAAAAATGATGGCTAGCTTATTTTATCGCCAGGCAATACATATAATTTATATAAATTTATTGGTCATTTTAAATTGAAAATAAGGCTTTTCTATAGGTGTTATTTAAGAATTAAGTGCAATTAAAAATGAAAGTTATATGCTAGGTATACATTTCCTAGAAATACATACCATTCCAGGTGCTTTACTTTAATTGCCTGTTATTTTCCAAAATTGGAATTAGATAGATACCTACTTAATTCCTTTAACTTAAGTAGCATGTTTTTAACTTGAGGAACAAGTCGCTGCTTATCATCCCAACATTTGGAAATTTATCGATTGCATTAAAAAAGAACAAAGTATTAGCGAAATGCGCATTGAACAATATTTAAGTGGAAGTTATCCGGGCAACAAAAAAAAAAAGAAGTATCGCGACTGTGATGAACAAATTAAAAGGCTTGTTAGTGCATATGATGAATGGGGTGATATTGTTGATTATCTAAGAGGTATAGCGCATAATATTTCTTATTAATAATTTACATACTGTGTTGTAAATATTACAGTTTCTTAGTAATTAATTATCCCAACGTGACTGATTCTGAAGATTGCATAAACATTCATTTTGAATTTTTGCAGTGTACTATGACATACCTAATGTTATAATTAGTTTAGTTTAAAATTAACCAATTGTTATATTGTTCAAATAATGGATTTTTTGACTATTTTTGTGATACATGTAACTATTAAAATACATAATCTACCTATTAAATTACATATTTCCATATATGTGTTTTTTTTTTATTTCCGTACTATTCCCTCACAGTTCATAGAATCCCAAAAATATGCTAATCATAGATCAAGGCAGAAACTTAAATAAAAAATAACTTTTTATGATTAGTTTAAAATTATCCAATTGTTATACTGTTCAAATAATAGATTTTTTGACTATTTTGTGATACATGTAACTATTAAAATACATAATCTACCTATTAAATTACATATTTCCATATATGTGTTTTTTTTTATTTCCGCACTATTCCCTCACAGTTCATAGAATTCCAAAAATATGCTAATCATAGCTTAAGGCAGAAACTTAAATAACTTTTATAATGATTTTACCAAACACATCTCATTGCTTCTAGACGGTAAAACGTGATAAACTGATGCGGCGGTAAATTGTTTATGCGATAAACTGACGCGGTGAATTGCTGGCGATCAATTTTCCTAGACTCCTTGCAGCCAATCTGCACTGCTCAGAGAACTTCATATCTGCCTGCTCAATTACCCCCAGGTCCTTTTCATTCTCTACCACTGTCAGTGTAGTACCACAGAGTTGATACGTTGCTCTGGGGTTACTGTTTCCCATAGTTATGTTTGACGAATCTTTGACTTTCAACTCACATGTTACTTATCTATCAGAAAAGGTGAGAAATTTATTGGGATGATTACTCGAATCACTAGAGTTGGCTGGAGAATAAACGATAAGGTGCTGAACTTGCTATATGAATGTTTATTTATCCCAGTGGTAACGTATGGTGCACCAATTTGGTTCGAACGTGTAAGTGGAAAAGTATTTACTAGAAAGCTCAGTTCCATTCAAAGAGTAATACTCCTTAGGATGTGCATGGCATGTAGAACTGTGTCAACCCCAGCTTTTGCAGATTGTGACTGGAAAATTGCCTACTGATCTGCATTTACTGTAGTATTAGTAGTAGTAGTAGTAGTGGCATGTGATGCAAGAAAGCAAGTGTATGAGCTTATGCAGCATCAGCCAAAAAAAAAAAAAAAAAAAATCATTGTATTGTGCATTGGCTTACTTCATCTGCTGTGGCATTCCCTCTTCTTTTCTGAATATACAGGTAGACATTTTGGTAGATCCCAGGAAGGAAAGGACAAGAATCTGGGATGCTTTGGTAAAAGTCTGGCAAGAGCATTGGAGTGTTTGTGATAAGGGGCAGATTATACAAAACTTTTTCCCAGATTTAAGAAATGCAGCCTCGATAAAATTCAAATGGTTTGCCTCAACTTACAAGCTATGTTCTTATTAACTGATCATGGTTCGATTAATGCAAAGTTGCATGAATTAGGAATTAATGAAAGATCTAGTTGCCATTGTGATGAAAGAGAATCGTGGGAACATATTATGTACAACTGTGAGGAGTACTGCAATCTACGAATTGAATTGGTATCTCGGGTTAGTAATCTCAATCTTATGGTAGAAAGCTGCAAGACAATTCTAGTTGATAAACAGGAGAACTTCTTGGCTTTTCAAGCCTTTGCAAATGCAATATTTCTTAGGTGGAAGACTCTTCTGCATCTGGAAGCCTTGGATTTGTAATGCAATATGGTGTATGCCAAATTACCTAGAATTCTGTGAAATCATGGAGGCTTGAGTCTGCTATATCCACTGCAACTCCAGCTCCTTGTGCTGGCATTTCTGTTCTTGGCAGCTTCTTGTGCTGGAATTTCTGCTCTCGGCAGCTCCTAGCACTGCTGGCTTTCCAACAGACTGTGAACAGATGCAGATCTTTCCAATGAAGTTTGGACTTTGTCTGAAATTTAATTATATGTATATTTTATTTTTTATGTAATTTGATTATTTTTCAATTTGTTCATATCAATCTTTTTTGGTCATGGCAGGTTTTTTCCCTCCCTGTACTTGGGCAAACAGGAGAGGGAGTATATAAGAGTACTGCTAAATTATGTGTAACTGACAGTGGGGGTTGCCATTGGTTGGCTGGGACCGCTTTAAGTAATAAATATCAATCAAAAATCCAGTGACTCGCCAAATTTCGAAGCCTTAGCCATGACACTGTTCAGAAATGCATCCACAATAGATAGCGCAATGTATATCCCGCCAGTACCCACAATTGATATCATTACTGAGACAGCCAACTGGCAATCACCCACCTTCACCCTTCAGCTCACGCAGAAAGGTCAGGGAATGACCATCGCATGTTCCCGGAGCAATATGGCCTTAGTTGCTAATACTTCAAATAACAAACAAACATTTTAGTACCTTCAGCTCACCATATCGCCATCGGGGATTTCAACCTCACTCCACAGCTCACTGCCCACAAGAAGCTCCTCGTTGACTACATGAAGTCAGCAAATATACACCTAATTGATCACTGCCCTACTAGAGGAGAAAACCACCTTGACTTGCTATTTTCCTCCTTAGCATGTATGATTGAAGAACCACCTGAGGTGCACTACAAATTGGATCATGACCCTATCTACTCAAAATTAATTATTCCTACTCGGGGACCACCTGCCAGAAAAAACGTTCAAACTGCTGTCATCGTCAACCTCAAGCTCCTTAACATCCAAAATTGCCTGCAAGCTGCCACCCTTATACTTTGGTATGTCCTTGAAACGTGTGACGTCTCACTTGTGGTAACGCTATTGACAAATTGGGGAAAACACCACTGCACAATATTCCGCATCAAAGAAGATAAGGATCTTACTCCATCTTACTCCAAAGCCTGGTGGAATCCAAATGTACACATGGCCTTCCTGTTAAAGCAACAGCTACACCAGATCTGGAAAAGAAATCAACAGACTTCCGACCAGATATCTTATTCAAGAGCACGAGTGCAATTTAACAGGGAGAAATCACAAGCAATAACAGCACACTTGGGCGCCCAACTACAAAAAGGGAAAATCCCATACCGCTTCAGATCCCATAGCTTTCCTAGTCAGCTGGACCCAGTTCAATTGCTAGATCATATTACCAGATTCAATATGCGGGCAGATCAACTAAACTCTCTTTTATGTTTCGACAATGAATTACAACAAGACATCTTGCATTCCATCATTATCTCTACACACCAGCTGACAGCAACGATAAACTCCCTTCCAGCGACAGCAACCATGGGGCCGACAAAGTGCCACAATTCATGGTAAAATGCCTCAGTCCGTTCATCCTCCAACCGCTGAAGTCCATCTTCAACCGAATTCTAACTACAAGAAATTTTTCTAAAGCCTGGAATAGCTACTTGTCAGACCACATCCAAAAGTTCGAAACCCCACTCTACCCAGGCACTTTTGGCCGTTATCTAACTCCTCGACACTCCTGAAATTCCTGGAAAAACACAGACCCACTACGCAATCTGAAACCAATCCAGTGATGAACCTCCTTGAAACCATATGTAATATATCGTCTGCCTTTGAACAGCAAGAGGAACTCGCGATCATGTACATGGATATTGTAGCTGCCTTTGACGCCGTCAACGTGTCTGCGCTCCTCCGCTTACTGGAAGACCACTATCTAATCCAAGGTAATATCCTCTGGTCCATAGCAGCACTCCTCTATGATAGGGTACTACAAGTCGACGCCTATGGACAATCACACAAGAAGGCAATCTCTGCTGGTGTTCAGCAAAGAGGAGTCCTATCTGGCTTATTATTTACAGCTATCATTGCGCCTCTTGTCCGTTACAATGAGAAAATCATTACCTACGCAGATGATATAAAAATTCTAACACCTATTTCTTCCAACAATCACCTTGAGGCTACAGCAGGCATTAATAATAGTCTCATCAACGTCACCTCTTACCTCAAACAGTATGGACTCTCGATCAACCCACAAAAAAATAAAACTAATGGTGTTCTCTCTCAGACCAACTCCTACAATAATAGCCCCAACACTCGATGGAATTGTAATATCTGCCACTCCTACACATGCGGATTTGGGAATAGTATTTGACCCAAACTCCGGTTTCATGCTCATGTAGACAAGCTCACTTCCAGAGCAGCCTCTCTCTCTGATGGCTAGCTAAACAACAACTAATTTATGTTAAGGAGCCTCGTTTAATTAAGAAATTCATCAGAACAGTAATCTATTCTCCTCTCCTCTATGCTGCTGAAGTGTGGGCATCAGCAACTACTACAATGAAGAAACCAATCCTCACTGCAGAATTCTGGCTACTTAAATGGGCTAATCGGAAAGCTTGTCTCCCATCACAGGGCAGAACTACAGCCTTAGCTACTTCACTGGGGATGCAGCGACTGCCTGATATCATTGAAATACAACGACTGATAGCTACAGTCAAAATCATCACCGGTCAGATCTCAACACCATCCATTTGGGGTTTGTGTTACTGGTGAATACCCAAGCCAGAACTTCGGTCAACCCCGATGCTCTGCTCAAGAAATCGGAGGCATCATATCTCAGACCGCTTCCTCTCAAACCAAATGCTACCGGAAGTACAGCACCTTGACACTGACTTGCATAGGTTTTGCAGCAATAAAACCTAAAGGAAAGAAGTGTTAGCAGCTCGCTCCAATCCCAGAATCAAATAAGAACAAGTTCATGCGCCCTCCACACCACCTGCAAGCTCTCCTGTGCCACGACAAAATTCATTTGACAGAAAAGTGCCATTCATGTATATTAGATGTTTTTATTGTAAATATAACTGTATGATGTAACTTGTAAATATAGTTAATACTGTGTAATGTGAGGAAGTGTAATGACATGTTTGCATTTTACAGTGTGCATTATCCATTATCTATTCTGATGTGAGCATTATCTATTATCTATGTGCATTATCTATTATCTATTAACTAATTATCTATTCTGATGTGAGCCCCTGGCCATTGGCGGTAATGGGACAATTGCAACTTCACTTAAATCTATGTACATTGTATTCACTTTGTTGCAATAAAGATTTTCACTCTCTCTCTCTCTAAAATAAAATTTTCCCACTTTAAATAAAAAAAAAAAACTACTGATGTAATTAATAAATAAAATTTATATATACAGTCCATTCCGGTTATTTGGGACACATCGGGACTAGTGCATTTTGGCCCGATTAAGCGGCTGCCCCAATTATCCGAAGTTTCACGTAAATAGTTAAAAATACAATGTACCCCCCCTTTACAATTGATTCACCGTACAATCAAATCACGTTACGATGAACTCACCATAGTAAAGTACCGTTCACTATACAATGTGTAGTAAGTGCCGGTCATTATGATCACGTTTGTGAATTCTATTAAACAGCGATTCTAATTAGCGAAATTAGTAGGAATATTATCCACAGGCTATAAAAATAAAGATATATTAAGCACAGATTTACCCTTTATTACCTTACCAATTAAAATATTAAATGATACATGAAAATCAGAAGAATATACATGATAATCGGAATAATTAATACGTACTGTAATATGTACATACGAACTAGTTGACAGTTCTGTTCACTGACATTTGTGGGTGGGTGGGTGTTAAAATTTAAAACAGTAAAAAGATAAGCAATCAATAACAAAGAACACGGCACACACAAATTGCAAGTAACACGATACGCGCACGTGACAATGGAGTAACAGTTACGAAGCTTTAAAAATAGGAATGAAGAGAAGGTTCTGAAAATTAATTTTTTTATATGATTGAAGATTTCATGGAAGTGTAAACACATTTCACCATAATAACCCACAGAATTCCAGCTGTTGGTATTATCGCAAATTCAGTAAGATCGAGTTTATTGTCCGTTTATGATAGATTTCACTAACAGAAAAGTCCAACAAACAGGTGACTGCTAATTTATTTTTATTGTTTTATGGTTGTGACCTCCAGAATTTCGACCGAACCACATGGTACCGTCGGAGACAATTGTAGGGTAATCTCCAGTGCTGCGGTCTCCTGCCCCAATTAAACAGCATGCTGTCCCAATTAAGCGAAGTAAACCCTGGCTATTTTCTCCATTGGTTTCTGTTTTTTAAGATTTGCCCCAAATAAACGGCTGCCCCGATTAACCGGTGGCCCAAATAACCGGAATCCACTGTATATATATTTATATTCTCAGTCTTAAAATTTATCAAACTGGCTTTAAAGCTGAACTTACCTGACATAAATTAACATGGAACAAATAAAAAGTTCGAGATGGCGCATGATCAGGGGTTTTGGAAATTTCCTATCAAATAAATAAGATTGTAAATAATTAAAAAAGCAAACAATTATAATTTTCCATAAGCATTTAATCCTCTAGCAAACACATCAAACAAAGCCATGCCTGCAAGTACATTAGCACATTAAATTTCGCCTCCGGTTGTTTATATCCCCAAATTTATATGAATTTGTATACAGAAAATTTTCTATATATAAATATTATTATTATTAGCTATATGGTGCAAGGAAGCCTGAGGCTTATGCCGCACCAGCCACAAAAAAAAAAATTCCCGAAGAGAGAGAGAAGTAAAGGGGAATTACCAAGAAAGAGAAGAATGATGATATCCAGCTCAGGACCTGGGGTGTGCCAAGCCCATACTCACCAGATGTGAGCCCATGGGGTTAAATACTTATATGTATTTGCAAATATATTCCCCCTCCCTAGCTGAAGGCTGTTCAGGGGTGAAGAAAACTGCAATAAGTTGATTTAATAATAATAATAACTGAGTGTCTCAGCTTGTATGACTATTTGACATAACACTTGCCAAATGAGAAACCTCTTAGTGGCTCAAAAAGTGTTATATGAGCAGGTGCATTGGCATATACTGTTCATCATCCAAGTTTCTTGTGATGACCAACTAACTGGTTAAAATAAATTTATTAAAATAAAAATAATATATATACATAAGATAAAACAGAAATAAAAGCGTTAAAATACAATAAGATAAAAGAGATATAATAAGATATAATATAATAAAAGCGTTAAAATACATAGTAGCTTTCAAAGCAAAGTGCATCTTCATCAGCTAGTCTGTGAATGACGTACTTCAGTATATATTGATGGTTACAATAGCATTGACACTACCTTGCAATATGAGCCACAGAAGTTTCACATTAAATTTTTAAAATTATGCATTAGCGAGAATATCATCCCAAAATTTGCGAGGGTGTCATTAAGACAAAGGGTAGCGGGCATTAAAAAATTAGCACATGCAGTTTCAAAGAAGTTAATAACGATTTTAAAGTTTAACTTACGTGTAAATTAATTTATTAGTGTCATTGTTTTTTGAATTTCGCGACAATTGTTTTTCAGTTCTCATGATGGCTTGTGGTGTTGGTTGGTTTTTGGAGGTTGGTGGCCATCATCTTTTCGTGATTCTTTCCGATTCCCTTGACGTGATATGAGAGTTGAATACATGCTCATTTTAATTAATAGTTATTTTAAATTGATTCATTTATGACAATACACGGGGAGGGGTTAAATTCATATTATAATCATTCGCAAATGAGTGTTGAGAGATTAGCAGTCCTACTCAAAGGTATGAGGTTTTCAGCTATAATTTAAGAGTTTTATCTTATGTATACATTATTTTTATTTTAATAAATTTATTTTAACCAGTTAGTCAGTCATTGCAAGAAAATTGGATGATAAAATGCAACCCAATGCACAAAGCCTGTTTTCTAATATACTGTTCGGTATATTTTAGGAGAGGGGAAAAACACAAATAAAAAATTTTAAATAGTGGCGACTTTTTTTTTAATGCTTTAGCATTTTTAAAAATTTTAATTTCTTTTATAATAAAGTTGCCTACACTGAAAATAATGTGAGCAGGCATATTAATGAACATTGGTCCTTGAGGTTGTCATAGACATTCTCTCAGATATTCCAGACAAGCTGTACTTGCTACCTGGGAGTCTAAAACGCTGATGGAACTGATATTTGGGTGACATTCAAGTCAAGTGGACCAAATTTCGGCGAAGTCCAGAAGGTCTGTGACAGCCAAATCATCAGCTTGCACCTTCACAATGGTGGGACTGTTAGTAACCCTGGGTATAACCTCCATGCACATGCACACTGTGGGTGACCACCCAGGTGTGAACCAACGTAAGCAGGGATCAAGGTGTGGGGGCCCACACCACATGGAGGAATGCCACCCCTCTGTGTTACCAGGCAATACTAGGTAGTAGATGCAATACAACCACTTTGGTTATTGGAGGCTTGAAGTGGCAGAACCCATGTTTAGTCTCCAGAGCCAAGTTCCAGTTAACCTTTCCCCATCTCTTCCATCATGCAGTATGACTGATGACTTTTGAGGTTATGATGGACATCCACTCTTCCTTACATTTCAGGGGTACAGCTCTAAAATGGTGTTTGCAGGCAGGCCGCTAGTTATACACCAGACCGAACCTAATGATAACTCTTTAGGAGGCTTCCGGATCAGCTACTTCCTACAGCATGTTCCCCCCACTTTTTCTTACTATTGAATACACCGTGAATTGTCAAACTAACAGAGTAAGCTTATCTGTGAAAAGATCTAAACCTCCCAAACACTTCCTAGTTCATTTCACAAATATACGTGGTCTCAATTCTAATCTCAATGATGTCCATTTCCACTTGCAGTCTGCCAAAACCCGCTTACTTTTTCTGACAGATTCTCAGTTATCAGTTGATTCAACTACTGCTCACTTCAGTTGCCCAAATTATTCGCTGTATGATTCCTTTCGCCTCAAAGATGGTCCTTGTGCATATGTCCATTCCGATATTCCCTGTCAGAGACTTGGTAATTTGGAATCTCCTCTTTTCGATCTTCTCTGGCTTAAAATCTCTCTACCTCATTGTGTCAAATTCATCTGTTGTCTCTACCATTCTCCCAACTCCACTAATCACTTGGAGCTCTTTGACTTCCTCTCTTTGCAACTTGACTTTCTCCAGTGCAACTTTCCTAATAGTGAGGTAATTTTCCTTGGTGATTTTAATGTTCACAAATCCAGCTGGCTTTCGTTTTCTAGTCACACTGACCCAGCTGGCCGAGATGCTGAGATACTAATGACGTTGCACAGATTGTTCATTTACCAATAAGAATATCTGACAATCCTAACCATGCAGCCAACATTCGTGATATTTTTCCCACAAACAACCCTTCTAAGTACACAGTCGAAGTGAGTGGTTCTTTAGGCACCTCAGATCAGAACCTGGTGATTGTCTCTTCTCCAATGAAGCCGTTATCTCACGGCTGTTCCCAACCTCGTATTGTTTAGCATTACAAGAATGCAAAATGGGATGACCTGCGAGTTTTTTTTTCTTCTTTTCCTTGATCGGATTACTGCTTCAAAACTTCTGATGTTAACAGTTGCTCAGATCATGTCAGTGAAATTATTCTTGTACGAATAGAATCCTTTATTTCACATTCCACTTTAAAATCTCGTCCTTTATCTAACCCTTGGTTTTCCAATAAATTTGCTAAGGCTGTTCAAGAGAAGAACGTTGCATATCCTAATTGGCTTGTTTCCAAATCTTCAGTTTCATTTTCTGCCTACACAAAAGCTCGCAACAATTGTAAAGCAATTATTAATCAGTCCAAACTAGATTTTGAACAGGCTAAGAGTAGAAAACTTGCTTCTTGCCCTAATGGTAGCCGAGCATTCTGGTCTCTTGCCAAAGCTACTGGCCGCAACTTTTGCCCATCTCTGCTCACACCTCTGTCAAAACCAGATGGTTCTGTTGTCACTTCAGCCAAGGATAAAGCTGACCTGCTAGAATCCCATTTTTCTTCCAACTCCTTTATTAATGATCTTGGTAAAATCCCTCCCACCATTCCCAACAAAGGATGTCAGAACAATTTTGATGTCATTTCCGTCCAAAGGATGTCAGAATGATTTTGATGAATCTTGACACTAAGAAAGCTCCAGGTCCTGATGGTATTTCTCCACTTGTTTTCAAAACCTGTGCTCCTGAACTCACTCTTGTTCTTTGCCTCCTTTTTTCACTTTCTTCAGACAGATATGAAGTTCTCTGAGCAGTGCAGATGGGCTGCAAGAGTAGCTCATGGTGTATTGTCAATGATATATAGGAATTTTTCTAGCAGGGATAAGGTGATTATTCCCTTGTATAAGGCAATGGTCAGGCCACACCTAGAGTACTGTATACAGGTCTGGAGGCCTCATTTCAAGAAGGATGTAGAGCTGCTGGAACGAGTACAGAGAAGGGCAACAAGATTAGTGAATGGAACAAAGGGGTGCTCTTACGAAGAAAGGCTTAAGTTTTGCAAATTACAGTGTCTGGAGACTAGGCACCAGCGAGGTGATCTGATAGAGGTGTATAAAGCCTTGAATGGTTTGAGCATGCTCGATGCTCATGGGATTCTTCCTCTCGCTCAGAATAATCACCTGAGAGGGCATAAATTCAAATTGAGGAAAGACAGATGTAGGATAGACGTGCGGAAATTTGCCTTTAGCCAGCGAGTGGTTGGTTGGTGGAACAGACTTCCATCCCTTGCCGTGGAAGTTGATAGCCTAAATAAGTTTAAGGCTCAGCTGGACAGGTTTTTTGAACAAACAGAGGGGTGAAGTGGAAGTGGTTTTTTTTTTTTTTTTTTGGCTGATGCTGCATAAGCTTGCTTTCTTGCATCAAATGCCTCTACTAATGCTAATGCTAAAGGTGTTTTTCCTCCTGCTTGGAAATTTGCTCATATCCAGCCAGTTTCTAAAAAGGGTGACAAATCCCTCCCATCCAATTATCATCCCGTTGCAGTTACTTCTATTCTTTCTAAAGTAATGGAGAAATCAATTAACCGCCAACTCTTAAACTACCTAGAAACCTTCCATCTGATCAATGATCGCCAGTATAGATTCTGTCAGTGTCAATCCACCGGTGATATTCTGGCTTATATTACCCATTTATGGACAAATTCAATGGAAAAGTTTGGTGAAACACAAGTAGTTCTCTTGGCATCTCAAAGGTTTTTGATCGTGTTTGGCATAAAGGTCTCCTACACAAGCTTCCATCTTGTGGTTTGCCAACTGTTTTTAATTGGTTATCCAGTTTTCTCTCTGATCGCTCACTGAGGGTGATGTTAGATGGCTCTCTGTTTTCTAACTTTTCCTCTAATGCTGGTGTCTCCCAAGGTTCTTTCCCCTACTCTTTTCCTCTTGTATATTAATGACCTTCTTCCATTGACTGGAAATCCTATCCATAGTTTTCCCAATAATAGCACATTGCATTCCACTTTCCATTTTGAGAAACCTTGCCCTGCTCAATCAGTTTCAACTTCTCGAACATCCACTATCTATTCCTTAAATGCCGATCTCCAGGTAATTCTCCAGTGGGGCAAAGACAACTTAGTTGATTTCAATCCTTCTAAAACTCAGTCTTGTCTTATATCTTGCAAAAAGGATTCTTCTGCTCCTATGCTTATCTTTGGTGACACTCCAATTTTTAGGCAAAATGATATATCCCTTTTGGGGATTACCCTGACTATGGCTTCTAATCTCTCTTGGCACAAGCACATTACAAATATTGCTTCTTCTGCATCTAAAAAACTTTGTTTTCTCTTTTGTTCTAGACATTACTTTTCTTCTAAACAGCTGTTCACTCTGTGCAAATCGCAAATCCGCCCTACCATGGAATATTGTTTCCACATCTGGGGTGGTGCCCCCAAAACCTCTCTCAGGCTTCTTGATTCCATTCAGAAGAGGGCAGTTAGGTTAATTAATGACTCCTCTCTAACAGAGTCTCTCCACTTGTTGTCTCATAGACGTACTGTTTCTGCTGCATGCCTTTTCTACAGATACTTCAATGGGCACTGTTCTTTTGAATTGGCTTCTATAATTCCTGGTCTCTCTCTCTCTTTCAAAACAGCCCAAGCAAGTGCCGCCAGCAGCCAACATCCATTTACTGTCCAACTTCAAACTCACAGAACCAACTTTTCATCTTCCATGTTTATTCATTCAACTGCCGTTTTCTGGAACAACCTTCCTTCGTACATATTTCCTGAAAATTACAATCTACAGAAGTTTAAGTCTAATGTCAACAAATATCTTCTTTCATCTTCTCAACCTCCAACCCAAGCACGGTACTAAGTACTATAGGTTCTAATACCTCTCATATTTAGCACATATCAACCACAGTGAAAGACCTAATTATTTTTACAGCTATACTTTTTTCAATTATTAATTGAATTACTGATATAGATTAAAAGTTAAATTCATAATTAAAAACTATATCCACTTGAGAGTTAAGAAATGCTTTAAGACAATATGCTATTTTAGCATTAGCATTAGTTCAGACATAGGATGCAAGAAAGCAACTTATACAGCATCAGCCAAAAAAAAAAACACTTCCCATTTCATCCATCCGGTCACTCCAAATGTTTGTCTAGTTCAACCTTAAGTTTATTTAAGCTATCAACTTTCACAACAATAGATGGAAGTCTGTACCAGCAATACCACCTGCTGGCTAAAGGCAAATTTCGTACATCTATTTTACAACTGTCTTTCCTCAATTTGAATCTATGCCCCCTCAGGTTCTTAATCTCAGCAAGTGGAAGTATCCCATCAGCATTGAGCCTGCTCAAACCATTCGATGCCGTGTACACCTTAGTCAGATCACCTCGCAGGTGCCTACTCTCCAGCTGCTGCAACTGACAGAATTTAAGCCAATCCTGGTAAGAGAACCAATTTGTTCCTCTCACCAATCTTGTTGTCCTTCTCTGTACTCATTCTAACATCTCTACATCCTTCCTAAAATGAGATATCCAGACCTATATACAGTACTCAAAGTGTGGCCTGACCACTGCCTTATACAAAGGGATAATCACCTCCTTGTCTCTGCTAGCAAAATTCCTATATATTATTGACAACACTCCATGACCTGCTCTGGCAGCCCATCTACACAGCTCAGAGAACTTCATATGTGACTGCACAATTAGCCCCGGGTCTTTTTCATTCTCCACCTCCCTGTGTGTAGTACCATACAGTTGGTACGTTTCTCTTGGGTTACTGCTACCCATATGGAGTACTTTGCATTTGTCAATGTTAAACTTCAATTGCCACTTCTCTGCCCATCTGCCCAACTTTTCTAGATCCTGTTGCAGTAGCATACTTTCTTTACTGTCATTAACAACCCTGCCAACCTTTGTATCATTTGCAAACTTGGACATTAAGCCCGATATACCTTCATCGATATCACTGATAAATACACAAAACTACAATGTGCCCAGCACCGAACCATGGGGAACTCCGCTAATAATATTAGTCCATGTAGAGCAGTGTCCATTTATTACCACTCTCTGCCATCTCCCACTCAATCATCCCTTTATCCATTGCAGTAACTTGCCCTTAATACCATACCGCTCCAATTTGTACAGCAGTCTTCCATGTGCAACAGTATCAAAAGCTTTCCTGAAATCCAAGTATACGATATCAAAAGTATATTTTTCATCCAGTTCCTTTGTGACCACATCACAATATCCAATCAAATTGGTCAGACAAGACCAATTTGATTGGATACTACGATGGAAACTCCCCTTAACAAACCCATGCTGTGTCTGAACTATTACTGCTGTCTTGTCTAGGTTAGCTTGTATCACCTCTTTAACCAGCAACTCCATTATTTTCCCCAGAACAGAAGTTAAACTAACAGGTCTATAATTATTTGCGTTACCCTTTGAACCCCCTTTGTGAATTGGGGATACATTTGAACATCTCCAGTCCATGGTGACCTCCCATGACTCTAAGGATGCTCTCATAATTATGGCTAAGTGTTTGCTTACTTCCCTTCCTGCCTCCTTCATTATAATTGGATAGATCCATCTGCCCCAGGTGCGTTTTTTTATGTTTAACTTCAACAATTTCTCCTCCACTTTGCTCTCAGTTATTACAAAATCACTTATCTCCCTGTTAGAGTTTGATAAACTTCTGGGATTCCCCTCCTTGAAAAACTCCTCATGTGTGAATGTAGATGTAAAATACTCATTCAGTTTATCAGCTGCTTGAGCAGGATCATCAATATCAAACCATCTATGTTAATGGGACCAATCTGATTCATCCCCTTCCTTCTAGAGTTTACATAAGTAAAGAACTCTTTGCTGTTTTTCTTTGCATCCTTTGTCAAAGATTTCTTGTAATCTGCCTTCGCCTACCTAACCTCCTTTGTGACTTGATTACAAACTAGCTTATATCTGCTGTAGGCTTCTGTGTCGCCTGATAATTTATATGCATCCCATGCATTTTTGTTTTCTGCCACAAGCCTCATTAATTCATTTGACATCCATTTAGGCCTGAACCTTGAACATTATTTCTTAGTTGGTATGAAAAGCCTAGTAGCCTGCAAGATTAAATCCCTGAAGGCTTCCCATTTAGAATTCACCACTGTTAACATCATCAGTCTGAGGCCACTGTAGTCACCTTTACGAAAACAAAAGCCCTTCCCTTTACTCTTGATGGTAGTTACATCTTTAAGTAAATCCCACATCAGTTCACTGTAATCACTGTCACCCAGTGCTTCCTTTATCTGCAAATTCTTAATGCATGGATAATCACTGCTGCTAATCAGATCAAGGATATTACTCTCTCTGATTGCCCCTCGAACATGTTGTTGCAGAAAACAATCCTCCAATAAATCCACAAAAGTCTTGCTAGCGTGTGAGTAACCAACCCACAAATTCCAGTCAATATCTGGGTAATTAAAATCCCCCATTACAAGACATTCTGGTTTACTGGCCCATTCTATTTCTCTGCACAACTGTTCACTGTAATTATCAAAGTCATTAGGACTATAACAAACTCCTACTCTCATTTTCCATTTCCTAGTGTTTATGTCACAGCAAACAGACTCAACATTGCATTGTTCACCAACATCAACTGGATGCACTGCCTTAGATTTTATGTGTTCCTTAACGAACAGCATAACCCTCCTCCATTCCTGCCCTGTCTGTCCTTTCTGTACATACTGCACTTGTTCTTACTCTTAGTTACCCTAACACAGCCCATGTATTTACTGGTTCCACGATAACTCCCAGCAGCTCTTGAAGTCCCCAGCAATTTGCTCTCTAGGCTGCTGCTCATTACAATAGAAGCAGTGCAAGAATCACTTTTGCCTCTACCTGCGGCTACCATTAATATTTTAGTCTGGGAATCCCCCGCAATCTAGCAGTTTACTAACCCACCTAATGCTGCCTCAATAGCATCAGCAAATGTTCTTGCACCCTTTCTATTTAAGTGTATCCCATCCCTGTAAAAGCAATCTCTCTCTCTCCTGTTAGCAAGCACAGACGATGATGAAAAAAATTCTACCCCATGTGCCTTGCACAATTTCTCCAGGGCCAAATTGATCAACAAGGCTCTCATCATATACTCTCTCCTATCATGTCTTGGCAAAATTTCAGACACTTTCAAATTTAACCCTAACTTGTGACTTTTTTTCCAGCATTGATCTGTATTTGTTAAAATCTGTAGATCTCTAACCCTTAAGGTTACTAGTGCCAACATGTACAACAATATCACCTTTTGTGCCCTTAAAAGATGATATCTTCCCTACATCATCAACTTTTGCCCCTGGCAGACATATCCTGGTCCTGTTCCACCTATCCTTTTTTGCCTTATATATTCCCCGTCTCCCTGACAACAGTGTCACTGACAATACTAGTTCCTGTGGGACCAGCGCATTCTGCCTTGGAGATTGCCTCTGTGTTGTCTGATGCACAGAAAATGGCACAGGATGGCCAAAGTCTAGGTTACGGCATCTTTTTCAAGGTCACCGAAATGTTCTTGTACTGTACAGAAATGTGTTAAGAGTGAGTACTGACACTTTCATCTTCATAGCCTGAAGCGTAATTTTGACCCATTTGATAATTACATTAACTAGTTTTATTTTTTTCACATTTCATAATTATTTCAACTAGCTTCACATAAAAATTTAATTGAACAACATTTCTTTTTCTGAAAAGTGATATTGAGAAAACAATGTTGCTTTCAGCGATATCAACAAAGGGCACTTCTTCAAACCCAAACAGCCCTAGATATTAAACATAAAGAACTGTGGTAGAGGGAAAGACTTCAAGGACATTTGAGTCATTCAGCCCAGGTGCCAATATAAAGATTCTCATCAGATACCCCCATCTCCACACAATATCCCACTGATAAAAAAAAAATGAAATTTTTATTTTATTTTAATGGCACCATAGTCTGTCACTCATATCCATATTATGTATTTGTAGCAGTGGTTCATGGGCCAATTCACTCAGAAAGACTCATGAAGAAAAATCCTACTCCTCCATTTCAGATTGGCTAACTATAACCTCGATTGAAGAGGATTTTAGAAATTTCTCTAGCCATTGATGGGAATTGAACTTAGACTTCTCCAAAACAAACGGTAGACAGTGGTGCATCACACCAACTAAGCTACTATGAAGGAAAACCAACAACCATAATACAAAACCAATATGTCCAGAGTCACTAGTCACTCTGCTGACATGGAAAAGACTGGAAAAGTTTGGTCATAAAATATAACCAGTGTATTTTTACTCAAATTATTTCCTGCATAACTCTGAATATAAATTCCACATTAATGCAGTTCTATAAGGTCATCAGAGCAGTTATCTTATTTACTTCATTAAGCTATAATTTTAAGTGTTCTATATATAAAGTATACATGCATATATCAGAATCATAAAAATATTCAATTGCTGCTACAATAGTAGCAGGCCATCCTATGATTTTTATTCCCTTGAAGATTCAGCTGTCTAAAATTATCAAAACAACATGTGGAGTGTCCACCAAGGAAACCCATTTCATACTTTTTATGAAACTCTCAATGAAGATTGGGTATTCACATTCTTTTTTTTCAAATTGCCTAATCTCCTCCCATTTTACACTTTATTCCTTATTCTTATTTTTTTAAAAGCTGTAAAATTTTGTAATACCTTAGTAATCTGTCTTTTATATTATTTATAAATATTTCTAACTCTTTAAGCAGAATTTTTGTCTCATGACAATATGAGTGTGTTGTCTCTTTAGTTAATGATTTAGATAACCAACTATGCACTAGCACTATCTTTTAGCCTGAATATGTGCTCTAACTTTTATTTTTTCCCTTAAGAGTCACCAGGAATCTGAAACAATATGACAAAATTGTTATTTTCTCCACTGTCCATTTCACTATGGCTTGAGTTACTTGTCCATGCTGGACTGGCCTTGTTTCTCCTAGCGACTTTGGTCATATAGTCACTTGAAGAATTGAAAAAAATCACTTAACCCTTTACAGTTTAGGAAACTCAAATTTTATTCAGTCATTTTGACAATGAAAATCTGTATTATCTGTATTAATGTAGAATTCTTGAAACATCAATTAAATTTATGTACTTCCAACACAGTGTCTATTGTGTATCTTTTTTCTTTATTTTCTCTGTTTTATTTTCTCTCCGTTCTGTTAGATACTGGTAAATTGAAAAATAAGTCATAAAGACTTATTTTTCAATTTACCAGTATCTAACAAAATGCTGTGTTTAAAAAAAACAGTAAGCAGCAATGCATTGCAGAAATAGCAATTAAGTTTTAACTTAATTTAACATTTATGACTAGCAATGTTGAACTGAGTAGTTTCAGCACAATTTTGTTCACACTATTATGCCATATGAATTTTAAAGTTATATGAACTATGTATATAGTTGAATTTAAACACAAATAGGAAAAAACAAACATATATATATATATATATATATATATATACTTACATGAACATTGATAAAATTTTCCTGAAGCATCCTATAAGTACACTCCTTGGCATCCTTTGCAGGAATCATTGCAAGCTCTTCTATTTGTTTCTGTTCCATAAATTTCTTCATAAGAAGTAACCTTAGAGAAATATTGCGATGTTCACTTTATTTTTTGTTCATGAATTAAAATATAATTATAGCAAACTTCACTTTAAAGGATCTCAGTTTAAAAGAATTTGAAAACAATGGACAGGTTTCACAGAACCAAGTTTTTCATCTGTATGGGATTCTAACATCGCTACCTCAGTCCAATGGTATTTATGATCCGTTAAAAATATTTTAACAATAAAGAAAATTTAACTCACAACTAATGAGATGGCTGGTGCCTTCCTCTCATTTATCAAGTCATCAGATAACAGAAAAATTAGATTTTCTGTCAGATTATTTAATATCAACAGTATAAAATAATCAGATGAAAACTTATAATATACTGTAAGAGGCATCAAAATTAAAATGATCCAGTTAAATCTGAATAGTTTCTTCCAGGCCTGTGCCCTTTACAAGATTCACATCCATGGAGAGTGTCAGAGAGTCAGGTTTTCCTCATCATCACTTTCCATCAATCTGCTGAGCATGTCAGACATCAGCAGAGTCATCTGGAACTCAGAGAAGGTAACCGAGAGCTCCTCAGACTGAATAAGCTTTAATCAAAGTTGACACTATTCAACAACACAGAAAATTTCAAGCTCATCTACTCCACACAACTGCTAAGTGCAGTAAAATACAGTATTGCAACAATTTTTAATATTTTTTATTTCACAGTACAGCAGTTTTTCATAATATTCTAACAACTTTGTATCCTACTGGCACATTTCTTTCTTTAATGAACTAGCATTGGTAGACAGGCCTTATAGTCCATTAAAGTGAGGTTTTACTGTGAGATATTAAAGTGAGGTAAATACCTTAAACATAACAGCAACAATTCTCTTCTATGGCATTCATATTTATTATATGACCAAAATAGCATGCCTATACTATATAAAGTAACACTGACCAAAGCAACATTACACTTACCTATTTAGTAATAAAAATATTAAAATTCAGAATTAAAACTAAAAAGCTAAATTAAAAACTTAGAATTAAAAAAGTGTGATTCCCAAAGCAAAGTAATAATACTTTGCTTTGAGGTCATACTTTTTTTAATTCTTTAAGTCTTACCTTAGTTTAAAGATGATATTGTTTTTTCTTTTTTTTTTTTTCCTTTTCCTTTGAAAATTGTTGCTGGCCACATAGCTCTTCCTGAGTAACAGCTAGTATCATTTACTGGGGTTGCTGCTGTCCTCTGTGAGAGTGATTTCACCACTTGTCACTTGTGTGGAAAGGTATGAGTTTGAATCCTGTTTTAGAAGCAAGCTTCTTTAATGAGCACTATACTTAGTCGATAACAGGCAGCAGAAGCAGGGTTCTCTCTTATGAGGTATTTCAGGTTGTTCAGCCCACAACATGCAAATAAACAGTGAACAAATGCAATCTGCACATGTTAAACAGCATCTGTGCTTTGCAGAGCACTTAATTAGGGCACCAAATACCAATTCCAGTACCCAGTGAGTCCAATTCACAAATACATATACATGTATAAATACTGGTAAACTTTTTTCTATTAGAATATTCTTAGATTTAGTTCTAGTGACGACAGAGACCAGTCATGTGAGTGTCCCCATGATCTCATCATTTTCAGCTCTTCAGATCTCCAAATCTTTGGTCAATTTTAATCCCTAGAGATTAACTTATTACAGTAAATATATTACAGCAAATTCTGTAAAATCTACAAATTGGAATTCTTTAAAATCGAGCACATTTTTCAAAAAAAAAAAAAAATCAACATTTTACAATCCAGAAATCTTAAGAAAGCAATCCAGCACTCATACCATGATTGCATTTGTCTCTAAGAATCCACACAAAAAATAGTGAAATTTCTTTCTCTATAAGATGCTTGCAGGACTTTTGTATTTTAATCTGTTTAATCATTTTAATCAGCAGCATTTAAACAGTAGAGATAATATAATGGTCTTAATTCTCACAGCAGCCAAAGTTTGTACTACTAGTATTGCACTACTTTTAAACAGATGGCCTCTCCAAAAGTTAACTGGCCATTTGCTTAAAAGATGGGACTGCCGTGACAGCCTATCCCAGAACTAAATGGTCTCTCATTAGATAGCAAGCTACCTCCAGTGACAACACACAGACAAAACAGTTGTGAAGAAATTGTTTTTGTGAGCTGCCATGTAGTATATAATATCAGTTTTCAAAATTGTAATATAGTTAAAGCTATCTGTTGAAAGTAGTGCAATACCAGGGCAACTTGTTACAATGGTAAGTTTGCTCTGCTATGAGAATTAATATTACTTCATTTTATCTGTGTAGTTTAAATCCTACTGGCTATAAAAACAGATGAACAGATGAAAGGACAAAATAGTCATCATCAATGTTTACAGATATAAATAAGTTTGTTGTTTGTGTTTAATATTTATTAAAATATGCTCTTTTAAACCTGTTCAACTACTAGGGTATACCTCTCTAAAACCTACCAGCTCTCAATACCCAAGAGTGCTGGATTGTAAAGAGTTTATTGTATTTTGAATTTCTTATTGAAATTCAACTTAAGACTAGTAAAAATATCATTAATGTATATAATTATATATACAGAAAAACCTCATAATCCTAATACTTATAATAATCCAGAATCAAAAATCTAGAATTTAAAAAATATCCCAATACCTATAAATTGCTTAGCAAGCTCCATTCTTTATTTAGCAATGTTGTTAAATTATATGTGACCATGGGAAACTTTGCTGTCTTCCTAAAACAGCAAGTTTCCCATGTCATTCAAACTCGAGCTATGACATAATTAGATAATTCACTGATATTTATATTCTGCATGTGTCTCTCACTAGTACAATATCATTTAAATAGTACAATATTACTTTGACCTTTCTTTACGCAAAAACTAGTTAATTTTAACAAGTTTTTTAATCATATCATAATTAGCCATGCATATTTCTATTTTATCAGAAAATCAGCAATTATTCTGTCATGGTAAATTGCAATTATTTTCCATGTAAATTTGTGTGCATGTTATGTATGAAAGAAGAGGATAAAAAAATTTACTGAACTGATGAGGGAGTTTGACCATTAGTGCTCATAGATGTGTGATCTTGCATACATATTCTTTTGATAAAATAATATAAAATTTATGAAAAGAACTTTTTTACCATCACTTGTGTTTTTTAAATGAAAGACTTACTTGGCAGAGTTTAAAGAATCTGGTAAGTGCAATGGGCTTAATGTTTACATGCACCACAAAGTGCACTTCACCATGCATTTTCTTGGTACTGCACTACTGTACTAAAGTTAATATGATATTTATTTAAAATATGACACACTGCTATGATGTCACATTTCAAGTCTTTCTGGGCATTCATCAAATATCAGGGTAGTCTCTAGTGGCAATTTTTTGACAGCTCACATTGCACATTTTCATGATAGCAAAAGTGTGTAATGTGAGCGGCCATGTAATAAGTGAAAGAAGTACTTTAATGATATTATGAACACTAATTATTTTATGAAGTTCTAACTTCACTTCACAGGCCACAATGCAGCTCACATGAAATAAATTCATTATTACTTTTTTGTCAAGAAATTTCAAGAAAAATTTTTGTCGAGGAATAGGAATCTGATAAGGATCAAGGCATTCCAAAAAAGTTTTAAATAAATAGTATATTAACTTTTTGCTAATTTTTCAAATTTTTTAAATGTACTACAATATGTGGCAAAACTGAAGTTCACCCTCGTGTGAGCATTAATATTGCTGCATTTATTAGACAAACTTAAATCCTGCCAGCCACAAAAATATCAGAAAGGAAAATATGCTTCTCTTAATTTTCCAAATTTCAAAATTATCAAAACAGAAATAGCTATTTTATGATTCAAATATATAAAACTTACTTAATAAGTAAATGGTTACAGCAGCTTATATTTCTTACCACTTTATTTTTTGTACCTGAAAATTCTAGAGCATTTGGACCCAAATCGATCTTGAACAACAGATATAGCAACTGCTTCTGTTAATTTCCGTAGAACCTTTAGTGTGTTGATAACAAACATGCCACCAGCTCTGTCATTTGCCTTTGATATAAACTGACTAGAATCTTCCACCAAGACCGATAAATATGGATTTAGTTCCTGTATGGAATAAAAGTATTGCATAAAACTAATTTCAAATTTTAAAATTGACCAAGTTTTTTCCTCATATCATTAATAAATTCTCATTTTAAATATGTAATATTATCAACATAAAAGTTTATAGGGTGGTTACCTTATTAAAACATTGTATATTGTATATTATATACCTTTCACCCTACATCTCATATTATATTTGTATATATGTGAATGGGTTTCCAATAAGTGCCAGTTCCAATATTTCTTTTTTTTTAATAGCTTAGCATTTTTAATATCGAATTTGCAATATCAAATTTTTTAGTAACTGTTCTTGACAAGTTTACAATATTTTAGTCAACTATCAAATTTCGTCTTCAAATTCACTTTATCATTTATACTTTGCTTATGAAAAAGAAACCAATGACCTTACATTGTGTAGCACAATATTCATTGTACTGGCCTTGTATGTATTTAGGTTTGTGTTATCTTTATTTCATTTTAATTTATCAGAAAGTGAGTACTGACACTTTCATCTTCATAGCCTGAAGCGTAATTTTGACCCATTTGATAATTACATTAACTAGTTTTATTTTTTTTCACATTTCATAATTATTTTAACTAGCTTCACATAAAAATTTAATTCACAGTAATGAACAGCTAAATACACAGGAAAGTACTTCCTTCCCTTTAAGGAAAATTCTATCCTTTTTCTAACTCTGAAGAGAATGCTTTCTCTCTTTTTTCTAAGTCAAGGAACATTCTTCTTGCACATTCTTCAAGCTCCAACAACAGCTGCCAAGTTCTTTTTAAGTTGCTACACACTTTGCAAACATTACATAAATTATCACGTTTCCATTTTGTTCTCACATAAACGAAGCCTAAGTCTTTCTTTCCACAAATTAACCACCGTAAAGTAACCTACAACATTCAATCTGTATCACACAGATCAACAATTCTGGATTTTCAAAATGTACTAACGAGTAAGCTTTTCCTTTTAACTTAATTATTCTGTACAGACCTATCATTTTCCTTGAAATTGCAATATACCATATGTTATGGCACAAGTGTCTTAACAATGTGGTTAACAAATGATTTGAGTATTACAGTATTATATTCCTAGATTATATTTCAAACTATAATTAATTTATTACACATGATTGTTTATTAGAAAACTTTTGAGCATAAAGGCAAGTAAGGCACCTGGAGTTGGTGGTATATACCCTGTAGTTTTGAGGGAGAGCACAAGGGAGTATATTGAACCATTGAGGTTAATTATGAGGGCATCTTTGGACTCAAGGGAGATTCCTTCCAATGTATTTCCAGTACATAAAAGCAATTCTCAGAGTAAAGTTGGTAACTACAGACTGGTTAGTCTGACATCAGCAGTAGGAAAAATCTTAGAAGCAAGCAATGATTTTAAGAGTGCAATCCAGGGACATTTAAATAGATATGGCATTCTGAAGGACACACAACATTGTTTTGTTACAGGTAAATTATGCTTAACTAACTTAGTAGGCTATTTTGACACAGTTATTCATGAGCTAGATTTAGGTGAGATTGGCAGAAGGAAACCGTATGAGGAAAGACTCCGATTATGTGGGGTAAGATCTTTGCAACCAGGCACCTCAGAGGTGACCTGATTGAGGTTTATAAGGCTCTGAGAGGGATTACTAAAATGAATGAAGGTGAAATTCTCATTGTTCCAAAGAATTCCAGAACTAGGGATCACAAATTCAAATTACAGGGCGAAGCTCAGATTAGATTGTAGGAAGTTTTCTTTTAATCAGTGACTCATTGAGTGCTAGAACAAGTTGCCTTTGCAGGTAGTTGAGGCTGACAGTTTGAATAAATTCAAAGGTAAACTGGATACTTAGATGTGTGAGGAGGGAAGCATATAATTTGTGTTTTCTTATCTACGTGGTTGGGTTTTTTTTTTGCCTGTGTAGCAAAAGGCTTCCTTGCACTATATGTTATGTTGTTATGTTATTTGGTTTTTAGGAGCATTAGCAATTAAGGCCATATTGCTCCGGGAATATGCGGTGGTCATTCTCTGACCTTTCTGCATCCTCCATATTTGGTTGCACTATATGGTGAATACTATTATTAATTTAAATCTCAAATTATTTACAGTTTTAACATTTAAATCGGGCACATACTGAGGGATTTCTATAAAATATATTGAGGGACTTCTACAGGAAGTTTTGCTTGTAGGAAGTTTTCTTTTAATCAGTGAGTCATTGAGTGCTAGAACAAGTTGCCTTTGCAGGTAGTTGAGGCTGACAGTTTGAATAAATTCAAAGGTAAACTGGATACTTAGATGTGTGAGGAGGGAAGCATATAATTTGTGTTTTCTTATCTACGTGGTTGGGTTTTTTTTTTGCCTGTGTAGCAAAAGGCTTCCTTGCACTATATGTTATGTTGTTATGTTATTTGGTTTTTAAGAGCATTAGCAATTAAGGCCATATTGCTCCGGGAATATGCGGTGGTCATTCTCTGACCTTTTTGCATCCTCCATATTTGGTTGCACTATATGGTGAATACTATTATTAATTTAAATCTCAAATTATTTACAGTTTTAACATTTAAATCGGGCACATACTGAGGGATTTCTATAAAATATATTGAGGGACTTCTACAATATTTAAATGTTTCAAAATGTTTAAATAAAATGATTAATCAACAAGATAAGGAAAACAGAAATAAAATCAACACTACATATGCTGCAGCAATAAGTTGGTGATGGCAACCTTAGTAAAAGTTACTGGAATAGTAATTAATACATATTTTTTTTTTTTATACCTGATAAATGCAGATTCAACATCTTCAAATGTTTCTGTATGCTCTATTAAATTGATTTGGTGGACTTTTACCTTTAGATGTGTCTGTTAAAGGAAATGTGTAGTATACCTGACAATCAACATTATCAGGTATATTCATTGACAGTGGTGGAGAATGAAAAGGACCTGGGGGTAATTGTGCAGGCAGATATGAAGTTCTCTGAGCAGTGCAGACGAGCTGCAAGAGTAGCTCATGGTGTCTTGTCAATGATATACAGGAATTTTTCTAGCAGGGATAAGGAGGTGATTATTCCCTTGTATAAGGCAATGGTTAGGCCACATCTTGAGTACTGTATACGGGTCTGGAGGCCTCATTTCAAGAAGGATGTAAAACTGCTGGAACGGGTACAGAGAAGGGCAACAAGATTAGTGAATGGAACAAAGGGTTGCTCTTACGAAGAAAGGCTTAAGTTTTGCAAATTACAATGTCTGGAGACTAGGCACCTGTGAGGTGATCTGATAGAGGTGTATAAGGCTTTGAATGGTTTGAGCATGCTCAATGCCAATGGGATTCTTCATCTTGCTCAGAATAATCACCTCAGAGGGCATAAATTCAAATTGAGGAAGGACGGATGTCGGATAGATGTGCGGAAATTTGCCTTTGGCCAGCGGGTGGTTGGTTGGTGGAACCGACTTCCATCACTTGTTGTTGAAGTTGATAGCCTAAACAAATTTAAAGCTCAACTGGACAGGTATTTCGAACGAACAGAGGGGTGAAATGGGAGTAGGGTTTTTTTTTTTTTTTTTTGGCTGATGCTGAATAAGCTTGCTTTCTTGCATCATATGCCTCTACTAATGCTAATGCTAATGCTAACAACATTCAACAACTCCTAAGGCCACTGTTACCAACTTATAACCAAAATACCAAAAAAAAAAAAAAAAATATATATATATATATATATATGTATATATTTAAGTAAAATTAAATGCAATGAGGCATCATATCTTTAAGAGTATAATATTGGTGTAAACACACCATAGACAACTCTTAAACAAAAAACTGCAGGTACCCCTACAATACCAGTGTACCTGCCCCTCCACTGACAAAAGGCCTTGAAACGGTGCCATCTGGGTGGTGGTGCCCACTGAGAATAAGTAACAATAGTCTTCTCTTTTAGTGAAGCTTTACTTATTCAAGGTTGTTGTTGTTATTGTTATTTGGTTTTTAGGAGCATTAGCAACTAAGACCATATTGCTCCAGGGATATGCGGTGGTCATTCCCTGACCTTTCCACATCCTCCGTATTTGGTGGTCATGGGCTCGAACCCCGGTATAATCAAGAAGCGTGTGCTATGCACTGCCGCTCCTGCCCCCCTGGCTACGGAGGCACCTACTTATTCGAGGTAGTGCAATACATGGTAACTCATTGTGAAGGAAGAGCACAATACGAGATACAGAAAAAATGATGCCCTTCGAACTATTAATGTAGTTTTTTGATTAAGAGTTGTCTATGGTGTGTTTACACCAATATTATATAGATTATTATACTTTTAAAGATATGATACCTTGTTGCATTTAATTTTATTTAAATATTATCACATACACCTTCTGGCATCTCTCATATTGTGGGATTATCTTCACAACTGGATTGTCATGTCTGCAATACCAGGGTACCTGCCTGCCCACCGATGAAAGGACCAGGGGGAGCCTAATATTCACAGAGTTTCTGAGAATAGGTAACAATAGTCTTCTCTACTGGGGAAGCATTGCCTATTCGAGGAATTGAGGAGTTTTTGAGTGTTGTGAGTTGAAGGAGTTACTGTCCCTTTCATTCTTCTACACCATTTTTTTTCTTCTTCCACTCCTACTATAACTTTCCCTCTACTTTTTTCTTTCCTAAGTCTAATAGGGACAAGTGGATAGTAGAGTTATTATCCCACATGTATACAAATAAGCCTTGAAATGTGCCGTCTGGGTGGTGGTGGTGCCCACTGAGAATAAGTAACAATAGTCTTCTCTTTCAGTGAAGCATTATTTATTCGAGGTAGTGCAATAAATGGCAACTCACTGTGAAAAAAAGAGCACAATATGAGATACAGATAAAATGATGCCCTTCAAACTACTAACGTAGTTTTTTGTTTGAGTTGTCTATGGTGTGTTTACACCAATATTATATATATATGTCGATATATTATATATATACAGGGTGTTTCAGTTAAATGTTTCAGAACTTCTAAGAGGGGTAGGGTACATCCTGACAACTCGAAATCATATAGCAATGTGGGGTCGGAAATGCTTTCCTGAAGCGGTGTTGTACACAGAAGCACCATAAAGAAAAGAGACCGTAAGTGAGAAATCGTTTTAATAATACATGAAAAGAAGCAAAAGGTACATAGATTAAAGTAAGTGTTCGAAGTTTCTTCCACGGGCTACAATGCACGCCTCTCATCTCCGACGCATGGACATCCGAACATTCTGGAATACTCCAGGCGAATTTCGAATTTCTTCGGCAGCTACTGCGATTCTTGCAACCAGCTCCTCAGCATTGTCAACAGGGGTGTCATAAACTAGCGATTTCATATGACTCCAGAAATAAAAATCAAGACATGATAGGTCAGGTGACCGAGCAGGCCAACGCACAGGACCACCACGTCCGATCCACTGTTGACCAAATGTGACATCCAGGTAGTTACGAACATCTCCGCTATAATGGGCAGGGGCTCCATCGTGTTGGAACCACATTGTCTGTTGCGTCGATGCAGAAATCTGTTCATCTCTCAAAAGTTGTGGCAATACTTGCTGCAGAAAGATCAAGTAGATAGGTCCGGTTAGACGACACGGTAACAGGTAAGGTCCGATGAGGTGATCTCCCATAATACCGGCCCATTCATTGACCGAAAATCGAATCTGTGCTGCACAACGTCACACAACGACTTCTGTGTACAATACCGCTTCAGGAAAGCATTTCCGACCCCACACTGCTATATGATTTCGAGTTGTCAGGATGTACCCTACCCCTCTTAGAAGTTCTGAAACGTTTAACTGAAACACCCTGTATATATGAAAAAAAGGCCGTGAGTTAGGGTAGAATTTGAAAGGGTCTGCAATTCTGCTCAGACACGATAGGAGGGAGTATATGATGAGAGCCTTGTCGATCAATTCGGCCCTGGAGAGATTGTGCAAAGCTCAAGGGGTAGAATTTTTTTTAGCCTGTTCTGTACTTGTTAACAGAAGGGACTGCTTCTACAGGGATGGGATACACTTAAATAGAAAGGGTGCAAGAATATTTGCTGATGCTATTGAAGCAGAGTTAGGTGGGTCGGAAAACTGCTAGCTTGGGGGGATACATGGACAAATAGATTAACAGTAGCAGCTGGCAGAGATAAAAGTGATTCTTGCACTACTTCTATTGAAATGTAATTGAGCAGCAGCCTGGAAAGCAAGGCAATGGGAATTTCCAGGACTGCTGGGAGTCATAGTGGAAAAAGTAAATACATGGTCTGTGTTAGGGTAACTAAGAGTAGAAACAGGTGCATGTATACTTGCATGTACACCAATGCTAGGAGTATAGTTAATAAATTCGATGAGCTTGAAGTGCTAGTCAAGACATCAAAGGCAGATATTGTTGGGATATCAGAGACATGGTGTCACACAGACATAAGAAGTGCAGAACTAGAATTTGGGGAGTAAAGGAACTAAAGGAATATACAGTAAAGGAACCACTAGGTGGCAGTGATCACAGTGTGCTGAAGTGGGATTTACTTAAAGAGGTAACTATCATCATGGGTAAAGGGAAAGGTTTTTGCTTTTGCAAAGGTGACTATGGTGGTCTGAGACATTATTTAAATTCTATACAGTGGAACCAACTGATGTTACCAACAGCAAATTCAAAATGGGAAACATTCAAAGAATTAATCTTGGAAGCTACTAGGCTTTCATAATAACAAAGAAATATTGTTCAAGATTTAGGCCTAAATGGATGTCAGATGAACTAATTAGACAAGTGACAGAGAAGAAAAATGCATGGGATACATATAAATTAACATGTGACATAGAAGCCTATGATAGATATAAGCTGGTCTGTAACCAAGTTACAAAGCAGGTTAGGCAGGCAAAGGCAGATTATGAGAAATTTTGGCAAAGAATGCAAAGAAAAACAGCAAAGAGTTCTTTACTTATGTAAACTCTAGAAAGAAGGGGATGAATCAGATTGGTCCACTTGATATCGATGGTTCAACTGTTGATGATCCTGCTCAGGTAGCTAACAAACTAAATGAATATTTTGCATCGACATTCACACATGAGGAGTTATTCAGGGAGGGGAATGCCAGAGGTGTATTCAACTCTGGCAGTAAGCTAGATAATCTTGTAATAACTGAGAGTAAAGTGGAGGAGAAATTGTTTAAGATAAACACAAGAAAGGCACCTGGGGTGGATGGAATCTATCCAGTTATATTAAAGGAGGTGGCAAAGGAAGTAAGCAAACCCTTAGCCATAATTATGAGAGCTTCCCTGGAAGGCCTCAGGGGAGGTACCATGGACTGGAGATGTGCAAATGTGACCCCAATCCACAAAAAAGGATCAAAGGGAAACACAGGTAATTACAGACCTGTTACTTTAACTTCTGTTCCAGGGAAATTAACGGAGGCTTGTTTGTTTGTTTGTTTTTTGGTTTTTAGGAGCATTAGCAACTAAGGCCATATTGCTCCGGGGATATGTGGTGGTCATTCCCTGATTGACAAATTGAAGCAGTGTAACATTGGAGGCAAATTGCTGTTAGTGATAAAGGGATGGTTGAGTGGGAGAAGACAGAGAGTGGTAATCAATAGACACTGCTGTTCGTGGACTAATGTTATTAGTGGAGTCTCTCATGGTTCAGGGTGGGTCCATTGTTGTTTTCTGTATTTATAAATGATACTGATGATGGTATATCAGGCTTAATGTCCAAGTTTGCAAACGATATGAAAATGGCAGGGTTGTTAATGACAGTACATTGCTGCAACAGGATCTAAAAAAGTTGAGCAGATGGGCTGAGAGGTGGCAAATGAAGTTTAACTTTGGCAAACATAAAGTACTACATATGGGAAGCAGTAATCCCAGATTAACGTATCAACTCTGTGGTACCACACTGACAGTGGTAGAGAATGAAAAGGACCTGGGGGTAATTGTGCAGGCAGATATGATGTTTTCTGAGCAGTGCAGATGGTCTGCCAGAGTAGCTCATGGTGTCTTGTCAATGATATACAGGAATTTTTCTAGCAGGGATAAGGAGGTAATTATCCCCTTGTATAAGGCAATGGTCAGGCCAGACCTTGAGTACTGTATACAGGTCTGTAGGCCTCATTTTAAGAAGAATGTATAGCTGTTGGAATGAGTACAGAGAAGGGCAACAAGATTAGTTACTGGAACAAAGGGTTGCTCTTACGAAGAATGGCTTAAGTTTTGCAAATTACAATGTTTGGAGACTAGGCACCTGCGAGGTGATCTGATTGAGGTGTATAAAGCCTTGAATGGTTTGAGCATGCTCAATGCGGATAGGATTCTTTCTCTTGCTCAGAATAATCGCCTGAGAAGGCATAAATTGAAATTGAGGAAAGAAAGTTGTAGGATAGATGTGTGGAAGTTTGCCTTTAGCCAGTGGGTGGTTGATTGCTGGAACAAACTTCCATCTGTTGTTGTTGTAGAAGTTGATAGCTTTAAAAGGCAGAACTTGACAAACATTTGGATTGAGTGGATGGGTAAAATAAGGGTTTTTTTTTTGGCTGATGCTATATAAGCTTGCTTTCTTGCATCATGTGCCTTTGCTAATGCTAATATATAATAAAAATACAAAATAATGTATTTCTGGTTCTGCCTACTGAGTAAACATTTATTTTATTTATTAAGAACAATTCAATACTTCTGTGAAATGTTAAATATACAATATTCTGACCTGTATAGATAATATATTAAAAGCTGTTAAATGATCAATAAAACTATCAGAACTTACTAGAAAAAGCTTCATTTATCAATTAGTACAAAAAATAATGCAAAAACTAATCAAGCATACTATATGGAATTCTGTAGCTATTCCTGAAATGTTTGGCATTTATATTTAGTAGTAATCTTATATTTAGCTTTTTAGCTACGCACATTTATGCACAGATGTGTTGAAAGGTGCAACCCAAAAGTTATGAATAAAATAAGTAAATTTCTGTTTATTCTCAAGGTGGCAGAGGGATTTTTCATTTTGAATTTTCATTCGAAGCTTGCCTGCAACCTCCTTACTTGTGGTTACACGTGATAATCACAGAACCACAGCCCGACCAATGGCTGTGGTTCAATGGCTACTGAGAATAGTATGAATTTATCATACTTGGTAAAATAACTTTCAGAAATATATTTTACCATGAAGGGCAACAAGATTAGTGAATGGAACAAAGGGGTGCTCTTACGAAGAAAGGCTTAAGTTTTGCAAATTACAGTGTCTGGAGACTAGGCACCAGCGAGGTGATCTGATAGAGGTGTATAAAGCCTTGAATGGTTTGAGCATGCTCAATGCTCATGGGATTCTTCCTCTCGCTCAGAATAATCACCTGAGAGGGCATAAATTCAAATTGAGGAAAGACAGATGTAGGATAGACGTGTGGAAATTTGCCTTTAGCCAGCGGGTGGTTGGTTGGTGGAACAGACTTCCATCCCTTGTCGTCGAAGTTGATAGCCTAAATAAGTTTAAGGCTCAGCTGGACAGGTATTTTGAACGAACAGAGGGGTGAAGTGGAAGTGGTTTTTTTTTTTGGCTGATGCTGCATAAGCTTGCTTTCTTGCATCAAATGCCTCTACTAATGCTAATGCTAATGAAGAGCATCTGGAGAAGATTCTTTATCAAAAACAAATGTTCAGGTGGTTTTCAAGATTCAAAGGACACAGGTTGGTTCTTGGCCAGAAATTGCCAGAAGGACATGCCCTGTCCATCTGACAGTTTCTGGCCAAGAACAAAACACCAGTCTCTCATCTCAAGGTATTCCCAGACTCTGGAAAGGTAACCCCAAGGCGGTTAAAAGTTGGTTGACATACTTGACATAAGTTGTTATATACGAACTTGATAATAAGTTGATATGATAATATAAAGTTTATAACAAAGAGTTGACTACCAATGCCTGCACTGAGTTGTGAGTTAGAATTAAAAAATAAATCTCTCTACTTTCTGGAATGTGTTCCTGTGACTTCTTGTTTTTAAAGATATTACAAAAAATTTAGACATGCTCCCAACAAAGACAGAATTGCTGTGCTTGGTGCACTAGGCCTCAGGGAAATGCTCTGAAGAGGGTATGGTGCCAAATTAGATATATGTCAAATGAATCTTTGTTTTCAAATATATTTTAAATATATTTTCATAGCATTTAGTGGAATCTTGTACATTCTGAGATGACAGCATCGTGCAAGGTCTAAGCATGTGTTTTGAATTTTATGTTACCTTCTGGGAGCACGATGTACAGTGGCAGTTTCTTATTATGTAAACCAGATTGTACACCCTGTCTGTGTTGCCTCTCAATAAGGTACTAGCAGCAAATTGCACATTTCTTAAAAGAGAAATAATATACAGATTATTAATAATAATCACAATATACATGAGAAAGACAGTTAGAATCATTGATATATACACTGTGCTGCCACTTTATTAGGTACACCTACCTTGTAGTGTGTTGAGCCTCCTTTAGCCTTCAAAACAGCCTGAATTCGTCTAGGCATGGATTGAACTAGATGCTGAAAATGTTCTGCAGGAATGGAGTACCATGCAAACATGAGTTTGTCATGCAGTTCCTTGAGATTCGGTGGAGGTGTAGGCCTGCAGCAAACAGCCCTTTCCAGCTCATCCCAAAGATGTTCAATAGGATTCAGATCCTGAACTGAGTGGGCCACTGCAGCAAAGAAAAGTCATTGTCACATTCCTGGAACCATTCCATAGTGATTTGGGCTTTGTGCACTGGTGCATTATCCTGCTGGAAGTAACCATCTGACTGAGGATAAACTGTCAACATGAACGGATGCACTTGGTCAGCAATGATGTTTAGGCATGATGTGGCATTCAGACGTGAATCTATGGGTATCAATGCATCCAACGTATGCCAAGAAAACATTCCCCACACCATAACACTACCCCCCATCATCTTGCACGGTAGTCGTCAGACATGATGGGTCCATGGATTCATGTTGTTTTCACCAAATTCTGAGCCTTCCATCAACATGATGCACCAGGAACTTTGACTCGTCAGACCAAGCAACTGTTTTCCAGTCCTCGATAGTCCAGTGCTGGTGTTGCTGTGCCCACAGGAGGCATGCTCTCTTGTTCTTCATTGATAACAAAGGTACGCAATGTGGCTGTCAGCTCTTGTAGCCCATTCGCGACAAAGTGCGACTAGTGGTCCATTGCGATATTTTGTTCTGTGCACCAAGGTTGTATTCTGACATGATGTGTGACATTATGGCCTGTCTGTTTGCTTACACAATTCTAGCCATCCTCCTCTGACATCTCTCATCAACAAGTGATTTTCTTCCACAGGAGTGCTGTTGAGAGGATGTTTTCTGTTCGTTGCACCATTCTCAATACACCCTTGAAACTGTGGTGTGTGAAAAGTTTAGGAGAACTGCCATTTCAGAGATGCTTTGTCCAGCACGTCTTGCACCTACTACCATCCCACGTTCAAAGTCCATTAGGTCACTCCTTTTCCCCATTCTTGCTAAGGTTTTTACGCTTAACTGATATTAGAAAGGTTGTTCTGCTGCATTTATATCAACTGCAACTGTGGTCATGTGACTTGCAACTTTGTGGGACAAATCATTTGTGTGCACAGCAGGGGTGTACCTAATAAAGTGGCAGCACCAGTGTATATACACATTTAAACTATATTTTTGCCATACTACCATAAATGGAAAGTTAGTGCCAAAACATTGCAAACTGTTGTATTTGAGAGTCGATAGAAGGATTATTATTATTACTGAGCTGATGTTATGAAATGAATAAATTCAATTTGCCTAATGCAGTGGTATTTAGAGTCATTGCATTAATATTAATTATAAACATGTAAAAAACAATAGGTTCTATTGTGAGCCTAATTAATTCTAGTTACTTCAGTGGAGTAAAAAAATTAATAAACCTTTCTACCTATCAAGTGTCAACCCTTGAAAAAAAAAAGAAAAATCACGAATCAGCTTTCCTGTGTTTTGTTTCTTCTATTTTTTAAATCACCATCTCTCCTTAAAGTCTAATGCTTGACTTCTTGCCACGGTAGTGTTAAGTGGGCAGTGTTTGATCACTTGTTCAGTATTGTACTACTCTTCTTGCTCCACTACAACTGAAATCTGCCAACTAGTAATTTGAAAGTAGAGGCTCCCTTCCCCAGTCAAGTTACTTCTGAGTTATCCACGAATGAGTATTGTAAAGTAGCATATTTTTCAAAAGGGAAATGTTCTGTATATTGAAAAGTACTAGTAAAGGCAAAAGACATAAGGAAGCAAGGCTTTTGATGTATCGGCCAAAAAAAAGAGCAAATTTTGTAAAATAAGAGCCTTCCGATATTGGAAAGATGTGTAGAGGACAGTGGTTTAAATGAAAGGGAGAGATCTGGAGCTTTATTTTGCAGGTTAAACATGGTATTTTACCACTGAAAACAATGACAGGTTGCAATCATCAAACTAAATGAAGTATGAGAGCAGAGCTATCTTTAGTAATCTATCAATAAGTTGTTGTCACATGAAATAAGAAAAGAAGAGTGAAAATACACAGCAATTATAAATGTACATATTTTACACTACACTACAATTAAATCATAAAGAACATTTGGAAGGCAAATACAAAAGCACACAAAGCTTGCTGAGACATTTGTATCTCCTTTGAAAATAGCACTTTCAAAGACGCATATAAAATAAATAACAAATAAAAATCAAATACACAGAACATAACAGAAATAATATAATATAAAAAATCTGCCTTCTGCAGCATCACCCTATTAAGAACCACATGGCATCCATGAAAAGCCAAAAAACACAGCATTTACAATCAAAATGTTGGAACAAAACTGATCATACAAAGTCACTGTGGCAAAAAACATAAATAAAAGAAATATAAAAAATAAGTAATTATTTTACTTATGTTTTTTCTAAATCTTTTATTTTTATTAAAATAGAATCTCTTTCTCTCTCTCTCTCTCAAAACAAGTGACAATCCCACTATACTGTAATGAAAACTTCACATTTAAGAGATATATATACAAAGGGTACTAGGAAAGTTTTGCAATATGACGCAACAATGAATCACAGAAAGCTGCTTGTTGCTGCATGTTGAGACATGTTCATACGTGCATAGTAGCCGCCGCGCCAAGTCGATGGGCTCAGTTATTCATTAGTAGTGAGAGTGTAAAGTGCTTGCGATGGCATCATGGTCACGAAATGAGATAAGGACAGTTTTGCGGTATAATTTCGTGCGTGGTTAAACATAGACCAGTGCTCAGAAGAAATGACTCATACTCTTGCACTAGATGATGATTGTCCACATCGTACAACGATATTCAGGTGGTATAGAGAATTCCAAAGGGGAAATTTCACTCTGAAGAATTCTGAGAGGCCGGGAAGGCCACGAACGTCAGTTACGGAGGAAAACGTTACTGCTGTGAGGAAAATGCTTGACGAAAACAGGCGAGTGACCTACCAACAGATAGAGGATACTTTGGGCCTAAATGCACCAGCAATTCGTTCGATTCTGCAAGATCATTTGCACGTCAAGAAACTTTGTTCTCTCTGGGTGCCGCATCAACTGACTGAAGAGCAGATGACACGACGTGTGACTTGGTGCCGGGAGATGTTAAAAAAGTTTGATAAGGGACAATCTCGGTATGTGAACAACATCGTGACAAGTGACGAGACTTGGCTGTACTATTACGATCTGCCGACCAAGGCTCAAAACAAAGTTTGGGTCTTTGATGATGACGACACACCCGTAATTGTCAGAAAATCCCGATCTGTAAAGAAGAAAATGATAGCTGTATTTTTCAAATCGAGTGGAATTGTGGAACGTGTCGTTTTGGACACGCAGAAGACAGTCAAAGCTAAGTGGTATACTGAACAATGCCTGCCTAAAGTCATTGGATCTATGAAGAACCTGCGGCCAAAGTCAAGAATGGACACCTGGTACCTCCATCACGGAAATGCTCCAGCTCACCGCGCCAAAGCCTGCACCGAATATTTGACCACGACAGGACTGAAACTTCTCGAGCACCCTTCCAGACCTTGCACTGTTCCCGCATGTGAAAATGAAGCTAAAAGGGAGGCGGTTTTCCAGTGATGAGGACCTTCTACGGGCTTGGGACAACGAGTGTGCTTTACTCCCTAGTGAAACTTGGCAAAACTGGTTTAAAGATTGGTTTCGGAGGATGGAGGGGTGTATTGAATGTAGAGGAAATTACTTTGAAAAAATTAAATAAACAAAGCTGTATTGCAAAACTTTCCTAGTACCCTTTGTATACATATACAGGATTCATCACATCACACAAGAATATGGGCGGCCATCTTCAACTTTTCCTATCAACTCATAGTCAATTTTTTATCAACTAATATCATCATAGTAAATTTTTTCCACTGTAATTAACAAGTTGTAGCAAAATAAACTCTATTAAAAAAAAAAAAGAAAGAAAGAAAAAAAAAAAAAAAACAGAAGTCATTTTTCATGGGACACCCACAATAACATGTAAGTTTTAATTTTGGTTAATTTTTCCTCTAAAAAAAGTAATATGTGTTATTATAAGTAATATAATAGTAATATAAAAAAGTAATTTGGAGTTGCAATATACACTGGGACATAATAAATTAATCTTTATGACAAAACTGTAATGAATTCTGTGCCCTCAATTCTTTGATTCACAAAGAAATTAAGGCACAGAATTGAGAATGACAAATTCATATTACATAAAAGTATTATGTTCATAATAGTTCATAAAAAATTACCTACGCTTACAATTAAAAGAATTATATAAATCATACAAAAATTAATATAAAATTTCAGCTAGTTTTAAAGGTACATAATAAAAAATATTTCTTTCCTACAAACCTCAGCTCTTATATTTGTTTCCTTTGTTAAAACATCTAAAATTTCATGGCATGGAATTGGATTAGTGGTCGGTGCCCATGGATCACTTCTGGATTCTGATAATCGAAACATAATGTTGACAATTTCGCCTGCTTTGTTGTCAATCTTTTTTGTTACAGCAGATGTAATAGCATAGTTTCTGAGGGGGGAAAAAAGTACCCTAAAATTATAAAAATATCAACAAAAATAAACAGCACAACCATAATACTTTGATCACTATAATATAGTTATATTTAGATCCTTATACTTTAGTTATAAGTAATATGTATCACTCGTATGTGCTTGTGTGCATTTATGTACACAAGCACATACGAACACTCACCTAGCATTGAAATGTGACAACTCCTGCCATTGTGACTAATACAATGTTTTCACCATAAAAGTGAGTTCCATATAAAAAAAAATATTCTCATTAATACAGAAGTAGCTGGCGTCTCCGTAGCCAGGTGGGAAGGAGCAGCAGTGCATAGCACACGCTTCTTGATTAGACCAGGATTCGAGCCCGTCACCACCAAATACGGAGGATGCGGAAAGGTCAGGGAATGACCACCAGATATCCCCGGAGCAATATAGCCTTAGTTGCTAATGCTCCTAAAAACCAAATAACAACAACAACAGAAGTAGCTGAATTAGTGAATATGAAATACAGTCTCATTTAAACAGAAGTAAAAGACATATTCACTCCATCTTTCAGTTGTTACTAATACTGAATGAAGATCAATGGCATTGTGTAAAACCAGCCACTTTGGTTGTTTTTACAACACACCCCAAAAATTGCCTCATTATGAATTAAATTTTCATCATCAAGAGTATACATTTCTACATGAGTAAAATGAAAATGAATGTAGCAGCACATTCTAGTATTATTTATTTATTTATTTCAAGGATAACCAGGTCCATTCAGCATGTCCATTCAGCTTCAGTATCTATGAAAATTGATGATATAGTTAAATGACAAAGCAAACTTTATTTTTTAAGAGTGCAGAAATGGTTTACTCTATAAAAAATTACCTAAAAACCAAATGGAATTGATCAAAATTTACTCTCCAGTAAATGCTGCTATCTGGTTGTTCCTCTTCAATTTTGGCACGTTTGGCAACTGGTTCATCATCCTCTTCTTCATTTGATTTTTTCAGAAATAAGTATAATTTAATCTAAAAAGAATAAACAGAACTATATTCTAAATCTATATAAATAAATATCCTTAAAATTTTTGTGAATTCTAAGATTCTTCATTTCTAGGATTAATTGTAAAAGCTCTACAAACTCGTTGGACAATAGCATTTGCAACTGTTACTGTCAATTCAATATCATACGGTAGTTTATATTAAAATATCTTATACCCAATTCTAGAACATTGGGTACTGTTAAAAGTTAGTATTAGAAATTCACTTTAAAATGCAGTTAACAATATTTATAAATATCATCATCTGTTTTAATATTCCCTCATCATGAAGGAATATCAAATACTCAAGGAACTATTAGCTATTATTAAATCCATCTCTAAAACAATATAGTGGTTCATTGTGAAATTGTACTCTATAAGTAGATTTATAGCCTTAGGCACACTCATTATTTTGTTTTTAAACTAGCTAGAGATTTTGTAGGTTACTACTTAATATATATAGAACCTTTGTATCGATCGAATCTACTGCCATTGTAATAGTTATAGAGTGGATGGTAGGGGAATTCAAATTTTTTTTATTGTGGTAAATAGGTAGCTCTAAAGTTCAAATAACTTAAGTTGGCATTAGATGTATAATTTTGTAATATATTAACTTATTAACTTATAACTTTCAAACATAACTGTACAGTCTAATACATATAATGAAAACTTGGTAGCATGGTAGTATATTTGCTGAGTAACTGGTGTATTGATAAGATCATTTGAATTTTAATTGATATAATTAATAAC